>NC_054061.1:47868164-48472839 GCF_017639655.2 Falco naumanni
CGGAATTTTTCACTGGCAACAATTTCATGGTCATTCCTGAACCACACCACTTTCATCTCAGGAGATCCACTTACTTTGCACTCAAGCCGGGCTGAGTCACCCTGCTTGACTACTTTTGCCACCTCTAGCTTCTTAGCAAACTTGGGTGGTTCTAAAAAACCAAAAAAAGTGGGGTCAGAAAGGTCTGAATTAACACTGGAAAGAAAAGACAAGGGAAAAGAGCCAAACAACTGTGGGTTGCAAACACAGGGTAAGGAATTCACTTGGCAATATATCAAAGATCACTGAGGTGGGCTTGGCAAAAAAAGAAAGAAAAGAAATAGATGAAAAGACTGCAACACAACAAGAAAGGTTGCACACCTGTTACCATCAATGTTGTAGTGCAAGAGTCACTGCCAACGTCATTTGAAACGTGGCAAGTGTAGTGCCCACTCCTAGAAGTATCCACTGAATAGAGGGTTAAGAACCCAGTTGACCCTTCAATCCCAATGAAACAAGTTGGACCAGATACAAGTTCTAAGTCTTCTTTGAACCACTTTACTTTAAAGGGTGGTGTTCCTTTTAGTACGGCCTTAAACTCCACTGTGGACTCTGGGATGACTTGCTGGCTTTCAGGCTTTACTAAGAAGCTTGGTGGTTCTGCAGTTTTTAAGAAAAAAGAAATACTCAGTTACATCACAAATGCTGAAGAATGAAGAAAATCAGTGAGGTAAGCATGGAGACCAAGTTTTCAGCATTCATATTAAGAGGTGTAAGAGTGGCACGTTACCATAAGATTTAAGACATTTTCCCAGCATCAATCACAAATAAGAAGTAGTAGTAAAAGAGTTTCAAACCTTTCACAGTCAGGACAGCACTGCAAGAATCATTCCCAGCAACATTAGAGACACTGCATGTATAATTTCCACTGTCTTCCAGCTCTAGATTAGCAATCTCGAGTGACATAGTGTTCTCATGGCACAGGCTTCTATATTTTGCACTGTCAGTTATCTCTTTTCCATCCTTAAACCATTTTGCAGTAATAGGGAGTGACCCAGAGACTTTGCACTCCATTTGGATAGAAGATCCCAGAACAGTATCCTTTTTGGTTAGCTTTTTGATAAATGCAGGAGGAATTGATTGATCTGTCCAACAGAAAAAATGGCAAAACCATACTGGTTACCTTCTTGCTTATCTTTCACAAACATATATTGTTATTTTTTCACTCCCTCTCTGCTGGACTGGCGAATTTGCCAAATGACAATACAAACCTAGCACAGTCAGAACAGCTTCACAGGTGTTACTTCCGAAGTCATTTTCAACCTTAAAACTGTATGTACCACTATCCTCCTTTGATACAGGCTCAATCCTGAAACTGGCCACGTTGTTTTCAAAGCTCATTGTGTAGTATCTACTGGGCAGGAGCTGTTTGCCATCTTTGTACCATCTTATTCGGAGCTCTGGTGTCCCAGCCACAGTACACTCCAAAGTCACGGGGTCTCTTTCAGTGACTTTAAGTGATTTAGCCTTTTCTATGATCCGTGCAGGCTCTGAGGTATAAAGTGTATAAAAATGGCAGTTAGCTACACAGATAGGGGACTGACTTTCCAAATACTTATCAAGGATGAGCTTAAAGGGTTACACCTTGTACACACCTTGTACAAAAAGCAAAGCAAAGCACTTCTCCACACCAGACTCATTCTTTGCCTGGCAGGTGTATCTCCCTCTATGGCTGAGGTCAACACTGGTAAGTTTCAGTGTGGCCACGTTGTTCTCAAAGGTAATCTGGTGGTGCTCATCATCTTCCAGTACTTTCTCATCTTTTATCCATGACACAGATAAGGGTTGAGCACCTGCTATGATGCACTGGAAGACTGCAGTACCTTTCAAAATGCTAGTGACGTTCTCCAGCTTCTTGATGAATGATGGTGGTTCTGTGATGTGAGGTTTTGTTTGTTGTTTGGAAGAGAAGTCATGGAAAGGGAAGAGGGGAAAGAGAGACCATGTGAAGTCACCCTAGACACTACGGTTTAGCTAGGGGATGAAATATTTCGGGTATGCTTCCTACAGGACTGACCTTTCAAGCTGAGCCTTGTGCTGCAAGAACAGCTCCCACCTTCATTTGATACAATACACTGATATTCACCAACATCTGAGGCATCACAGTTAGTCACGTTAAGAGTAAATACTGATTCTTTGGTGGAGATGGCGTATTTCTTGCTGCTGAACATCTCCTTATTGTTCTTCAGCCACTTCACCTCAAATGGAGGAGTACCAGTCACCTCACACTCGAGTGTGGCCTCCAAACCCTTCACTACCTCGGTGGGACTCAACTCTCGAACAAACGCTGGAGGCTCTACAAAGAAGAATGAGGGGAAAGCAGACAGTAACCTTGAAAGCTTTTGAGGGGAGAAGAAGTCTCCCCCGCTCTATCACCCCAGCTGTGTGGCATAGCTGGATGATGACAAGATGTTAAAAACCAACCTTTTACTTTCAGTTCGACGCTGCAGCTCTCACTACCTGCATCATTGTGGGCTTCACAAACATAAATCCCACTATCCAACACTCTGGCCTGAGTGACTTTCAAAGTGGCTAAACCATCTATGAAGGAGATGCCATACTTAGCTTGGTCAGTCACTTCATTCCCATCCAGGTACCATGTGACGTGGATCTCTGGTGTGCCTACTACCTGGCACTCAAAAGTGGTGGACTGTCCTTCACGCAAGGCTACTACAGAAGTTGGCATCTGAATAAATCTGGGGGGCTCTAGAAGATGGACAGAAAAGGTGAGTCTTTATAATACTCAAGGTGGTTTAAAGAAATACAAGGGTTTCCTACCCCCTCCCCCAAAACTGCACAGAAAAATCAGAACTACAAAGATAAGAACATTAGGTCGCACACCTTTTACAAACAAAGCCGCTTTGCACGTTGCAGTCCCCACATCATTGCTTATCTGGCAAGTGTAGTTCCCGGAGTCAGATGTCCTAGCTGAGAAGAGCTCCAGTACACTAGATGTGTCATCCTTCCAGACAGATCTATTGGCTCCAGAGAGGAGCTCCTGGCTGTCTTTAAACCACTTTATCTGCAGAGGTGTAGATCCTTTCACCAGTGCTTTGAACTGAACCCTAGCATTGGGCACAACCTCTTGGGACTGGGGTTTTTCCACAAAATACGGCGGTTCTATAACATGTGAAAAGGAAGAAAGAGGATTACTTGGAGATACAGGGATTCCAAAATTATGAATTAGAAACCTAACACAAGACGAAGAAGGAGCTCAAACCTTTGACTGTTAAGAACCCACTGCACTGGTTGCTTCCTGCCTTATTTGTTGCTTCACAGGTGTAAGAGCCACTGTCTGTGCCTTCCAGATTATTGATTTCCAAAAATGCAGTATTATCATGGAAAGAGTATTTGTGCTTTTCACTTGCTGTTATTTCTTGGGCGTCCTTGTACCACTGGATACTTATAGGATGTGAACCAGACACGATGCACTCCAGGTGGACAAAAGACCCCTTTATGCTGTCCATTTTCTTGAGCTTTTTGGTGAATTTAGGTGGTATAATGAGATCTATCCAAGACAGAGTAAAAAGACAAAGTATGAAATTCAGCCTTGATTGTGGCAGATGTCAGCTGAAGAAAAAAAGATTCTGTATGTAAAAAGAATGTTAAAAGAAAGCCTATACACACCTAGGACATTAATGCTGGCAGAACAGCTACTGCTCCCAACATCATTGTGAACCTCAAAAACGTATTCCCCGCTATCTTTCTTTTCTGCATAAAGCACCTTCAGGACTGAGACAGTATCTGTAACACTGATCTTATATTTTGGGCCTAATGTCAGTTCCTTGCCATCTTTGAACCATTTGGCTGTAATATGTTTTGTTCCCGAAAATTTACACTGCAAGGTTGCTGGGTCTCCCTCAGTCACATCTATTGACACGGCCTTGTCCACAATTGTAGCAGGCTCTGTTGTAAACAAGGAAACAGAGTGTTAAGGGCATCCACAAAAATTGTAAGGGAACCATCTGAGATCACTGCAAGCCCTCAGGGTAGGACCAACCTTTGACAGTCAGCAGAGCAGAACACCTCTGAATTCCTGCCTCATTTTTAGCCTGACAGAAATACTTCCCATCGTGTTTCAGTTCAATAGACCTCACCAGAAGAGTGGCAACATTGTTCACAAAGGTCATTTTGATATTGTTGTCTTCGATCACTTCATCATTGTCTTTCAGCCAGGACACAGTGATGGGCAAGGAGCCTTTAACAGTGGCCTGAAACACGACCGTGCCCCCTCGAAGAGAACTGATGTTTTCTATCCTCTTCAAGAACTGTGGGGGCTCTAGCAGAAAGAAAGTGGCTATGTCAGTGGGGGTCTGGTGCATGACAGCGTGGTATGGAAATGACACTGGGATAAGAGCATGCCAGTGGTGTTCTGCACCTTGCACTAACCTTTCAGTTTGACCTCCGAACTGCAAAGGCAGCTTCCAACATCATTGGTTACTCTACACTGATACTCGCCAACATCAGAAGCATCAAACCTGAAAACGTGGAGGCTAATCAAAGCTTTCTCAATGCTTATTCTGTGCTTCTTACTGCTCCGCACAGGTTTATCATCTTTCACCCAAAAGACTTCAAATGGAGGTGTGCCAAGCACCTCACACTCCAAAACCACATCAGAATCCTTCAAGACTTCCATGGATTGAAACTCCTTGCTAAAATAAGGTGACTCTACAGTGCAAAAGAGAAAGTAAAGTTTGTATTAATCATATTTTGGAAGCCTTTAAAACTGCACTGAGTTTAAAAGACACTCTGTGGCTGGATGTCACACACACCTTTGATTGTAACAACGCTACTGCAAATATCTTTTCCAGCATCATTTTTGGCCTCACAAATGTATTCCCCACTGTCTTCAGTCTCAACTTCTGTAATTTGGAGTATTGCCAAGGATTTTGCAAAAGACATCCTGTATTTGTCACTCGCTTTCAGCTCTCTATCATCCTTGAACCATGTGATTTTAATCTCAGGAGTACCAGTGACTTCACAGCTCAGCTCAGCGTATCCACCTTTCTTTACCAGATAGGCTGGCTCTAGCTTCTCCTTGAAGGCAGCAGGTTCTGTGGATTTAAGAAAAGTGTTCAGGACAAAGAAAGCAGGAAAGAGTGCCACTGGGTCAATCCAGCAGCTGAAAGTTTGAAAGAGAGTAAGAATGCAAACCTTTTACAAACAAGTTTGCACTGCATGTTACTGAACCAGCTACATTTGAGACTTTGCAGGTGTATTTTCCTGAGTCTGTTGGTTTGACTGCATAAAGCTCCAAGTAACTTGCTAATGCTTCTGTCATAATGTAGCAGGCTCCTCCTGTCGCCAGCTCAGCATCACCTTTAAACCATTTCACAGTCAGTGGTGTTGTGCCTTTAAATGTGCCTTTGAAACGTACAGTTGATGCAGGCAGTACATCTTGGGACTGTGGTTCTACAATGAAGCTGGGTGGCTCTAGATTACATTGAAAGGAAACAATTGTCAAGAGTAAGACACATGGCCTGCACTTTAGGGAAGAAAAGTATTATCACATGAAAAGTAAAACTCCAATAAATGTGAAATAAATTGCCAAACCTTTTATAAACAAAGTGCTACTGCTCTCTTTGCTACCAGCAGAGTTTGTAGCTTTGCAAATGTAGACCCCAGCATCACTTGCATCCAGGTGTTTTATTTCCAAAGATGCAGAGCCTTCTGCAAAATACACTGTGTATTTTGCACTTGAAGTGATCTCAGTGTCCTGCTTAAACCAAGAGACGGTCATTGGAAGAGAGCCTGAAATTTTGCAATCTAGGCGGCACGAGGTGCTAATGATGCTGTCAATATTCTTCAGTGGTTTAGTAAAGAAGGGAGGGAGAGTGCGATCTGTTGAGAGTGAAGAAAAGGGAAACAAACAAACACATGAGCAAAATAGGCATGCAGTTCTGCTTCTGGCCCTGTTGGACTCAGAGCAGAATAGTAGAGCTCTTCGTTAAGAGTCAGTACCAACCTAGCACAGTGAAGCTGGTAGTACAAGAGCTGATGCCCACATCATTGGATATTTCAAAGGTGTACTCGCCACTGTCCTGCATTTCGGTGGCATAAAACTTTAGCTGGGCAACGTTATTTTTAAAGCTGATCCTATATTTTTTGCTGGCAGGTAGTGGCCTTCCATCTTTGAACCATTTGGTTTTTAGCTCTGGAGTGCCTGTGACAGTGAATTCCAAAATGGCTGGTTCCCCTGCTGTTACCTGGATCATTTCAGTTTTTTCAATGATTTTGGCCGGTTCTACAACAGAATTAAATATCGGGTGTTAAAAGACAAAAGGAAATTGCTCTTCCTCTCAGGTGGGAGACAATGCAGGGATCACAGCACTCTTCCACTGACCTTTCACTGCTAGTTCGCCAAAGCAAGATTGACTTCCTGCATCATTCTCAGCCACACAAGTGTATTTGCCACCAGAGCTCAGCTGGACACCAGTCATTTGCAGCATTGCTAGACCATGTTCAAATGTCACTCTCACTTTGTTATCATCTTGAATAATGTCTTTGCCCTTCATCCACATCACAGAAATAGGCTCTGACCCTTTTACCACAGCCTGTAACGTAATACTATCTCCAGCCAGAGCTGTGACATTTTCAATTTTCTTAACAAAAGATGGAGGTTCTGGTTCAAAGAAAAGAGGCAAAAAGAAATACTCAGCTGCTGTGACACCATCCCATGAAATCTGCTGCTTAAAGACAGTTTTATAAGACGGTATGTGCACTACATGGCGCAGTTCAGCCAAAAAGCAGGCAAGAAGGGCTGCATTCCCCAGCTGGGAGCTAATGCATGGCCCTTTAACTTCAATGTCCTTCAAATTCACAGTTTTGATGACAGATAAGTATTAAGATATATGTAGAATTTTAAGAGAAGAAGATACTTTCCCTCCCCACCCTCCCTAGCCACCCACAAATCCAAGGAAAAGACATTTTAAGAAATGAGAGGCGTTTGCCAATCTCTTCAGTAAGTGGAGTTTTCTCTCTCCCACTGACCTTTCAAGATGTATGTTGCACTGCACATGCACTTCCCGACTTCGTTAGCTATCACACATTCATATTCACCGACATCCGCACTATTAAATGAGGACACCTCCAGAGAAATAACAGCTTTCTGAGAGGTCAACCTGTATTTTTTACTACTGCGAATCTGTTTCTTGTCTTTGTACCAGCTAATCTCAAATGGTCCAGTCCCAGCAACCTCACACTGAAGAACGGTGTTTGTTCCCTTCACTACCTCTGCTGGTTCAAGCGTTCGGATGAAAGACGGAGGCTCTATAAAAGCAGTGAGAAAGAATTAGTCAACCATGTCCCCCCAAAAAATGAAGGGAAGGCTTTTCTCAAGAATGTGACTGGCAGCAGCAAGAACAGACCTTTGACAACTATTTCAGTGGTGCAGCTGTCACTTCCAACTTCATTTACAGCTTCACATGAGTAGCTCCCACTGTCATCAACTTTCATATCCAAAATATCTAACACAGCCACAGAATTGACAAAAGACATCCTCTGTGTGTTGCTTTCACGGATTTCCTTATTGTTCTTGAACCAAGTAACCTGGATTTCAGGAGACCCTTTGATTTTGCATTGAAGGCGTGCAGAGTCACCTGGGGTCAGTAAGTAAGATGGATCGACCTTCTTCACAAAGGATGGTGGTTCTGAAAAGGGAACGAGGAGGGGAAGAGGAGGGGAAGAGGAGGGGAAGAGGAGGGGAAGAAAAGGCTGAAATACAAAGCTTTGAAAGATTGGTTGCTAGTGCAAGAACAAAGCATGACTTCAGAAAAGATCAACATAATGTTTGCTCAGCTACAGTTCTTGTGGTTTCTGTTTCCCTCTCCATCCATCTCTCCCCTGCATGCAGGAGCAATTCTTGGATCTGGCTGGTGAAAGAAATATTGAAGCAACACAGTGCACCTGAAGGCAGCAGGGGAAACAAGAGGTGAATGGACACCTGATGGCAGGTCTGAGAAGAGTTCAAAGTGTGATTTCAGCCCAAAGAAATCTTTTGCCTGCAAAAGAAGAAATGGGGACCCCAAGAAGAGCGAAGGTAAACAGCATGTAGGACTATCTTACCTCTAACAGTGACGCTGGCAGAAGAGGAGCTGCTTCCTGCCTCATTTGAGGCAGTGCACATATAATGGCCTGAATCCTTGAGCTTAGCCAGGGGAATCTCAAGTGAGGCTATTTTGTCTTCAAAGAAAATTTTATAATCTTTGCCTGGAGGGATCCTGTTTCCGTCCTTTGTCCACCCTACTGTTACTTTCCTGTCTTCATCTACCTGACATTCGAGACGTATTTTTTTATTGACTGCTGACTGCACTGACTGCAAAACTTTAATGAAGTGAGGCTTGTCTATAATGGCCATTTCAGCCTGGCAAATGTCAGCCCCAAACCTGTTGGAAGCTTTGCAAGTGTAAACCCCTCTGTCACTGGTGGTGACAGAGGAGATTTCTAATACATGTTTATTTTCTACTTTGGAGATCTTGTGGTGGTCTGAAGGTGAAATGGTTGTGCCATCTTTCTGCCAGGCGATGTCGATGACTGGAGTGCCCGAAACAGTACACAGGAACTTGGCATTTTTGCCCACAAAAGTAGTGATAGATTCAGGTCTGGTAAGAAACGTTGGTGGAAGTGCTTCTGCAAAACAAAAGTGTTAAAATGTTATCGAGAGGTGAGGACCAGGGCTTATGCTCTTTCCCCACATTTGCCAGGGACAGAGAGCAAGGGGGGCCAGTTTGTCACTGGACGCTCTTAAGCAAAAGAAGTCATCAGTAAAGAAGATAAGACATGTTAAAGATGATGAACTTTAGCTTTTGGGTTTGTACTTCTTGGGTCTGTATATTGCTCCAGAGCTTGAAGGCATTTTGAATCTCTGAAGCAATGTACAAAATAAAGGAAAATAAACGGAAAGCCAGAACTTCCTCCCCCAAGACTGACATGTTTGCGCACCGTTCCCTCAAGATGGACAAGTTTGCAAGCATTTTACAGTTTGTTCATCTTTCTTTAGTCTCTAGCATCTGACACTTAGCAAAGACCACATAAAGACTCCTCCAACAAAGAGAAAAGTCAGAGTAAAAAAAATAACAAGCGCTAAAAGCCCAGAAGATACTGTTGGGTTTTTTTAAGGAAAAAAAAAAAAAAAAAAAAAAAAAAGAAAAAAAAAGAATTGTATAGCTTTCAAGAGACAAAAAAGTTTGTAAATCAAAACAGCTTTAAATCCTTTTTTGTTTGTTTAACAAGATCTACACCCCTAATCACACAGAGTTTCCCTCTGGCCATGACACACACATGTTCAGGTATGTGTAGCTGCATAGCCTGCCCTGCCTCACAAGTATAAGTGCAGGATAAACACAGAGTGCTAGGATAATCACACAGTGACTATTACACCAAAGAAATCAGATTTAAAGTGTAAGTTTTCTTGTTGCCTGAAATTTAAATAAACCTTCTTCAAGAATGTATTCACAAAGCAATTCTATTTGGTTGACAGTCTAGTTCCTCCTGCTTTCTCTTTCCCCCTTCTTTCTTCCCTTCTGAAACTTTTCATACTGATTCCCTTTTCTAGGTACAGAAAGCACATAAAAGCAGCATTCTCAAAAGGTGTTTCTTCTGTATACTTGCACCTCCAAAATTAGGTATGGATTATTACAACAACGGCAATCAAGAGCCCTACCATACACATGTGTAAGTATAGCAGTGAAAGCATTACAATATACCAAGATATGTTGTGGCATAGCGCTTGGAAGTTTGTACTTACCAGTTACTGTTAAAAGGGCTGTAGAGCTTACACTGCCATGCTGGTTGGAAGCCTTACAGCTATACTCTCCACAGTCAACAACCTGAGGCCTTGGGATCTCTAGCATGGAGAGGTAGTTGGAGGTACGAATGGAGTATTTGTCCCCATCATATATCTCTCTGCCGGCTTTGTACCACTGGAATTTGACGTTGGGAGCAGTCTCTACCTCACAGGTAAATTTGGCCACGTGATTTACAGCCACCTCCAGAGGTTCGAGCCTTCTCCTCAGGATCGGTGCAACTGAAATCAGAAGCAGAGAGGAAGCTGACATTCCGGAAAGTAACAGTGAAGTGACTGACTGGGGAAGGGGGAAGTGATTTACTTGCAATCCACATAAAGTGACTGCAAAAGAAAAAATATAAGAATTGAAAGCAGTACCAGGCTTAGCAGACAGACAGTGTTATGGTGCATACTGACATCAGGAAACACAGCAGTGACACTGGAAAAACAATGTGCAATAATAGTGATGCACAATAACAATGCAATACAAACATACACCACACTATCCTGAAGCTGTGAGAAATGGTGTGAATGAGAAATTGTGTTGAAACTGCAATGACTCTAAAGAGTGAGAGGGGGTGCAGCTGTGAGAACAGCAGGTCCACTTCACAGGCAACAATGGGAGAAATGGTTAGGACTGAGATACAGCTTGTCCTGACCATGTTCGTGTGACGAGAATAGGAAGCAACAAAGTTCCTGGCCAAAGACTGAGGTGAGGGAAGTGGGAGACTTTGCAATGTGGTAAAAGGAGACCATAAATCCAAAGAGAAAGGGGGCCTTCTGATTAGTGCCATGATGATATTAATACTGTATCTGTATCCAAAAATACAGACACATCGTAGGGCATTTTCATTAGTAGTGTATTACAAAGGCAGCATTTATCCCATAATCCAACCTCTTTTAATAACTGTGAGTTTTGCTGCTGTTGATCTTTTTCCACCTTGACTCAGCGCCTCACAGGTGTACTCTCCTTGGTGAATCTCCCCACACACTTTGCTTATTATTAGTGTGTAAGCGTCCTGATCTTGCAAACACTTGAATTTGTCGCCTGAAGACACCGGTTTACCCTCAAAGTACCAGTTTACCTCTCTGACATTTGTTATGACAGACACCAGACTGACACTCTCCCCTTCCTCCACAACAGTGTCAACCAGTTTGCTGTGTATGATGGGATAACTCTCTTTGCCCAGCTCATCCTCTGCCTTCCTAGGTCTAGTTTCCAGACACTCTCTACCCTCTTGCTCATGTATTTCTTCCCTTTTCTCCCTCCTTTTCAGTATTTCTGTGGATGTCTCGATGGGAACACCTGTGGAGGTTACGTCAGCAGAGGCTGCAGCTGCACCCACATCCTTGATTTGACCATGCCCAGTGACAGTGTTGACTACTTGTGCAGACAAAGGCTGCTCCAGGGGTATTTCTGCCTCCGTAGTCCTTTCAGCCTGCTGGGGCTTCAGCAAAGATGTTTCATCACTTGTTTTTCCTGAAAGAAGTGAACTGGAATGGACTGGCAATGCTTTGGATTTTTCATCTGTCCAGAGGTGTTTTTCTTCACAAATAAGAGAATAGAAAGCCTCCTTCAAGACCATTTGCTGGTCAGTTGTCTGAATGCTGACTTCTCCCAAGGGGACTGGGATTTCTATGGGACTAAGTCCTCCTGCGGTCACAACATAGGTGCATAGGGTGTGTTTGTGTTCCTCGGTGATGTTTATTGTCTGTACTTCAACATTTTCCTTATCAGCCAACCATTCTGAAAACAAGAGGTTTTCCTCACTTACCACTGCAGCTTTTAGTGCATTTCTAATTTGAAGCTTTATGTCTAAGTTGCTGCTCTTGGGGATCTGAGCAGCAAGCTGGCTCTCACTGTTGAGGATTTGGCTTAGCTGGAGCTGGTGAGCATACATTTTTTCATGGGGCTGTCTCTCTTCCCTTGGATACTGTCTAAGCGGGCTGGCAAGATTGACAATATGTTCCTCCTCGAGGGGCTGGTTTTCTATCAGCAAGGGAAATCTCACAGCCTGTCCCTCACGGATTCTTGCAGCAAAATCTTCCTCTGCTGCTTCCAGGGAAGAAATGTTCTCCAGGGGGACAGCTTGGCCCTCAGTGAAGACCAATTCAGAGGGAAATCTCGGTTCAGTTTGCAGGTCACCTTGTGTTGCCTGGAAGTCCTCAAGGATCTGGATGTGCTCACCATCTGTGGCATGGCTCTCAGTGGTGCTTGACACTTGTAGAAGGACTTGAGAAGCCTCTGTCTTGAGAGCAGCCTTTTTCTCTGCTGCCTTGCAAATTACTTGCTCTTTGGGCAAGAGTATCTGCTCAGCTACAGCCCCAAGGCAGCCTGGCAATTGTGTCTCCTTCACTGCTGCAGGCATCACACCCTGGGGGCCAGCAGGGAGGGTTTGCAGTGACTCTGCCAGAAGCCTGCTGCTCCTTTGTGTTGTGGCCACCTGGGTGAGCATCTCCTCAACACTCTGTGCAGCCTCGCAAGCTGGTGGCAGGCTAGGCAAGATGTCCTCCCTGGGCAGCACATGCTCTGCTTGGCTCATCTGGAGCTGAAGGAGGGCTGGAGGTTCCCTCATGGCTTCAAGGCTGAGCGCTCCTTCCATGGCAGGAAGATCGCCAGCCTCCTCATAGGAAAGGGGGCTTTGGTCCTCTGCTACTGCGGAGTGCTGCAAGGTTGGGCTCTGCCTGCATACAGCATGTTCCTCAGGCAGCACAAGGAGCTCAGCAGAGCATGTGGCTTCGCCCAGCACATTCACCGCCCTGCATGTGTAGAGTCCGGTGTCCTCCTCTGTGCACTGCTGCACCGTCAGGGAGCCTGAGCCATCAGGGTGATGAACAACAGAACAACGTGCATCAGAGGAGAGCTGCTCACTCCCCTTGAACCACAGTACATCAGGGCATGGCTCCCCAGCCACGGTGTATTCAAAGACAGCGCTGAAGCCTGGTGCACACCGCACACTGTCTGGCTCCCTGGCAAAGCAAGGGACCCCTGCTGTCCGCTGCCGCACGTGGAGGTGGGCGCTGCATGCAGTCTCACCATGTACATTGCTG
The DNA here is from genome assembly GCF_017639655.2 of Falco naumanni. NCBI lineage: Eukaryota > Metazoa > Chordata > Aves > Falconiformes > Falconidae > Falco > Falco naumanni. The sequence goes on from NC_054061.1 coordinate 47,881,039, forward strand.
GCCACGCACGTGTACTCACCCTCATCCTGCAGAGCTGCATATGGGATGATGAGGCTGTGGTCATTGCCAGCAAATACTAACTTACAGTCCATGGATGGGGTTAGCTTCATACTGTCAAAAAACCACTGGACTTTGGGTGTGGGGCTGCCAGTAACAGTTACAGAGAGCCTAGCTACATCTCCCTGCCAGACTTCAACATTTGAGACCCGTTTGAGGAAAACAGGGGCTTCTCCCCCCTCCTCCCCCATGTTCATCTTTGCTTTGCTGGAATAAACTGGGTTTTCAGGCTCAAATTCAAGTATTTTCACTCTATCAGGCAACTGAAGGCCGCTCCTGTAGCCTTCACTTCTTCCTTCCTCAGAAGACACAATAAGAGAGCTAGCGATGTCTGTATGGGAAAAAATTGTTTAGTTTTACTAGAATGTTTAAGAGAACACTTGTAGATAGCAATAAACAGTGTTAGTGCAACTATTTCTGTATATCTGGAGGTTTTCTCAATAGTATACAGCAGTTAACAATGAACATCAGGTCCTCTTTCTGTCAAATATACACCTGCTAAAACCGGCAAGACATGCTGTGGTATCAGGTTACTCATGAACTTCCCGTCTGGATCAATAAGTCTCTTTAAACCTGACATCACAGTATCAGTTAGGCATACCCCCGGGGCGTACAGTGCAAGTAACAGTCAAGAAACATTGGTGCATTTCACAAATATAATTAAATTGGTACGTGCCATACATATTTGTACATACACTCATAGAAACAGGTACAGCAGAGCAGTGCTAAGACCCTGGTTTAATTCAGAACACCAAGAAGAAGCAGAATGCCAGAATTAGGATTGGAAAACACCACAAACTTTTTGGCATACCAGCCTTTCTTCTGGTGCAGTTAGTATAACTTCTGACTCTTTCTTTTGTCTAACACACTAAAATACTACCTCTTCCTTACCAGCTTTGTCCTGTTTTTTGTCATTAGACTTGTATGCTTACAACACTATTATTACTACAATCACAAGTTTGCATCCTTGATTTAATGTCACTGATTTAAATCTCTGCTTTTAAACTCCTCCATGTCACAATGTTGTCTATTAAAAACTCCCACAATACCCCAGAAAAAGAGGACAGAGCACTTTAAGGTTTGGGGTTTTTTCTTGCCTTTGTGAATTTAGACATTTGTGGGTTGGACCCCTTTGTTCTATTGGTAGTTTAAAAATGAGAGGAAGCAGATGTCAGAACATGCCATTCTTTGCAGACACTTGACACTAGAAACATCAGGGAAATCTGAGACTTCCAGGAACAGAACAAGCCATCCATGAAAAACACGGCGCAGAGAAAACCTTTGCAAACCAAATACTGTTGTCTTCACTGAGTCAACTTTGCTCAGTTAAGGCCCACAGTATTTGACATTGGAAAGATATGAGAGTTAAAAAAAGACTAAAAGAAGTGTGAGTGGATGTTGATATTTTGTGCTAGTCACTCTAATAGTGAACCTCGATAAGCTTCTCAATTACAGTGCCTTAAATTCCAAAACTCATTGTGAGATAATTTTTGCTGCACTCCAATAACAACTATAAAGAAGAACAGAATATGGCATACTCAATTCTTTCTCATTGGTTTTAGCAATTATTAATCTTGCCACAAATACCATAATATACATGACATAGCACAGCGCATACAGAGAAGAGATGCTTAGGTTAAAAAAAAAGAATAAAAATTATACCAGTATTTAGTACAACCTACCAGTCTTGTTAAAAAAATAGGACAGTTTCCCCGGAAATACAATGTGCTACTGAATTTTGATAATGGGTGGTAGAATTGGGCCCATAATAAAGTATTAAAATTGCAGAATGGAATCTGTGCTAATACAGATGAGAATGCTTTATACACAGGAGTGTGGCAAAACTTAATGTACTTTTGTGTGTTCCTGGGCATTTATGACAGAAAAACTATAGAAATACTTCATATTTTAGCTGTCTGTGAAATTAATAAATTACAAGAAGCGACGGACTTAAATCATTTACATATTTATTTCACAAATTAACCATACATGTTAACATTCAATACACATTGGTGACAAATATAATTCATCTTTTCTTAAGATACTTTGTAGAAATGAAGACAACATTAAACCTGGCAATGAAATAGTGAGTTTTGTAATTCCTATGAAAGCACAAAATTTTGAAGAGAGATGGTCAGTCATGGCCCTAAGCTACACCAGTTGCCTCAGAGTAAGTTTATTCAAAACTAGAATTACTCCAGATTTATATCATTGTAGCTTAGGTGAGATGATGTATCTCCATAAGCCCATGACAGTGCTCCTGGCTAATGTATGAAAGTTAAAACAAGACTTTTAAACTTACATAAACCACAAACACTACTATGCAGGTAGAGATAAAGATGCTTGGCCATATAATATTTCAGATGTGAACACAAACTTGGACCTGTTTAGCTTATGGTTTCAAAGACAAGTTATGGGCTTGTTTCTACTGAAAATACCAGTTCATTTACATGCAAATTAAACATAAGTCATAACTGCTTAGGACCTAACCAAAGGGCCTCTGACCTCTTTAGCTTTGGACCTAAAAGACCCTTCATATTACAACTGACATGTAACATCAGAGAATTCATGCCAACTTCCCCAGGGACCTCTGCCATCTAATGAATTAGTTAGTGCTACACATCTACATAAGGAATGGATTAAGGACACACCGTGAAGCAATTCTTTCCCAACACAACAGTGTCAGGCACTCATGCTTCTTTTTCCTACCACCATTACCTATGAGAAATCACAATGATCTCTGCCTTTTAACAATGTACAAATCTTAAATATTTATCATGGGCTCACAACTGGGAAAAAACTGAAGTGACACATTGGTATTAGCCTAACCACTCAGGTCATTTTCCCCAAGTTTTGGGTTATTAGAACTTGCCACTCCCGATTTTAAGTTTTTATCAGGCAACACAATTATGCAAAGTTAATCTTTTGATCAAAAATTACTATCCCAGATGAGTGATGGGATAGTCTTAAAATATTATTGAGTTTTTGAGGCATCCTGACCTCAGCATGAGGACACATCAAACTCAGAAATAAGAATATGATTCAATATAATTTAATGTACTATAGGAATAGTTCTTTTATGCTTAACATCACCATGTGCCTTAAAGCAGTTTGCAAGGCAACTGACAGTAATCTGTAAATAACGGGAAGATCCTCATGAACAGGTGTGATCAAAGCAAAACTAGTTTTTGCTTAGGGTTGTTGAACTCAAGGTTTCACCTTGACATATAGGTAAATGGAAAGCTGGCACATGCATTAGAGAATTAACTTCTGATAAACATTAATTAATAATTTTCATACTTTTAGCATATTTTTCCTAATTAAGTTACCGTTTACGTCAGATAGATTTAGTTCTGATTTAATTATGTCAGCTAGTGCTGATTCCTTCTCCTAAATATTATCGTTATTTTAAATACAAAAATATATACTCAAATTGAGAACATTAACATAAAAATCTCTTCTGCTGAGAAAATGCCACAGTTAATTGAATGTATTCTACTTATTTCTTGCCATCTTGACACATAGCACACTTAACTGTCACTAACTTAAAAAAGAAAAGAGGAAAATGTAGAGACTTATTTCTAATGTGAAACAAGAATACTGCATAAAAATCTCTCACTTTTTTACTAAGTATTTTTTATGAATGACACTGGAATACGGGGACAACCAAAATTATTTTAATGAATTTACAGTTACATCATTGACTTATTATGCTCCCTCTCCTTTCCCTTTAACTTCTAAAGATACAGTACAAAATATGTTTTCACGTTTATTACTTGGTAATAGAGAAAAAAATCCTGTCCAGTCTCTACTAACGCAAAACTTTCATTTTCTACCCATTATGTTGCTTTTCTTTGCAACAGCATATTTCTATTGACTTGAAAAACAAGTCATTTAATTCCATGAGTCAGTAGAATGAGGCCCATGGATGTAAGAATTTTGCAGTGATAGAAACTGTAAACACAGGATTTGAATCAGTGAGTCTCACACGTTCTGACACAACATTGTGAGAAGGGGGAATACCAGTTTAACTATAACCAAACTAAACAGCAAGTGGAAGCTAGTATTCCATTCCTTTACGTTATGAGAAAAATTGGTTTCTACATTTTCAGGTAATTTCTAGCCTACATAAAACAATAATGATTGCACTACTACAAACAAACAGAAATATGTACACTATATGAAAAAAAAATCAGTCCTGAATAAATGAATTTCAATTACAATATCTTTACAAGAATGGGTAAGGAGCTTGGAAAAAGCCTGAAATATACCTCGGTGCAGAAAGTGTGCACAAAGCCTACGCACAGACGAAATCTCACTTGAATTACCCAATTAAGTGAGCCAGAAATATGCCCAGAGTGGTTTCCATCCCTAAAGAGATGAAAAACAATGCCCCTAAAATGAGTGCTGCATTTTTACCTGCAGTGACCAACAGCATAAAAACATTTAGTGTTTCAAAAGAGACTCTAAAATGAATTATGGAAATTTAGTATAATGTTAACACAGCACAAGTCTCAGCAATCCCTGCCCTGTTAGTAGCTATACATTTGTACTGCCCACTGTCATTTTGCATCAAGTTTTCAATAGTAAGGCTATGAGAGCCCCTCTGCTCTTCCTGCATACAGTACCTGTCCCCCTCCAGCAACACCCCATCCTTGTACCAGCGGACACTGGGGTGGGGGAAACCAGTAACAAGACACTGAAAGCATACTGAGGCACCTACAAATGTACTATAGTCAGAAATGAGCCTCAGAAATTTGGGAGGGGTTTCTGTGACCTGGAACTCAAAGCTGCAGCTCTCAGAGTCCTCTGCCTTGAACTCAACCCATTCCTCTTGGGATGGCTCTGCAAACACATCAAAACTAACACTGACACACTTCTTGCCTTCTACGTCCTGGTCTTCCTGAGTCGCTGCAAGCAGACGGATCGCTTTCTCTGAGTCATCTACGTGCGGCTCAAACTCAAGCTCCAGCTCTATTTCTGAATGGTCACCTGGGCTCACAGTCTTACTCAAAAGCATGTCACACTTCCGGGGCCTGTGTGGTTCACTGCCCGTGACACTCTCACTTCTCACGTTAGCACTTGCTCCCTGCTGAACCATGACTACAAGGGAGCCTTTGCACACTGCTTCTCCCAGCCTATTCACTGCCCGACAGCGATACCAGCCACCATCAGAAGGACCTACATTTTGGACCTTCAGAGTGTGAAGTCCCTCCTTCTGACTCACAACATACTTCCCTGTGGCAGGTGTCACACAGGTGTCGCCTCTGAACCACTGCACTACTGGCACAGGAGTACCTGTTACCACACATTCAAACACTGCTTCCAAGCCTTCTATCACCTTGACATCAGCAAAGGGCACAGCAAAGCGGGGAGGCATTTCAGTTACTTGGAAATCAATTTTTACATCCTCATTCTCCTCTGTGGCCAAGCCTGCAGCTTGTTCCAACAAGGCAAGTGGAAGAACATCCAGGGAAACCACCATGCTTTTCTTATCTGGGCTAAATTCGGGACTGGTTATGATTTTGACCTGCTTCTCAAACTCCTTCACCTCATTTTCATCCAGCTCCACTTCTAGGAGGATTTCCTGTGGTGAAGGTGACCTTGAAGATGTGTTTTGCTCCAAGTCAAAGTGTATAACATGCTGATGTGTGACAGGAGGTGGCAGTGCTAGTGACCGCCCATCTTCAGACAAAACTTCCACCTGGGCGATACTTTTAGCTTCCCCAACAATGTTCACTGCATGGCACAAATACTGTCCTCGATCAGCTTTCTGCACGTTAGTGATCTCCAGGAAAAATTTGTCACCATCCTGCTCTATCTGCACTCTCTCATCCAGCTCCAACAATGATTTATTATGATACCACTTCACCCCTGGCTTGGGCACACCCACCACCTCAGCCACAAAGCTCAGCGTGCTGCCCTCATACAGCCTCCTCTTGCTCAATGCCTTGAGGAATGCAGGTGGCATCTCCCTGCCTGATGGCTCCAGGGCTTCACAGGGGGTCCTAAACACCTCAGCCTGTGGCTGATCTGGAGGCTGCTGCCTTCTCTCACAGAGGGGAAGCATGGTCAGGGCATCCATATACTCCCCAGTGGGGGTCCAGTAGCACTCTGGTGGTGTGCTGTCCCCTGATGCAGAGCAGGGTCCCTCGGAAGGTGTGAAGTAGAGCTCCAAGGGTGTGTTGCATTTTGAACCCTTGGAGGGTGTGGAGTGGTGCTCAGGTGGTGTGCTGTACACTGAGCCTTCAGATGGTGTGGAGTAGTGCTCGGACGGCGTGCTGTACTCTGAGCCCTCAGATGGTGTGGAGTAGCGCTCAGGCGGCGTGTTGTACCCTGAGCCTTCAGATGGTGTGGAGTAGCGCTCGGGTGGTGTGCTGTACTCTGAGCCCTCAGATGGTGTGGAGTAGCGCTCAGGCGTGCTAAGTGGTGTGTGGTAGGATGCTGATGAAGCAGTTTCAAAGATCTCCACTGAGGAAGGAGGTGTGTAGAAGCGGTCCGAATCAGGTGACTCCTCTCTGCTCCCACTCTCCAGCTCTATAGACATTTCCGACTCAGGAGAGAAGGGCCGTACAAGTTCCTGCTGGTTGTTGTAATAGTCGTAAACTGTGTTGAAGGTAACCTCCTCCACTTCCAGTGAAGTGATGGTCTCTCGCTGCTCCTTCTGAACTGTCCCTTTGAGATCTGGAGTTTCCTGCATCCCAGTTGACCTTAAATACTTGGCTAGGCACAAGTCAGGCTCCAGCTCTGAGGCTTGAACAGCACTGGGCTCTGGACCTGCAGAAATATCCTCCAACAGTCCTTTTCCATCCAGGCTGTTCCCAGAAGCTTCCTCAGTAGGAGTCCTCTTCTTGCCCCAAGAATCCTTCCTTTGCTCCTTTTGTGCAACAGGATCATCCATTATCAAACCAAGCAGGAGTCGCCCAAAAGAGAAGCCCTTGGTTGTGTTTAGTTCCTGTTGGGTGTCCCTGACCATCTCCTCAAGAGAATCTGTGCTTTCCACCTCACAGGTGGAGCTGCTCATTCCTGTCTCAAAGACCTTTACTATCCCAGAAACTTCTTCCTCTTCAGCCTGATGTCCAGCCTGGGGTTTCTTTTCATGTGCAGCTTTTTTCAAGTCAATGATAAAGCTTTCACTTTGGGAGTCTGTAGTCTCCGGTTGTTCCCCACTCTCCCACACACGTGTTTCCTGCACTCCTCTTTGGAAATCTGCTCTCGACTCCCCCAGAAAACTGTGAGTTTGCCCTTCAAGTGAATCCTTGCCACAGACACACACTTCTGACTCATTAATTTCTTCAGCAGAAGATTCCTCTTCAGCAGATACCATGATGCTGCCACGGTCCCCATTAGAGATTTGCCAATCAGCACTTCTGACTTCTTTTGGCTGTGCTTCTTCCTGGGCACTGACCTCCTCCTGCTGCATCCCATAGCTCTGATGCAACTCCTCACTCAGAGATATCTCTTCCACAGGCACATCGCATTGGTGCACAGCAAAAACAAGCCCAGTCACTCCTACCTTCACACTCTCCAGAGCTGTGGGGGTTTGTGCCTGTTCTGTGTCCACAGTCGCTGCAGCTGGGAAAGGCTCTGCAAACTTCTTCAGATCAAAGGTGATATTGGTCTCATCAGTCTCAGATGGCAATGGCTGCTCTTTAAAATGCACTTCTTCTAGGTGAACTTCAACTTCCTCAGTAAAATCCTGACCTGAGTTTTCTATGCCAGGAGTGAGAATTAGGTCCAAACAAGAGTTCCCTGCATCAGACTCCATTTCTTGCAGTACTTGTCCATCATTGTGCATTTCCCAGTGTGTGGCTTCCTTAGCATCAATTTTTTCTTCTTTACAAGGATGATCAACCTTGATGCCCTGCTCAATATCAGCTGATCTCTCTTGCTCCTTGGCCTGTTCCTCCTGCTGCTGCTCTGTACAGAAGTCATAAAAGCCAAACTGCTCCTTTGTGGGTGTGCCTGTAATGATATTCTGCAGGTCAGGCACACTTGGCTCTTCTGCAAGAGGCACATCAGGAGACATTGCCTCCCAGGCAGGGGCCTTGCTCTCCTCCATGTAAACATGACTCCCACCTTGCACCACAGGTGACATAGGAATGAAAAATGGTGAATCCTCACACTCACTTGCCAGAGCAGACTGCTTAGAGGCATGTGTTTGCCCTTTCACTTCCATAAATGGTGACTTCAAGATGTCCCAGGATAGAGTATCTGTATGTGGTACCATCTTGTCTCCTTCAGCCTCCAGCTCCTCTGAAAAGTGACCGGAGTCCTTGGCCACCAGTTCATGTTCTTCCTTGGACATGCTGGGGTACAGCTCAGTGGCATCAATTCCCAAGATGTGTTCCTCAGAGACAGCTTCTCCCCTGTGCTGCCTCATCTCAGACATACCACCTGTATCCCTCACACTTTCTTCTGTATAACCCATTTCTTGCCTTGCATAAACCTCCGTGATATCCAGCACCATTGTTTCCTCCATCTCTCTTTCCCTGAAGTCAGGATTTTTCTCACACTCCTCTTCTAACTGTTCACCAGGAGATGGAGGAGACAGCCTCAGGGACCAGGGTACGTGGGCTTCCTCCTCCTTGGGGCATGTGATCTGTTCCTCTTCATCCTTACCAAGTGTGCTGACATCTTGGAGGTGCAGAACATCGTCTATGGCAGGCAATTCCTCAGCATCTCTATCCTTGCTATACAACCTGGGTGCACTGGGCTGCACTGTCAGCTCAGAGGTAGTCTGCACTGTTCCAGCCACATTCTTGGCCACACAACAATACAGCCCAGCATCCACAACAGAGACCCCTCGGATGTGTAAGCGGTACACACCATTCTTGCCTTCCTCAAACTTTAGCCTCTCACTGGCAGAGAGGCTCTGGCCATTCAGGGACCAGGCCACAGCTGGGGGAGGCTGCCCAGACACAGCACACTCCAATACCACTGCCTCCCCTTCGTGGCAGTGAATGTGTGCTGGGGCTTCTGCCACAATACGGGGTGGCTCATTTCCCACATCAAATGAAAATTTGAACTTGTGCTTTATGGTGGGAGCAGTCTGGTCTGGAGAGGGCCGCGTGGTCTCTCTCATCTCTGTGTCTTGCTCTGGTGTTGGAGTGGGGGCAGTGATTTTAATTTCCACAGGCAGTGACAGAGAGTCTGAGTCTGGAACTACACTTGGAAGTCCCTGCTCTGCTGTGAAGGCCAGGCCCACTTCCTCCTCCTCCTCCTCCTCCTTATCTTTCTCCCCTTCTTCTTCCTCCTTCACTTCCTCCTCCTCCTTCACTTCTTCTTCCTCCTTTACTTCCTCCTCCTTCTTCACTTCTTCTTCCTCCTTCACTTCTTCCTCCTTCACTTCTTCCTCCTCCTCCTTCTTCATGACCTGATAGACTGGCATCCGCGGCCTCACATGGAGTGCAGCCGAGGTGCTGACTGTGCCCAGTGGGTTGAATATCACGCAGGTGACAGTGCCACCATGCTGTGGGAGCAGGGATGGGAAGGTCAGTGTAGAACAACACTCTGTGGTGTGAACAGCAGTGCCCTGGATGCGCCCCACGGGCTTGGCGTTGTTGTACCAAGTGACTGTGGGCTGTGGACGGCCATGGAAGAGGCAGGAGAAGGTGCATCTGTGCCCCTCAACAGCCTCCTTGGGCTTGATCTCCTGGACAAAGAGGGGTGGGCAGGGCTCCAGGAGCCCACCTGGCATCTTCCACCTCTCCCCTACAGCCTTGGGCCTGCAGTACCCTTTTACTACTTGCACCGCAAGGGCCTCCGAGCACTCCATCATCGCACCCATCTCAGGTGGGCTGGGCTTCCCAGGAGGGTGCCCCTGGGGCATGGATATGAGGGATTCCTGCTTCTTTTTCAGCATTGCCCTCTTTGCCTCCCGCAGCCGCTGCAGCTTCCACCGGGTCTCCTCATCCAACAGCTCCTCAGCATGCGCCACTGTGCCACTGTGCTCCTTACGACATGCCAGCCCTGGACGGTGAGGCCCCACCAGTGGCAGTCTCTGGAAACGGATGGTTCGTACCATGCTCCGGGCTGGGGAGAGGTCCCCAAGCAACTGCTCAGCATCCTGCCCCTTGTCAAAGGGTGAGCCAGTGCAGCGGAGCACCACTCGCAGCCGGTCCTCCTGCCTCTGCTGCAGCAGGCACTCCCAGCTCTCCTGCATCCACTCCGCTTTCCCTGCAAAACCCAGGCCCTGCTGCTCCCTACTGTGTGCCACCAGCAGTGAGGCAGTGGACTCAGCTGAGCCCTCACTGTTAATGGCAAATACCCTGTAGCTGCCAGCATCATGCTCCCTCACATCCCGCACCTCCAGGCTGGCATGGTGTGTGTGCTCCTCACTCTCAGTGCGGATCACCTTGCGGCAGTCCTGGTGGACCGGCCGGTTGTTGTGAAACCAGGCCATGTGGGGTGCCGGGCATGCCACCAGCTTGCACCAGAAGAGTGCAGGGTCCCCCTCCATGACAGACCTACACTTCAGGCCCTGTGTGAAGGTAGGTTTACAGTTCTGGGAGCAAGCCAGCATCGCCGCTGTCCCAGGTCCCTCAAGGTTGGCCTCGCTGTGCCGCTCTGCAAGAGAAGGAGACTGGGTTACAACACACCACACTCTGCCTACTGTCTGATTGAAAAAAATGAAATAGCAATATATTGAAATAAAAAATGGGCATGCAACAGATTTCATCACACACCCAGGAAAAAAAAAGTAATTCACTCACCATATTTGTTCGAATAAACGCAATGCCTTGCTCTGTTTTAAAGATTGACACGAAAATCGTTCGTTGTCTGTTCTTTCTTCAGACTGTGGAAATTTCTTCTTGAACAAGCAAAAATGTATTTCAAAACAACACGTTCTTCTGCGTGTATGTTTTTGCTGCCTGGAAAAGCTGTGTGTCTTTGGGTGGCAAAGAAGAAAATCTTACCTGACTTGCAGACAGTAGAATAAACGCCCTTTCTGACCCCTCTGTTTGTAGATTAAATGTTTATATAATTGAGAAAAAGTATTTTGAAAAATATTTTTTAAAAGTAAGTAATTAGCTAACATGAAATGAGAAGGCGTTTATTCGAACTAATACAGCCACTAACTTCACAGTGTTATGCACAGGGAAAAAAGCAAGCAACATGAACCACGTATGCTATCTGCAAGCCAGGGTAAGAGATGTATAATGATGAATTAATGTATGTAAAAAAAGTGCAAGGAATCAATGGGAATGTGTAGCTTTCATATATCCTAAACAACAAATGCTTTCTAGTATACTTCATCTATCCATTCGTCCATCCAGTAGTGTCCACTGAACTGTTAGGTAGCTAACTTATTTAAATATAATGATTAAGATCTGTATAACTTCCTTCTGAAGTAAACTATTCCATGCATTCAAAAGGAAATTGAACAAATAAAAGCTCTGTGAACAGCTGCAAAGCATGAAGTAAAAGTTAAGAATATGGCTGCAAAATTATAAATTTGAAGTTTTAAACATATTTTAAAACTTAAATAACTTTATAATGCAGGTAACCCTCTGCATATCAAAACAAACATGCAACATGTTCCAATATGCTTTAAAATGTGTCTTTCTTTCCCCATCAGACACTACATGTAAGCAGATAAAAGCTTTTCACGATGTTACTAATTACTGGTACTAATTATTCAGTGTATCATCATTGGTGACTGTACCTTTCACTTCCATTTCAATCTCTTCCTCTAGCTTCTCATGAATAATTTTTTCCGGAGCTAAAATAAAAAGACAAAGAATTTTGAGCTATGGTTGCTCAATCAACACTTTATATAGTAAAAATATCCAATCTCTCTTGCAAATATATAGAAATTCACACATACGTACACATAAACGCATGCCAAACAATTCAAACACTTGATAAATTCTGAGAATAGATTAATCAAATGCTTTCAAACTTTTTTGCAATGTACACTTTTCTCTAAGATTTTCTTTCTTTTTTTCAAGGTGGGAGAAAGTTTCTAAAGTAACATGCCTTTATCATGCCTTAAATCTCTGAAGAATACATTCAACAACCCACAGACTAATGAGATGCTTCTCGTACTTTACCATCTCCCAGGGAATGAATGTACTGGAATGCAATGATGCTATGCATGAGGAATTGATACTTGGAAGGAACATGCAGTTGCCAACCTGTCACTCTCAGATGGGTGCTGCACTCGGCTTGTCCTGCAGGATTAACTATTCTGCACTTGTATATACCCTTGTGGTTCTGACCAACTTTCAACAATCTTAAACTGCACAATGGCCCATCATGTTTTAAGGAACACAATGCAGACTCCTCAACTATTAGCTGATTGCACAGCCAGACCACGCAAGGTGTAGGCACACCTTTCATTACACAAGACAGTAAAACATCATCTCCTTCTTTTACAGTGGTTTCTGAAGGTAGAGTTTCAAGAAACTCTGGTGCTTCAGCATCAGTTTCTGTGATGTCCTCACATGGCACAACATCAGGATAGCAGACTCTGTTTCTTTGTTTCTCAGTTTCATATGGTCTTTGGGATGCAGATATAAACAAGCTCGATGTTTTCTTGGAAGATTCTTGCTTAACTTCAGATGCTTTAAACTGACAATCTTTGGCTGCTTTAAAGCTTTTAGTATCTGATTCAAGGGTAATTTTTGTTACTGCTTTTGCTTGTGCTTCATTTGCTAGGTAAGAATAAAGTTAGGAAAAGGATTAGGTCAATGTTTTGCAGGAATAAAAAAAATATACTTAGGGGGAAAACCCCAATAATTAGTACTGAAAGAATGTCCAGTATATTAGTGCTACAACAACACTATTAAACATGAGCGATTACACATTTAAGAGCTCTATTCCTGCTGGGCTAATTCTAGGTACCAGTTAAGCCTGTAGGACTTTCTTGGGACCAAGACTTGGTTGGTAATGCCTAATACAAGCACATATTTTCTTTTAATGTAGAGCCTCAATTTAGAAAGTAGCAGCAGAAAACTGTGAAGTGCTTTGCATAGTTCAAGACTGAAGAAAGAAACTTCAACGTGTAAGAGAAAAATCAACAGGGTCAACGGCTTCCTCACTATTCATCTGAGTTTTCTGCTCTTGATTCCTTTGAGCTCACCTGAAATACAATCACCTGTCCAGTGTGGTGATAATAAATTTTTGCATCTTCACTAGTGGCAACACTACTAACATTTTAATACACTGATGGTCAGGAAGAAGTGTAAGGAGTCTTAGCAAAAATAAATATATCTCAAGGAGAGTGGAAGTAGAATACAATTCATTAATTCAGTAACACAACACTTGCACCCATGAATCCTTTCAAGTACATTGACCCCTATCACTAACCTCGGAATTATAACTTTGGATTTACTGGAAACAAGTTGGATGCACAGAGTTTGAAATGACCAGGTATCTAGTTTAACATTGCTTATCTGACATTATAATCTCCCTTAAACTCCAGGAATTCTCAAAATATAAGAATTCCTATCAGCCTGTTTTCCTTTACATCTCACTGCATATCATGAAGGATATGAGGAATAAAAAGCTCCAGACATCTGTGACTTGCTGGGAAGAAGCATGAAGTTACAATACCAGCTTCCTGGTACTGCACGTGTCACTTACGAATAGAGCTGTAAATGTGGAGGAAAAACCCGAAAGCATTCTTACTAGAGCTTAGTATTACCGACAATAAAGGAAATATAAGTGATCTGTAGGCAGTGATAATGAAGTTGCAAAAGGTAAGTCATAATGTTAAAAGTCAGATAACCACCTTTGACTGTTAGTATTGCAGCAGTTGTTGTCCCTCCGTAACCATTATATACAGTACAACTGTACAGTCCTTGATCAGTCAGCTGAGTATTTAGGACTGTGAGCAGTAGGACACTTCCATTTTGTGATATCTTCAGTTTTTCAGACAATTCTATCCTTTCACCTTCATGGGTCCAAAGATACTCAGAGAACTCATTTTCTAAGGCACATACGAACTGAGCAGTGTCACCACATTTCACAGTTAAGTCTCTGAGAGGCAAGAGAATCTTTGGAGGGACATCCTTCATTTCCTGAGCAGAGGTCATACAGATCCTGGTGCTCTGAGATGTTTGGGAAAGGATTGTTGTGTGCGTGGCTTCCATTTCTTCAACTGATGTAGCCTTCATGGTCAAATTTTCTGATATGTGCTCAAAAACCTGTACACCCAATTCCTGTGATGGTTGTTGCATTGATTTAAATTCTTTTTGATAAGTTTTAATGTTCTTCTTTGTGAGAGGAGGAACATGAAGTTCTGATATAGCCTGTGACCGGATAGACTCTTTTACATCTTTCCCAGAACTTTGCCTATCTAGGGCTTGCACTGTGTAATCAAGTAACAAAAATAACAACATTAGTATCTAAAGAACTTTACTGGGTCCTGCTCTGAACAAAACCAAACAGCATGGAGGATGAAAATGAATGATCTTCATTTGAATACTCAGCATGCCAGATGCACTACTCTCTTGACACAAAGATTATCCATTCGCATATATGAAGGATAAGTGATGCCTAAGCTAGTTTATACATGCAGTTGATACACAAATGCCCATGTCTCTTCTTTCACCAAAGTTGACCATTTTAGCATTGGAAACTTCTTATGGAAATGTTTAAGGAGGTATTTTCTTCCCCGCCCCCTACAGGATAGTACAAAATACCTCAGTCAATGCTATACAGATCACTAAATTACTTGTTTTAAAAATTAGAATGCCTTCAGTAAAGCGATCCTAATCTTTTGACTTGTATCAAAATACAAATCTGCAAATTTCTGAATGTTACAGCTTGAACAGAAGAAACGAGAGTGGCTGGGTTACAGACAGTAGGTGCTAACATTAGCTGGTAAAGAAAAGGTGTGAAACAAGAACATTAGTAACAGCGTAAAAGTATGGTATACAACAAACTGAATCCCTTTGAAGTAAAAATGGGGTTTTACCTTCTGCAGTCACTGTAAGTGTAGCTGTACAAGTTGTTTCTCCAGCACTATTTCTTGCCTTGCAAGAGTATTGGCCAGCATGCTTTAAGAAAGCATCTACTATAATCATTATAGCTGTGCCTGTAGACTCATCAAAGTAGAAAACTAAGTCTTTTGTTGGCAACATGAGTTGTTGATTATGAAACCACTGGATTTTTGGTTTGGGCATGCCAGTGACTCTAGCTTGAAATCTGACTGATTCCCCACTGCGTACCCTGCAGCTTGAAATAGGCTGGATAAAGGTGGGCCTTTGGCCAAAAGACTTCTCCTTAAATGAAACAGATGAAGAAACATGCCAATGGGACTCTGATGTAACTTCTTCAACCTTTTTAAATCCTGAAAAGAAGCACGCCATCTTTTAATTTCTTACCCTACACTACAAGAAATTTTCTCTCTCATCAAGATTTTTTTTTCTAACTTCCAACTTAACAGCATGACTCTAATTCATCATTTATAAAATCTGTTGCAAAAAACAAAAAAAACCCCAAAAAACAAAACAAAAGATTAGATTTATGGTTAAATAATATTAAGGAAAATATAGAACTTAAATAGAAAATTCTGCAGACAGTATTTCTGCTCTTAAACTTTGGTCAACGTTTCATCAATTCATATGAATGTAAACCATTTCTTTTCAGCTGCCCCCATACCTGGTACACATCTTATTTAACGTGTTCTCCAACACTTTCAAAGTAATTCATTTTATATAAAAGCTCTTACTAGATTCTCCTCACAGTCAAATCAAAGAATGTGTAAGCAAATCACTTCTATCAGAAAGAAGGTTTCTATCATCTTTAGTGCATGACAGATTCTAATACTGGAGAGAATGAAAAGGTGATGTGCACTGAACATCAAAAAATTGTGAAATAACTTTTCCTATGCACGACATATTTTGAAGACATAAATGTATGTTGTGGACATTGTAAATGGGAGCAATTAACTGAGTTAAAAGACAACATGACAGACAACGACTCACATATGATTAGCAGTGTATATATAAGATTAGTATTGGAACATGACTGAAACAAGACATCGTCTTTAATTGCACACTGTACCTTCTAACTTCAAGGTAGCAGTGCTTGTCACTTGGCCTACAGAATTACTAGCCACAAAAGTATAGATTCCTTCATCCTCTGGATAAGCTTCAGCAATCTCCAGCTGGTAAGTGTCTTCAAACTGGGTCATTCTAAAGAAACGTGATGGCTTGATCTCTCTCTCTTTGCTGTACCAAGAGACTTTCAGATCTATTCAAGCAACAGAAAGAAGAAAAATAAAACTGTGTGAGTCATGATATTAGACTAGTAAGTAAATACTATTTTTTATTTATATGTCAGAAATCTTAATCTTAAGTATCTTTTTAAAGTTTAAATGTGCTTTGTATTACTCTGGTAATGTATGATCAGTGGAAAGTGGCCTACTTATTTCTTAAAGTTTTGATTTCTGCACTGGAAATATCTGTATGGGAAAACATATTCTGGTGCTGCTATATTTAGTAAAAATAAGTTTTCCTTTCCCCTCTTAATGTATAAACTTAAAAATATTTTGCTACTACTAAAATGAAATAAAGTCTAATTTTTAAAAAGGGATTCTGCTACAATTGATTAAACAGGCTATAAAAATCACTAGGTTGAGCTGAAAAGTTCAAAGAAATGAAAATGGAATATTATTTTGCTAAGCACAGTATCTTGCCTTTTTTTGTTGGAAATATTGTAAGGTTTACACCTCGTATTTCTCAAAAAAGATCCTGTCTGTTTAGTGGTGGACTTGGCAGCACTAGGGTAACAGTTGGACTACATGATCTTAAAGGTCTTGTCCAACCTCAATGATTCTATGATTCCATGAAAGGGGACCTAGATGAAAGGATCCTTGTGCTCTATGCTGTAAATGCAGCTTCCACATATACATAAATGCAGTTCTTGTAAACAGAGTTACACTAGCATGCACAGAGGGCAGGCCAGTCTTTCCAACATACATTTTCTGAGTTTTAGCACCACTTCCAAAACAGAATCAGATTTGTTGTATAGGTTTAAAAAAAAAAAAAAAGGGAGTTTGATTTCAAGTTATGGAAGTGCAAATTACATATTTTTGCATATATATGTATATTACCAATTTTATGTGGACTTTTACACAGCTACCACACAGGATTATTGATACATTTGGAGATTTATCTTTAAATAACTGTAAATTTATTGGGATTAGAACTGGATCTTATTCTGCAGTTTACTATGTGAATATTTTATTACTAGTCATACTTAATGCCATTTATTGAAGTGAAGAAATGTAGACTTATGTGGGTTTGTGTTAACTTGGAAAGAATTATTTTAACTGTAAAATTATAGTCTATGTAACAAAATAGCAAATTTATTCAAGGAAAATGTATACTTAAGACAATGAGAGAACACTTTTTTATGCTAGGTAAAAGAATGCAATGGCAGTTTACTGTTTGCAGCACTCAGGAATATTAGGATAAAGACTGAGGCACTGAGAGTTTCAGTTGTTAATTGACGTGACACTGTGTGTCATCAGAAACTTCATCACATTCATTTAACATGATAATGCTTTTCCACCATGATACTCTGTGTTTGAAACACTGCATTTTACTGACACAGTTTCCCAACATCAGTTTGCATTCAAAAAGCTGAGAAGCTTCCCAAGACAAATTGTTTGAAACAGGTCGTCTTTTTAGAAATGCTTAATCTTTATGACAGCTTTTAACTTCCATGCTTGATGCCATCTTTGACAAATGACTTGCTTAAATAGCTGTCTGTGAATAACATAGCATGTATCAACAGTGTATATCAAACAACTGTACTTCTGTGGAAAGACTGATACCAGCACATATACATGTATTTTTTTTAAGTTCAAGATGAAAAATTCTGAGATGAAAGGATGTAGAGGTTTTCATTAAACCCACCTGTCCCTGTAACTCTGCACTGAAAACTAGCAGACTGTCCCTCAGAGGTAACAGCATCACGTAGAGGTATTATGACAGCAGGTGGATACACTGGCACTTCTAGCTCAGGAGAAACAACTTCTGGGACTAAAGAATAAGAAAAAAAGTAATATTTAAAGATTAAGATCACACACATGCTGACAATCTCATTTCACAGATACTGTTATGAGTATGGGAAACTCACTTTCCACTGAAAGTGAAGCCGAAGTTGTAGCAACTCCATAGTCATTTTTTGCTTCACAGGTGTATACTGCTGCATCTTCAGGGAAAGTTTCAATCAGCAATAGAGTATATTCTTGTGCATCATGAAGAAATTTGCACTTGAAACCTGGAGAGAGCTGTTGATCATCTTTGTACCAGGAAATTTTGGGCTGGGGTTTGCCTGATATCATAGCACAGAAGCGGGCAGGTTTGCCAGATTCCACAGTGGTTGGCTCTAGCTCCTGAATTATCCGGGGTGGCTCTGGAGCTGCAAATTGGGGCAGGAAGAAGGAGAGAGAGAAATCTCATTATTGATATTTATCAAGACTTAAACAAATATTACAAAGGATTTATTTATTTATTTACTTCATTACTCCCAATATTGCATGCCTATGAAAATCTGCCCTTTTCCTTAAGACAGGGGGAATGATCTAGCAGCAAGTGCCTTAATAAAATCAGCTGTGTTGGCATAAGTATTTTCTGGCAAAACGTGTCCAAGAATTGATAGGTTATCCCTCTGGCAAGGCATATTTGTCCAAATGGACAAATTAGTTTTACTTGGACCTGAGAATTTCCTGGTCTAAATAAATGTAGTGGTGAAAAGAACTGCTATAGCATTTTCGTATAGCTAGCTATTTCAGTACAGCAACAAACATCCATGTACATGAGGATTTTGCTAATGTTCCAGACATAAGATTCTCTTTGGATATTTTTTTTAATTATTATTTTTATTTATTTATTTATTTACTTTCAGAATTAGAATAAAGAAATCAGGAAAAGAGAGGGCAATAAATACAATCAAAACATTGTTTGTGGGTACACATACCATTCACATAGAGAACAACAGAACTCCTATTCCGTCCTGCAACAAAAGTATATTCTCCAGCATCAGAGTAAGTGGTTTCAAAGATGGTCATTCGATGAACTCTCCTTTCCACCACATAACTGTATCTTTCCTCATACTGGAAGTTGATCTCAATACCATCCTTGTACCACTGTGGTTCAATGTCATCTTCATTGACTTCAAATTCAATTTCAGCTCTTTGTCTCTCAATGACCTTTGAATAAGTAGAATAAATGTAAGAAATAGCTGCCTTTTTTTTTTTTTTTTTTTTTTTTTTTGACAGATAGTCGCACATTTCAGTTTCCTAGAAAAAGGCCCTGACCTTATGATTACAGATTTTTGTGTTAGGACTCTTGCTGGCTAGATACCGTTGCTTTTCCTTTGCATTATTCTTTGCATGACAAAGTTATAAAATATTTATTCTTCTGTATAGGACATACCTGAATATCTTTACGGATGCTTCTGATACGAATGTCACGACCTTCCACTATCAAATTGGCACTGGATGTGTTCCCACCTGCTACTACAGTGTACTGACCAGCATCAGACATTCTTGTGGAAGGAATGATGAGACGATGGACATATTTTTCTCTCTGAATTTTCATCCTAAGGACATCAGAAAATAAAATAAGCAAGTTATTTCCTGGAGGAAAATACATAAAAAAAGACAATATGGTGTAGAAGCCATCATTTACCTGTCACCAATCTGGAGTTCTTGCCCATCCTTCATCCACTGGACCTGAATGTCAGGTTCTGAAATTTCACATTCAAAGATAGCCCTCTTCTTCTCCACAACCTTGATGTCTTTAATATGCTTCCTAAATTCAATGTGACGAGCTAGGGAAAAAAAAGCAGTATGAGTGACATGCTGCTATTTAAGCCACCAGAACTCACTAAATATACAAACCAAGAGGGCAAATACCTTCCACATATAAAGTGGCTGATGAAGCTGCTTTTCCAGCAACAAAAGTATATTCTGCAGCATCACCAAAATGCACATTCCTTATGGAGAGTGAGTGTGTGAGCTTCTTTGTTCGTATCTGGCACTTATCAGTCGATTTTATTTCCACCCCATTCTTTAGCCATTTATATGAGATACCTTCATAGTTAACAGTAACTTCAAATGTTATCGTATCTTTCTCTTCAGCGTTGATGTCTTTTAGCATGGAGGTAATTAGGATGGCTAAAAGAGAAGAAATGAACATGATCTGGGTTCTTTTGTTCTTTTTTGCTTTATTTTAAACACAGTAACTGGATCACAGATGTCTAAAATTCTTTAAGAAGATTCTGATTTTTAGTAATATTAAAAGGAAGTCTCTGTGTCCAGAATCAATATTACAGTTAAATTTCCCAAAACTTCTGAATGACATAGGAATCGAAATTCTGTCTCCTATGGTGACTTGGTGTTTAGGCATGTTGGCCTAAACAGAAGAATCCAGGATCTGACTTTCAAGTCCACAGCTTCTAGCTCTCATTTTAAAATGTAATTAAGGTTGTTTAGGGTTATTTGAAAATACCTCTACAACAGTGCTGGTTTTGTCTGAATTGCACAAAGTGCATATATTTACAAAAATTCTATTATTAGTAATTGTAAAATAGTCTGGTTAACTTCATTTTTACATACGTTTTACAGTCAGAGTTGCACTGACTCTGTCATTTCCACAGACAAATGTATATTCTGCAGAATCTTCACTGCTTGTGTTCATGATATTGAGCTGATGGAGTTTCCCTTGGACCACTATTTTGAACTTTTCACTCATTTCAATCTCCACACCATTTTTCAACCAGACAGCAGGCACATTGAAATGAGAAACTTCACATTGAAAAGAGGCAGTTTTGGTCTCAGGGATTTCAATATTTTTCATGGTCTTTGTGATGTGTATGGCTAAGAGAGGAAAAAATAAAGACAAAAGAAAAGAAAGGATTTTTCAGAAGTCAATATGTGTGGAAGACTGCAAAAAACTAAGGGTAAAAGGCTATGAAGTGTCAGGTCAAGTTGTTCAATATAAGCTGGTGTAGCAATTTATATAATTACTTTCTTACAATTGACAATACTTACTTTCCACAAACAGTTTTGCTTTACACTCAATTTGCCCAACAAGAGCTGTGTATTCCCCAGCGTCAGCAGGAGATATGTTATGCAGCATAAGCTTGTGAACTTTCCTTTGAGAGATCATCTTGTATTTTTCACTTTGTTTAAGCTCAACATTTTTGTGGAACCATCGAACTGGTACAGTATCATGGGATACACTCAGTTCAAAGGAGACAACAGCATTTTCCAAAGCAGTCACATCCTTTGGCTTTTTGATAATCTTGACAGCTTGAGGAAAGAAATTAGCAAGATTCAGCAGTGTGTTTGATTTGAATTTCAAACCGCACATTGAAGCAAATATTCAAACCAGATAAACTTACTTTCCACATGAAGTCTGGCATTTGCTCCTATCTTTCCAAGTTTAAAACTATAAACAGACTCATCAGTGACAACACAGTTTTTGATTTTCAGTGTGTGAACAGTTCCTTTCACGGTAATTTCATATTTGTCATTTGATTCAAGTTCAACACCATTTTTGATCCACAGAGCTCCTTTTACATCAGGGTGGGTCAGTTCTACACTGAAAACTGCCTCCTGTGTTTCTGTCACCGTCAAGTTCTTTAGTGTCTTCTTTATCTTAACAGCTACAAGAAAACCCAAACAAAACAACTTGGCAAAACAGACCAAAATTAAAAATTATAGTAAATATAAAAATCTTAATAAAACTGAATCATGGTGCTTCATTTTAAAATCTAGTATCTATACACTGATTTACACAGTCTCTACCAAAGTGATGTTTGGAACATAAAAAAAGAACATTTACTTGCAGCATCCATGAGAAACTATGGGTTTTTTATTTGATACACAACTAGCAAAGAGTGAATTTCTACCTGCTAGCCAGTACCTTACATAAAATGTGTTTTTATTAAAATATCATGCTAAATTCCAAATCCAGAGACTCCAAAATACAGTAAGATTGCTACTTAAGAAAGCACATAATAATATAAAAATACTTCCAAAAAATGAAGCAAAATATGCTTGTATCTTAGGCCTGATCCAAGACACAGTGAATGATGCTGGACTGAGTCTTAAAGACATTGGTTATAAAAAATACTGACCTTCGACCTTCAGTTTGGCAGATGTTTTTGAGCTTGCTATTTCATAGCTATATTCACCCATATCATCCAGTTTTGTGACAGGGATATTGAGCCTTCTCTTTACACCATCAGATTCAGCACGGTACTGATCTGTCATAGGTAATGGTCTACCATTTTTTAGCCACTGACCATCTGATTCAGGATTTGCCACCTCACATTCAAAAACAGCTGCCTGGGACTCAGCCACAGTCAGGTCAGTGAGAGGCTTTGAAATGGCACCACCTGTTGGGAAGCAAGAACACGTGTTTTTGTTGTGGTTCAACTTTACCCCATATGGAAATGCAACCATACGAAATGTACATGCTGGAATTCTTTGCTCTGATTTGGAGCATGCCCATAGACATTCTGCGTTCTGTGAAAAATCAAGACCAGAATGTGACCTGAACATCACAAAAAGATGTTTCTTAATTCTATCCTAGTCATTCTCATTTATTATTTCTATTAGCAGCAGAGGTTTACTGACCACTCAAGACAAAACCCTCCTTTTTTACATTAATTACATCAAAAGCATACTACAGCATTCCATACTATGGCTCTGATCTAGCATAACATATTAGCGCTTACTTAAAAGCTTTGTTAAATTCAAATTATACTAATCACAAAATATAAGGGGAAAAGCAAGGAGAACATAGAAAAAAAAGATAAAGACAAAAATGTACAGAAACAGCACAATTGCTACAATTACATAATATAGTACATTGAGCATTGTTTTAAATCACAGTAAAATAAAAATCTTGGACTTTAACCCTACTAACCTGATACTATAAGCTTTCCAGATGTTTTCTTCTCCCCAGCATAAAGTACATATTCTCCTTCATCATCTTTCATCACCTTCATCACTGTCAATTTATGTATTTTGCCATGTGCTTCAATTTTATATTTAGGACCAGCCTTTATCTCTTGGTCTTTGAAATGCCAAATTACATCAATCCCTGAATGGGAGAGCTCTACCTCAAAGCATACATTCTGTGTTTCAGTGCAGGTGATGTCATGAAGACCTCTAATAATCTGAATTTCTATAAAAAGAATACATTACAAATACATTAGTTGTTTCCACAGTTTTGTATTTAAAGAAATAGTTTCACAAAGAACTCTGCATCTGAAAGGAAACCTACTTTCAACGGTGACATTGCAACTTGTTTCAACTTTGCCAACCATTAGTTTATAATGTCCTTCATCTGATGCATGGGTTCTGGTAAGCACTAGCCTCTGTTTAGTGCCTTTACATACAGCTTGTACACGTTCATCAGGCTTTATCTGATGATCATTTAGGTACCATTTGGAGGAAGACACATCAGGTGCTGAAACTTTGCATTCGAGGACAGCTTTTGTTCCTTCAACTACGTGTATATCTTTTAGAGGCACCACTATTTCCACACCTGTGAAGTTACAAAAATATTCATCATGAAAAAATCTGCCTTTAAGGAGTAACTCTAAAGGGCCCAAAAATCAAACACACCTTCAAAATCATGATAACTACTTACTGTACACTGTGATCCGTCCAGTGGTTGACAGTCCAAGATCAGGAACACTAAAAGAGTAAGTTCCACTGTCTTCCTTTGTTGCATCTTCTATCAGCAGCATGTGTGACTGTTTATCCAACACAATGTGAATACGATCACTTGATTGAATTTCGTGACCATCTTTCATCCAGACGCATTCCACATTTTCTAGGGAGACTTTAACTTCAAGTTGTACAATATCTCCCTCACAGACTTTTTGATCAGTAAGTCCCTGAAGAATAACCATGGGACGAGCTGTGGAATGAAATTAAGTTAATTAATTCTCATAACAGATAAGCAGAATATTGAAGATTAAGGCAGTATGGGATATAGTGATATAGATGTAATATATGCCATAATATAGAAAATCTGTAACGTATAAACAATGTAAGTATTAGAAATGCTTACGCTTCATCTTCAGTTTGCAGTGAGTCCTTTTTCCATCAACAACAAAGCTATACTCTCCTTGGTCATCTTTATTAACATCTTTAATAGTGAGGATTTGACGACCACGGCGGGATGTGATCACATATTTAAGATTAGAAGTGAGTTCAACATCACCATGATACCATTTCCCTTCCACATCTTCTGGGGAAACCTCACATTCAAGTTCACCTGAGAAGGATTCTGGTACTTCAACATCCTCAAGTTCTTTAATAAACTCAACCACAGTACCTACAGGCAAAAATAATTACATTCATAAATCAGCCTGAATAGATACCCCTGATGGAAACATTTCTTATTAAATGAGGCTAAGGAAATTAATGTATCTACAGTGTAACCATTTTACATAAATATATCTCCAAACTTTCATACTGGATTCCAAGCTTATGAAAGCAACTTGAACATTTCTTCGTGCATTAGGCATCAGTTTAAATTGTTTTGTTTTTTTCCTGAAGCTGATTTCACTTTAACAGTACTGCATGGCACTGAGCTGTGTGCTTCTTACCTTCAACAGTAAGCTTTGCAGTAGTTTTTATGGATTCATCTTCTACTAATGCACAGCTGTAGTCATCAGCATCAGACATTTCAATTGCTAGTACAGAAAGAAAATGAGCCTTTCTGTCTGAGTGCATCCTGTATTTGTCTCCAGAATGAATCTCAATTCCATCCTTAAACCATTTCACTTTGACAAAAGGTTCTGATGTCTCACATTCAAATGTTGCCATGGAGTCTCTCTCTTTAGCAACAATATCTTGTAACTTCTGGGTGAAGCTGATCAACTGCTTGGCTGCAAAACAATATGCAATGAGTCAATAGTGTACTGACCATCTAGACATACGCTACGATAGGCAGTAGGATAGACGTAAGAGATTTTAAATTACCTTGTACTAACAGGAAAGCATGGCTAGAAGTTTCACCAGCTATATTGACTGCTTTCACCATGATGCTGGCAGAATCATCAGAAGTCACATCTCTGATGACTAATTCACAAACATTATCTTCAGGCCAGTACCAATACATACGATCAGTCCTTTCAATCTGCACACCATTTCTGAACCACTGGCACTCAGGGTCTGGTTTTCCTACTACTCTTACACGGAAGTGTGCATCTGTCCCCTGGGCCACAGTCTGGCTTTGAATTCTTTCAAATATCTTGGGAGCCTCCATGCTTGGACTAAGCTCGACCTTCTCTGGTTTGAATGTTGGAATGGTGATTTTGCCTTCAGGAGGAAGTGCTTTCTTCTCTTCCTCTGGGATTTCTTTGGTCCAGTGAAGAAGTTCTTCTTTAGTCTTTTTTAACATTTCTTCATATGATTCATCTTTTTTGCGAGACTTAAGTTCCACAGCAGTGATGGCTTCATAATAGCCCTCTTCTGTCCTACGCTTGAATTTACTACGCAGCTCTTCAGATTCCTCTGAAAGCTTCTCATGAGTGATTCTTTCAGCTCTTTTCAGTTTCACCACTTCTTTGGTTGTTGCCTCTGCAGGTTTGTCTATCTTCTGTACCTCAAAGAGAAGTTTTCCAGACTCTGTTGCTGCAGGCTCATGTTTGGGTTCAGGAGCACGACGAAGAACAGATCTGAAGTCTTCCCTCTGCTGGATCTCAAGTCTCACCTTATGTTCAATAAAGCCTTCTGGATTCTCTGCAGTGATTTTCACCTCTCCTGTGTCATATGATTTGCAGTCCACAATATCCAGGTAGTAGATTCCATCATAACGGAGTCTAAACCGTTTGCTCTTACGAATGAGCTGTCCATTGAGGTACCAGTTGACCTTAGGTAAAGGATAACCTGTCACACGGCAGCGGAATCGTGCTGTTTCACCTTCCAGAACTCTTGCAGGTTCAGGAACCAAAACAATTTCTGGTTTTTGTTTTTCCTTTTGGTCTACTGCAACTGCTGGAACAGCACCTTCATGGGCCATTCTTTCTAACTCTTCAATTCGCTGGAGTCCCCTTCTGCCTTCTGGCAACTGGGATTCTTCCACCAGGCTTTTCTCATCCTTCACAATCAAAGTAGCAGATGTATGGTCTGTACCATATTTGTTAGTTGCCCTGCAAGTGATCACTCCACTGTCTCTGGAATAGGCTACTCCATAGTCCAGGCTACAGTACCCAAACTCATTGATCATGCGGAGTCTGTTAGCTGCTTCCAAGGGTTTGCCATCATGCAACCACTCCACCACCATGGTTGGGTCACCAATTGGTGTAAGCCTGCATTCAAAGTGTGCTGGTCCAAATTGTTTGAGCCTTAAAGATGTGAGCTTCTTCTTAAAAAATGGTTTCTGTTGCTTCTCTTTATCATAGAGATCCCCTTCCTCCCATTGCTCTTGACCATAGCGTAAATGGAGAGGCTCTAACTCTGGCGCTGCAATCTCCTTGGCTTTGTAAGTTCCTTTTGGAATGATTAATCTCCTTTCTGGTTCAGGTTCAGCATGTTCAACTTCAACATTTACTTTGCACCGAGTAGTGTCCCGCCCAGCTTTATTGATAGCAGTGGCAGTATACCATGCAGCATCTTGCCTGGCAGTAGATTCAATTTTAAGGGCAGCTGCCCCTTTGGTTCCCTCAATCCTGAAATATTTAAAAAAAAAAAAAACAACAGAACTTTTTTGCACTTATTTGTCATTCATTTTTTTCCTCCAAAATTAGGTCAAAGCCTCCAAAGGCAAATCTATCTCTACAGGAGTTAGACATGTTTATAAGTGCAGTGCCTAAGAATCAAACAGATAAGGATAATAAAAAACAGTCTTGAATTCAATGGCAGTTTTGCCTGCAGATGACTTAAAAAATCAGAAACAGGTTAAGATTCCCTAAATTTCTGTTGTAAAAATATTGGCTTTGCAGAATAAAAAATACACAATACAGAAGCTAGAAAGAACTGAGTGAATCCTACAAGATATTTTATATCTTTTAGCCTTGTTGCAATGCAAAAGCTGTTAGTATCTTCAGTAACCATTGGACTAAACACTTAGTGAATCCCTTCTATGGAAGCAAGGGTATCCAGCACACTGTAGGAGGTACTTTGCAGAATACTGATTATTAACTCCTTTACTATATAAACAAAACAAAAATGCTTACTTTATCTTGGGGTATTTATGAGGTACAATGATGTCACTGTTCTTCAGCCATACAATGTCAGGATTAGGGTTACCAGTAGCTTTCACCGCCATCTCCAGTCTAGACCCTTCCTTGACACTAACATTCTTCAGCCTTTCCACGAAGTGTGGTCTAACTAGGTCTTCCTTAGCTGAAAGAGCAAGGGTAAGTTATCACAAAAGGAAATGACGTAACCACAGGTTTTGATAAAAAACACTCCTCGACCTCCTAAAAAACAGCATGCACAGTAGATACCTTCCACAGTTAGTGTCATTGAGACTGAAGCTTTGCCCGCCCTATTCTGAGCAATTACAGCCCACTCTCCAGAGTCATCAGGCATAGCAGGAACAATGATCAATGACTGGGTGCCATCTTCTTTAATCACTATTTTATGAGTGTAGTCATTTACTACTTGTTGACCTGCAGATACACACACACACAAAAAAAAAAATCCGCACTCAAAACAGTGTTTCAACAAGATGTAAAATGCATATAAGCTTGTTTATTAAGATTATCTGTTGATGAAAATGAAGCTGATGTACCATCATGGAACCAGTATGTCTCTGGCATAGGTCTGCCAACAACTTTTAAGTCAAATCTTGCTGTCTGCCCCTGTGAACATTTAAATGATGTAGGTTTCAGCACAAAAACTGGTTTATATAGTCTCTCTAGTTGTCCTTCATCAGTTTCTTCTAATCTGCGGGCAGGAGAACGAGAAGGAGAACTGCGGGCAGGAGACCGGCTTGGAGATCGTGGAGAAATGGACCTGAAAGGAAAAGATAAGACAAATGTGTATGACAATGTCATATAGCAGTGGGCTGACATGATAAACAGAGTTCAACTTTTACCTTTAGTATAATTTATTTTAAAGAAGTTAACCAATTTATCTAAGTGACATATTCTGACAAAATTAATTTTTATTTGTAATCAATTTTCTTTAGGCTTTTGCCAGCAATTTGTATAGCTGAATAGCATTAGGATACACCACAGCCAGGGAAATTTTTGGGTTTTGGCTACTGTACAGATATGGGTGTAATCCTCTACATGTTTGTGGAGACACAACACAGTATGTGGCAATGCTGAATTTTTTCTGTCATAGAAATACAGCTATTTCAAGGGTGGGAAATAATAGTTGTACACAGTACTAAAACTCCACCATGAAGATTTTTTTTCCAAAACATGGATATTTCAAGAAATAAATATGTCTACTGAGGTTGTAAATCTGATACTGTGGCTGGATATGCATGTAAATGATGGTACTCTGAGAACTGTATTCCTCATTAAGAAAGAAAATCAGACAGAGTTGGCACATTAATCAATATAAGCCATGAAAACAGCATTTAGAACTTCTCTACAGGTATGCAAACTCCAATAACTTAAGCTGTTTAGCTGCTGTGTAATGAGTTTTTTGACTGTCTATCACAGCAGACTGAAGCCTGGTGAAATTTATGTATTATTGTAGGTAGTTGGTACTGGTGGTCTACCTACCTATATCTTCTCATAACTTCTGGTCCTGGCATATAACCTGGAGTTGCTGTGGGTGCAACTGGCTCAACATAGAGTTTTGCTGAGCAAATGGCATTTCCTTTCATATTACTGGCAAAGACAGTATAAATTCCTTCATCTTCAGGTAAAACAACAGGCAAACGCAGACTGGCACTGCCATCTTGCAGAACTTCCATGCGATAGCGTTCTCCGTGCCTTATGCGCTTACCATCTTTGTACCACGCAATCTGCATGGAAAGAAAACAGTGGAATGCTATGTGAGCTCTCCTAAAGACAAAGATTCAGTAATGAACCATGCATACAACATATTACAACTTACTTTTCAGGTGACGCATCATCACAGCCCATGTATATGCCTTAATATTAATGTTTTTACTTGTAATATGTAAGATTAAAGTAACATGTTTTCACAGTAATCTGAAACATGAGTTTTTGAGTTAGGAACAGATATCAAGTCCATTTTGATGAAGAGCAAAGCAACCTAGACCAGACTTGCTACTGTGTTCCCTACTTTTCTGGGCAAACTTGAAGAAACTCAGAAGCAAGAGCAACTTAACTGGTAAATTTAACCTACTTCTGAACTGGCTAACCAACCTAAGACTTTTCTATTAAAAGACAAAAAGAAAATTCATCTTGATATCATAACAAAAGACTGGATTTCCTTAGATCTTTGCTGTTTTCTATGAATGTAGAATGCCTGACAATAGGATAAGGGATTTTTCAAGTAAAGCACCGTAAGTACAAGTAAAGCACAAGTAAAGTTGGTTTTTTTTTTTTTAATAGATTAATGTCATACAGGTTTAGGGTACCTTTGGCAATGGATATCCAGTTGTCTTGCAATGGAAAGTAACTCCTGTTCCTTCAAAGGTTCTGTAATTCTTTAATCTTAAATCAAATCCTGCTTGTATAGCTTCAGATTCAGAAATATCAACCATCATCTCCTCTCCGTCTTCTTCAAGAAGTTCATCCAAGGTGGTCTTAATAATTCTGAGTTCAATTTCCTTGATAAGTCTTTCTTCAAAAGAAGAAATATGGAATTCCTACACAGAAAATCAAGACCATTAGTTCTGTGTGTCAGATAATGAACTTGTAAAGAAGTGATTTATACCGGTAAAATTCAGTGTACAAAATGAGTACAGAGCGGTAGACTTACCTCATCTTCTACGAAAGTTCTGACCATCACTGTATCTTTTGCCATTTTCTTCCTAATTAGGGCTTGCTCTTTTTCATATTCTTTTTCAAAGTCACCATATGAAATAGCTGGGGCTACCTCAGCCACTTTAGGTTCTTGTACATATGCAGTCACCTGAGTTTGATACATCATTTCTTGTTGCGATTTTATGTAGGCTTCATAATCAGCTAAGAATTAAGAATATTAATTTTGATAAGGTTTTGTGGGTTTTGCTGGTTTGAATAGAGAAAACAAGTACAAACTTATTTTACAGTTTTTGGTCACTCAAGCAGAGTTTCTGTCTGTTTAGCTAATAGAATACAAACAGCAATAAACTGCAAAACTGATGCCCTCCAATGACCTTTAGAAACAGGTACATTTCACTGTGCTATTTAGGCGTTCTAGTTCTTGAAGTGGAAGCACCTGTAGAAACTATTGTACAGTTTCATCATCATGGCTCTTTCCTGCAAACTTCCATGCATTTTTACAAGGACAACTGGGGTGGGTGGGGGGAAGCTTCTTTCCTTGTAATAGAACAACGTATTACTTGATTAACCTTCCCCCACATCATTCTCTGAATGTCTTCTGTTATGTAGATTGTTACGGACTTCAACAGAAAGTTCCTAAAGCTACACACTCTAGCAAAGAATAAAGTCCTTCAAGAACCTGATGTGAAATACTCTGTCTTACAGAAACAGAGCTACCAGAACCCCCTTTATGTTTCTTGAATTGACCAAACTAAGCTGCAAAGAATTTGCAGCACTATTTAAAAACTTTTTCCTATTTTAAAGTTAATTTTAAGAAATATTTTTCCCATTTTTATATATATATATATATATATATATATATATAAAATATATAATATAATATATATAATGTACCTTCTTCTAGTAAGGAGACCGTTGCAGAAGCTTCTCCATGTTTATTACGAACAACAATAGTGTATTCTCCGGCATCATCGGCAAAAGTCATGGAAATTTCAAGTTTGCATTCCCCGGTTTCTCTTTTGTAACTTACTTTGTATCTATAGAAAACATACAAGTACAAGTTCTCTGTAACTCTGATGAACAGACTTTTTAGTGAATCTGCTTTTACTTATACAGTTCATCTGAATAACCCCTAACTTGCACAAGGACAAAAAAAGAGAAACTTTTGCAGGCAATTCTCACTAAATGAATCTGAGGAATATCATAGGAAAAGTAACCACACTGAAACTGGAATACACATCTACTTCCTTTCTGTTGTGACTGAAATAAATGGGATGCAAACAGCACTACTGAAATATCAGAGATCTAGTTATCAGAAAAGTAAAATGTTATATGCTGTATGCAGTTTGTCCTAATATAGGTCATTATATCATGATGTTTTCCAAGAATGTTATTAATGTGGGATTTTTTTTTCTCTGCTAGAAAGCATGTCTCTTTCTATTTGCATAGACAGTATAAAACAAATACAAAACTTCCCAATTTGTTTTTAAGGATATGTAGCATTTCTTGTTTTACAGTCTTTTGAATATTTATATTTTAAAGCTCTTCAGCCCACTAAACTTTCACATTAAGACATGATCCTATGATTTTTCCATTTAAAACCTAAAATTTCACAGAAATCGGTGATGTTATTAGGCTCAGCATCAGTGAGGGAATCAAAATTATGGTACTGTCAATTACATATTCATTTAAAATTATGTTTATATAGTTTGTGTGTATTGCATTCAAAGTACCTGTAGCCAGTCGTTAGAGGAACTCCACCTTTTTTCCAGTAGACATGTGGCTTTGGGTTGCCCCCTACCTGGCATTCAAAAATAATGCTCCCACCTTCGATTAATTTATGTACTATGGGTTTTCTTATGAAGAAAGGAGGTATGGGTTCTCCCGATACTTCCTCTGCTGCAGCAGAGACATCTTCCATTACAACATCCTTTGTCTCCACATAGCTGAAATAAAATTCCAGTACAGGTAAGTGAGCTGATGCGGAAGCTCTCATAAACAGAGTGCAAGAAACTAATGACCACAGTAGGAGCAATCTGTTTAGGAAAGTAACTTTACCGTTTCTCTTCTCTAACAGCCTTCTCAGAAATGGTTTCTCGAGTTTCAATCTCTTCTGAAACTGCAAAGCAAATATGATACAACGGATTTTAAAATACTTATTATTGCTTAAGCAACAAATTTAGTTGACAGAAAGAGAGAGAAGGTTAAGTAGTTAGTTGGCTCAGAGGTCCAGGTACTTCCACCTGGGAAAAAAAGAGTCTCCATCAGCCTGTAACTGGCCTTTTTCTCATATTTTTACAACCCTGTTACCTAATACCCCTGGAGTACAATTCAAGTCATATGTTCTACTGGGCGGCTGACAAAATGTCTAAGCCACATTACAAGAAATACGCAGTTAACAAAAGCATAATCTTCCAAAAGTGACCAGAGGAAATGGCCTCAAGTTGCACTAGTGGAGGTTTAGATTGGATATTAGCAAAAATTTCTCCTCTGAAGGAGTTGTCAAGCATTGGAACAGGCTGTCCAGGGAAGTAGTTGTGTCACCATCCTGAAAGTATTTAAAAAACATTTAGATGTGGCACTTAGGGACACAGTTTAGCGGTGGACTTGGCAGTGTTGGGTTAACAGTTAGACTCAATCTTAAAGGTCTTTTCAAACCTAAATGATTCTATGATTCTATAAATACGCTTACCTTTCACATATAAGTGGCAAGATGTGCTGACGCTCCCAGCCTTATTGGTAGCAGTGCAGGTAAATCTTCCACTGTCTTCTGCAAAGGCTTCACGAATCATAAGGCGAGCAAGCCCTGCTTTGAAAGTGATCTGGAAGTCCATTGAGCTCTCAATCTTGTAGTCTTCCCTGTACCATGTCACAATAGGCTGAGGATGACCAGAGATATGGCACTCCAGAGTGACAGATTCACCTTCAGTCACAGTCTTATTTTTGAGGCCCTGTATGACAAAAGGTAAGTACCACAGTCAGTATATATTTTCACTAATAAACAGACATTTAAATAAATAAAATCTATTTGAATGGAAAACAATGTCTACTTCAAAACAGTGTTCTGTTCAGTAGTGTATTCAGGAGAAGAGGTATTTTCCAAAGGGAAGTATTTGAAACTGGATTTGGGATCTCTGAACATTTACTGTTATTAACAAGAAAATGAAAAGGAAGGTTGATGTTTATATAGATCATGGTGACAAATTGTTTCACTGCAGCAAAGGTCAACCTACTATAAGATAATTGTGAAGAATCACCTCCATAACAGACATTCAGAATAGTTCATATCAGAGATAAATTGTATGGCTTATTAAGTCTAATACAGAAATTAAAAGATTAAAGAAAGCCAAATTTTCATGGCCAGGTTTTCAAAGATAAAAAAATACCAAATGGGTAAAAACATAGTGTAACTCCCTTAATCTACATACAAATTACTTACTGAGACTAAGGTGGGTGGAGTAGCCGGGATTTCTGCAGGCACAGGAACTCTGGCAGTTTCTGTCACCTAGATTGTTAAAGCACAGTTAATAAATACCTAACAAAGCCAAGGACATAAACAGCATAATTTAGATACGAAATTATATAAAGAGAACTTTTTGCTTGTGATAGGTAAATATTAGATCCTTAGAAGGATTTGTGTAAAACAAAAAAGATAAAAAGTCAGCAGAATGGTGTAAAAGTGGAAAACTGCAAGGAGGAAACGGCAAACAAGTGAGGCTGTGCTGTTCTTAAGGCAAAAGT
The DNA here is from genome assembly GCF_017639655.2 of Falco naumanni. NCBI lineage: Eukaryota > Metazoa > Chordata > Aves > Falconiformes > Falconidae > Falco > Falco naumanni. The sequence continues at coordinate 47,914,693 of NC_054061.1, forward strand.
CAGTCAAAGTGATGGAAATTTGCTTAATAACATACCTTTGCTTCACCCTCTTTCCGCAACACCAAGTGTTCTTCCCTCACTGCTTCACCTTTAATGCTTATACCTGCCTCTTTTTTAGTCTCAATATCATAGCGACTTTTATAGGTCTCAGCAGCCTCTCCAAAGGGAAACTGTGGAGGGACAACTGGTTCTGCTTTTATCCTGACTTCATGTGGCTTTAGCTGAGGTGGTTTCACAGGCTTGGTTATCTTTTGCACAGCAGAAGTAGCTGATAACTCTTTTTCCAGAGTAGCCATGGCAGATCCAGCTATTGAAACCTAGGGAACAGACAAGAAAGAGTTACATCTTTGTTGTTCTCTTGTTTTCAAAGACGACAGTATATCTCTTGAGCAAACTGCACATACACTGGTTGCTTTCTCAGTTACTTATTTGTTGACAATTAAAAAGCTATATATATATGTAAGTGAAATCTAGTTTTAGACTGCAGTAGTAGAATCCCAGAGATATAATACCCTTGTATTATTTTTGCTGTGTCAAACATTCAGATATCTTCTCTTTCTGTACTTCAGAATTTGATCTTGAAATGGTCAAGAAGCTATTAAGTGCAACATGAGAAATGTCCTCTAAATTTGTTGACTTGAGACCTTAGCTTTCCATTTAATGAGTCTGATACTGCAATAAACAATACTGCTAGTTACATAACTGTCAGTGATTAAAATAACTGAAGAGATTTCAAAATTTTATTCTAGGCGTAATAACTTTGGAAAACGCACATAAATCTTTAAATAAAAATATTTTAGGTAATTTTAATAGTGTTTAATTATGTTTGATGGAAAAATAATTTCATTTTTAAAGTCCAGGTGAAAAGGAAAAGTATACTTTCTCATTCAGAAAAAAAAAAATTAAATGAGAACTTTTGCTATTATGTGAAGGAGTCGAACAGAAGGATAGAAGAAATAACATTAAAAATGAATGGTGTCATACGCAGTCTGGATTTTTTTTATTTCAAAGATTAGTGTGTAGTAATCAGCAAGGAAGAACAAAGCACTATTTCCAATGTTCTAGTGAACTGATTCACTTAAGATTGAAGAGGGGTATTTCTGCTCTTTAAAAAACATAAAGCTGCAAGAAAAATATTTGTGTTTTCAGTGTATAACATGCAGTATTGAAGCTGCATCCTTAAACAGATGATAAGCTTGCTTAAATAACTAATAATTACAAATCACATTTCAGCAGTTTATGTACAGCATTTCTCTTTATTAGTGAAAGAAGCTAATGAAAACAATTGTAGAGCACTTACATTCTTCTTGAGAGAGCACCATACTGGAGTGGGAGAAAAAGCCAAATGGAATGGGTGACCTACTGGTTATTATAAATGAGCATGCTGTTCTTCTTGGATACAGTTTTCACTTCTTACCTCATATGTATGATCTGGTTTAGGAACAGCAATTTTGGAGACTGTGAAGTGAGGACTTGCTGTGCGGGGTCGTGGGTGTTCAACATGAATTGTTTTCTCAGTTTCTGTGGCTCTTTTTATCTACACAAAGCAATGAAAAAATGTTGAGAATGTGATACTGCTCTCCAAACTGAAATAGATTTCACTGGGGCATAGGGTTTGGAAAAGAATCCAATGTAAACTGAGTCTAACCTCTGTTGATACATGAACTTCCTTCTTCTCAGCAGCTGAGATGTGTTTCTCAGGAGGAACATAGACAGTTTTAACTTCTTTAGTGACAACATGACGTTCTGCTGGGGCCTCAGCAATGTGGTCCGTTACAGCATGCCCTTTATAGCCATATTCCAAAGTTTTCTGCTTTACATAAGCTTCACCTGCTTGTTCTGGCTCCCAGGGTGATCGAACACGTGCCTGATCAACTGCTGCAACCACTGTAGCTACAGCTTCAGCCTTTTTTCCAGCTTCAATCTACAGATAACGTTGGCAGAATTTAAATATTCACCACTATACTAAAGGCTTGCATATATGGCAAATACTTATAAATATAATGCTCAGTAAAGCATATTCCAGACAATGACAGAATGCATAGATATGCAAAAGTAATAATGTAAACATCAAATGTGTTCACCCATAAATACACTTCAGAGTCAGTGAATTCAAACATAGACATAGTTTTTCTAAGCTCTATCTATGCATATTGAGAACACATCTGTGCTTGTGTGCTTTATACATTTCAATATTTGCATGCATGCCCACTTTTAATACTTTATGTTCACATTTATGGCTACCTGTCTAAGAGTACAGCAGGTGTGTAAATGTGCACATAATTTTAAAACTCAGTATGCTCATCAGCTCCATATAGCTGTTAGATGCTACTAAAAATTCAGAGAATGTCAGGCATCTGATGTGAATGTATTTACTAAGGAATATACACATAAAAATTTTAACACAGGCATATCTGTTAATTCAGTGCTAATCTATTTGAAATTATTTTACAAAAGAAGGAAAACAGCTTTCTGAGAAAATGGAAATAATGTATTTGTATCAGGACTTCTATTCGTTTCTAATAACTGATAAATACTGTCAGTTTCTATGTCATCAGGGTCCAAATTTCTACCCAGTCAGCCAACAGCAAGTAATTGGATGATTACTACTAGTGTTTATTATTACTGTCATAATTTATCTGGATGCAGCAACTAAGCATATGAAATATATGCCTTGTAGATGGGAAAAAACCTAATAGACAATTTCATGCTGATTGTAAAATCATTATCACCTTAAATAAAAATAACCTAAGAGAGGTCAAACTGTGATTATTTACAGAGATTTTGTTTCATTATTAGTGTTTAAGTAACAGGGACATTTTATTCAGTTATAATTGCTGATTTCAAAATCAGTTTATACCAACCTGAACCTAAATTTACATCATCTAACAAGTAACTGTAATCTCTTAGCAGTCTGACTCCTCTGAGTTTTATATGCTATGCTCTTTTAATTATCTTTTATAAAAGTATTTTATGAATGTACCATACTGTTTCTAACAACGTAGATAAATAGACTTTAAATAAAAAGCTGTTGGCAGCTATGCTATTCTTCCACACAAGGAAGTTCCTGGTTGTATGATAATAGAAAAGCTTTTCTACTGTGGGAGTCCTACTGGAAAAAAAGCAGTGTCTGATTGTCAAAAGTAATAAACTGGACGTTAAAGTATGTATTGTACAAAGAACAATACAATTCAAACCTTAATAGAAAGAGGTTGTTTCATCTGACTACCATAAAATGGCAAGGAATCATCTTCTAGAAAAAAAGATTGCAGAGTCAAAAATTTGAACAAGTAAATATGACTTGAAAGTCATTTGTAGGGAGTGGGCTTTCACCAAGAAATCCAAGTGTAGTCTTAAAAGTGGCATTTCCTAACAGAATGAGATATAAACCTCTTTATCACTAGAAATTTAAACACACTGACTCTGTTGCTTGACAATCATCCCACTTAATGGCTATGTTATCAGGAATTAATTTGAGGGCATTCTATGGTACCCAAGTAACTCTTAAAAGGTGAGGTTTGCAGGTAAAACAATTTGTAACAGCATATTTCACATCTGCAACAGCTATATTCACCTGATCATAACCCAGATGAATTTGTTCTTGCTTGGCTGTAATTTCTTCTCTAGTTCTGGACACTGTGACTGGTGCTTTAGTTTTATCAGTGGCAATTATTTTCGGAGCTACAGTAGTTTTCTTAGCTTCCTTTTTAATCTGATTATTATAGAGGAAATACAAGTTTCAGTTATGTATGGTCTTGAAAGATAGTTGGACAATGGAAAAGCATTTTGGTATGGGAACAGGGAAGGAGAATTAAGGGGTTAGATCCTTCTGCATGGCACACAGCTCTGTATTATATGTATATGGGTAAGTATTGTTACACCCTGACACCTATTTAAATAAAAATAATGATTTTTTAAAAAAAGTTAAAACGCATTTCAGGAGTCAGCTCATTTCAAAGGTCAGTCAGAAGAGAAAAATGGGCATCCTATTAATCAAAACAGTTAGGAAAGAAAGACAGAGGTGGAATTATATAGCCTAATTAACAGTAGTTCTAAAAACTTGTAAGTGGAATAAATCTTAGAAAAAATGAGCTGGAAATGTATAGTTAGTATTTTTTGAGGGACACAAGGTTTGTAAAGAAGAGAGGGACAAAAACCCAAATACAGTTGTAATAGTGCTATTCACCTTTTCATGGGTTATGCTCACTTGCTCTTGTTTGGTAGCAATTCCTTCTTTACTTTTCGATATTATGACCAGTGGTTTAGGTTTATCAGTGGTAATCACTACCTTAGGTACAGAAGGTTTCATATCTTCCTTTCTTATCTAGTTTTTATGGTAAAGAAAAATAATAGTAATCAATTATGCCTGTTGTCAAAATTACACAGCTTTTGGGGAAAGTGAGATAAGGTTTCAGAATGTATATCAATAAGAGAAATGGCATATCACCTGAGAAATTGAATAATTCCATTCTAGAGACCATGTTATAGCCTGATATCTTAAGTCATATTTTATATGCTAGTTGAACAAAGTGCATTCAAAGTTATTAACATATCACATTAATCCATGTGTGAATTAGAGAAGAATCTTCCCACTTCCTAGTTAATTGTGATATATCATTGTTATGTTTTGTAGAAATTGTTTGCATAAAAATTAGTATTAATGACTTCATATTTACTGCCATCAGTAGGTGGAACTATTTAATCAGTTACTCCAACAAACAATGGTTCCACAATATGGTCCAGCAGATGCATTCAGTCCTCACACAAATATGAACTTCATAAAATCAAACTCCACATGTAAGTATACCATGAGAGATAGCCTTTATAATTTATCTTCAGAAATCTACCTTCAGACAAAGGTCATTAAGCATCAGATGAAATTGTGACTACCCTGGCAATAAAACCCATAAAGCTCAAAGGATCTGTAGGAAGGGCAGCTGCGCTCTTCCTCTGTAGACAGGGTTGCTACAATGTTAGTAGAACTGGACCTGCAATGCTGGGTCTGTATCTGGAATACCTTGCTTTACAATTTTTTCATTTTGTAATCTCTTCATAAGGAAGCAGAACAAAGATACATAGCACATTTGATGAAGAATGACATTTTATAAACTTATTAGAACATAACAGTGAGTTAAACATTGTAACATTTATTTACCTTTTCATGAGCAATGTGCACTTGCTCACGTCTGGTAGATATTTCTTCTCTAGCTCTTGATATTCTTTCTTGTTCTTTGGCTTTATCTGTGGCAATTATTACTGTGGGTACTGGAGTTTTCTCTGGTTCTTTTCTTATCTGGATGTTTATAAAAACAAGTTTAAATGACATGTTATTTAAAAATATAAGGTAAGTGATTTTTGATACATTTGGAAAAGAGCATACAAACAAAGAGGAAAAACATCAAACTGGATTTCAAAATTATCTAGTCTGGAAACAATAACAACACCACAGACATTTACAAAACATATATACATTTAGCATATAAATATTTAGCAAATAAAATATAAACAAACATTCCACAAATGTTTGCTTTGCTACTGAAAGCAGTAATAAAAAAAAAATCTGATCAGAGAAAAACTGTCCTGCACCCTAATCAGTTTGAGAATGTGTAGGATATTAAAAACAAGTTTTAGGTAACATTCACTTTACCAAGAAGTTCAGATGTAATCTGCGCATAAACTGGCAATTTTTTGCCAAGGTGGATTTCGGTTTCTCAGTACTTTAAAGATAGGTTATGCCTTGTTTCTCATGCATTTCAGCTAGAATGCAAATGTAACATTTCTTTAGAAAAGCTGGTCTTCCATGAAATCACATTTGTCTGATAAAACACATGCTAAAATAATCTGACTTCCAATCACTCATCAGTATTTTCAAAATTGATTTCAATGCAGAATGAGTTTTTCCTCCTTTTTCTGACCGATTGTGCTGCCAACAAACAAAGCAGGCTACAAATTGAAAGCTTAGAAGGAAAATCAGAACAACAACAAAAAAGGAAAACGTAAGAGTAATTTCCTCCATGTTAATTCTTTAAATGATTGAGAATAGTATCTAGTAAATCACCATACAATATATAAAAAATATTTTTTATAAGTTAATGTTTTGCAAGTTTATCAAATTCTTAGGTATTAAGAATGGAAGTGAAATAAAAAAGGAAAGACAGTCATCAAGGAGAGATAGGAGAATGACAGCAACGTCAACTAGAAGAGTGAATATATATAAAAGGAGAAAATAATATTATAAAAATTCACTTCTCTTGTTCATAGGCTTGTCTTTTTGATGAGATAATAGATTTTTTAACAAGGTCAGGTATGACAATTATTGATAACATCTTTATTCACCTTTTCATCAGAGATGTGCCTTTGTTCTTGTGAAGTAACAATTTCTTCTCTAGTTCTTGACATTACTGTTTGTTTTGTGGCTTTATCACTGGTAACTACTACCGTTGCCTCCTTTCTCATCTGATTTTTATAGCAACAAACAAAAACCCAGTCTTAGAATTTATTTTAGCAGACTGATCATCAAAAGAAGAGGAGAAGGAAAAACGGGAGAGGAATAAGTGTGAAGGAAAAATACTAAGGGAGAATTAAGTTATTCTTAGTGAGAAAATTATAAATGAGATATTATAGGAAAAACTTTATCAGTGTAAGAGTAATGTTAGAGAATAAATGACAAGGGAGAATACAGGATCACTTTCATAGAAGGCATTCTTAAACTTAAAAACAGTTTAAGAATAATTAGCTCAGTCCTGCTATGATGGAAAGCAATGGAATAAGTGATCCACAAGCATCCCTATCCAGTCCAGATGCTCTATATGAGTATGCATGCTTTTGTGGTGCACTGGATAATATGTTAATTCCTCACAGTGAATCATGCCTTGTTTGCATGTTGGATGAAGGGATAAAGGGGAAATCATAGAATGTCTGTGCTCTATTTCTACCTGCTCTCGAACAGGCTGAACGTGGACTGCAGTCATTGCTGTCCTTTTAGCAGTTTGCTCTACAACACCTGGAGCTGGTTCTCTCACCATGGCTTGATCCACAGCAGCAACAACTGTAGCAACAGCTGCTGTTTTTTCACTGTCCTTTCTCACCTATATTAGTCACATCAAAAGACATTTTTTTTCATGTTTTGCATACATTCAGGAGCACAAAACCAGCACAGAGACAGAACGTTGCAAAGAAGCATTTCAATATTTACAGAACTCTCTCAACAGCAGACACACACACATTTTTATACACAGCCTCTCAGACTTTATTTAGCAGTGGTGAGTCCACATCTAAAGCAAAACCAACGCACTTTCCAAAAATAGACTTTACCTCTCTAGCACCAGCCGCATCCTCACCAGCAGTAGCACCACTAATGGTAACTTGTTCTTGGACCCCATATCTGCCCTCCCATCTTTCTTCAGTTCTTATTTGGGTAGCACTTGTAGATACTCTTGTTTCCTTCATCTGGGCTTCTGTGGTTGCAGCATATCCTTCCTGCTTCCAAGGAGGAAGGACTTCGGCCCCAGCTGTTGTCACTACATGTGTTTTACGGATTGGAGATGGAGATTTCACTGGTCTAATAGGTGAGGTGGAGATTCTTCCAGCAGGAGAAACAGACCTAAAGAAAAAATAAAGTATTAATATAATTTATGTAGTGTCATACCATGACAACTATACAAACAATTTCAGCCTGAACTTGAATTCACTCCCAATTTAAGGTATCTTCAGTACTTTGTAGTTTGATTTGTAAAAGGTTTTTGAGGTGTTCTACTTGTAAATTACACTTACCTGTTTAAAACATTATGCCTAATGTGTGTTTGTGTCATACACATAACTGTAACACATCTTTGTACTATCTTAGTTAGAACTGAAGCAAGAAATAAGGGTAAATGTCAAAGGGCATTTCACTCAAGCACATACATTTACAATATAAAAATTCATCATTAGTTTCCATTTGCTCTATCTTAATTCTCCTTAATCATCCACACCTGTTTTAGGACTCCAGGCAAAGTTCTGATCAGGGCCTATAATTTTTCCCATACTTACATTTACAAATCTCACCCATAATAATTGGCAGCAACTTGGAAAGTATATATATTTTTTTTATTGTATAGAAAATACAACATTTTCTAAATTTTGATATTCCAAAAATTCAATCCCAATCCTAGCTGATCATTTTAAAGTATTTTTCAAAATGTTTTAACAGGCTTTCTAACTTGGATTTTCTTTGAGTAATATTTTTATTCTGTATTTCCCAAAGAGCATTAACAAATTGCAGCAGTAGGGGGCAGCAACATCATATTAATTTTTTAGATTTATTTTCTAATGGATTGTAGGTCTTGAAGTGGTTTGACTAGCAGGGGAGTACAAACTTCTAGTTCAACATACACTCTAGATGGCACTATTGAAATACTCTTTCAACTATGCAGTTTGTTAGTTATTGCTAGTTACTATCAATCAATTTCTTCTGGTGCTTTTAACTTGGTCTTAATGGGGCAAAACTCACCGTCATACCTAGCTGTAGCAATTTACACGGGACTCTTCTGAGCACTCAGCTTGGAGGCATTCCTTCCTTGACACTGGTGCTTCACAATGCTGAAACTTCAGGACATCCAAAGCAGTTTTCTTTTTACCTGCCTCTCAGCACAGACCTCCTGGGGTCTCCCAGACCAAGAGCCCTGCTCTTCAGATCAGTCACTTTCCCTCTCAAGACTCTATGCAATGGAGCTAAACTTCATTTTTTGATAACCACATTTACCTTGCCTACCTTCAAAACATTATTTCTGGAGTCATTACCAGCACACACACAGAACATGCTTTCACATTTTTTTACACCTCCTTCCATTCTGTTTGCCACTCACCAGAGTGTCATTGCTCTTTTTTCCTCTGCTTGTCTAAAATAATCCATTTTCTTCCATATGGAATAGAAAATTTAAATGAGGCACGCACCTCCACAACAGTGGCAAATACAGCAGCACATTATAGTTCACCATCAGAATAAACTCCATCAGTATAAAGTCAGTGCATTCTTCCATTTTATACCATCTCCTCATCCTACAGCATTACTGCTATATGTGAAACTGATTCAAAAAGCAGTTGTTTGAAATAATAAGCTTACCTTACTGGTGAGGGTGTTGGTGCTCTGACATGTCTTACAGGTGATGGTGATTGTCTGACAGGTGATGGTGATTGTTGTCGTGCCATTTGTGCTTTTGCAGCAATTATCGGTGGGGTCGGTGATTTTGATGTAGGTCTAGGAGGCATTCGTGGAGGCGCTTTGTGTGGGAGCTGGTGGGCTGTCACACCTTCTATGACCATTTCAACACTTGTAAGCGATCTGGCATCAAAGTGGGTTTCAGTCTTCTACAACAAAATCAAGAAAACACGTCTGGGATACTGTAGAAGTAACGATCCACATTTTAGCCTTACCTACTTTGTTTTTGAAAAATATACCTTTTCAATTCTGGCTTGTCTTGTTTGTGAAATCTGAGCAGTCGAAACAATTGTTTTTGTCTTTTTAGCAGGAACGGCTTCTTCCTCACCTTTTGGAAGAGAAAACATAGTCAGGAGAATTGCTTATGGCATAAAAAGTAAGCAGCTGCAGAAATAAACGAATGGTCAATTCCAATTATATACAAGTTTATATTAACAACAGAGAAAAAATTAAGCAAACATTTCTTTTTCCTCCATTATCTATAGACAGATAATTGTGAAAACAGTTTAAATAATATTTTTGCATTACTATGTCATTAGGAAAACAAAAACCAACCAAATCAAACCAAAACACATTTATTGTAGTTTATTCAGAATCAGTCCTGGATCTAAAATGACTACACAGTCTGGAAGGCTGACTGACATGAAATCCAAGGAAGACTGCTCTGGGTAGAATGATTCATTCCACAATTCTCTATCTAAGACTGTCTTCAACCTTACCAGGCTCATTTACAAGACCATGTACAGTAAAGCAGTCTAATATATCTATTCCATCAAAGCCAGCTTACAAGTACAAGTTGAGAAACCTACAGAACAAAATGAGAACATCTAAAAGGAACCCCCCCACTTTCTTCTGTCTACTGTATCCTGAGTTTAAAGAGACCCATTCTGGACAAAAAGTCCTTTTCAGTTCTCAGACAAAAATCTCTGGCAAATTTTATCAAAGACACTACTTTTTCACAGCAAGTTCATAACTGTTGATAAAGAAGTTACAAATGAACTTATTGATGTAACTTCGATGAAGTGGTGTGTATACCATTACAACAATGAATGCTCTGTTGTTTTCATGGCTTGTAACTTCAAATCTGTTACCTTGAATTAGCAATTCAGCTGTTGAAGTAGCACGTCCCACATTATTTGTGGCATTTACTGAATAAGTACCGGAGTCTTCAGGATATGCTTCTGCAATTATTAAGCTGTAAAGGTCTCCTTCTTGTAAAATTTGAAAATCGGGGGAGCTTTGGATTTCTACTCCATCCCGATAGAACTTCACCACAGGTGTAGGGATTCCAGTCACTCTCACGTCAAGTCGAACTTGACTTCCCTGCCTTGCAGTCATGCTCTGTAGTCGTTGTGAGAAGTTTGGTGGTGCTGTTCCAGCTGCAGTTTTATTGAAGAAATAAACAGAAAACCAACAACATCTATTAAAAAAAGCTGTAAGGGCTAGATATTTTCATTACTAGGAGTGCACAAGGTCTCTTTCTCCTTCACATGCTACTGACATATGACACTAACTTCTCAAATATTCAAAATATTAACAGTTGATTTGCCAAAATGCAAGCACCCTCAACTTTTCTCATGTGCTTAAAATTTCTGATTGCAAAGCCAATAATTGCAGACGTTCTAGAATTAGAGATAAGTTGATTACAACCATAGGTAGTAAATGAAAGTCTCTTGAGCATGCCCCTTTATGTTAGTGATTGTATTAAGTATAATTTATATCATTAAATATCATTAAAGGCTCCATCCTGCAGAACTTTATCCTTTCTTTTATGTGTAGTTTGAATGTAGCCAGTGTGACAGACCACATGAGCAGAAGTATATCAGGTTAAGCCAGAAGTTTGTAATTGTGATTAGGGTTTTATAAGATCAAGATTAAACTCTATGCAGTTAAGCTGTAAAGGACACTGTTAGAAATTACTGGTGAGAATATATGCTGAATTCTAGACTGCTTTAGGGAAAGGAATTTGGTTTGCTATTTCTTTGCTGATCACATACTTCAAATACAAACATTTTTCATTAAATGAGACACTTCTGCTATCATTCTCTTTCTCACATCACTAACAGAGAAAGCTGTCTTTCTTTAGCTGCCTGATACCTGTGACAAGTAGCTCAGCTGTACTAGTTGCTTGCCCAGATCCATTGGTGGCTTGTATGGTGTATCTTCCACTGTTTGCTTCTGTCACGGTGGGGATCACCAGTTTAGCGCGGCCATCACTAAACGAGATCTGCACACCGGGAAGAGTTGCAGCAGAGAGAACCTGGCCATCCCGATACCAGCTCACCTCAGGAACTGGGAAACCTAAAGAAAAAGGAAGACAAAAGGAAATTAAGATGCTATGAAATGCCAGATATCCAAAATTACCATAATACTTGTTCATATATAAACAGTTATAGCAGTGTGTAATGGCATAGGCACAGATCTATGATTATGATGTCCAGTGACACAGTGGTAAAGGAATTTCTTTTTAGAAAGGTCTTTACACAGGGCAACAGGACAACTGCACAGGCTACTGCATTTAGGAAACGACTTGAATGAGTGGACTGAAGTGTTCGGCAATCCTGTTGAGGAATAAAAGTTCATGAAAATTATAAGGGGGATGAATTAATCCATGTGAGGGTGTTGGTTTATTTATTTATTTGCTAGTATCTAAGTAGTACTGCTTATTGCTAACAAATTTATCCAGTCCAATAGTTTGGAGACGAAGTAAAAATCAGAACTTCCAACCAAGTTCTCTTAACTCTAAATGATTGTAGAAAATAAAGTGACAGAAAAAGTGACTGTTGTAGATGTTAACACCGAATGCTAGTAATATTTTGGGGGGGTTGTTTCCTTTTCCTGGGGTGTATTCTGTGTGAGTATAGTAGAAAACAGTTGGGGGAATCAGCTGACGTTTTGCTGTTCAAATATATTATTATTTTGTTGTCAGGGTCATCAACAAGACTCTTCTGGTCAGAAGAGTTTCACCTGTATCTATAGCTGTTTTTTTAGCTTTAAATGGTGATTTTAGATTCCTAATGGAAATTCTTTTGCCAGCATTCTACTCAGCCAACTTTACTGAGCAACTGAAATACATTTGACAAACCGGTAAAATTTTTACATGAACCACATAAGGACAACAGCTAATTTCCTAAAGGAGACAGTTCCACCTCTAAGTCTTTTTTGCAGTCCTAGGACACCATTTCTCTAAAGTGACAATCCCTGCATATTTACTTCATATATTTCCCCACTCAAGCCAAATCACCAATTGTACTGCACAGGGGCTCAGGAATGAGATCAGAGATTGTGCTTACTCCAGCTGCTTTCATTTTCCCAGTTCCACTTTCTGTGGTTTGCAAAAACACAGGACTACATAATTCTGTTTCATTTCTAGAGTATTCCTCCTATAATCTCATTTCATTATTTGGGGTTTTAATGAGCCAGGAATATGACTGGTGAGACTAAAATGAAAGAGAAGCTTTTGCTGATCATCTGTTGTCACACCCAAATTGGTTAGGAAAATTTTAAATTTTCCTCATAGTTGAAAAACTGATTTTTAGACGTACGTAAGAGAAAGAGAATGTGGCCAGTTTTAGAGAGGATTCAAAATCAAAAGGGTAAAAGTACCTTTAATCATTGTTAATTCCGCAGATGGAAGTTATCAAACAGCTCTGATGGGGCTGGTATAATTCGATTTATTACTACTGGTATAGGACAACTGGGGCATTATCACCATGAACATAAGAGTATCCATCAGATGCCACTGATTTAATCCAGAGGTATGTGTCTTCAAGATTTGTGCAAATGAGTTTCAAAATGTTTTAAGCTAGGCAACCAAAAAAAACATGTTGTCAACCGTGAATTTCTTGAAACATTACCAAAATGTTTTCTTTTCTTAGTGCAGCATCCTATGATGATTAACAAACACAGGGGGTTGAGTGATAGGTTGAACACGGCCTACATTTTTTAAAATTGAGTCTATTCTGATGTCTCAAACTGTATGTTCAAGGGATCCAAATTTAGAAGCCATTTTGGAAATCTGAGCCCAAATTCATATTAAAAGAAACTCAACTTCACAAATTTACTAGCACTCTGCTAGTCCCATGCCACAGAGCTGGGGACTAAAAGGTGAGATCTACCTCAGATTATAGTTTTGTCTGGACTATATAAAGTAGGGATTTACTTCTACATGTGCCACATGACACATTCTCTTTCATTTTAAAACTGTCCTTGAGGGTTTTTTGAGCTTTATTGTCAAAAAGAAGAAAATTGACCTGAAGTGCCTCAACTTCACTGCTTAAGTAATTAAACTCAATAATATTGTCCTGACAATGCTGTGACAGGAACTGCCAACCTGTGTATAATCAATGTGCTGTATTCAACAATATGCAGAGTGTAAAGGCTGTCTTGCATTAGGTAATACCTGAAATAAGCGGAGTACAGGTTAGTCCTTTATGAACAAATTCAATAGTTGATCAGTACTGTGGAGACATGAGGATGGGCACAGTTCTAATCCCAGCAGCACTGCAGACTTTCTTGAGGATGACATGCTGTCTCATGTCCCCTTAGTCACTGCTCACCCAGCAGGGCTCCCCCTGTGATGATTGCCTTATCCCCTCTGGCACTTAATGCTTTTAATCACGGGGTTTGTGTGTTCTGTGCTTTCCGAGTGCAGGGCGTGGTACTGGGTATTTTTGTCTGATATCAGATCTTTGTTATGTGGCACTTAATTCACAGGCTGATATAAGAGTACAATTCATTTGTTCTAGTTTACAGACTGCAAAATTGCATCTCAGATGGTTTCTAAGCTCTTCCTGGTACTCTTAGATTAACCATGCTCTTCATGTTTGAACTGTAGCTCTGTATTAATACCTGACTTACATATAAAAGGGCAGTGTTACCAAAGATTAAAAAAAAGTCTGAACTTCGAAGTCAGAGTAACAGAATAACAGACATATAGGAAGGCCAGACAAGGTAGTAGAATAAAGCTGTGTAGTCCATTATTTATGCAATTAGTTCAAAAAGTAAAAGGTGCATATTTTTTATACATCGAAAACCCAAATGCCAAGCCACTGTCAGATCTGTCAGTCTTGGTGGATGCTTTTGGGGCAGGAAAGACATTCAAGAACATCACAATATGAATAAAAGCTAATAGGAGATTGCCTCACATGATATTTAAGACTAAAATACACATATGGTATATGCTATTAGAAAAAGTGCTGTATCTTCTCTTAGTAAAAAATCAAATTCCCCTTCCAAGTATTCCATGATATCACACAATGAAAATAGCCAAAATCACATACTGAGCCATAATACTAGCATCCTAACTTGTTCTGATCATATATTTATGTATTCATAATGGGAATTGCAATCATCAGTGGAAAGAAACTTACATAGAAAATTTACAGTGTACAGACAATAAGACAAGGTTAGGGCAATGAACTGAAGAGTAGAGGGCCAAATAACAGAATATGGCATAAAAAAAATATGGATGTAGACTACAGGACATGTTCAAACACCTTGTGTGAGCCAGCATTATCCAAAGGGACCAAGGGAGGAACCACAGTGGACCACAGATATCAGAGATCTTTATAGTTGGACAGATCATGTGTTTGCACCTGTCATAGAGCATCTGGGTACTGCTTTACGGTATGTGGATCATCACATTGCTAATGCCTGTAAGACAATATAATTCCATCAGCAGGAACACGTGTCATTTCTCCTTAGTCACTGCCGAGGTTAGAGGCACTTTTAGAACAGGGTGTTGGTTATCTAGTAAAGTTATCTCAGGGGTTTGCATCGGGTTTTATGGAAGAGAGGGTGTTTTAATAGTGTGTAGACTGGCAAAGTGAAGTATCCTTTAAAATTATTTGACCTCTTTAAATTGCATCAACAAACTATGTTAATCCAGCCTTGTACTACCATCATGACCACCATACACATCTACTGTCTAGCAAACTAGGGTTTTCTACCCTCTTCAGTGGCCACATGGACCTAGATTTTGTGCTTTTAACCCCATTAACAGAATTCTGGAATGAAGTAAACTCAAAGGCACAGAAGGCAGAAATACAACTTAGCCAGAGTAAGGCTTAGCAATAGGTCAATAAAGAACTATGCTATGTCTTGCCTTTTGCACCTTGACAACTCATTCTGTCTGACCATCATCATCTAAACAAGATAACTCTCTCTGCACCCATACGAAGTTCCTTTATTAGCACAGTATGTATTTTTATGCATATACTTTTAATGCTACTTCCCCCCAGTTTTGATGATTCTAATATAGATGAGAATTAGACACCAGTCTCATTGGCAGGATGATTAGCTGTTGACTGGGAATGTTGCAGTGTGTGGGTATCTGACAGCATCTCACAATGCTGATCAGTACCATATGATGCGGATATATATTTACATTTCAGCACTGATCTTTACCCATTCAGATCAGATTCTGATGTACAAAAAGTGTTATCATATGTCTTAGCATAAACATTACAAAACCTAAGAATAAAAAAATAATCAGTCTTGCAAGAATGAATCAAAACCTTACCACTAATATGAGCCTCAAAGGTTGCAGCACTACCCTCCAGTGCCACAACACTTTGTAACGGCTGCGTAAATGTTGGTGCTTTTGTCGTCATCTTGACAGGCACTCTGAAAGCAACAAAAACATAATTAGATATCAATGATGAAATTGTTATTATACACACATCCTTCTTGCTAGATTTTAGGAATACTTGTAATTATTTTCATAATAATTTACTCTTATCAGTTTAAAATCACATTGACCTGGTGAAATGTGAAAACTGTAGGTTTTGACAAAGTTGTAGCAAATTACTCTTGGGGGACACTTGGTTGAGTTGGATTTGAAACATATTTAGTGAAGCTGTGATTTGGCATTACAAGTATGCAGCATGAGACAAAGTTCTGCTTGAGTCACTACATGACCTTGTGCAGGTCATCTACCCCCTATTTGTCCATTATTTGTCCATGTCCTTTACTGAAAGAGAAAATAATCTCCATGTAAACATTTTTTTCAATTATTTGAAAATACTTTTTAGTGCAAAGCATTTGAATTCTCCAATGGGAAGACAACTAGGTCAATAAGTAGCAACTGAAAAAAAAAAGTGAAGGTTTACAATCTAATGCCAAGAGGCTTTTTTTACAAGTAGTCTGGAAGTAGTGAATAATTTCATTTTACACAGAAGCATATTGGCATTAAAAATGCAGATAAAATTCTACTCTTTCTTAGAGAGTATCTTAGTGGAATTTTGAATATGGGAAGACAGCCACTGTCGAAATGTGAGCTAGGATATAAGGTAGCCACTGACACTGATGGTTTGAACAACTGCAGATCCATGTGAAACCTTAAAGAAAAAGTTTGCTTTCTCTTCCTATGCCACAAAATCCTACTTTGAAATTGCACGCTACTGCTAGAAAAGCTTCTGTATCGTGAATATTTTATATTTGCATGAACATATTTATTTACTGATGTTGAACTGTGCAGTTTTTTTAAATGTGGTTAGTATCTTCTTAATAGTATCATACATCTATTTAAGTTAGATTTTTTCTCAATAAAAATTCCCCTGAGAGCATCTAGATTTTACTAAACAAGGGCTTACCCCACAATCTTTTCAAGTCAATCTCACTCACATATTTACTATTGTTTACTTTGGCTTTTATACCTTATATTTTATGACAGTCCCAGGCTTAACCTAAAAATTAATGAGAAAGTGAAGTTTCTTTCACTATGAGCCAAATTTATGCTACCTTTGAAAGCAGCGCAAATTCTTCATGATATGAGTTCCTTCATTGAAATCAGTGCCTGATACCCACATAAAAATAACTGCATGAGGGCAGAACTGAATATTGTATTGGGATTTTGAGCTCCTTTTTATTGTCTTTACTGGTTATCTAAATACTTGTTCCAGCTTGACAGAGGAACAGCCTTTTATCAAAGCTTTTCAGCTTTGAAGGTGAGAGGAAATGAGTTCAAATTAGAAAGAAATGACCAACTTTTCATTCTAACACAACACCAGTTTTCTGAAAGGAAGATGAAGACAAATATGTCTCACCTATTTCACTAAAATCTACTTCAGTTAGAATTATGTTTGGAGGCTCAACTAGAATATATGGAAATAATCTTACAATATAATAAAACATTATGAAAGCTTATATATGTAATTTCCTGACTTCAGAATAGATTGGAAATAATCTAATTAAGTAGAATTGTTATTGAGTTCACACTAGGTTTATGTATTTCACTACCTAGCCAAATTTTGGTGATGAAGATCTGATCCTATAAGGCTTTTTGTATAATTAGAATTGAAAGTATGCATCTGAAATGTCATGTTCCAGAAATAACCTTCCTGGCTATGAATGACAGCAGACAAGTGTTCCAGAGCTGCCATGTAATTGATACCTTAGCAGTTGATTCCCTTAAAAAGTCATCAGCGCTAAGCTGATACCATGTGCATTTTATCAGAGCTATTCTTGGAGCTTCTCAGTTTATCTCTCAGTAGCATAACCTTGAACACTCCCCACAGAAAGGAGTTTTTGAGTTAAGCATATGTTTCCACGCACTTTTCAAATCTTAATTTATATAGTCATTAACAATAAATATACTGAGAAAACTTTTTGCTGTTATCAAGACTTACTTCCAGAAATTTAAGACATAATCTTGCCAGAGAATTTAAGTGCTCCATGTCTATCCAGTGAAAACTATACCCCCTCTGCAGGCAAATTTATAAATAATAGAACATATCAGGAGATTATTAATGACTGATAAAATACTTATTACACCAGCAGAAACATGCTACTAACCTGATCTCTCAAAGTGCCTGTAAGAGTGGGCTAAGCCCAACGAAATCTTCTTGAACGACGTCCTTATCCAGAGTAAGATTTTTTCAGTCAATCCCAGCATGAGAATTGTAGAGCCTCTAATCATAAAAACAAAACTACACAGTCTTGACAGTGTAGTTTTGTTTTTTTGCAATCCCTACACCCGAGGCGAGGCGGGGAATGCACGACTGCTCAGAAGTGCTAACATAGTTGTTTTGCTTTATATACCCCAGCTCTGCTGACAGGTCTGCCTCATCATGTCAGTGCCAGTTCTGATTGGCTTCCTAAAAGAAAGTGTCTTGTGAGAGGGGATCCACTCTGTGTAACCATACACCACCTGTTGGTTTGATTGACAACGATAATTTTGGAAGCACAAAAGGGATTCACTGAGGAGACATCATCTGTTCCAAAGTTTTTGATTTATAGTTCAATTTCATTTATACTGTGTAGTTTACAAGCCATTGCAAATTTCCCAAGTCATAAGCAGAAGTTGAAGAAAGTAATAAAGAAGTGTTTTATATGGACAACTCAGAAGTAGTCATATCAGTGAGATTCAGCCTTTCTTTCATTACAAAACATCCAAGAAGCTACCAAATGCATCTGTCAATCACAAGACTAAATAAGTAAGCTGAGCTCAGACATGTGGCCAAACACTATTAGAATACACTGCTTTTTTTTTTTTTTTTCCATACCTTTGAATTCTAGAATTGTATTTGGTAATATATAGATTTGGCACTCTGCTGGTTTTTTTTTCCTTCACAATTTTTCTGTTGGATGTTCCAAGCAGTAAATCTTAAAACCAGTACCATACAAAGTGCAGAAATACAAATTTTATGAGAGTAAATTAACACGGACAACTACTGTAATTTCTAAAAAAAATCAGAATTTAAGTCTAATGACCTTTTTCTAGACCTGTGGAGTCCTTGTGAAGATCACAGAGTTAATCATCCACAGAACAGCATATAAGTTTGTGAACTTCCACTAGCCCAGCTTCCTCACTCTATGCAGCTAATTGTACCATTAGATTGGTTACCTCTGAAACAGAGGCCAAAGTTCAGAATCACAGAATGTTCAGGGTTGGAAGGGACCTCTGGAGATCATCTAGTCCAACCCCCTGCTAAAGCAGGTTCTTCTAGAGCAGGTTGCAATTCAGCATTAGAACGCTACTCTCATTTATAGCCGGAATGGAACATGTTTTGCCACACCACATCTGCCTGTTTCTATCGACACCTTCTTACCTAAATATCCTTTCCCTTCCCTAACAAGTGGAATATATGTATATAATGGATGCCTAGCAAACTCTTTGAGCACATAACTAGCTCATAAGACTACTGAGGTGCTTGAAGTCAAGCATGCGCTTATCTTTTCTGGTAAATGGAGGACTTCAGTCTGCTATTACCAAGATCCACATTGAAAAGGATCTCCCAGAGGTTACCTAGAGAAGTAAAAACAGGTTGGAGTTTTGTACTATCAGCTGCACTTGCATCTGGAAACAACCTGAAGGAAACCTCCAGCATGAGCTCCAGATAACGCCAAGGAGAGAGAATACCACCACTATGATTCATGCAAGGGGATACTATATTATAGTTTGCAGATCTGAAATAAATGAGAAAGGACATATTGCTGTGATCTCATAAAATAACTTCAGAAATTTGATTTGCCCTTAATTTATCCATCCCATAAGATACCAACTTTATGGCTATTCTTGGCATGCAGCAGTTACAACAGCAACAGAAATTAGAACAGTCTCTACACTAGTACTATCTGGACTCTCACAGAGTTTGAAAGTCAGAGTACTACGGCTAATTTTTAACTTTTTGTTGTGAACAGATGTCAGACATCTCTCTGTATAAGAGTATAATAATAAATACAACTCTACCGTAGAGAACAAGTTAGCTTCTACTAAAAGACACAAAATGTCCAAAGAGATCTATGAAAAAGGTATCTGTTTTCTGTTTCTAAACAGAAACTTACTAAATTGGCAGATGCCTTTTTTATTCTGTGGTTGAACACTCCAATATTCAGCGAAAAATTAAACTTGGAGAAAGAACACAAGCTAGTATCTGCAGCTCACGCACAGCTAGCTTAATGATGACGTC
Organism: Falco naumanni; assembly: GCF_017639655.2. NCBI lineage: Eukaryota > Metazoa > Chordata > Aves > Falconiformes > Falconidae > Falco > Falco naumanni. The sequence goes on from NC_054061.1 coordinate 47,934,805, forward strand.
TAAGTCAAAGGAACAATGAAAAAGTTTATGAACATGTGATAATTTCTAATGGACAGAAATGTGCAAACTGTCACTTTTCAAGTTATGAGATGGCTAGAAGTTCAAATTTTTCTATTTCAATCAAGTTAACAACAGTTGGTGACAACAATAGAAAGTTACAAGGAAAAATGTTGCTGCATTCAAATACATAAAGCAAATATATTGTATTTTTAAATGTATGTTCCTTCCCACTTATTTTTTTTCAGAAGTTTTACATTTGCTTTTGATCACTATTAAATCCACTTCCAACAGAAATTTGTACCTTCTCAACTTTTTCTTTTGCTGGTGAATTCAGAAATGAAATTGAACAGTGCAGTATTTCTCAAGGAAATACAAATTACTTAACATCACATGTCTTCTGCTAAGAGTGACTATGAGCCCAGTGTGATTTCTACATGTTTAGTCACACAGTGTAGCCACAATAAAAAGAAGGATGATTTCAGTTCTATTATTGTGCAGCAAAGACACTGCTGGTAAAAACAGTATTATTTCTTTGCTCTAAGATCAAAAAAAGTCAGATCCAGATAATGACAAAGACATTTTTTTTCAGGCAGACATACAAATTGGTGATTATTATGGAAATTTCAGCATTTGCTTCAGTCTGCTACTGAAGTATATACATTGCCAACATTACTATAGCACACATATCACATCATTTACCAACAATACATTTAAGAAACAGCAGATAAACTTCAACACAATGCAACATTGTGGTGTGGGTACCAGCAACCTCTTTGTATGTGATTCACTTCGGTTAATTCTAATAATGCTATCAACTTGACGAGTGGAGTTGCACAAAAATAACAATTACTTAAGTAGGCCCATATGAAGATGCCTTGAAAACTGAAGACTCTAGTCAGAGCTTAAAGATAGATTCATTGTTTCTTGAACACTGAAAGTTTCAAACTGCCGTTTAGGCACATTTTCAATGTGCTTTTTCAAAGTAGAATTTCCTGATTTGTTTCTTTAAAAAACATTTTTTCATTATTTGTCAAACAGTAGTCATATACTATGTGCTGTAGCTGCACAGCCAATATAGCATAAACCCTGCTTTCTTTCCTAGTCTCTTGATCTATCTACACATGCTAATTTGCAAACTGCAAAAGAATGTCTCTCTCGCATTTCCTTCCTCACTTCCATTTTCCCTCACTCCCTGCATTCTTTGTCCTGTTCTTTCCTATACAATGTCTGTTATATCTCCTCTCATATGCTATTTTCATTTTGCACTTTCTCCTAACCAAATATGCAGAATGAAGGGAGTAATGAAATAAATAATTTGATCACTTTAAATAAAACTTCTCACTGGTAAAGATGCCGTCCTAAAACTTTACAGAACTGACAAAACACAACCCAAAACATATTCTGGTATTATATCCTTGCTGAATTTCCAGTTTTCTAAAGTCTACTTTTGAAAAAAAGTTTTGCTTTACCTCCTCCCACCCACTTTTCTTTAAACTTAGAAATATCTAAAGAATTATTAACTGTTAAACCATTAAATCCTGACCTGAAATTAAAAAGCATTTCCACCACCTTCATCAACTCCCCCTTCTCTGCAAACACTATAAACAGTAATTTGTAATGAAACCTTTAGAACCTTAAATAAAAGCTATAAAATGCGTTATATTCACAAGAATATCCACACTTGTGTGCTGCTGCTGTCTTCTGAGAAACCGCAGCATTTTCAAACGCTAACGTCTCTTATCTGAGCTATTGCAGCTGATTATGCAAGATATATTAATCTTTTTCAATACAAACTAAAACTTGCTTGCAGAAAATTGTTTGTTACTGAAGAAGGCACTACCAGTTGCTCCCAAAGCAGAAAAGATAACTAAGGCACTAAGCAATTTCTGAAACAACTTTAGCTATTCCACATATGAACAATTTACTGGGAATTGTGACTAGATCTGAACGGATGCAGAATAGTTATCAGGGTCCATATTCACTAACTTCATGTTGATAGTTATCACTCATATCATCTCCTTGGAAATATCTAAGGAAAAGTTTTAGAGACATCACTTTTCCCAAGTTTTCCTTGTATATTATTTCTTTATACATCATCCCTGCACATTTATGTATGTGGAAAAAGAAAGGAATAAAAACATTACTCACTCAGCACCTCACCTTAGAAACCATGGCCCTATCAACAAAACCTGGATCCTGAGTAAAGAATGTGTTTCTAACTGTTCCACTTCCTTCCACAAAACAATAATTAATATCATAATACTGGGGACAAATTTTAACCAACATTGACATAGTCCTGAGAATTTAATAGATACATGCATTCCATCAAATTTTGCAGACCTTTTAACAAAGTCTTAGGTATCTACGACTTATAAAATGAAAAGACAAATATACTCACCACATTTCAGAATGGAACCATTCCCTGGGAACACATGGAACAACAGCTGTGTTCCTCATCGGCTTAAGAAGGTTGTTGTTGGGTTTTGTTGTTTATCTGTTTATAAATACCATTTTCAACTATTTTGTAAGAAAACCATAAGTAAGAACAGACATACAGGTTCCTGTTTTGCCTTATCTATTATTTAGAAAAGCATTAACACATTTGTGTATTTTTTTTTTTTTTAAGTAAAGCTGTGTTTGGTGAATCAAGAGGGAAAAAAAGCCCACCTCAAATATTAAAGTTCAAGTTGTTCTTACAGGTTGACAATCAAGAGGAAAAGCAAGAACCCCTAGTGCCTTCAATTTGCTGAGGAATCAAGATCAGCAGGCATTGAATTCTACACTTCTATTTTTACAGAAAGGATTTTTAAATAGGAAATCTTATATGCCATACTTACAGATTCCAGCTGATACAAGAACATACATTTTAGAGATTTTTTTACTTTGGTGGGGGGGATTGTCTGATACTTACTTTGTCAGTTCTATGAATGTGACTGCAGTTAGAAACAACATTTTCTGTGGCATTGTCTCTGAAATCTTTAAATTTAAACAACATGTACAAAGTCAGCAGAAAGGTGATTTTATGGAGTCCACAAAATATTTAATATTTTTTCCATTCCATTTTGGAAAAAACTGAGAGCAAGAGAGTAAATAAGCAGATCATGAACCTCAGTCCTCAGCTACTATATTTATGTGCACATATACACAGCCTTCTGACTCTTCTGTGGGCAGGATGCCATTGACTTTTCCATAATGTCAAGCAAGTGACTTATGTGATCAGGTGAAGACATGTACATGACATTTTTTTTCAGCTCATTTCCTCTCTATGCATTTACTTTAGTTTAGAGATAAATTTAAGTTTCTACCAGCCAACCTGCACCTTGCTGGGGATAAATACTTAATGTTTTGGTATTATTATTTAAGTAACTCTCAATTTCAGTTCCAGCTTTGCACAGATGACAACTACCTGGATGCAGCCCAAAGATGCAGCACGGCTTAAACCCCTGTCTGCTCTATGTGAGAAGTGAGAGTGCATTGCTGTGGTATACAAACCCAGCGTAAGCCTAACCAATGTGTCTATAAAGAATGACAAAATGTTGCACAATAGGCAGTTGCACAATACACATGTACCTGTGGTATTGGCCAAGCCATATGCGGTGCACTAAAACTGAAGTCTAAGTAGCATGAATCATTTGCTATGCAGGACTTTGAAAATCTGAATCAGAAGGAGCAAGCTGAAGAACAGTTATTTCCACGTCTAACTAGATGTTCTGTTGGTTATTGTGCCAGTCAAACAGCCATCCCAAATGGAGCTTTTTCTGAACTATTTTTTTCAATGCTGCAAATAGATGACACTATGAAAATCCTCCTCTTTCTCTGCAAGGAGCTTTGCAGTGAAGTGAAAAAGACACCTAGACTCTGAATTCAAGACACGGAGACAAAAAATTCATCATATTGCTATGACTGCCCTACAATCCAAAAGATTCTATTTCAGTTCAGGTTTTCTTTGTACCTTGAATGTGTTCTGTGGGTCTTGAAGAGTTGTATCATTGGGAAATCCTTAGTTAAACTAAGGATGTGCTCTGAAAGTAGTGTGGATATCACTACATAGTCTGCTCCTTGGATTACATGGAATGTAATGACTTGCATCAACTGGAAATGGACTGCTTTGTCACACTAATCCAGGCCTGAAAGCAGAAGCAAAATCACATTGTCTTAAAGAAACTCTCTCTTCCTTGAAGACATTCTTTGTACTAAGCATGCATTAGACAGGATTTACTATTATTAGTAACCACTCCTTTTGATGCCACGTCTCCTCAAAATACCTCTAAAGCTGTCAGAAATAAGGTAATGAACACTGTTATTTAGTAAACTGGAGAATTCTGTAGTTACAAACTCATTTTAAGCCCTCATTTGTTTGTGTCTGAATTTTCTATATAAGCTAGTGGGAAGAACTGCTGATGGAATTGATGGTGTTGATGGAATTTGTACAAGAATAAAACAGTGGGTACTGATGAATCACTAACAAGATCTGTAATTTTAAAGGCTAATATCTCTCTTTTCCATCATCACCTTCTATAAGATTTGTCAAACAAACCATAACAAAACTACAAGAAATTAGAAGTCACTGTCTAATAAATGCTGTGCACAAGTGAATTTTATTAATGATTTATTTATAAAGAAAAAATATAAATTGTAACCTACATATAAATTGAACAGCACTCAAAGATTCATCTTCTCACCCATGGCCAATACCTACTAATGGACACAGCAAACAACATGAACACATTCGCCAACTGGGCATCTCGCAATTAGTCCATCTTCCGATCCTCTGCAGCAGGTGGAAGAACTGGAGCACGTACCACATTGAAGTTAATCTCTTGTAGCCTCTCAAGTTCAAGATACACTCCTTGAAGCCACAGTTTCTCTTTAAACCTGTATTAAAACAGTCAGTTAATATTGCCAATATTTTTAATGGTAGCAGCTGCAGCATCCCCTTTCATAAGCGACAATGTGGTGGTTGGCATAGACTGTTCTCTGTAGTCTTGAGACAATGTAAGATTAGACATCAAATAAAGAGTGATTCCAGACAGAACATAAAGCATCCTAAAACTCATCTTACTGACAGTAACAAATAACCAGAGGGTACTTTAGTTATAAAGAGCAGAAGAGATGAGAAAAATGAGGAGAAATTTGACCTTTCTGTATGATCTATATGTTTTAATCATACTGAATTCTCTACTTGTCCTAAGTAAAACTAATGTCCTCTTGCATTTGATTTTTTTGCTTTGGAATATCTGTCATCTCACAGCAATACAGAAAAAACCTGAACAAAATGTATGGGATCAATGCTTGATCAGCTGGACATGAAGGAAAGTGTGCAGGCAGCTTATGATTAAATACAGTTTTTGAATCAACATACATGATAATTTTCCTTCCCTTTTACATGTTGTTCTACATCTAGACAGACAAACCTCAAGAACATAAAGACAAAAGAACACTGCTCTTTCTTTTTTTCTATGGGTTTTTGCCATAGAATTCACTATGTATGAAAAGTTCAGAAAATATTCAGACACTTTTAAGCAACAAATACATTTTTATGTGACTAGTGTAAACATTTTGAGCGGACTGTGAAAGACTAGCCTGACAGCAATCCCACAGATTCTCAACCACTTTCCCAGGTCACATTAACAATCACTTCTTTAAAGCCATGAGATTCCTGGAGTCTCTAGTCCATTACATTGCTCCACATACTTTCTAGAAAGAAAGCTATTTTACTGTATCATCATGAAACCAGCTTTTCACCATAAAACAGTCTTCCCCATTTCAGAGTTGTGTAATGGATTTTATCAATAGAATTGTTCAGGTATTTTCTATTGAAAACTTTTGATGGCAAGTCTTATTTTTATGTCCACAACATCTTCCTAAACCCCACTTACATCCCTACATAGCCTCATCTTGTCTGAGTCTTCCAGTAAACGGTGAACTTATAGTAAACCAGATCTGTAACAGTCACAGGGTATAAAAACTCTCTCATGCCCAAATATATTACTCAACAAAAGACAGACAGTTCTAGCACCATAAATCTGAGTAGGCTATCATAGCCTAAATGCAGGAGGCAAGATTTAACCCTGCACAACAAGTCACCACAAGGACTACTGACTTCACGTTTCTCATTTAGTCTTCTGAAATTGCAGTGGGAAGTTTTTTCATCCTTAATCAGTTAATAAACAATGACTGTTCCTGTGCTATTAGGACTGCTACTTACTCTTCTAAATAAAATGCCTGCCTATTAGAAAACTTTGTTTACATATAATGTTACTAAAACTTCATGTTCATGTAGTTCTACCAGTTTGAACTTCTGGAATACTTTCTATGTTTGAGCTATTCAGTCTTACTTTAATATCTAGATTAAGATACCTAGATTTAAAAAAAAATATTTCACTAAATACTTTATTGCACAAATTGCATTTTCTACTGCATTACAAGGTTTTTTTCATCTAACAGAACTGCGTATCTTCTGATGAAGAATTAAGTGTAAAAGATAGTCATACATGCATTTAATTTACATTATGCAAAAATTCATAGGATTAGGAAGAGTGATGTGTGCTTTCTAAATTAAGGTACTTATAGCACTTGGAATGTTACAAGACACAGCACAGAGTAAGCTGTAAATTACCTTACTGGGAGATGTTTAGCCACTGGCCTTTGATCTTGCACACAATGTATGTCATGGGCTTGTGCTAGCTCAGCTGTGGTGACAGTCACTTCTTCTGAAAAGTATCCATCTTCCCATTCTGACTTAGCCTGAGTTACAGCAGAGATTTCTGGGGTTTTATTTTTCTCTGAAACAAAATGTGCATTAGTGGAAACAAGGTACTCCTTTAATATGGCAACAACATGCCTAAAAAACATGCAATGCAGCTGGCAGGATGAATCACCTATCACTGTTATGAAAGCAGAACAGCATGCTTTTCCAATTTCATTGCTGGCAACACAGATATATTTCCCAGTATCAGCAAGGACCACATTTCTTTTTAAAAGGTAATAGGTATCTCCTAATTTCTCAATCTGTAAAACAGTAGAATGCACATAGGAGATTATTAGTAGCATAAAGCAAAATACCTTGCTCTCAATAAATACTCAAGAACATTAGAACATACACTAATGTCTCCAGATACCACTTGGTTATCATCCTTTGTCCAGCAGACATGTGGTTTGGGATTTCCATGTATAGTGCAATGCAGGATTAAATCTTCTCCTTCTTGTAGAGTTGTATGTCCAAATTTTTGTATGAAGTTTGGGTGCTTTCCTTGTACTGGAAAAAAATTATTCACTGTATTTAAAAAAACACAACTAAAAAAACTGGAAAAAAAATCCACTCTCATAATTATAAAGTTCACCACATTGCATGACAAGGAACCTTTATTGATGCCTGGAACTCAGGATAACTTGTTTGCTAGACAGTTAGTAGACAGACATAATTTATCTATATACTATAAAGTCTGTTGAAATGCATGGATATTAAGCATCCAAGAATTTCATGCATCAGTACAGTAATATTAGTTCCACGGTAATACTGAAGAATCATGTTCTTTGTGTAGGTAGTAGGCAAGTCTGTGTGGATTGTGTTTCAGAGAAAGGTGGAAGAGTAAATATTCCACACAAATATAAAGTGACATATTCAAGAGAACAAACTTTTGCATTTAGTGCCTTGATGTACGTCATGCTCTTTCTTCACTTTTTTCCCCTATCCTTCTACTCAAAAAAAGTTATTGAAAAAATTTAAAAAAAGATTTATCTATATTTGCAACAATGATGAGGGCCAGAATATGGCCTCTGTACCACTTTGATCAAGATCATTATTTTGGCCATCATTAATACTGAAACGATGTACTATCAGATCATCCAGTACAAATCTGATTCAGATCAAGGATGGGCTAGTAATTGCATTTCTACTTCAACAATCGAGCACGTGAGATTCAGTTTTTGCTGGCTTCGTGCCAGCTGTGGGAGGACAGATGACACCTGAGCCAGTACAAGGCCTAGCTAATACAAATACATCAGCATCCGTCTGCACTGAATCAAAGCATTGCTTCATGTGACATACAACTTAATGAGCTGTAAATCTGGATTTACTGGATCACTGTATCACTTACTACCTGAAGTTCTACTTACATTCCACCTCCAGGGCCACAGCAAAATAGATGACAACCTCAGAACTCAGACTAAGTATTCTTGACACAGGGAATCCAAAGCAGAAGATGCTAACACAGGGAAGCACACACAGAGGCATATGCTACAACAAAAATGAGCATTTCGCATTCCTATCACATAAAGAAAGTCTTCTTGTTCCTCTTTACTATGAATTATACCATGTGTCAAAAGTATTTAACAGTAATCACCAGCCTTCTTAGAAATGGAAATTTCTAAGAATTCTAATTTCTGATTTTTAATTACTGAAATGTGTGATAAATAACAGAGCGAGAAGCTGCTCTCAACTATGCCAGCACTACTCCATTCATTTAGGATGATTTTTTTTTTCTTTATGCTATTGTGAAACAAAAATCAGTGTATCTCACAAAAGTGCCCAGCAACTTCTAAACCTAAATGTATTGAGCCCATGGCTATTTTTTGCCCAATATGTGGAACTGTGGAACTGTCAGCATGGTGATGCAGATGTTTTCACCCACTGTATTAATAAATCCACTGCTTAGGTGAGCTCTAACTTGCAACAAGCTTTCAAGCTTAGCTGCTTTTACATTCTTCCCATTTACTGTAGGACTGAGCCCACAACAGAAAGCAGAAATATGAGTTTTACTCTCTCATACTCTTGCTAAGCTAAGGTCTCCATTAGCCAATTCCAGCAGCTCAAACAACTCAGTTCTTAACTGTTGAAAGTTAGCACATGCAAGCTGTCACCACCATTGCACTGCATGCACCTGAAGCACAGACATTTGGGATCTACAGCTTCACTTCAAGTGAAAAAACCAAGTCCTGCCTCTTCTTTGCAGGCGGCTGACAGTAAGTCACAAACAATGCATGATTAGCTTGTATTGGTGGAAAACATTAAGTGGCCATCAGCCACTCCTTATGATTTTTTTGGCTGGATTCAAATACTTGTGTGGTTTGTATTAACTTGTGAAGTCAGGCTGCATCTCATACCAGGATGGTTTTTGCCATTTAAAAAAAATGAAAATAATAATAATCTGAATGGAATGGTGATAATGATCAGACCACATCTTGATTTTGTATCAGTAAGTCAGCAGAACATAAAAATTAAAATTACCAGTTTGTAGAGAGCAAAGGGAAATGTGCAAGACACAGGTTAGAACTCAACAGTGCAACAAAATATGCTGCAAAAGGAAAGTTCCTCTTCTGACAGCAACCTTCAAAATACAATGGATGATTATATTTCACCAATGGTTTTCCCATTGTATCAACATGACTTGTCAGAATAAGCTAAGACAACTTGCCATTTAAAAATTATTTCTTGGCTGGACATCCTATGGACCACAAAGGTTAGAAGGAACAGATCTTTTTTCCTGCATTGTGGTGAAAAACATTTCACGTAGTCAGTGGTACTGAAATCCCCACTCCGATGGTTTCAGGTAAGAAGTTGGTCAAATATTAAATATTATGTGAGTTACTTGTAGGAACCAGCAGATTTCTGCTGTAAACTGTGGAACCAGAAAGGAAACCTCAGCAGTCTGCAGATGGAAAAAACACCTGCATCTGGCTTTATCACAGAGCATTCACCCCTGCCCCAAGTCTCTCTCACATACCAGTAAGTACCAGACCAAGCCAAATTGTTTTCAGCAGTCATTTCTTATTACTTTGCTTCACAGTTATTCTTAATCTATTTACTCTAGATATGTCATTTTCAATCTAATGTCTTGAAATGTGGTATTAGTGAGTTTATCAACCTCCCTGATCTTCTCAAAAGATGTAGGGTAGACTGAGATTCACACCATGCTGCTCAGAGACTTTGGATTCGCTCAGCATTGCTCTAACTTAAGACACTGCACTTTATTGTTCAGAGACTTTGTCTCAGTGAAGCTCCTAAGAGTCAGAAGGAATTTTATTAAGCAATACAAAGTGGGTTTTGTGACCCAATTGATCTGAAATATCCATAATCCAGGGCTCCAGTCTCAAATACCATGGTGTAGCCTCATTAAAGAAGTCTGAGCAGTAATTCTTAAAGACACAGCTCCTTTGAGCCACAGAATATATACACACACAGAATTTCTAGCTTACCCTAGCAAATCTCCAGAAGACGGTCCAGAAACAGGTATACCTTACCAGTCTTTTGAGAGGAAGCCACCTTCTCCATTGCAGTTCCAGCCACATCTGATCCAAAGCCAACCAGAGGAATGCCTCATCCTCCCTTTGCCTACTGACTCACAAATGGGCCCCCAGACAGGCTGCTTCTTTTGAAAAATTAAAATAATTAATCCCTTTCTCCTCCAAACTTACACACCTTGTGTAAATACACCTCCACCACTTTCTTAATGGGTGTCTGCATATGGGGAAGGAGGAAGGGTGGTTAGATTAGTAATATGCCAAAGTATAATATTTTTGTTGTAAAGCCAAAGAGATTGAGATTTAGATCTGCGCTTTAAGAGAGCAATCGGGCAGATATAAACATTTGGGGGTCTTGTAATAATTATAGGTTCAAACTGTGACTGTGACGAGGGATCTCGGCACTGTAAAACAAGAAAGTAGAACCAGAACAATACAAAATACATAGATTCATTACTTGCTTCTACAGTATGGTTAATAGAAGGAAAAATTGAAGTATCACAACATGAACTAACTGTAAAAAAAAATGGGTGGGTCAAGGGGGGAAGCATTACGCTGAAACTATTGTTGAAACAAAATGAGTGTGGTTTTCTTTCAGAGAAATATTAATGTATCATGAGACTACATTCCTGTCACTTTCTTTTAAGATTATCTGAACAGAAAACAGCAGGAATTTTCCAGCAAATTTTTCTGAGCATTCATTACAGTCCTTAAATAAAGGGTATTTAAAACCAGTCTACCAACACAGCAGCAATCAGCATTGATTACACCTTTGTTTGCAAAGCAAAGCATTAAATCCAGGAGACTCACTATCCTGCTGTGTATCTGGTATCTCTAATCTCGCTGCCTTTTTTTAGTCTTGTTTCTTACAGCAATTAAAAACATGGCTGGTATCCACATACCCATCAAAAACATTGCATCTAAAACTATTTCTGATTTAAAGTGGATGCAATACCATACGCACAAAATCAAGTTTAGTTAATCTAAAATTTACGCAAAAGTTCAAATTCTCAGAGAAAAGATTTAATAAAGAAAGGGATCACATGCTTCAACAATTTAAGATCTACAGGTGTGCTAAGGCAATTTCTGGCCTTATATTTATAACTTTTTGCATTTAATAACTGTAATATCTGACTATGAAAAAATGACAACACTCTCAAAAGTGACAAGGTGTTTGTTTTGACCTTTTCTTATTTCACAGTGTCTGTTACACAGTAATAGCATGAATGCCAAACTTGTCTGTTCTTAAAAGTAATAGTGTACTTAGATTTTGAAAGTTGGATTCATTTGCATCTCACTTTCTTCTCACAAGTCAAACTTGAAAAATTTTATTTAATGTTTAAGTAGGAACTCAATTCCAGGATTTAATCCAGTAAGCAGTAGGAAGCTTACTTTGCACAGATAATGTTTGAGTAAAAATGGAAGTGGATGTATTGGCACAGCAGCAAATCATAAGCCACTTCAGCTGCTTTTGAACTGAATAGCTAAACTGAGGCACAGTCTCCTTAGAAAGTCAGCTGACTTCCCTGGGTGCCAGGTAATCCATTGGGATCTTCCATATAAGGTTTAGACCCATAATAATTTTAATCAGGGTGTACAAAGAACTCCGCATTAATCAACCCTTACCCAGTGGAATAATTTTGTCTTGGCATAGTTGAGGACAAGATCACCCCTGACCTAATTTTTTATGTGAGGCTGTGTTGAAATCTGGGTTACCTAATTTGTCAGTTAGAACAGTCATTTATGGTTCAATCTGAAAAATGAGCGTTAAACTCTCCAAGTTTGGCATTTCATTACCATTTTGCTTCTGTATTTTTGTAGGCAGAGGGCAGCTTTCCTTTAGCATCTTTCTAGATAGATTTGGCTTAGAAATATCCTTCTCCAGCCAATAAAATTGAGCACGGGTGCTGTTTCAACACCATATCGTAGCAGTGAACAGGGGCATCATGTCAATACAGCTTCCTCACCTGGAAAGCCTTCCTGGAGCATGTAATCCCAACTCAAGTCTCAAATAGCAATGCCTTGAAAAAGTCCATTAAGATAAACTACTCTTATGCCTTGTTCAGTATATGAACTACCAATAGTCCTTTCAAAATATGATGAAAAGGGAGAAAAATAGATAAGGAAAATACAAACTTTAGCAACAAAGGTCATTTCACAAACTATTTAAACCATAATTCAGAAGAAAAAAATAATCAGCACTGTATTGATTTTAAAAGTTTTTCTGCTAAGGGGGTAAAACATAAGTATACTTGGTAAGACATACACAGCATAATACATACTCAGAACTTTACCAAAGGTAGAATACGCTTGTTCATAGGCGTACACAGCACAGATTTGTAAATGTTGGAATAAAATTTACTCTGTCTGAGGCTTCTCTTTAACTCCTCCCTCTTAGAGGAAAGACTGACAGTCCTCCTTGTTATGCTTGGAACTGCGAATGTAAGCCAAACTCCAATAAAAGGCTGCATCACTGGCTGGTTTCTTACAGATAGTAATAAAAAATGGAATAAATCCAATTTGGATTCAAAGCTGCACCTCTTAAACAATTTTGTAAACTGGCCTTGTATTCTGGCTGTCAAATCTCAGGTAAAACAACTAACAGATTTCTCCCACTTGTTCTAAAGCCTATTAAATGAAGTTAACAGAAACTGATTTAATGCAAATGCATATGCAGGAGAAGTTCTGCATGTTTGCTCCCTTGTAATACCTGAAGAGCCTGGACGTACGGCAGGAAAAAAATTGTTCCCATAATCTCTGTACACTCATCCAGTAGCTCTGCATCTGTTTGTTGCCTTTTTAACTTGTAGAACTGATTATCATAAACAGCAAGTGGTCTTTCTGTAACTGCCAGCAAGCAATCAGATCCAACTACAAGTCTAAATCCAAGCTACCTCCAATTCCTGCTCTATGACATGATGAAAAGTCCCCATCTTTTCCTCCTGCTTTGATAGAACTACAAATAAGATTGGGACAAATTTTCCCAAGCAGGGGTGGAATCCTAGCTCTAGCCTGCTTTCTGGACAGAGACTCGCATCACAGTGTTATTTTGCTCAGCGAATGGGTCTCCTCCAACTAAAAAGGTCAAATGCATATCTCTGAACTCACACACTGGCTATATAAAAAAGACAGAACAATGATCATTCTAGCACTGAACTTTCTGTAGTTTTCAAGATGAAGGATCCACAAGCTGAAACAAAGATGCAGCTTTCAGCCCAGCATCTGTAGAACTACAATGACACTTACTGTCACAAGTCTTATCACAATTAAAGCTCAATTTAAAGGCCTAATTCTGGCAAGGCAAGGCAGAAGAGGAAAGAAAACATCTCTGCTTTCACTCTTGGGTTTTCTGCGTGCATATACTTCCTCAATGCTGAGGGAAAAAATGCCTGAAAACAATTACTTGAGTATCATATAAAGTTACTCAGAACATGTCAAAAGAACATCCGTGATTACTTTTAATTTTTGAATGATGGCAACTCTCACTAGAAAACAAGGATTGAAGGGCAGACATCATCTAGAAGACTCAATTTTCAAATAGAAAATTAGTATTATAAACAGGGTAAAGTTATCAAGCACTGGCAGCTCTGCAGCAGACAAAACCTTACAGCTTATAGGAGAGGCATTTTGTTTTGTGCTTGCCACAACACTGCTTAATGTACTGCTTATGCAAGTCAGCTTGCTCACCTAGTTTATTTGCTGTATATTTATAATAATCATAAAGTCATAAGGGCACAAAACCACTACATCGAATTTTATGAAAATTTAAGCATTCAAAATCATACTAATTATTAAAATTAGCTTTATTGTAAAATGGCAAGTACACTTCAGGGTTTTTTGTACCTGAGAGAATTCTTACAAATGAACATTTCTGGGATACAACTGGACTTAGAAACTTGTTCATAAGGGCAATTCCAATTTTAGTTAGAATTTACTTTGTTCCCTCATCTGCTCATCACCTCCTCCTTCCCCCTCTCGTATTGCTCCAAGGTTATATTCCCTTGAGAGCTTCTCCTGTTTCAAAGTTACAGGAATTTTAATAAAGCTGTAGTTAACTGGGCCAAAATACCTAAATGAGAGTCTTCAATCTCACTGAGCCCCGGCAATTTGCAATACGTATTCTGCTCATAGCATGCTACACAGTAACAGGCTTACTTCATTTCGGCAAGTTATGCAAGGGAAAGTAAATATTTCCTCTCTATAATTTTTCCATACCAACGCAGCTGTAATATGAAAGCTGCAAACCAAAGATGCAGGAAAAAATAATGTAGCTGTTTGTCAATTATTTTTTTTTTTGCTGTAGAAATACAAGTACTGGAGCTAAAGGATGAAGTTACATTTGAGGATATGTGAATGAAATCTTCCATGGGTATAATTACGTGAATGTTACCAAATATTTAAGCAAACTACTACTTTAATGAAAAATGTATTTGTGGTTGTCCTTGTCAAGAATGAAATGCAATATGTAGATGAACAAAATTCTAGTTTGGATTTACTGCTTTGAAGTTACAGGAGAATTTTATTTGATTGAAATAATTTTTTTTTTTGGTATAAATACACTTTTTGCCAAATTTGGTTGATTCTGTTTGAAATCAGTGTGTTAACCATTTTAACCATGCACAAATACTCATCTCATAAACTATTATCTTTCTTGTCTTATACTAGCAATTTAGTGGATTATTAGGACTATTTATAACTTTAATTTTATAAGAAGGCAGAGGAAGTATCACAAGCATCTACCTAAGCAGATTGCTATGTTGGAATACTTCATTTTATAAACATTTGGGAGTTTTGGTCTACTGTATGCTAGGTGCCACTTACACGAATCCAGATGATTCTGGTCAATTCTGTAGTGTAGATCACAACTCTATTGGAACTAATGCAACTTCCATTTGTGAAGACTATCTGCTGACATGAGATGGATTTAAATCTGATCTATGCCAGTGCAATCATGAATGGTACGATTTCTTTACTAAAAAGCTTTAGCCTACAAATAAATTTTTTGAAGAGTATATGAGAAAAACATAGGTGGAAATGACACATGCAATGTTTTAAAAAAATTCAACACCTTCCACACCCCCTCCGAACAAAAGGCATATCATAAAAGACACCTTTAGCTGTGCACTCTACCTGGGTGTATCTTGACATTTAATACCTATAACAATTAAAACTGCTCCCAACACTTTGTAATGTCACTATTTTTAGAAAGCAAAACTCTGCCTCAGATTATAGAATCTTTGTAACTTTTTTATCTCAACATCACTGTGAGAAAGGAAAATAAGCACATAATACTGGTATTAAAGAAACAAGCAATACATCATGTGACATAAAAGTGGTTTGGTACAGATTGTGAAAGATGCAGTGTAAGAAAAGAAGTTCAATGTTGTCTTGGCATGTGAGGATTAAGTCCAGTGCAGTCAATATTGTACTTATTTTGTGAATAGCCAGTACATTAGTGATATGCTAATATAGATGACACACAGCATTATCCAGTCTATTCTTGTAATAGGTGGCCTGTTACCTTTTACGTCGAGAATGGCACTTGATGAGATAGTGCCGTTCAAATTTTTAGCTCGAACAACATAGAGGCCAGCATCTTTATCACACACCTTCTGAATGAACAAAGTATGCTTTGTCTCCTTTTGTAAAAACTTTAAGTGCTCATCAGCAGTCAGTTTCTGGCCCTTCTTGTACCTGAAGCAGAGAGTCAGTTTTCAAGTCAGATTTATATCACTGTATGCCAAGTAGATCTTCGCAAATTCTGACACTACACCGCCAGCAAGCAATAGAGCTCACTGCTGTGATCTCATCCCTCAGTTTCAAAGTTATACATAAATATGGATGAATATTTAAAAAATTCAAATTGCTTGATAATACATTTTTAATACTAGAAAATAAGGTTCTGAAAATGGTTTTCAATGGACAAGTCACAGTTATCTCACTGCAGTATTGGAGAGAGTTGCACAAAGGCCTGAGCCCTCAGTTTGGTGCCGAAGCATTTTTGCTAGTAAGGTGTTGAGTCAATCCACACTGAACTCATGAATAGGGTCTTCAGATGCATAAGCAACCTACAAACTTTCTGAACTTGTGTCTTCAGTATAAAGAACAGTTCCTCCACCCCAGCTCACTTAACATTTATTCAGTTCACATTATCAAACGGGACAGGACAATGCATGAGGAGTTATTTCAGAGAACTGGTGTCATATTCTAACACTTAAGGTCTGTCACCATGTATTGGTATTGACTCCTTATTTACATATCGGAAGTGAGAGAAAATTCTGGCTCTTCCTGTCTTGTGATGTTTCAGCATAAGCTACATTTAACCTAACTCAAACACATAAATGCTTTTCCACACATATATCCAACAGGGTGTCTACACCAGTAAAAGAAATACATGGTATTAGTGTATTTTTAATTACAAACCCCCCATTTTTAAAATGTTTTCATAAATGCCCAACTTGCAAAACTGTTTTCAGTTAAAATATATTTTTAAAAGACCATATATCAACAGTATATATACGTTTGAGCTAAATTAGTGCTTTCTTATGCTAAAATAAAACTGGTTACCTCTTGTTTCACCAACAATACTCCTCAAATCATAGAATACCAGGATTTAGAACAAAGTAACTTTATTGATACCAAACACAGTATCAACACTGTGCAAGCACCAAAAGTGCAGTGTCCAGGTTTTTTCCCCAGTGCCACAGAAGAAAATTCGGCTTACTAAACCCTAGTTTGCCTAATTCTTTACATGTGTCATAATAATCCTATCAGCAAAACATTTCCAGTAAGAGGCATATCTACTTTTAATACATTATAAGAAAGGCCTCCATTGTGAAAGTCCAATAGAGTAAGTGGGAAAATGGCAAACTGCATAAAATTTTAGGAAAATATGCCACCACAGAGGGCAAAATCTTCAAATTCTGCCCCTCTTTCAATCCCTATTCCCTTTGGTAGGGAACTTCTAAAAAGTCATCTTAAAATATGTTTATATTACATCACCTGTATTTCTCACAAACACAGTTTAAAACAGTCTAATTAAACATACAGCAATTCAGAAAGAGAGAGTGTGCAGGCGAATATGTAATATAAATGTGGCTCTCTTAGTGTAGACATTTAGGCTGAGGTTTTTTTAATCTGTAACCTCTCTCCAGTTTTCAACAACTGACTCTCACGTATATGTAAATGTGTGTCTCTATTTATATGTAGTGGCTATATAAATATTTTAACACACACACACCGTCTGTCTGTCCATATACAGTGCCAAGATACTGAGAAGACACAGGTGAGTTTACTTACGGTAAATGTGGAGTGTGCATTTGTTTTAAGAAATTACTGAACAAGTGGAATGTCATATTCCGGAAGATAAAATCTATATGATATATTTGCTTAAAAAACATTGGATATGCTTGCAGTAGTTTGATGCTCTCATTATTTGTAAAATTAAGTACAGAGAGATTATTTCAAGTAGGTTAATTATCAAAAGCAATTTTGAAGGTGGGAATCATGCAGAAGTGTGGAGTGGAAAGAATACAAGACATTTATTCTAGTCTAGAGATTAATTAATTTGGTTATAAGTGGTTCAAGGTGTCCTGCTAATAGGTATATTTACTACTTCTCATTATAAGCTACCCACCATGTCAGTGTAGGCTCTGGGAATCCCATTACTTCTACTTCCAAAGTTACTGGAGAACCTTCCATGACGGTTTTGTTAGACAGAAACTGGGAGAAGTTAGGCGCCTGTCCAGTTAGGCTGGTCATGCTGTTCTTTTCTGATGAACTTTTAATCTCTTCTCGGGTGACCATCTGCTTCTGACAGCTTCTGGTGGCGTCTGATTGAAACACGAAACCTGAGAATGCATCAGGCAAAGCATGCAGCCTGTCCTGGGTTTTAGTACAGTTATTCAAGTCATGCAATTGTTCTTGTGTTTCTGCCATGCTTTTATGAAGTTCAAGGTGTTGCAAATGTGTTTTGCACACTTCACTCATCATGCTGTATACTGGTTTGGCATTTATAGTGCAGGAAGCAGTGCTAGTTTCAGATATTCCTTGTAAGCTACAAGCCAAAGAAGATACTGCTCTGACTTTTGGACCAGAATCCGTCGAAGAGATACAAAACTTCTCAATGTGATCTGATGAGCTCTCCATTCTATTATTTGTAGCACCAGCACAAGTGGAATTTGTTAAGAGATCAGATACTTCCATCACTTTTTTAATACTAGTGGTTTTCTGCATTTGCAAGCTATAGGAACCAACATGCAGACTATGAGAACTGCAACAGCACTGCTCTTCTAGCTCTGTTTCAGAATGCAAGAGGTTGGATTCTGGAGTCTCAGAAAGCGGTGGCAAAGAGATATCATCAGGTGATATACACTCATATTCATCTCCGGAGAGTATTTCTTCTGCCAGGAATTCAGTCTGTAAACTATCCTCTTTGGCTGAAGATGACAGATCTGTATCCTGTGAAACAAGATCCTCACCAGCTGGACAGATAATTGGAATATCAGCCAATTTATTCCTCTCCTTAAATTAGGAGGGGGAAGAAGAGAAGGGAAAGAAGAAGAAAAAAAAAAAAAAAAGAGAGAGAATGAGTCATGATTCTATGCATCTCCTTTTCATGCAGAAGCTAGCAACAATATTTGAAATATTTCTTCGCATTAAGCTTAATGTATTCTGAGAAGCAGGAGGAAATACGTGGAAAAGAATAATTCATGGAAAATTCTGCAGTAGCTAACTGGAATTTCAAACTGTTTGGATAGATTCTAGCAGGTATTATTATTATACATAAGCATTTATTGTAACAGTAAAAGAAAAAGTACTTTTTCTATAAACAACCTGTGGATTTCCTGTACGTGCTGTTTATAAAAGCATTTGCAAGGGGAAGGAGATGGCAGCCTAATTACATCTAAATGTGAAACAGTTATATAGCAATAAAAATATATTAGCAGCCAGGTTACTGGACTTTGATTCTTTGAGAGTCACCAGTCACGTTCAAGAGTTACAGAATTAAAACAACATCTTTAAGATATTTTCCAAGCATTTTATATTTCCCTCATATTTTGCCAGCTGTTTCAAGATCTTGTCAAAACATTAACAGAAAACATTGTTAAATTTTTTTTTTATATTATTTTGGATTCAGAGTAAAGAAAACATCTCATCATGTATCAAAAAGAACTGGATGTGGCGCGAGTGCATTAATTTTAATCAGAAAGCATCAAAGACCTCATCTGATTCAATCATTGCTTCTCTGCCTCTTGTTTTTTATACAAATGTGTAAAGACATATTCAAGCCTATTTAATTTTTGCCAGGTCTCTCAGCAAGTGTTCAGAATGTTTTCTTATGCTTTCTCTCATTGTTGAGTTCTATACAAAAATATGTAATTACTAAGCAATCTTTCTATCACCTATAAACTGTTCACTCAAATCAACTGGGTGATACACTGGATGTCATTACTTTCCAAACCAGGTCTCTGTGGCAGTATACAGCACAGAAACACAGCAGCACATTCATTTTGGCTTTCTTTTTGCTTTATTGCTCTAAATATAACCTAATAATCAGTGCACAAAATTACCTAAAAAGTAGTAATAGAACCTCACGTGCCCTGTTCCCATAGATATGGTAGTTATAATATAGATGTTTTTCCAAGTTAATACATTTGTTATTTCAAAGCCATGTGATTCATGCCAGATCCATGAATGAATGGCTGGAAAAAACCTGGAACATTACTGTGTTTATTTTATTAATTCAATTCAATTGTAAGATGAGTTCAAGTTTGGGTATTAGATGTGTTTTCCACAGGCTTCCCCTGATAAACTCTGACCCCCAAAGTGTCTTTCAATATGAATATATCATGGATGTAAACATGATAAATTATAATTGACTTTCCAATTTGGTGAAGTGTTTCAATTTTCCCCCTTCCAATTACTCAGAAAACAATAAATTCTGAGTTACATCTTTCTTCACACATTCTAATTTTTTATTGGGGTTCTAACTAACTGTAAACTACTCCCCCCAAAAATGTTATTTTTGGGGATTAATTCCAACACACTCATACAGCGTATTTTTTAGGGTTTGCTAATTTGACTGTCACCCGACTCTTTTAACCTTATCAGCATGATTCTAAAGAACTCTCAGTTTTAAGCCTGTTCAAATTTGCAAGTCTTTCTTAAATGGAGCTTTAACAGGCAGTTCAGCAGCAAATTCTGGCTGTTTTAGTCTGACATGCACTAAACTAACAAATTTAATAAACCAAATCAGATTAAGTATTATGAAATTGAAAAAATTTTTAAAATGTTAAATTCTGAGCAAGTATATTTAAAAAAGAGGTCAAATTTTCTGAATATCCAGTCTCTACTGTCTGAATAAATGGTCCAGATTCATTCTGTCTGTTGAGTCTACGCACATGTACGCACAGTGGCATACATTTGGACAACTACATCAACGTATGAATCCTCCAGTGACTAATCTAGGATGTTAGCGCAGGGCTGAGCTGTCAGTGCAGCAGTCACTTCATCTGGAGATCACAGAATTGAACAGACATATTTCAAATATTGCTGGAAAATGATCTTGAGGAAAATACTGGACAAAAGAATGACAAGTGGGCAGTGAATGAGCAAGCTGTCAGACAGGTTTTGGGCAGCACGAGGACTTTCAGCCCTGGTGTGCCACCTGGGATCAAAGCAGCATGAGGATGAATGGGCTATGAGGTTGTCTAGACCACTTTTAGAGGGTATTTATTACTGAAGCAAATTAATACTGCAAAAGTAGCTTGTACTAGCAGTACAGTCAAAATTAAAGAGACTGCTGGCCCACTAGACAAGGAGCTGGGGATGGTCCAGTTCTTTCCTTGGAAAGGGCAGAAATGGAAGACAGAAAAACTCTAGTGAGAAGAATCTGCTACTTCTGTAAGTGAAGCATGGAGTGATGAAAAGGGTGGAGGCATCATAGTTGCCATACTTCACATCTGATATTTGCTGTTTCGCATACCCTTGACTTCTCCACTTGGCAGCTGAGGCACAGTCTGATGAGGACTGACAAAGCTGCAGTCTAGCTAAACAGAAAATAGGGCTATGGACATCTGCTGGGTGAGGTGATACTCCTGAGACTGCCTCTTTAGAACTGTCACAAAATTTTGAGTGAAATCTGGGCTTCTAGTCAATGGTGAAATTCCCGTTAACTTGGAATGGAGGTAACAATATTAATTCAGCTCAATTTTGGCTCATCAGCAGATTACAGGACATTCTGTATTCAACTGAAGGGAATGTTACTATTAGTTTAATTTTTGCAAAACATCAGAATTTAATGTCTTGTAGTATTGGTCTATGTTACCAGCTTGCAAAACAGAAATTTTAGAACTCTAAATCAATTACCAATGTATGCTACCTTTCTAAAGGCTGAAATATATTAACACCCACTCCAACTTACCAGAATATTTCACATAGTAAATTACTTAAATTCACATCGAGGATCCCAAGGCTTCAAAATGTTCTTGAGCTAAAGGAGTTAATCTCATAAAACATAGGTCTGGGTTTGTATTGCCTGTATTTCTAGGACTACATTTATTCATTGACAGTTTGGAACATTTCATATTCATTTACTATATATCCATGAGTAAAACATGCTTGTCTGCTATGATTTTATCTTTCTAAATGCATACCCAGTCTTTCATGATCTGATTTCCTTTTGTGCATTGTCCTCAACATGCAATCCATACTTTGGAACTTATTTATGATCTCTGATGCATGAAATTTTGGAAACTAAAATGTAACTTCAGTGTTCTGAGGTTAGGGTGAAGACTGCTATTTGATGCTGAGTTCTGTTATTTGTTCGATGTATAGTGTCGTGACATGATGTCATATTAAACTGATGACAGCTGTATTTGTGTTTCATCATATTTTTGCCATGACTGCTTTCGACTGCTTTCCTGTCATTCACACTGCTGCAAAACTGAAGCAATTCTGTGCTTGTTTTGCATTGGATTTTTGCAATACTGTAAATGAGAAGACAGTCAAAGTCCACCAATCTGTAACAATATCCATTGCTTTTGAGAACCAACAAATTAAGGAGCAAAATTATTTTGAGAGTATGCAACAATGTCTATCAATTTGATTTAAAAAAAAAAAAAGAAAAAGAAAAAATCAACATAAAAATCAACACGAATGGCAGATACCTGTTTAGTGCTGGCAGGAGACAGAGTATTGTTTATCTTCTCAGTAATGCCTCCTGAATTTGTAAGCAATTTATCTGATGCCACCTGAAAAAAAACGTTTAGAACAATGAAGACCTTAATGATTCAACAAAGAAACACAATTTCTACCGTTCAAATTCTAGTTCAAATTCTGAGATATGAGGCTTCTCTAATAGTTTATTACTTAAAAATCAAATACATTCATAGCTTGTCTCTAGGGGTTATATAGGAATATTAGGCCTCTGGCAAATACTAACAGCAGTCTCCTGTTACTTCCTATAACTTCCTATATTCCCTTATGTCTTATTATACAGGAGAGAACAGGAGGTGTTCTCCCTTGAGGAAGGAGGAATGCTCACAAAGATGACATCCGCATTAAGAATACTGTAGCAACAAGACCAAAGGAAAGTATGTAAAAGATTATGAAAATAATATTATTTTAGAAAATAATAGGCAAGTAAACAGAAGAAACAGAGTTCTAGTTTTTAAAAAACCCCAACAACTAACCTGCTGCTTTTCTTCCTCTGCTTTGTCTTTTTGACCATTTCCTTCTTCTTTTTGATCAGTAACCAACTCTTCAGAAAACTCATCTTTCTGCTGTGTGAAAAGAAAATGAAGTAGGCTTATACACAAAATAAGGTAGCAATTGTTACCTACACACTGACTTATGTTCTGTACAACACAGTAGGAAAAAAAGAAGTGAAATCTTATTTAAAACCTATCATCAGCACATCAGGCAAAAATTGCATTTGTTCTGGCTTTCCTACCATCTGGACAGTCCATAACCACTCTGAATACAGTTCACTGTATTTTAGTTTAGCTATTTTACCATTCATTTTGGCTAATACTTATTTCTAGCTTTAGACTCAAAGACTGTCCAACTGGTTACAAAGTACTTTCACAACAGAAACCTGGACAAACATACTGTATTTTATGAAGACCTCATGAATTCTTTAAAATTGCATGGAAGAAATCCACAGATTTCAAGGAACATCACAGTGGCACAATACAAAGAAAGCCAAAAGTTCTATAGTTACAGTTTTGCATATTTCACATCTTTAGCTGTCCAGCTGAAAGTTACAGTCCTAAATAAGTACTTATAAGGGAGTGTTGCATTATTGAAATTCCATTCTAGCATTAAAGAAGTGAAAAATTCTGTGTGATCCGTTCAATTATTTTTTCTGAAGAAGTAGCAGCCTCTAATTTTGCATTTTAAAAATCCAAGAATTTTCTTCTCACATTCAACAGCCCTGTAAAATCAGGAAAGATAGCACAATACAACAATTCCTCTTAATTTGTTATGCTTTAAAAATGACAGAAAGTGAAACTGAATTCATAATCATGGCATTCCATACTCATGGCACCTATTTCTGTAGATAATTTGCTGAACTTTTTATTCTTCATAAGATACAGATAAGAACCATTGAGATATTCTAGAAATGTTCAATATGTATATTAGTTTTAAAATCTCAGAACACTACATAGTATAAAAAAAATACTTTCATTTGATAAAAGTTGCAGAAATACCCTCTATTGCAGAAAACTATTTTTTATAATATTCATTTTGACTTCATTTAAAGATTTATGTAAATTAAAGGTTAAAATACTCAATAAATAGTTTAAGCATGGTTCTGTATGAAAAATGCATTCTCCAAAAAACTCTGTTAAAGAAAGATAACTTCACAATTAGCAAAATTAGTCAAAGTGAAATATTACAATTACTTTGAAATTCCAGTTCTCTTGAAAAGATCATACTATGTTGAACTACAAAAAAGATCAAAGGATCTAAGTTGTCTTCTCACAGAACCTGGGGTTACTGCCCTGCACAAAACAGCATTTATATGACACATGGATTGGGAGGAGAAATTTGAAAAATCTAATTGGCATTTTTATTGAAGTTTCTTTATGGTCACAGTTCAAGGCAAAGCCTTCTTGTCAGTCACCTAATGACTTTTGGAATGAATTCATATTTTTGGCATCTCTTACTGCTTTTAAGTGTATCCATGGACACTTCTGAGTATTCATTAGTTTTTATAGCATAACCCCATCCAAAAAAAGTGAAACAATACTCAACATCAAAAAGAGCAGGATATTTAAGCATCTTAACTCTTCCAACTTCCCAGAAGAATCACCCATCAGCTACTGCTGCATGTGGGAGATTTATCATGTATTACTTTGAGAGTGGGAGGATGGAATAGAACAAAAAAAAATCTAGCTCCCTCAGCTGTCTTCCATAATTCCTCCTTAGTTGATACGTTATACTTTATTCCACATAAATAAGCTTATCAGAATATGAAACTAAAAATGCTGCTGTTCTCTTCATTATCAATGTTATAAGACATGCTTTTCTAATTTAAATTACTTTGGTTTTAACACAAATTAGTTTGGAGGATGATTTTTCTAGTAGGGAGCCCTGAGATGTTATTTTGCAATTCACAGATCTAGCAGTTACCTATATTGCAGCACCAAGGGAAGAAGAAATATGAAAAAAAGTATTTGTCTAGATACTCAAATAAATTGTCACATTCTTCCCTAAAGGTTACCTGAAAGCAGTAACAGTTCTAAAAGTTGAGAAAAAGAAACCTAGAAGGAACATTTAGTGGACAAACAGGCAGCATTTCGATTATTACAATCATTACCTAAGGTAATGGAAAAGCAAACAATTCAGAAACGCTTCATACTACTTCAGATGATCCTCAGTTAAAAGTTCTGATTCAGACACTAAGCCTGGTAAATTGATACAAATGCAATACATTTTCCAGATTAAAAAAAAACATACCTTAATTTCCTTAAATTCTCTCAGAGATCTACATAACCGGTCAATAGAACTAATGATCTCTTTGTACTTTAATACAGCTTTTTCAACATACTTCTTTCCTTCTTCAATTCCTACAAAGTTAGAACAACATAAAAGTAGAACAGAATGCTTCAAACACATGCACACCAATGTACTTTGTAATCCCAACATACTACAATATGTTTTTCTGTGTTTTGTTTTGTTGAAGTAGTTCTGTGATTCACAGCAATATGTTTTCCTACCTCTTACTAGCTTACTTGAGATAAGCCCTCATAGTTGCTGCAGGTCTTTTGCTTAGATTCTCTTTGAACAAAATTATTTCTGGTTAGTGATACAGCTTGAAAAGATGACGACCTCATAAAATGTCTCCTAAACCAGTTGCTGTATTACACAGCTATGAGGCACTTCGATACCTCCTACAAAACAGTCAGGATGAGAAGCTTTTTTCCCCATGTAGTGACATAAAAAACACAAAGCAGCTTCTTTCTCCCAGTGTTCCTGATCAGCTGGCATCAAGAATCCATTCTGTCAGCCAATTTCCTACAGATAGGAATGTTTATATCAAGAAGGTTACAAAAAAAAAAAGGGGGGGGGGAACCCCAATCTGTGCCCTCTAGTCTTTTCAACACTAAATTAAAGGATTGTCAAAGCACAGTCTGACTCTGTTGAAATTTTTTCAGATTTAATACTTGAATTGATAGGCTACACACTATACTTGCACGTTTGTTTGGTTACCATATCTTTGGATAAAATAACTTCAACAAGTATATAAAAATTACCAGTTGAAGAAAAAAAGCAAAACCTGAAGTCTGTTGACCTTCATTCTTATTTGTCAACAATGTTCCAAATCAATACAGTGTTAAATGCAGTATTTACATGATAATCTACTTTTTTGGCTAATAAAATGCTTAAGAAAGTTGGTAAATATCACTAGTTATTAACAGCGTTACTGGAAAAAAAAAATCACTCAGGAGGTATATGACTGTAATATACTTTGACTTCAAAGGCTTGCTTGTTACAAGATAGCATAAGCCATGAAGTCTTAATTCCAAGCTAATAAATATTACAATGACATTCATACTTTTATTCCAAGGTGAACTCAAGCTGTATACAGAAAGCCAAGTACGAGAGCGTTGAGTACTTTTGTATTTATTTTTTTTTTAATATTGGTTCTGAAATCCTTCATTTCTTCCATTCAATACTTTGAAACATTAGTTTTTTAAACTTCATGGGATTTTCCTCTTAAATAAGCATATCTAGGAATCTGCTTCCTCCTGTCCTAAACTATTGGGGTTTTCCCCACAGCACATTACCAGACAGCTCCTCACCATATAACTGTTTAGCGAGGTCTATAATCTGCTGAATTTTTTCTTCTTGTTGAGGCACTGTAGGCTCAATAAACTTTTTGAATTGCTTGTAGAGAGAGTCTATTGCTTCTCTTGTTCTGCATTCTGCAGAATACTTGTCAACTCTAATGACTGTTGCACTCACATCTTCAAACCAAAATTGACACTGAGGAATAAAAACACTGCATTATAATGTATTATCATCAGCAGCTCAAGCTTTTGTAGAATATTCTTAAGACTTTCCATAATCAGTGGCATACACCATTTTAAGTATCTTACGTTTTCTGATTTTAATTTAACCTGAAAAACATCCATTCATTACCAATGCTGCTTCAAATATTAACAGCTGTTAAATTTTCTTTAAACACTAGATCCATACTTATACTACAAGCACAGTGAGGTTATTAGTTAGTGGTTCTGCAAATACAAGTTTTATTTCCGAGTTCTTTTCACCTTAAATATCATCTGATTCATTTTGTAAACTTCATAACATGGCCACAGTTATACTTCCATGAGGGCAGTAAGGTTGCTTAGATTTAGTCTACTAGCGAACATGGGGTTTGGTCTCAGTAACCATCAAAGCTGCCAGGAATCTTTCTACTGACAAAAGTAGGTTTTAGAACTACCCTTAATAAACATTTTTGGTTAACAATACTCAAATTGGAGAATAGAATCTGGTGTTCACTCATTATCATCCACATTGTATCAATACAGCAAGCAGCTAATAACCGCCATTTTTAACTGCCATTAAAATCAGTATTAAAGACTGTGCCTATCTGATGAAAGAAAGTTTTTCAGTAAAAGGTGATATTTCACACTGAGTAAAAAAATTAAGCAATCAGATTTTATCTCTAGGAAATAATCTATTTCCCTCAAAATAAAGGAAGGTGGTTAAAAATGTAAATGCACAGCAAATGGTAACAAATTGCCTTGCTAACAATATAGGAAATGACATTGATCAGATCACTGGATACTGAAAACATCTTTTAAACCAAACTTTTGTATTCTGATGCATCATTAAGGGAGTTTATTTTTCATGCCTTTAGATCACTTTGGAGATATGATCAGTGTTATTTCTAAAAATAAACAATGATGACAGGAATGTGCTTGCTTCACAGCAGATGCACCAACATAACGTGGCAAAAGGGAAAAGACTGTTCTAAACTTCTTTTTCTTTTACAAGACGACAATGTGTGAAGCAGTCCTCAAACACATTAAAATAAAGTTACAAAAGCCTCCAAAAATAATTAGACTGCAGTTCAGAAAAAAACCCTAAATCATCATATACTTAAATATATAAAAAATATATACATTTCACTTTCAGAATTACATACTACACAGACAGCTCTTTCTGACAACGAACAAACTGAGTTTTGTGATAACCTGGCTCTTGTGGTTTGACAGCTACCAAAGAGGGTCTTGGGGCATTTTCTGCATTGCCTCAGACATACTTAGAGAAAATGAGCTCATAAGTAGAAATCATAGATAAGCTGAATCACCGTAAAAGTCATACGGAGGTGGAGACCTCTGTTGCATGTGTAGCAGTGCAAGAATACGGTAACATCACATGGGTTTTTCCCCCCAAAGTTGCAAAGAAAAAAATAGAAGAATGTATAGGGGTTTACCCATCTACTACTTTTGGAGGTGTCAGATTTTGCCTGAAGCAGTTATAAGCACTTTTATCTATCCCAGTTGTTGATCATTATTACAGCAACAGTGAGGATCTCAGATTTACTAGTACCTCTTCCATCATCTGTTGCAGATGCTCCATGAGATCCAGATTTTGCTTATAATCCTCCACAACTCTGCTAAAGTCATTCAGCTGTTTCTGTAAGTCACTGATTGACCCCAAGAGGACTTCAACTTTAGCATTAGGTTCATTTCCTTCAGAGCAAATTACTTTCTTCTCCAAATTATCCAACTTCTTTTTAAGAACCTGTTTAATAGATATAGCAATGTTAAATACCGCAACAAAAATATTTCTATTTTTAGATATAGAAAGTAAAAAATAGGGGAAAAACCACACAAACTTATTTCTTGGTCATATATTTTAAAATTACAAGTTACTTTTTCAAAAATCAAAGGGCCTCTACAATGCTGATTAAAATCAGTGTAAATTATATTTATTAAAGGTGGAATTCAGTTACATTTCTTGTCTTAAGAATCTGATGTAAGCAACATCAATGACAATCTAGCATAACCCCAAAGACCAAGGGGAACAAGTATTAATAGTGGTACTTTATGATATCTGATATAAACATGACCTGTAAGTTTTAGGATAAGATGGTATACTACATATGTGTATATATTTTATATCCTGGGAACACTGGTCTTGACAATTGATCAGACTTCATTGTGCTAGCTGTTTTACAAATGATGCAAAAATACAGCTCCTTATTTTTCATTTGGAAATGAAGAGATTGTTTGAAACAGGAAAGTATTTCATGAACTGTCCACATATATGCTTGTAAGAATATACACTGGTAGGAAAAGCGTTGCCAGCAGGTCAAAGAAGGTGATTTTTCCCTTCTACATAGCACTAGTGAAGGCTACATCTGGAGTCCTGTGTCCACTTCTGGCTCCTTAGTGCAAGAAATACATGGAAATACAACAGCTAATCTGGCAAGGGACCATAAAGATGACTGAGTAACTGAGCATGTGTTATATAAGACAGAAAGCACTGTAGAAGTGAAGGCTCAAGGTGGTTCTTATCAATGTGTACAAAAACATGATGAGAGGGAGTAAAGAAAGAGCCAGTCTGATCTCAGCGGTGTGTGGTGAAAAGACAGGAGGCAATGGACCCAAACTGAAATACAGGAAATTGTGTTCAAGAAAACCAAAAAAAACAAAAAAACCCAAATAATAATAAAAAAACCCCAACAACAACCCACTTTTACTGAGGATGGAACAGCTTATCCACAGACGTTGTGGAGTCTCCATCCCTGGAGCTATACAAAAAATAACTGGACATGATGCAGAGCAATCTTTTGTAGTTGACCCTGCTCTAAGGAAGGAATTTCAACTAGATGATCTCCAGATGTTCCTTCCAACCTCAATGATTCTGTGATCTGAAAATGCATTTGTGGATGAAATTGCCAGGAAAAGGGAGGAAAAAAGGTTGTAAAAGGAACAGTCAATGACAACAAAAGAAACAGCAAAAATAGAATCATAGAAGCTACTGAAAATTTCAAGTAAAAAAGTTATGAAGGCAGAGACTGGCAGGGCAAGCAAAACAAAATGTGCGAGTTTTGACTGACAACTAAAAAGGTCATTTCAGGACTTGGCAGAAAAGTTTCTGATGAATGCAAAGAATGGGGGAGGCTAGCAAGGTTCTAAGGTGCAAATGAGCACGGTCAACTCCAGGTAATAGCTACAGAAAAAGGTTTTGAAGGTCACATGATAAAATGAGAAAGACAAGAAAGTAGCTGGATGCAAGAGGGAATATGTGCACATTTATTGATGGTTTTGACAGGGTGTTTGTTTTGTTTTTTAAGAGGGAACAAACTGTGAAGGAACAGAGACAAGAAAAATAAAAGATTAAATAGAAAAATAATGTAAGATAAAAGGAGTGAACACAGAAAAGTCAGGAATTGAGGTAAGATCATTTCACTGAAGGAACTGGAAAAATAAAAGCAATAGAACAAAGAAAAATGTCTCAGTCAGTGACTGAGACAGGGGAAGGATATAAAGCTGTGTAACAAAAATGGAAGCTCACAATACATTTTGCATCTCCTCGGATCCGCTTGGTACAGGCCACAGCAACTCAGCCAGTGAAGCCTTCACTAAGATTAAAATTTCTAGTATTACCTGTATTTTCTCTGCATATGTATCAACTTGCTGAATCTGTATTTTAAGTACTTTTAAATTTCGAGTTTTTTCAGTTTTCTTCATATAGTTGAACTTCAAATTGTTGAATTTCTTTTTGAGATCCTTAAATGATTCTCTGAGCTGAAACAAAGAATACTTGTTAGTAAAAAAGAAACCAGCACGCTTCAGTTTAGGTTTTTTGAAGAGCTAATTAACAGACCGCAATCTGAACACTGAAAATTTAATACAGGAATTAATACTACTATTCCACCTCATAAAGTATCCTTATTTCCTCAAAATTTTGTTCCAGTAATGGAAACTCATAATCTTGCTAAAACAACACTTTTGCTTCCTGAATGCTGAGTGTTGTCTCCAGAATGGCTGGGGCAAAAAATCCGGATTGGGGCAAAGGATGAGATCCTTGCTTACACAACCTATGAAAAAAATCCTGTCCAATAGCTTTCACTGATTTTAAGTAGTGGCAGATGTCCTTCATGTATGCTAGCCTATTCAGTGGAAACAGTAGCCACTTTAAATGTATACCCATGCTTAGTTTCCAGAAAAAAATACTTCTGTGGTCTTGGGCAAGCAGATTTGTATTTATTCATAGTACCTTCCCCCTACAATACAACATTTCATTTATGTCAGGTTGTTGGGTTTTTTACTGGGGTTTCCTCCCCTCCTTTTTCAGAAACCCTGCTTCTGAAAGGAAGTTACACAGGGACTTAACGTTATACCCTGTGCTCGCCCAAACATCTTAGTACAATGATTCACAGCATACAAAGATGAATCTAGCTCTTTGCAGGATCAAGATGCAGACTAAATCAGCACCTGCCTTTCAAATAGCCATTCTATGAGTATGGTAGCAGAGAGATTCTGCCTAAGAGATACCCAAAGAAGCCTCACCTAACTACAGCTACATATATTTGATACCATGGGAGATTATTATTATCAGTTAACACTGACTTGGTGCAGCAACCTCAACATTAGGGAAAACTATTCTTATAATAATATAAACTCAGACGAACTAGTAGCTCTGATTATGAGGCATCTGTGTCTTCAAGACTTTTCAGATAGGTTTCTAACATCTGAAATAAGAACTATTAAATTAAATTATATTACAAATACTGTAAAACTCTTTTTACTTAGATGGGAGGTAGCTACATGTTTAATCTACAAAATATTTTAAAAATCTAGAGAATGATAGGAATGACACTGAAGAAGCTTTAGGAAGCTACATTTTCATTTACACACATATGGATTACATGCATTGCCAATTTATCAGACTGAGTTTAATACACATCTAAAAGAAGAGTCATATATGATCAACATAATTTAAAGAACAGTGTTTATTTACCATGGGAACTAGTTATAATACAGGTTGTTATATTATTTTCCCCAATGCCAATTACCTGTTTGACCTTAACAAACTACATGTCATTCTTTGCATTAGCAATGTTATGTGAATAAGTATATCAAACATACTCAGTTAAATTATCTTTAAAGGACTAAGAAATAAAGTATAATATTTTTTTCAGTATTTATTCTCTGTATGTAATTTTCAATTTTATTTACAACTGCAGAAAATCCTTTTAGATATTACAGTTACTTTGGAATGCATTCAAGCAACAGACATGAGAACAAGGTAAGTAAAAACACCTGCTTAAAATATGGTTTTGGTAACTTATAAAAGGTACTGTTTCAATTACATTGCAATTACATGATCAAGTTTTCAAATTGTTTATAATTAATTCATAATATTTGAAATAGAAGAATATTAAAATGACTGAATTTTTTGTAGGTTTTTTTGGAGAATTTCACATCCTTTGGGTTGACAATCTTTTGCTTTTAGGGTAATGTAAAATAAATAATGTAAAATGATATTTATCTAAAGGAACTGATATAAAAGAAATGCACCAGTCCTAATGCTTCAGGGTCTGTTCTTCCAGACACACAACTGAAAAAACCTTAACTAACTTGAATAATGTTAACAAGTTCAGGTCACATCTACAATTTGATATTTAGTTAACCTATTTGAGGCTTTTTTTATATTAAAAAAATCCTACAGACTTCCCTCTGCCCCCCTCCTCCTCCCCTACCAAAGACTTCAGGAAGTAATGAATGCTCATTTTGCAGCCACTGTTACTCGAACAGTTAGCAATCAATCATCATCATTATTATTATTACATACTAATGTTAATCCATCAAGGGATATATTTTTCATTTTCATTTCATTATTTCAGCAGTGAATAGACAGATGGTGTTCACTCAGTCTAATGGAAAGGAAGGGAATTCTATCACCGGCACTGTGATCTCCAATTAGTTTAAGCTCTTTATCCAACCTAAGTACACAGAATAATAAAACCTATCTAAAGGCCCTCTGTTAATAAAACCACATCAGCAGAACAGTATTGTGTATTCAGAACACAACAGCCTTATTTGCTCATTTAATCTTGTGGAAAAGAAGAGATGAACAGGAGTTTATTTTAGTTTATTTCACTGGCTTATGTACATACATAGGTTAGTGATCATTTATAAGGCCAGAGACTCTTCTCATAGCAGTATGTGAAATCAGATCACCTTGTTTCAGATATGATGGCTCATGTGTCAAAGGTCTGCAGCTGCTGTCACTCTTCTCTTTTAGCCTCAGTGGAAAGACCAGATTCAGCTCAGACTTACGCATCACCCCCTCAGAGTGCATGTACACAACTCCTGTTATCATCAGCAATTGTACCAAGGACAATATATAGCTGCCAGTTTTTAGAAATCTAAATGTATCTCAGTTTTCCACTGTTCATTGCAAAAGTAAATGAGAGAGACTAAAGCAAAAGTACACCCTAATACGCTTCAGCCCACAAGTTTAATGGAACTTTGTAACTTGTCTATTGTGCCATAGTCATTAATCAGGCAGCTGTTCCTAACTATAGTTGGCCTGTCATGGGTGGAGAATGATAGTGGCACAGAGATGTTTAGGTGTCAATTGCTCCAATTTATCAAGTAACTAGAGAATAAATAGAAAAAGCAAGTCATAAAGCTGCTTTTTGTTAACAGTGGAGTTCCAGCAAAATGCTTTCATTCCTGCGTAAACCACTCTAGGCGGCACTTCAGTGTTGTGAACCACAACTTTCCCTTTTTATTCATACAAAAAAATTTAAAGTTTTTAGTTTCAGTTTCATGGATTGAAAACAGATTTTCAAAAGGACAAAGATTACAAAACAGCCAGCCAGAAAGTGGGAAGAGCAAAAGGTGCTGTTCAAGTCATTATTATTACTTTAATTCTGGGACCACAATCAAAATAAATTACAAGGTGAGAAATGTGCTAAGTATCCATCCTACTGACTTGTGAACAGAGACAGATTATTACCCTCTATGGTTAAAATTCACATTTTCAGTCATATCTTTCCATAAGCGTATAAATGATGAAGAGGAAAGAAGTGAGATGACTGGGGAGAGATGAGAACATACTTCAGGATCTGTTACTCTTCTGCTGAAAGTTTTGTGCAGACATGCACAAATGTTATTTTTAAAGGGATCACCTAAAAAAATTTTTTTTTCCATAGCAAAAGTTATCTTTTGTAAATAACTCATCACTTATAATCCCACTGATTATAGTAACTCCTTTAGCTACAGTTACCTGAGGCTTGACTTAGTTCTATCACAAATGATTGCAGCACAATGCAGTGGAGTTATGGCTCTTTGGAGGCTGCTACCCAAGCTAGTCAGTGAAGCAGGAAGCCCAAACTGGCAAAAACGGATCTCAGTCCTATGAGTTTTCCTTTATAACTGTCAGAGATGTAGAGGGCATAAATCCTCTTTGCGGCCTTTGCAAATTCACTTTAAATTAGGGATGGCACACAAAAGGCATCCATTTTACTTTTCTGTCCTCCAAGACTCTTTCAAAATTCATGCTATGTATCCTTGGCTATAAATGTGTTTCCTTGCTTCCTAAAGAAGCACCAGTATGTTACAAACACAGGGAGCTAGCCGAGTCCTCGAAGTACGATATTTTCAAACACCCGCGAGTCTTAATCACCAAAACCCTCGCTCACATGCTTTATTCACACACTGAAATTAACCACATTAAATTTAAGTTAATGTAAGTATTTACAGCAGAATTTCAAATATTTTCAGTTGACTTTAAAGATTGCTCTGTACACTGGTACATCACAACTGAATTATCTGGTTGGCTGCTTACTTTGTGACAACTATGAACAGCTGCTTTTTGCTTCTGGCACATGAAATATTTGTTTGCTTATACATAGTAGATGGTAAATAAATTTTATTTCAGACAGGTCTGCTAGACACTAGCAATACTCAGCCTGATTTCTGATGTTAAAATTAACAGAATTTAAAATACCAAAGTGGAGGATACTCATAATTAAAATTAAAAAATAAAATACTTCAGTGTTTGGTTTCTTGATCCCTAAACAGAATTAGTTATATATACTTAATGAGAAAAAATAAGAAAAAAGGCACTGGATTTATGCATATACAGGTACAGTAGAAAAGTATATGTTTAGGAAATTTTTTCTATGCTAACCGCTAATAGAAAAGGAATCTAAAGAAAACGGTATCCACACACACCAAATTAGTATATTTCAGTTAGTTTGCATTCAAAATTCAATTAGGTTTGGTGATGACAGGTATTAACTTAACCAGCCAACATGGCTATCCCAACTTAAAATGGAAAAAAAAAAATAATCAGTAATTAACACTGTAATAGAAAATATACAATGCAATTGATTTGCAGAGGGTGTCCAATAACTATGAGAAACTAAACCAGTAAATTTTGCAATATAGGGCTCATGGTAACATGTCACTGACACACTTTTCATTTAAACTTGAGAGACAGAGAAGATTATTTTTTCCCCTCTACTTCCTGCTCTCACTAGAAGTCTAGTAAGTAATAAAAACAGAAAAATAATTCTTAGAAAGGAGTCATTCTCCTGCTTTCATTATATAATCCCTATATCAAAGGATGGAAACCAGAGCCTCATTTCATACAACGGTGTATCTTTAAATATGGTCAGCCTTACATACAGGTCGCTCAGTGAACATTTCCTTTTCTTCAGCAAATTTGAGGGGTTTTCAGGAAAAACCTAGAATACTGTAGTTCAAACATCAAATATACTGATTCTGCCATGCCACTGCAAAGCATTATGGGACATCTTGTTTAGGTACTTCATGCTTTCATTCTCTTCTACAGTCTGATTTCCTCTGCCAGAGGGTTTCTCCTATACCACCTTATGTTCCTACCATCAGCCAAGAAGTTACATCACAGGAGTCCAATGCACAGAAGAGCAGAGCGTGAAACACACTCATAACTGACAAGGGACTAGAAATGTAAGGAAGACTGAAAAAAAAATAATTTGATTCGTGTTCTTTCAATTTCAAAATACCTTTTTGTGAAAATGGATACTTTCAACAAACACACAAAAGTATTTTGTAAAAGAAAAGAAAATCCAAGCAATAATTTTCTCATTAAAAATAGTTGGAACAGAAATCTCAGTAACCTCTGCTTTGGTGATTTTGAAAAAATACAGTCTTTCCTTATTCAGGTGTGGATTTATTTAGCAAAAGATAAGAAAAAATAACTTCCAGTGTCCTGTGTTTCCACTATCTATGTTTCACATTATGGGGAACATAAGTGTGAAATCCTTCCAGATAAGAATCCAGTTTCTGTATTTCATGGACACACAGAAAGGCAACCTACAGAACACCAAGTGTAGAGGCCATCAGCCTCTTACTTTAATGGATCACTGAGAAAATTAATTCTATGGAATGTTTTTCCAAAACTATTTTATGCTGAGACATCTATCCAGTCCAACATGCTAAGTTGTGAGTGGATTTATATTTGGCCTACTAAGATGCTAAATTAATAATCATATTAACTAAGTAATTTTTCCTAACCTAAGTTCCATAATACTAAATTCTAATATCTTGTGCCAAAGAACATTTCCTTTTCTTCTCGCAGTTTTTTTTAAGTTTCATATCTTGGTTTCCAAAAAAATATGAAGTACTAAATTATTCTAAAGTTTTCATTAAGACTGAAAGTTTTTCTAATAGCCTTACAACTGCAATATATGTAAATTCTACTTTTGCTTGAATCTTCAGTTTCTTAAGATCTGAAGACTCATGCATTTCAGATGAAGCTGACAGGGCTGAAAACCAACGAAAATATAGCTGCTCTATTTCCAGTCCTCCTGGTACATTGAAAGCACTTAACTGCCAGCCAAACAACTTGATATAGTCCTGAACTGCAGAGTTATGGACCATAGTTTATCATTGCTGCTGCATCGATCCAAGGTTGCTGGTAAAGATGAAAATCAACTTTTCTGTACACATATGAATTATCTAGGGGAGTGGTAAACAGTAACATATATTGCAAACACAACAGCTCTTTTGACAGTCATTTAATGTGTTGGGATTTACCTCATTTACTTCTTCTTGAGTGGTGCAGTGTTGGAAATGCTGCAACAGTTCTTCCTCATACTTAGCAGCTTTGGAGCTCCAGTTAATGCTTTCACATTCAAACCTAGCAAGTTGTTGCTTCAGATTCTTTACAGAAACATTCATGCAATTCTAAACAGGGAATAGACAAAGAAACTTATGAAATTCAGGAAATGTATTGATTTAACCAATCTAAAATTAAAATCATTTTGAGGCAGAACATGCATAGTCAATCACAACGGGCTAGAGTAAACTATTAAACCTCTGCTGTAATGAGAGCAAGTACAGAGCAGTCTCAATCACGAGTAGTCTGAGAAGCAGTTTTGAGTCAAAGTCACAACTTGCACCTGGTGTCTTCTCTGAGCAAAAAGGAAGTGGCCTACTCTAGTCCATTACCACCTGACAATTAGGTCCTTTCTGCTGTCAATCAGTTTATGGAGTCTGAAGAGCAGACTGGCAATGTGAATAAATCTAGGCAGGTAATAAGGGAATGTCTTGCTTTCTCCCCAGTAAATGAATACAAGCCAATAAGAATCCTGCCCTGAATAAATAATTCCTTTCTAAAATGATATCCATCTTCCTATGCAAATTAGCGTTAAATCCACTAATAAGGTAACACTCTTACTATATTTCCTTTTTGTTCTTTTGTTATTATTTCTTTATAGGAGAATAAATATGCAAAGCAACCACTACAAAGTAGCAGGAGTCATATATAGATGTGACATTCAAGAAATCACCAACAGGGCCTTGAAATATATTATACTATAGTGAGAACAGAAAGTCATGTGCTTCCCGCCCCCCCCCCCCCAAGAGGTGACACTAAGATTAATTTCCTCCCTATTTTAAATCTATTTCAATGTTTTCCAGAGTAAAATCTGTTCACAGACCATTAAAAAATTAAAATAAAATTTCAAAGAGATTCATTTTTCTTTTCTCCTGGCAAAAGCAATTTTTGATGTAACTACTGAAGATTAAGTTTCATCATTCCTGTATGTTTCATTTAATTTAACGGCTAAACTTGAAATCTAAAAATGATCAACTGTTGTACATTTTATGCTTTGCTTCCTTTTAAAACTATCTTAAAGGTCTGCATTTATTTTTCTCAAAGTATTAATATTTTGTACATATAGTAATAATTTGTACATCTACAAGTCAGCCAGATAACTCCAATAATCTTCTTTCTATTTGTCCTTCATTTCACAAATCATTCCAATTCTACTCACAGGTTGTTGCACTGCAGACAAAATATCCACTCCGTGGGTAATAAGCAGTTTATATAGTTGTCTGATACGTGCATGTTTCTCCTGGGCATTCACAAGGTAGGCTTTAGCATGATGCACATTTTCAGGGTCCTCACATATTTCAGGAATATCCAGTTCTCCTGATTTTGATAAACATTCCAGCTGAAATATATTAACATTAAAATCACTGTGTTTAAAATAATGTGAAAGGAATCTTACAATTCCTTCCTTACTCATAATGTGTTACCCTAAACTTTGTTGATGTGGGTTTAAGTAATTACATTTGGGTTCAGATCTGAATTTTACATTTTCCAGAATTCATGTGGTTTTAGATCCAAACCTTTATTTTTATCACCAGGCAAGTTAATGAAGTTAATGTTGGGGGGGGGGGGGGGGGGGGCGGGGATATAACAGACAACAGGCACCAAAATAAAGAATTTAACTGCAATGGGAAGCATGTATATTTTAAGATTATACTCACTTCCTTTTTAATGTGATGGAATTTGACTGTCTTGTTGAAAATCTCATCATATTCTGTCATTGTGTTCTTTACCGCTTGATGGAAATGAATAAGCTCACTTATTCTCTCAGAATTCTCTTTCACAGGAAATCCTTTCTGTCTTGGCAATTCTAACAATTTTATCAGGTACTCAAGCTCAGCATTGAGTTGCTAGCAAAAAGCAGAAGTTACTCAAATTACACAAGTATATCTGCAAGTTTTCCCTATACATTCGATGAAATAACAACCTAACAATGGTAAATTGCTTTGGGGTAAAAATCAATGCCATGCTCTTCAAAACACTCTCCAAAAACTTTACTTTTTGCTAGGCATGAATCTCAACTATCACTCAGAAACAGTCTTGGATCAAAACAAGTCAAACTGGCTTGTAGGGAAATAGACTGAATTGCTAAAACTCAGAGATCATATTCAGAGGAGTTAGGAAGCTCAGTATGACATACCTCAGGCTCTGACCAGCTCTAACTCAAAAGCATGAAGCTGATACTGTCCTTGTACTTCTACCACCCCAATGCTTGCATGTCACTTCAATATGCAGCTAACACTGCGCAAGACATTCTCTGGACACTGAAGGCAGAATGTCTTCTCCCTTACCTTACATACACACACAAAGCCTTCCTCCTGGAAAAGTAATGTAAAACATAAAACACTGCGACCCCAGACTCTGGGGAGAATGTGTGAATCTTTATTGTAACAAAAAAAATATTTTTGATCCACCATGCACTTCATTAGCTTGGCTTCTCACCTGATACTGTGGTTTCATTTCATTAAGCCTTTTTTGTAGTTCCAAAACAGTAAAAAGATCACTTCCAAGGTCAACCGTTGCTGCAAGCTGGAGTGCCTCTTGAAGAATCTCTAATCCATGGGTAGTCTAAAAGATAATCAAATAATTCAGTGTTTCTATGTGTAGTAAATAAAAAATATTTAAACTCAAATCTAAATCTGTAACAAGAACCTTCCCAAACCAGATACACAAATGCTGTCAGGTAAAACTTCCCTGTCTCAAACCCTTTGACTGACAACAGTGATAGGAAAATCTTTTAAGGCAGTGTGCAAAAATGATTCAGACACTGAGATCAGAGGACCCATACAGACAGCGTATTTTCTGTGGTAACAGACATCATGGTTTAGTGGTAACTTGCACTGGACAAACAGTAGCTACAAATCTCTGGTTCTGCTACTAACTTAGCTAGTGTTGCTTTTAAGGAACACTGTATATTGTCCCTGTGCCAAGGAGATTTCAATCCTCTTTATGAACATGGCTGGACCTGAGTTTAGCAACAATTAGCATACAGTTTAATTCAGTAACTACTAAGTCACAACAAAATGGTGCTTTTTTTAAACAAACAAAAAAACTAAAGCAATGCTGTCATAGTATATGGACCTGATTAAAACTTAAAATTTGAAGCAAGGACTTGGACTTGTATGTGTTTGAATAAGGGCAAGGAAAGATCAAGAACACTTCATGTCTTTTATTGACTATCTGAATGGCAGAATAGACTATGGAGAATCTTACTGATCATCTCTCTTAAATGATACCTATAATAGTTGATGAGAGACTCACAGACAAACTAATAACAATCTAGAAATGTTTGCACAGTTGTTTTTTTCCTATTTTACTTACAATTTTTAGCTGTTCTTTAAATATCCGACACTGTTGCTTGATGGGTTTTACTTGAGTAATTTTAAAATTCCAGATTGCCCAAAGATAGGTCAGCTCTTTCTTTTCTTTACTCAGATCAGCAATGATATCTTCTGTTACTTGTACAGATTTTTCTATTTTTAATATTAAACTCTCATTTACCTGGCAAAGAAACAGACACTTTTTTCCACATGTTTTTATAAAATACAATCAAAACCTCAAAATGTCAAAGTCTCAACAAAACTTAATAAACCCCAACTATCCTAATGTAATTTTGCTGAAAATTTCTGGTACTCTTATCTGTCTTTAAATACTTTTCTCTAGAAATGGGCACAGATCAACAGAATTTGTTCACTGAGGACATGGTTAACATTAAAGTTTAAAACCTACAACACGTCGGTAATGATGAATTATTGCCATCTGATAGCTGTTTAACACTCATACAAAATAAACTAATTTCTGGATAGACAGAAGTACCCAAAATGGCCTTTTGGGTAATAGCAACTAGAAAGTGAAGCCAATGAAGAAAAGACCACTCCTTTGTGCTGATAAGCAAAGCAGCACCAAAGCACAGGAGGGATAAAGTGTTTAGCACTTGAACATTTGATATTTTTTCCTCTTTTAAATATGAGCCCTAGGTAATGCTGTTTCTGCTTTTCCCACTTCAGAACTTTTCTTTTACGAAAGGCTGTGTTTATAAATTGCTTGTATGATCCATACCTTCCAGATATTTAAAAGCTACAACCTAAGAATATCATGGGAACAGAGCAGCAGAAAACATGGTGGGCAACACACTTCCAGGTCTTTAGAGAGATAATACCTGAAGATATGTTGAGACTTTAAGTGACTACAGTGCAACCTTATATTCACACATATGCACTGATTATCTTATCTATGCCTGGCTGCATCCAGCTGTGACAGTACCCACCTTAATCCACACTAATTGCCTGAGCATTTCCCTCCTTAGGCAGATTTTTCCAGCTCATCTTGCATTCTGCTGTATGTTATCAACACCAACTCCTTCTCACCCTAATATAACTGCTCCCTAGTGTGTCCTATAAAAACAGAAGGAATAGCTGGGCATCCATGCTGCCAACATTAACTGGGATCACTTTAGGAGGAGTGGCTTAGGGAATGACTGCACATCTCAAATCATTATCTCTTGAAGGGGTGCTGGAAAATTAGATAGAGATGCCTAGGCAGTGCAGCTTAAACCAAGACAAGATGTAAGACACCTGGAAAGATTATCTGTAAGGAAGCAGCTTTAGCACCCATTTCTTTAAAACTCCATACACTTAATTAGTAAAGACTGCCTCTTGGTGAAGTAAAATAAAATTAATACTGTACTCGCATATATGCTGCTTTCCAACATGAACAAAACAGGTATGTGCATGTATGATATTTGTATAAATATACTGGATTATTTACAAAAAGCTCTGACATTGTTAATCACGTAACTTTTTGTATTACTTATAATGCCATTAGCACTCAAATAACACTTCTGTGTTTTAAAACTATAGAGCAGCATTAGTCCCTTTAACACCAAGTACTGAAGAAATCACAATCCATCCATCACAGAAGTAGGATTAGACCTCAGCACAGGCAAACATCAAATATTGAATACGGTTTAATACTCACCATATTTACTAAATTAAGAAAATTGCAACCCATATTTTGGGTGGAAAAAACCTTCTTTATAGCCTTTTGCCACTGAGTATTAGCTGACTCCATTGTGATTTTATTTTCAACTTCCCTGTTTGTTTGTAGCGGTTCTAACTTATAGAATTCCTTCAGATTTTGAATATCATCATTCACCTACAGAAAGACATAACATAAGCATCAAAAAGCAAATAAAAAATTGAACCACTATAATGAGAAGGTATACAGATATAAAATTAAATAACAGTCTCTGAAGTTTTTCTAGGTTTTAAGAACTATCATCCTCCCTAAAATGTATATAAATACTAAACAATAAAAAAAGTTTTAAATAACCTGTCAACCAGCAGATGGCAAGCAGACAGGTGGCAGCAATTTGTTCTATTTCTGTCACATGTCATTACACGGACATTATATACCAGTATATCAATGCAATGATTTTCACATGATTTCAGTGATCTGTTTAATATGAAGTGACTGAAGTTTGCAATAATCAGAAGTATACACAATCCAAATTTTTGGCAGTTTGTCTTCAAATAAATAAATCCTATGGCTAATTTTACTTGATAGGTTCCATTCCATCCTCAATTTCCTTCTAAATATAACAGAACAACAGTGTTGCAGAATCTTAAAACAAGCATTACATCAAAATGAAAATTAACTGTCCTGGGCATCAATAGCACAGCTATCAAAATTATGTTGGTATTGAAGTGATTATGATTTCAGCTACAGCTAGTTTATATTTAATTTTTAAACCCCTTCAGAAGTATTAGTACTTCAGTGGAAGCAGTGCAGGACAGCAATAAATACCTGTATCAACATTATAATATGACATATCTATATCAACATATTATGTGAAATACTTTAAAATTTACATGAAGCATAATCATTAAAGAGTCAGAGTACATAAATGTAAACATTTTCATTATGTATATAATGAGAATGCACATGTGCACAGGAGAAAAAATAAAAATTCAATTATAATACTTCCCGCAATGGTGATTTAAATCAGTAGAAAACCTGTATATAGACTAATCACTTTGATGCAAGTTCAATGATCAGAGCTTCTTGCCCTGATGGAACAGACCTCCTTTAAAGTAGAAAGGAGCTTACAAAGACTTGCAGTGCTTCCATGGCACAGCATCTGCAAGATTTGTCTTAGTTAGCTAAAAGCACGTTTATCACTTGGTAAGATTTTCACAGTCTAGTCAGAGAATAAGTAAGTAATCTGTACCTCCACAGCTGACTTTAAAAAGGCCACATAAGTTTCTAGAACTTCTAGTTTTGAACTAATATTTTCTTTAATTTTTTTCAGTTCTTCATTCAGAAAGTCAGTTCTGCTAGAAAAAGCTGCCGCCTGCTCAGGTTCAAACTCTTCCATATCTTTGATGATTCTTTCAGCTGCTTCCAGTTCATGTGAAGTTTCCTTTGAGAGTACAAGCATAGAACAATATGTATAATGACTGAAAAGGGCTTGTGAATACTGGTATTACACTGTTAATTTTCACTAATATT
The DNA here is from genome assembly GCF_017639655.2 of Falco naumanni. NCBI lineage: Eukaryota > Metazoa > Chordata > Aves > Falconiformes > Falconidae > Falco > Falco naumanni. The sequence goes on from NC_054061.1 coordinate 47,978,206, forward strand.
TCTTTCTTAGGTGTAATTATACTACTTTGTTGAAGAGCAGCTCATACTGCATATTATATGTTGAAAGTAGCCATTTCTTTCCTGGAACCATGGATGTAGTTATTAAAATAGCTATTCTGAATGGAAAAAAAAGGTAGGAATCTCAGTATTTGGATCAAGTAAACCACAGTGAAAGAATGAAAACAATAGAAGTGTTCCATATGGCAACATTGATAGCCAGAACTGATACAATTCCTTCTGAACTGATTCTCATGAGTTTAAATCCCTCTTAACTGCTTGTCTGATACTCAATTCTCATAGAACTCAATTCTCACAGAACATCCATCATGAATTCTCATGTCCACTCCAGAGTGAGTCCAGACACACTGGGTTCTCAAAAGGCTACTGCTGTAATTGTTTTAAGGCCTGTCCATGTACTACTTTGCCTTATGAATTTTAGTACCATTCATGCTTTCATTTTTGAATCAGTAATTGCTTCCTAGCTCCAGACTAGTCCCTACCCATAAAGCTAGACTGTCCTGCACTCCAACCTAAACCAGTGTTCTTGCATGCAGCATACTTGCAGATATCGGACCAAGATTAAATAGTGTGTCATATCTGCTACAGCATCAACTGCTCAGACCCAGAAGAAAGCCACAGTACACTGACTGCGCAAGAGCTGAGTTACTGATATTTTCCATGATGCAGCTGGGATTCTGGTTCTCAGATTCAGTCTTGTTCATAGCTTCACATAACTATGTCTATGTGCTTATCTACTCTCATATATTTAACTCAATACCACTTAGCATATCTACCTCTGTCATTCAGCCAAAAGCACAAACTCCAGCGTATCGCAATCTACAGAAAGAACAGGTAGGAGAGGCAACTATTTTCAGGGCAGACTGTACACTGCAACAAAGATAACATCCTGGAACATGAAAATTTGGCAGAAAAGACACTAAAAAGTATTATATAATCTTGTGGAACAAAAAGGGGCTCTTGCTCATTTGCTGAACTTTTGATATTCTTACTCTGTGCTCTCTGGAATTTCTTTAAAGTGAATTTTATTTCCACAGACACTGTTCAGATCCAGCTCACAGGTTCCATAAACTGTTGTCTGAAAAAAAACAGACCTCCATAGAAATAATGGAGTTTCAACAACTCCTAAAACATAGAATACTCCTAAAATACATACTGCCATGTTATTCAGCTTAGACATGAAAAATGCGCCTGTGCCAAGGCCATGAAGGGGATTCAGCTGGTTTTAAGCCACTTTCAGATACTGCAGTACTGCTATGGGAGTTGGAAAGGCCCTGGATGTGACTTAAAAATAGTTTCATCTGTGTCACAGAGCTGAGTGCTGCAGTGGTTTCATACCGAAACTCCCGACATGAGCAATAGCAACTTTACAGCCCTTTCAAAGTTTCTCCACTTGGGAAATACTTTTTTCTTTTTTCCTGGTTCACCCCTTTTAGTCGGCATAATAAACCACAAGAAGAGTTTTCTGTGCCTGTCTGTCTAGACAATTTTTAAACTTGATACCTCAGGTAGGAGTAGCAATCCATATTTGAAGAGCCTTCCTATCAAGAGCTGATACTGGGCTCTTGAGGTAGCTAACAAGTAACACAATGAGTTGAAGACAATGGGGATAACCAATGATATAAGGACTGACTTGTAATGTTATTGTGGTTTTGTTCATTAACTAGTTTTAAACTACAGACCTATTTTCTTTCCACGAATACATAAGGAACTCTTAGCCTCTCACCTTATTTCGAATTACATACAACATGCATTTGTTTCTAAAAGTACTTAATATTATTAAAGCTCCTTTTTTTTTTACCTTTGTTTGTTTAGCCAGTTCAAGGTGTTTGTTCAAAACTCTTTCCGACTCAGTCAAATATGAACCAATTTCCATACCAACTGCAAGCATCGGGGTGATTTTTTTAATCGACTGCGATACCTTTATTTGAAAGCATTATTTATATAATTAATTTATACAAGTAGACAATATTAAAACAGTAAAAAACATCACTTTGTATAGAATAAAGTGAAGTAACACTTGTCTGTTGGTGTTTAGATTATGTACTTTGTATAATCAGAGAAATTCAGGAATGAAAAAATAAAGGAAGAAAATTCTACTATTTCTCCTAAGAAAATTCTAACAGGTCTAGTCAGAATTTGAGAAAAAAACGCCTCCTGCTTGCTCTCATTTTCTTTATAGTGCTTTCCCTTATCCTAAATATCCCAGGCTTGTAATTTCAGTAAGGCACAATTGTTTTATAATCTAGGTATTATAACCTTGGTAGAAGTATTTTTATTATGCTCCTTGGTTTTTTACAGAAAGTATATTTAAAGCTTCTCTACCAAGACACCTATCTTTATGTAGACTCATGTACACAACTCCATTCCATTGTCATGGTAAGATGTTATATATGAGTGATAACAAAACAGATTATGAAGTTCAGAGGCAGATGATACCAAACATAGCATGTGTAGTTATTATTAGACACGTGAATTCACATGTACCATATATTTTAAGAAGAGACTGCTGGCTGAGGATCAAACTTTATTAAATGAAGCTCAGGGGCAGATGAATTTAGCACCAGATTTGGGATACTTTGCATTGAGCAGAAAGTCGGAATGAAAATTGTCTTGCTTGGTAGGGATGTGACAATAATCACTGTTCACTACAATGAAAGATCACCTACTATGACTGAAATCTTCAAAATGTTCTCTAATGCAAGACTGGCAACAAAGTCATTACAACAAACCGCAGAATGAAACGTCAATATTGGAGTCTACATTCTGAGTAAAAATGACCTTCATAACTGAAGTTTTAGCTTAAGATTCACAATATGCTGGTGATGACATTTCTATAAAACCAGCAGCAGCCATCAACAAATCTTTTATTTTCAGCTATATTCAACAGTATTTTCACTGCGTTCTAATACCATGAGGCCTCTTCTACATAAACTGTAAGCAAAGGGACCAATTTATGGCAAATTGACTTTCCGTTTTATTCAGAATAGTTCATTATAAACATGCAAATATTATAAAATATTAGATTGCAGAATTACTTATTCAGTCATTAAATCTGATTTGCTTTTTTCAGTCTATGCTCTGGGATCTCCTTCATATGAATCTTGTTAAAAAACTATATTTCAGATTTGAATTTACACAGGGAACCTTATTTAGGAGCCATATGTCTATTTGATCTCTGACAAGTCATTAAAAAGGTCTGTAGTACTACAGAACATTCAACAGCTTAAAGTCTGTGATGTTCTTGATGTAACAGTATCTTAACAAATAAAGGGAATTTCTATAGTGACCAGAATTTACTCTCAGTCTTATGGAAAATTTGCTGTTGTTCACAGTCACCATGCTTATTAACTTTCAAGTTTTGCCACACTTCTATTTTTATCTTCAGCCAAATGAAACAGAAGAAATAGTGTAAGAAACCTACATGCAGGTCACAGTCCTGATTACTCACTTCTTTTCCAAAAGAACAAATTATAACAACTCATTATCTAAGCAAATCCATGCTTTACTTAAGATCACTGTTACAATGTTCTCACGGAAACAGCTACATTTTACAGAAAGTTTTAGGTTCATTTGTGCTGGAAAAAGCATTCAGCATTCTAACTACAACTGTACTCTCTAACAAACCAGTATGTTATTTGTAATTATTTTGAGTCAACTTTAATATTCACATAGCTATATTAAAGAAATGCAACGCACTGCTCATGAATGCATTAAGAAGACAATGTGTTATAATGTACCTTATTTAGATGACCTTCAAGTGAGGCAATCCACTGTTGTTTCTTCAACGTAAGTTCTTTATAGTCTGGACCCTGCCTGATTAATTGATCTACTTTTTTTTTAACATATTCCATCGTTTTCTGAATTCCTGTCACCCAAGAACTAAAATGGAAAAGTAGAAATGTTATTTCTCACTTTTGCTCAACAATCAGGATGATGCTCATTTTTTAAAATCCACCACCTGTACTGTTGATTTGTGGCAAGTAATTTATGAGTTTTAAACTGTGACCCTTAAAAAAAATAAAATAAAATTAATACAAACAAAATTGGTAATAAGTAGAACACAGGAATGACATTTCCAAACAAATCATTTTTCACCAATGCATAAATTAGATTCACATGCCAGATACCCTGATTCACTGAGAAATACCTCATTTCACAAATAATTCTACCTTTATTTACATATCTAAAGGCTGAAACTACTAATTGAAGAGCATATCACATTTCTTTAAAGGTGTTGTTTTAACAGGAGAAAAGACAACATCAATTTACAAAACAATGGCTTGTCTTTATCTTAAAACTTAGTATCAGGGATGCAATTCACAATCTGAATACCTGACAGAGTCTTCTTCAAATTGTAAAGAGGTTACCACATACAATTAAGATCTGAAGTTTAGATACAGGAAAAAGAAACACACATATCAACTGATTTACTACTGAAATTTATTCACTGTAAGACAATCATGCTCAAAATAAATTTTCCATTACTTCAGTTTCATCAGAAACTTATATTGATACAGGTACTTATTCAAGGTCTCCTCTTTTGTCCTTAAAATTAAAGGAAATTTCCTCCTTACTTCACATTAGGCTCAGCGAGTGAATCCTGCAACCTCAAAGAAAAACTTAATTCTACACTATTAACACCAATTATGGTATTAATAGACCGTTCTGTTTGAATCTGGTCCAAGAATTGGCCACAAAGTGAAACCAAATTTCTAAGTCCCTTTTAGGGAGTAGGTGGTTTCAAGTTTTTGTAAATTGGTCTTTCAAAACTTATTAGTTTGTGCTTTATCCTTACAATCTGAAAATGTCACTCCTCTATTTCAGTACTCCTTCAAAAAAGGTATGTCTAAAAACTTCTGTAGCAACACTCCTTTAAACAAAAAACAACAGAACAAGATTTATAGTTTTTGAAAATGATAATTTAGATCTGAATAATACCTTTGAAAATATCATTAGTTTGTTATGAGATAACAATAAATTTTTAACTCCAGTAAAATAATGACAGTTCTTACACACAGGCAAGCTAATTGGCTGGCAAAGTAACAAAGGCTGGACAAAACTTACTGATTGTATGATTATTTTTTGTAATTAATACATGTAAGTTTTTGCTCCTCCTGTTTTTCTAGCTGGTTTTAATTTAAAATTATTGGAGTTTAAAAATCATACTTACTGATATTTTCATGTTGAAACACTATAGGATTACAAGAATGAACTGCCTTCTGTCACTTTTCTATATTCTGTTCCAATGTGAGCATTTTCATTTATTTATACTACCATTTAGTATAAGGCTTCAACATACCTCAAGATTTGAAAGTAGGACAGAATTAACATCTTATTTCTCCATTTTTCCTGTGAATTGGATTTCCAATTATGCCACTGAAGTCTTTGTTACTAGCCTTAAACGTAGTCTTCCCTCAACATGAGGGTATAAGTATTAGACTTGAAAATCATAAAATACTAGAGTAGTCTTATCATATGCATACAAACTGTCTGGCTTATTTTTGGGTACTCTAAAAAAAAAAGAGAGCAAAAAAAATGTAGATCTAGATATCTGTTTACATTTTAATTCTCTTAGTGTTCAAGTTACTCTGTCTTTTCTCAGTCCATTTAAACCAATACTACACATGGTAGCTGCTTTGATATTGCATTAAAAATGCTTTTTCCAGTATCCTTATTCAGAAGATACAGTATGTTTCAGGGCATCATTTCATCAAAACAGACTAAGTGTCACTCAACCTGAACAAGGTCAGATGATTCCTTTTCTTTATTAGAAAATACGTGGTCTGGAAAACCAGAGAATCTGGCTCCTTTTTTAGAACTATTAAAGTCATGCAAGTAGAACAGCATGCAATACCTTTTCTATCATAAATGACAAAGGAATTCTAAAATTACTGTTCTCCGACTACTCCTTTGGTGAGCTAGCAGCTATTTTCAAATTCCACACAAATTTCTACTTGCTCCCAGCTAGTTCAAGAATCCTACCAAATCACAAACACTTAACAGCTATGTATCTCATTGCCATATTATACTTTGTATTACAGCAAAGCAGCTTTTTGAAAAGATACCTAAAATTTTTCAGATCCACAACCTTTAAGACCTTCAAATGGTGACTGCCCATGTCCCTCAGGATCTTCAGTCCAGTTAGATAAAGGAAATGGGAAGTCTGTGAGGACAGTCAAGACTACCAGTGAATTGTACAATAAGGGGACCAATATAGCAATCAGGATTTAGTCTTTACAGGAGTTCTGTTTTCTGTCTAAATCCTCCTTTGACTCTCAGCTATTCATACAAATTTTGTTGTCCCATGTGGGTTAATCACTGGGCTAAATACTGGCCAGCATGTAAGGATAGCGCAGGGTGGCTTATGTACAACAGAGAGGCCTCTCTCTTTCCTCTTTCAAAATATGAACATTTCTGAGAGAGACTAATGTTCTGGAATATAACACTTCACCACATCTTCTGACAGAACTCTCGGTGTCACCATTACTGGGATTATGAGCTGGCTGGGAACTTTCTGGGTACCTCCTGAAGCCAGGGGTTTGGCAAAAACACTTAAGACTTCTCTTGGTGTACAAAAAAGTTCAATGTCAGTCAGGATCATCCTTCTGGCATTGAAGACTAGCCCTGTGCTGAGTTGCATCTGGAAGAGACTAGCCAGCAGGTTATCTGACCCTGTTAAGGGCTTGTGAAACTACATCTGGAGGCCAGTTTGCATTCCCACAGCACAAGACAGACAGACAAGTTGAAGTGAACTCAGCAGAGGCCACCAAGATGGTTGGAGACTAGAGCACATGATGTACAAGGAGGTGTTGACAAAAGGTAAGTGGTGATCTAACTGCTCTTTCATTATCTGTGAGGAAGTAGAGTTATACAAAAGACAGAATCAGTCTTTTCAGAGGCGTACAGCAAAAGGGCAAAATGCAATACTCACAGGTTTCAGCAACAGAAATTTTGGCTAGATAGAAGAAAAACATGTTTCATAAGAACAGTGCTTAAGCACTAGAACAGCTTTCCTGGAGAAACTATGGAATCTCCATCCTTGGAGATAATACAAATTTGGCCCTCAGCAACCTAAATTAACTGACAGGTTTTGAGCAAGGGATTACGCCAAATGACCTCTAGATTTCCTTGCCAGTTAAAATTACTCTATGACTGTAATCCTCAAGCCCATGCCTAGGATTATAAAGCGTTCCACCTGCACAGAAGTACTAGCATTACTCATTGCAATGCAGGGCAGCAGGGCAGAGGGCAGCAGGGGAAAACTGATAAGCCATAATATTCTGGTTTTGCTGTCTTGAAAGGGACTTATTTTTATGATGCAAGTGGACACTTAAAGTATTTGAGAGCCTGGCTTTTTACACTGTTCTTTAGAAACAGCAAAACACATTTCTAGTGAGACTTTCTATCAATATTTTTTGAAGTTTCATCTTCCTTCTCTAAATCAGTGGTTCGTCAGCTGTAATGCTTTGACCTTTTTTGAATTATAATCTCTTCTAGGCAGAAATCCTACTTTCTTTTTTATTTATAAGTACCTTGAGCAGCACTTCGGCACACAGGATATCTGCTTGTGGCATTACCTGCTTCTATTGAATTTTACCAGAAAAGACTGATTGGGTTATTTTGACAAATTCATTCCATTCTTCTTGATGTGTACCCATGATATCTTACTATCACACAGCTGATTTGGGCTGTTTAAACATTTTTAAAGAAACTCTTAATAAGGAAAAAAGAAAATTAATTACTTGTCGTTTTAGGTATTCATTCTGTCAAGGTCTTTAGTGTTTCCGACATTAGTCAGTGCTGTGCAGACAACTTGAAATACATCTGCTTCTGTTGACATAATGTCTAGCAGAACATCAAGATCTAGAGAACAGCAGCATGCATTCTGGAATTATAGCTGGTTTAGGAATCAAAATAAAAATTTCACTGAGGAAAATCTCTTTCCTTTCCATTTAATTAAAATATCAGGAGATGCTGAAGCAGTTAACAATAGCTGTAAAGCCAGCTGCCTGTGTTCCCAAAACAACTTTCTGTTTTAATTTTCTATTTTATCCCTTTGCTAGGTTCAAGCCAATTACATCTGGGATGACAGGTGAAGGCACATCAGATAAAATTTTTTTGTAAGGTCATGAGATTAAATTAAAATCTTAACTAGACTTTCATTTGTTGTGTTGAAGTAAAGCTATTTAAGGTTCAGGAATAATTAAGAACATAAGTATGTAATGGGAAAGTAGAGCTAAGCTGACCACTAGCCAGCTACCAGCCATGGTTCTCTGCTCTGTCTTTGAAGTAGAACTCAGTAATATAAACAGTCTTCATTCTTATTGCACCAGACCTGAAAAGTAGGAGATATCAAGCCACTAGGACTGATTCTAAACTAAATCATGCTTTCTATCAGTGTGAAAATCATACCTCTGGAGTACACCATTACTGTTATTAACAAAAGCTTTGGAAGAAAAAAAAGTTGCTTCATTCATGAATTTAAACTACTAATAAGTGGAAAAACTTCCATATTTTCTGCACTTGGCTTAACACCTGTATTTTTGTCTTGCATCACATCACATTATAATTGCTATAATGCTGACTTTCAAAAAGGTCTAAAAGGATTACAGGGGGCAGCAGGGAGTGTTCATAGCCACTGATAACTTAATTTTCATTTATATACATTTACTTTTCCAAAATGTTTAACTAAACCATTGGTTCTGAACATTGCCCTAACATATGAATTCCATTGTTTGACACCACTCTTACAAGTAGCATGTAGTATTCCTAAAGATATTTGTTAAAGAGATTGGTTTGCATAAATAGCAACACTTAAGTAAGGCAGAAACTTTGAGTTTCAGGTCATTTAAATGCACTTAGTTAACTACAGCAGTTCTAAATGCTGTCTGATTTTAACTAGTAGAGTTATAAAGCAACAGGTAGATATGGAGAAATGCAGTAGATACGGAAAAATGGAGGGAATACCTGTGAGAATCTGCTTTATTAACTAAAGTTTGTCCCTTTTGCAAGGTAGTGGCTGTGCAACCTTTAATTGCTTCCTGTAATTCCTCATACTTCATTGTCAAGATAGGCAAACGTAAGCCTTCTGAATTAAAGATTTTAAGGTAAGACTCAATACCTTCAAGATCATCAAGTACCTGAGGGGAAAAAAAAAAACAAACAACTGTTTTCAGTATTTCTATTTAAAATGTGCATGTATATTCTTTTGCATAGATGAACAATAGACATTTAATATTTAACAGTTCTTCAGAAATTAAAAGCAAATTTTAATTTGGGGCCTTGTACTGACTTTGCAGGTCACAGAAGACCACAGGTGTAATTAAAAAAAGTTAATGTAAGTATGGGCATGCAAAATTATGATTACTCTTTGAATTTAAAACTACTCAATTTTTTCAGCAATTGTCAGGCTAATTTGACATACTGAAGCAGAACCAAAATAACAAGAGTAATAACAAGAGCACATCAGCACTCAAAGTTTTATTGAAGCATCCTCTTTTAAAGAGTTTTACCAAAATAATTCTTTTATCTAATGTTTCTATATATTATATAGATCTATATTTCCAACAAGTAAATTATATTTTATTATTTTATTTAATAAGTAAATTAAATTTTATTAAAAAGGTAGGCTTTAATTTTACACATATGCAGCTTTGGTTTTGTTATACCTATTCTCAGTTTGCCTTTACAGTAAACACAAGTTTCTCATTCAAATGACGGAAAAAAGTGACAGAAGTACTCTAAAAATACTTTTAGACAGAGTAAGGACAACATTGCAATATTCCATTATTAAAGTCAGTTAATACTAATATCAGTAAAATAGAAACATGCCCAAACATAATGTGCATAATTGGCATCATAGCAGTAGCACCTTATTCTTTTCACATATTTTTTTTGTTGCTCTCAACACCAGAAAAACATGAAATCTAAATAAGGCAAATCGGTAGACTATCTAATAACATTGATTTCTCATTGAATGCATGCATTTATGAAACAAATTAAAAATATAAAGCCTATAACATGGATTACTCTCTATACATATTTTTAAAAAGAAATCAACTGTTTGTACAACACCAATCAAACTTGTGTTCTGACTCTGCACATCTCTATATATACTCTAAGCTTTAGTTCAGTGAATAACTTTTCAGACTTACAATCTGAAAATAAGTTGCTCTTGAAGCCTCAATTCATCACTGAAGAATTTTGAGAGACAACAAAACCAGAAATACCCTAAAATACTATCTTTAATTATGTCAAGTTCAAAATTATTACATCAGAAGAGCACAAGAACATGGAGATAGACTAAATTTAACTTTAAATACTTTTGCAAGGTTTTACATTCATAAAAAGTTGAAAAGTGAAAATTCAATTAGATTGTCAGGGTACAATATGCTCCAGCTTGCTATAGTGTGTTACAAATGAACCAAGAACTCAGCAGGTGAGAATGAATATATTGCTGACTCAAAAGAGCAAGGAGAAATGCCTGAACTCTCTCCAACACTGAAATCTACACAAAAGAAATTAGGCAAAACAAAGAAAAGAAGATGAGTAAAAGTAATTCAACTTCTATACAAAATGTATTATAAAAGCACAGGCATACTGTTTTGTTGTCTCTGCCAGGTTATTATTCCTTGCAGAATAAAGGATTCAGCATTTTTTTCAAATGCTCCATTGGAGAAGGAGTGTAAATGAGGGTACAGAGAACGGTTTTTTCCTAAAACATGAAATCCTTTTAGCCATCACTAAGTGTAAAAAAGGCCATAAACTTCAGATCAAAACAGGTATTACAATTATTTTTGGAAACTTATAGATCCATGGACTTATGTGAATCTCAAAACATTTTTTTTCTGTAAATAGAGGCCATTCACATGAATGCAGGAACTAAGTGAAGTATATTTGTGTAATAGCTTCTGTATAACAAATTCCATTCTTCAGGACCATACTTAAGAATATTTAATTAAAGAGCCATAGGAAATTTGTAAGTGTTCAAGAATGATTATGCACTTACAAGCATTTCAGGGGTTAACCACTCAACCAGACTTATCACAATAAGTATTACTAGTTAGCATATTTAACTAGGTAAGTAGCATATGTAAGAACATGTTTTGAGTCTTGCTAAAAAGCAACTGGGAAATTTAAAATTAATAAAGCAAAAAGGTATATGTTAGACTTATCAAACAACAACATGAGCAGAATGGCCACTCAACAAGAGTATTTAGAAGAGAACCAGCATGGGGGGGAATAATAAAAGAAAATATCAGGTTTTCTATGCAGCTTCTCTTCCTAAATATGTCTGACTGCTTTGCACATTCATCAATTTGCACCTTTAAGGATGACAGACAACTTTCTTGGGTTGCACCGCCTGCATTCTCAGTGCTGTTGCTATTTGGACCAATTAAGGCTGCTAGCATGAGCAAAGATTTAGATTTCCCATGTTCAATTTCAGTTACAAGTAGGAAGCCTGGTTACAGCAAGATATTATCTGTATTGACTTTTTCCATAGCTGCTGCTGCAGTCACTGGTAGTTAATATACCCTTCCTATTATGCTCAGCATAGCAGTACCAGGCACTAAATTCAGACTTTCAAGAGCTCAACCAAATCAACATTAAACAATCCACGTAAAGCCACCTTTCTATTTCTATCTCAGACTCTTTTCAAGAATTAGCATGTGTGTGTATCTCCGGTTATTGAGGGTTTTTTTAATAGCATAAGTATATTATGGCATAGACAACAGAATATGAGGAGGAAAGATCACATCTATACTCAACTGTGGTACCAGAGCACAAATTAAATGATATGTTTATAGAAATTGTATCACTTGATCTATCAGCTGATAATGCAAAATCATTTTGCAACTTATATTCACAAGTTAAAGATGCAGGGCAGTTATAATTACTGATCTAAATGCTTAACACTAATGACAATTCCTTTTCATTTCAGCACGGAAGATTAGTAGGGAAAAACAATAGTGATGCTAGAAAACCTTACAACCTGTAATTAAAATGAACACCAACATGCTGAAGATAGCACAGGCATAATTCTTATGAGCAGAAATAACCTCTCTTTCCTGAGTCATTTTGGGTATTTCCTGCTATTAAAAACTACTTTGTAATAAATCCAAATTTCATTCAAAAAGGGTATTAATTTTTCTCTCTAAATTTAATGCTAGTGGTTGCCTTGACTGTTCTTCATGATTGGGATCCATTTTAAGTAATTTTTTAAAAAGCAACAAAAAGCATGCAATGCACTTTTCCGAGTCTGTTTGGTTTTGTGGTTGTGTACATACAGAATGTGAATGGTGAATTTTGTTATGGTTTTTTATTTTTCCCCACTTCAATTCTTTGATTTTGCTTCAGTTGTATTTTAGTTCAGTCTGTCTTCCTCATCCATGTATAATTTTGAGATCTTTTCAAGGAAATAAAGGATGTAATCCCTCCATACATACCCTGCTTTTCTATTGTCATCTGACTCTGTATAGTTATCTTGCTTTCAAAGTCCTGTGCCTGTTCAATATTTTCTGTGTAGTTCCTTAGGCTTTATTAATTAGCAAGATCAACAGAAAGTAAAGGATTTTTCAGCAAGGCTTCTACAGAGCAACATGGACCTCTATTTATTTATTTTTGCCAATACTGATTGTTAGCACCACAAAATCACTAACAATATACACAAACCTGAAAACTCCATTAGCAAGAAAAAGAGTCTAGAAGGTTAAGCAAAGTAAGTTTCACTGGATCATGCAAAGATGTGTACTCCAAGCCCCACAGATCCATGCAAAGAATGCCCCACCTCTAAGTCCCTCCTGTATATTTACTTTAAAGCTAGTTCTATCTATACTATCTTGAATTATTTTTAATTTTGCAATGGCACATTGAAGAAACAAAGATCTCAGCATCTAAAATAGTTAGAAGAAAGTATGTATGTCCTGGAGTTCAAAAGCAAAAGGTGGATTTTGAATTAACTTATGCGCCAAAGTACAAGATACTCCACAGCTAACTAAAAATGTGAGCCTGCAAATATAATGAACTCAGTAAATTTATTTATTTACTTAAAGCTATCCAAGTGAATGTTTTCAACATTTTGCCATGCCAAAGCAATCTCAGACTTCCACATTATCATTTCCCAAGAATTATCAGAGGATAGGTACACAGGGATCCCCCTGCAGAAAGTAAAATGGAAGGTAATTACACAGACATAGAAATGGATTGATATTTAAAAGAAAGCTTAGCGAGGAGCGTACACGAGTACAGAAGAGCCAAGGAGTTTACAAACATGCAGAAAAATATTGCTTATTGCAGCCAAACATATAACAGAATGCATCCAAATGTACACCAGAACTTAAGAGCACAAAGACAATATAAGTGCTATACTTCTGTGTTTATATTTTCCTGAATTAATTAAGAATTAAAATTATAATGAGATACAAAGACCTAGAAGGGGTTCTCTTCTAGTTAGTTCAAAACACCTGATACTCTATTTTGCTTTTTTGCCCTTTATATGTAAAGAAAGTCCAGAGGTTCAGGTATACCCTGAGGACAACTTTAAATGTCTCTCTTCTGAACTATAGTAACCATAGTGTTTTGTTCACTTGTACACATAATAGGTATGATGGCATGCTGTGGAGGCACACCTGAGCTAGTGCTTTCTTCAGCAGGTACTTCCACAGAGTATTCTGAAAAGATGCTACCTTTGCTTTCAAAGCAATAGACCTCTATTTGCGTAACTCCTTATCCAAACTAGAAGGGGGTTGACTAAGCAACAGTATTAACGCTGTTTCCATTAGCCCTCTCAGATTCCTCAATATAAGTGAAATCAAGAAAAAGCAGGTTTATTGGAGAAAAAAAAATCTCACTTCACTGCAAGTAATTTCAACACGAAGTATTAAAAAAAAAAAAATCCAAGGAATATATATGGTACAGGTTTAAAGACAAATGTGATTACAGCCCCACCTGGTGCTCAAAACAAAAATTAGTGCAGGCCAAGTCTTAAGGTTGTTTTTGCAGCCCGTATAATAGAGCTATGAATGTTGTTGGAGCTATCCTTGGAAATTTTCTGTTTTTAAAAATTCTACAAACAACGTGCAAACAATATACTTAAAAAAAAAAAACACACAGAAAGAACACTTGGTCTTTGGACACCTTAAAATGTAAACTTTGCTGTCTAGCCTTCTAAATAAAAGGTTTTAGGAAAAAAAGTTTGTGTTACTAATACTACTTAATGTATGCGCCCTTGAAGAACAGGCTTGTTGTAAGACAGAAACAAGAGATTCCACATTTTAAGTCTGGTATTTAACGTTGAGGTATTTCTTTTCAATGGAAAACTTTCAGATGTAGCATCTTATTTTCGAATTATCAAAGACTTAAAACTCAATGGGACAACTTCAGACAGCAGAATCTAAGTTCCTAATTTTTTAAAAAGCACAGAAACACTTGCCGCCTTTAACTTCAGTGTAACATGCAGCTGGTCAGCACCAGTCACTAAAGATCTAATGTTTCAAAAGCTTTGTACCCCAAATCAAGGCAACAAAACTCAGAACCCATCTTTTACATAAAAGACAGCTCTCTGATCTGATAGCACAGACCTGGAAAAGGCTTGAGTAAGTTCTCTACTGACATCAAGGACTGATGAGATAGAACACAAGAATTAAGCAAAAACCCCTCTAACTCAAATAAATTTCCTTGAACAAATTGTTGTGTATTAATACTAGAATGCAGTAACAGAACTTACTTTTATTATATGGTAAGCCAAACAGATTACTAAATTACTTCTTGCTTTAACTAAATAATATCATCCACTTTGCGTTATGAAAAATTTAATAAAACTGGTAAATTGTTCCAATAACTAATTCTGTCACTGTTTAAAAAGTATGTTCTATTACTAGTCAGAATCTGGCATTTTGACATCTGTCTGTGGATTTTGTTGTCTGATAGATAAAAAAGTCATATGCTATTAAAATTTCCTTGCCCACACAGGTGTTTATAGATTTTCTGTCTTCATCACCTACTACTCTTACATAAAATAAAAATATTACAAGCAGAAAAATACCAGCAATCAATCCACAGTACCCCTCCAAAGGTCTTCTGTTGATAAAAATCCCTACTTGTTTTCCCATTTAAAGGCTTAAAACACATTTGGCTCTGAATTGGTTTAAAGTGGCTTAAGGATTTTGTATTACTCACTTTCACCATCAACACATGAAATAGCAGTAATATAACTTCACAGAAGTCTGTTGTAACACTATTTCCACCTTTATGGATCCTTATTTAGTCTTCTCATAAAAGCCTATTATTAACCTGACATATCAATAGATTTGAACTAATGCTATTAAATTCCCTCAATTCTTCATTAATGAACTCTTTTATCAGCTGTTCCCATGAGTTTGCCCAACCCTGATTTTAGGTTGAAAATTTTAAATTAACTGTGTCATTCTCCTCCCACCTCAAAAGTCTAACATTTTTGGGGAAAATTCAAAGTTCTCAATATTTTTACAGCACTACTTCTTAAGATGGGAAAAATCTTCCTATTCAACTTATTTTTCACCTCTCCAATGAGTTTGTAGAAGACAGCACAAGTTAGTGCCAAATTAGTATCCAAACAGGGTTTTGATTTTTATTATATGGGCACACATCCACCGCAAACTGGATTATAACCATTTTGCTTATAGCAGGGAAAACTGTTCAAAGGAACATTTAATTTTTAGAAAGACTAATTCCAAATTCACTCTAGTGTCTTGAAAGAGAAAGGCTCAGAAACAATACAAATGAATACACTTCCAGTAACCGGCCTATAAATATTTTTGATTCAACTGGGAGCATTTTACAGCAAAAAATATATACTGGATTCCTGAAGATTCATTTTGTTTCCACATAAGTGTACGCTTTCACTGTTTTAATTCTACTTGACTGAATGTGGCTGAATCTCAAGTCATTTCCATTATGCCTATCATTCCATTACTATTTTATTTCCTTCTACATGCATTTCCTTGGCTGTGCTGTACTCCCATATACCAAATTTTTTTCAGTCTTTTTATTTCTATATTTTTTACTTGAACAGTAAGTTTTACAACATTTGTTTACTGAAAACCTACTAAAATTCCCCATTGAATCAGTTTAATTTAAAAAATCATGATATATTTTTAACTACAATTAAGTGCTACCCTGTAACATCATAGACTTTGAAAAAGAATCTTAAGATCTTAGGCCTTCAGCCAGTAAAGATATAAGAACTAATCTAACTCACATACAACTGCATGATGACTAGCCTAATAAAATTTCAGACAATGACTGAAGAAAAATGATTCCGTAGTTTTGGTTTGGGACAGGGATTGAAGAGAAAGTCTACAAGAATATTATTTTCATGCTCACATTAGAGTCCATGAAAAAAAGAAAAATGACGAATGGAACTCTTGAAAGCACATTAAAGTGTTCAAGTATGATAAACAGCTTATAGTCTAGAACAAAGTATCATAAGTAAGATGTAACAAAAACTAATGACAAAATTTATGAAAATAATTTTCATACGAGTAGTCATTACTGAACTTGATGTTAAAAAAAGGTAAAAATTCCATTTTAAAAGATTACTTTCTTTGGTTATCAATGATTTATCCATTTTCATCACATAAGATTAGGAAGAGACAGAAAATCAAACAGACATGCTAGTCAAGACTGCTTGTACCCAAACACAATCCACAAAAAACAATGTATAGAATTCAATAGACAGGTAGGCACCCTGTTAGCCTTCTCCTGTGAAAGCTCAAGAATCTAATTCGGAATCTGAATCACTGCTTCTCCACATAAGCACATCACTGATGAAAATTATTACCTACACATTAGCTTGCTGACCTCAGTGTAGGTGTGAGCTTTAAGTCATCATTTGTGCTGTAACTAAGGGAGTTTTGTGCTTTTTTAATGGGCCGCTTTGGTGTTACATCATGTCTAGACCATGTAGTGTATGTTGTGCCCAATATGAGGAATTGTATACTGTCCTTGATTTTTCTCATGTCCGATTATTAATTAGCCCCTCTGGAGACCACTGCAACTATAGGCATTGTTTCTGGTATCCATACTAGCGTGTAACAGTTTGGGTATTTTAGAGCAGCTCCTGTGTCTTCATACAGCATTACACCATCATGACACAGCCCATGATCTTAGAAGTACAATTTTCAACAGGGTATTTCCCACATACCTTGGTTTGGAAACTGAGTGCTCTTCTCAATATACTTTTTAAAAATAAATGGTTTTTTTAAATGCATTTTCCATTTTGGATAGAAGTTTGAAGCAAAAAGTCATATTAAAGAGTAATCAGATTTGTAATTTTCTGTTCCAAATTGTTTAGCAAGCTCTGTTTGCATAATCCCACATACATCAGCACTCTAGAACACACTCACAGCTGTATTATCAGGTTATTATTACAGACTTGGCTTCTTACCAACCTTGCCAGCAGTATGAAAAAAGTCATTGGCCTCTTGTAGCAGGGCTTTCCTTTCTTCCATATGGAAGCATGCTTCTTCACGCAACAGACAGATTTTCTGATTTGAAAGCTTCAGATGTTCTTTTTCTGTATAGTCTTCTGAAAGCAAGATGTTAAGTGCTTCAGCTTCCAGCTGCTCCACAGTGGAATTCCATTCCTAACAGAAAAAAATCCATTTTAATCAACTACACATAAAAATTTCATATACCTGCACAATAACAATGTAAATACTGGAAAACATGTATCGTTTTATCATCACTTAAAACAGTATTTCTACTAGGAGGGATTTCTAAGCAAATTACATTTTTAGTGACAGAGTTTTCAGCAGTGGCATTCCACAGCTTCAGAGACAGAAGTAGGAGTGTGTCTGCTGGGAAAAAGTGTTCTGGATAAGATAAAGACAAGAAACTTCTACTAGGTAAGACCATACTCCCACGACACACAGTCCCTTAAGTCAAACAAATTAACCAGGAACAAATTAAAACATTGCCTAGATAATACCGGCTTCCAGTGAGACAAATTCTGCTGAAAGCTGGACATCAATTAAATCAAATTACTCTCCCTTACAGTGAGGTGTGCTGTCATCCTTCACACTCTCCAATGTGCATCTTCCCTGATTTGCTACACAAAAACACAAGTCCCTGCAAAGCACATCTCTGCATTTTCTGACCATGAGCTTCTCTAGTGGCAGTGACAGGTAGAAAAGCTGCTTTAAAAGGGAAGATCACACTTCAGAATTTCAAGCCACAGTCAGAAACATTACTGACACTTAATTGAGCTAGGTGCTTAAAAATTAAGGTGCTTTAAAATGGATTCAGTTGGAATGGAATCCGTACAAGTTTGCATACAGCTATTTTGTCTACATTGCACCACTCAGAAGACTATTTAGCTGATCAGAACTGATTGTCTATTTGACTCCTGTTTCTTTTTCGACTATTCATACTGAACTGACTTGTGCTTCTAGTGTACTGACCCAATTTATCTATCAAATTTAGAGACAAAACCTTCATGACAAAACTTTTCTCCTTATTCTTTTTTACTTGTTATAAACTCTATTCAGTCCCACTATCTTTAGGTTATTAAAGAGGTACTGAAAGGTGTATCAGACAAGATATCCCAAATGGAACAGAGCTTTAAGAATCAAGAAAAAACCCACCATTTCATCTCTTTCTGTCTTGCAACTACTGCTTTGGTGTTTTGTTGCTTCTTTGGTTTTGCTGTGTTTTTATAGAGAAAACTATAAATCGGTAAAACTGTTGCATAGTGTACTTTATCCCTGCCGTGCCCGTCAACACTTAAAATTTGTGCCACATTATGCTCTTCAAAACAAAAGGAGCATCTGATACTATACTGCGATTTCCCACGTCTTAGGTAGCATATTTCCTCCAATTTTTCTGGTAATGGAAGGAATAGGAGAAGAACCTTTCTGAAATTAATTTAGCATATCCTTCCACAGATTTTTACTAAATGTCTGGTAAATCAGAAAAATATTTTAAAACAACAGAGATTTTTTTTCCCCTTAAAACACTCTGAAGTGTTCATATGGTGTAATAAGATTACAGGGTAGGTTCTTTTATTTTCAGTATGCTTAAAGAACATTAACTTCACATTTGTTGTTTCTTTTCAGTGAAATTACTGCTAGTGGAAGATGCTCTTTTGGAAGTTTTCCCAAAGGAAGTAATCTGGTTATTCTCAGATCTTTCACAAAACCAGCAACAATTCTAATTCCCTCACAGTGTCCCACCATGCTGCTTTATCCTTCTGTGAAGTACAATCAGCAGGAATAGACCTATTTTGGTCTGTGTAGTTCACTGCATTTCTTTTCTGGCATCGTCGACTACTGCAACAAAAATGGTATGGGAAAAACACTTTTTCAAAAAGATCAGCAACTTGTTTCATAAAAACCCCTCCACCAGATGCAGTTATCTCTCCCTCCCTATTGGTATGGACTAGATCTGGACCAACAACTAACAAATGAGACACCTTCTACAATTCTCAACATACCCACTGCCCAACATAACCAAGCTGAAATGGTATGTGGCAATTCCAATGGAAAGGATTAATTTCCTTGTTTTGTTCTAGATTAAATTGAACAGTTCAGGAAAAAGTTCCAGCACTATGCACAGGGCAGTGAAAAACACACATCAAAACGGAAAACATACATTCAGACCATGACTGTATGTTCTTGCCTTGAACTTTGGATTCATTCCTGCAGCTTCACAGCATACGAACTCAAACTGAAACACAGAGTATTGACATGGGTAACAAAAGTAATTTAAAAATATCAACAAACCCATGGGAATAAGGAATATGATACCTGATGTAATGTTGATACATAGCAATGCAGCAGTCTCAACATTGTTTATTATATAAAAATACCTTTAACCTTCTAAAAAATTACTACCAATGTATATTAAGTGATGAACCTTTCTGTTTGGATTAGTCTGTGGTACTAACTGCTGCAAGTTATAACAGAGACAAATATTTTAGCTAAGTTGAGGGAAAAAAAGATGCAAATTTTATATGATGAGACAAGCAAATTTTCATTACATTAAAACTGATTAAAAAAAACATTAAAGCTTATTTAGGTACTAAGTAAGCTTTCTGAGGAAGAAAAATTTTAAAAAGAAGACACACTAAGAAGCATAAAAGAACTGCTAACACCTTCACTGAAGTAGTAGAAATGTCTCAGATTACAGACTTATTTGATCAGCATCCTATTTCTGTGCAATGCAACATATAGTTCATCTTGAAAATCTAATAATAGGGAAAGGAAAATTATGACAATTCTGCTGAGTTTGTAAGTCATTCTTCCACTGTGGCGACTATTCTTTACCTTTCTGCCACAGAAGACCTAAGCAGCTAGAAAAATCTATAGACCTGCATTAATGCCGCCTTCAGCTTTTTCACATTAAATCTGCTTTTGCTTTTAACTTTTATTACACTATTACCAATTAAAACACACACACACACACGGAAAAAAAAAAAAAAAAAGCCCCAAAGCCAGCATAAAATAATTCAACAGTGCTAACATTTTTCAACCTGATTCTAAGTAGTTTGGTAAGAAAAGTAATTCCATATATTTCAACAAGTTTAGCTTTGTTTCATTTTGAAAAAGAAAGATATGTCAGAACCCCAGAATTCCATTGACAACTGTGTTCTGGTTATACTTCAATACATCTGCACTATTTGCTACAAAGATGAAAATCTGGCTCACTCATACTGACCCCTGCTTTGCTTCCATAGGGGAACCCTTAGGAAAACCCTTCTCAGAAATTTTTCTCCAGTTCACCTCTTCCAGAAAGAAGCACCTGAAGATCAAATGACCAAATGCTGTGAACTATTATTTCCCTGTATGCTAGTAAAAAATACTGTTGTTTTAGAGTATCCTACAGTGACATTGCACCAATTCCCAAGAAAACACGCAAGAAAAAAAAAAAAACACCCAAACCCATACAAGTATTCCTTGAGGATCTGAACTGGACACTTCCAGTGTAATAGTGAAATACAGAGATTAATCTGGAGCACAATAAAAGCAATTTTTCCCAATATTTTTTATTTTTTCTATTACTGATAAACAGCTATAGCAAAATCTTTCTGGAATTTTTGTTTTATTTTGCATACAAATTAAAATAATGACCACTTCTGAGATGTGGATGCAATAATCTTCAGCCTGTACTTTTAATTAACTGAAACCCTGCACTGTATTACTTAATGCACAATTCCCCTTTCATAAAATCCTGTCTTTGTTTCTCTGTCCTAAGTAATTATCAGAAAGAATGAGGATTTCGAGTGTAATTACAGTCTGCTGCACTATATTTGTTCCTCTTTACCTGAAGAATTTATCTTGGGAAAAAATAGTAAGGATGTCTCTCCACACACACAGTTTAATTGGCCTATTTATGAATGTGTAGACCCTGACATCCAATTTTATCAGCACCACAGTGTCATCATCTTCCAATACTTGCAGCTGGAATGACTGGCACCAAATGCATTCCATGGTCAGATTCCAACCAAAATTTCACTTAAATTTAAACATATAGATGTTAATGAGAATTAGAAAACAACACTGCAGCTGGGAGCTTTTAACTTGGACTGATAATAATTAACCGAAAAGAGGCAAAAGAGTGCAGCTGAATACGTGCATCCTCATTTTGTTGTCACAAGCTATTTGTATAATAATTAAAAATAATATTTTATGCAAGAATGAAAGATGCATATTTAAATGTAACAGGAAAGGAAATTGTCTATAGTTAGCTTAGAAGCAGATACAGAAAACCAAAAAAGTTCTGAATTGTTTTAGTGCATCATAATGTGTAAATTATAATTATAGGAGTCAAGGCTAAATTCTAAGAAAATAGCTCAACTTTGAAATGATTTCCTGTAAGAGAATTTCACTGTAACAACACTCATACATCTGTTTGGTACAGGGTGCCCAACAGCAGCTTTCACATGAACTTAAAGCACAAGTTAAACTCTGCCTCATTCATACTGAGGAAATTTTCTTCTCTTAACTTTTCACACAAGCTCAAAAAAACAATTCATTATAATAATTTACAGTTTAAAATATTCCATTAATGTTACAACCTTGCATTCTCTTTAAGGGTATTAAATGTAGTTAGACTCATTCGCTATCCCATTTTGATCATTACTTGGTTCAATTTTCTATAAAATAGCTAGCAACAATTTTAATGTCAGCTATCTATTTGTAAGGAAAAGTTTCTACACATAAAAAGCCTACACTTTCCATCAACAGCACACACAAATTCAGTGGAAAAAAATCTTTGTCAGTTTTTTCTGTCCTTCAGCCTTCTACATGTTAAATGCACACAATCTGTCAGTCAGTCCTGAAGGGAACACAAAGCCTGCTAATACCTCGACTATTCATTTTGTCAAGAAATGCATGTGAATTCCTCTTACCTATTAAAGACACATTGTATTGTGCATGCCTATACTCAATGTGACTCCTTAGCTCATGTAACTATCCTTACTTCTCCTCTCAGTAGTCTTGCTTTCACTATGCCATTTGGCCCAGGGAAATGAGCTCTTTCGAGGTTCCTTAATCAATCAAGTATTTTTCAAGAGTATTAAAACTGATGAAGTAAAATTATTGTGGCTTTAAGTAAATCTTGAACATTTTCTGCCTTCAAAAATCTCCAGCACAAGCCTGAAAAAAAACCATGCTGCTAGTAAGAACCGCAGAAGGCTAAAGGTAAGATGCCCTAAATCATAATTTACATGGATACGTAAGCAAAAATTTTAATGCTAATAACTTTTAAATGACTTTAAGAAGAAAAAAGCAATTCAGTAAGATGATATGAATGACCTTTTACGTAACGTATGGGAGAAGAATTGCTAGATGAAACTGTAATAAGTATTATCGCTGTAAATTAGTTTATGGATGCTCAACCATGAAAAAGTTTATTATACAAAATGAAAATGCATACTGTTCTCCTTTCTGCACTTGCAGCATCATTTCCAATTCAGACAGCAAATTACAAGAATAGCCTTTCAGCGTGGAATGTGGAGAAGATTATGATCATTTGGCTAGTTCTAAAATTCAGCAATACTTTAGGACATCTCCAATACTTTTGTGGGTCCTTATTTCTCTGGAAACACTCCCCATCTTACTCTTGCACTGTTCTGCTTTTCCTGCGCCAAAGGTCTGTTCAGGCTTTGCAGCAGAATTTAATTTTTCCTAGTCATCATCTGGTGAGGCTGCACCTCAAATGACGTGTTCAGTTTTGGGTCCCTCACTTCAAAACAGACATTGAGGTGCTGGAGTGTACCCAAAGAAAGGCAACAAAGCTGGTGAAAGATCTAGATCACAAGTCTTATGAGGAGTGGCTGGGGGAACTGAAGTTTAGTCTGGAGAAAAGGAGGCTCAGGGAGGGCAGGGCGACACCTCATCACTTTCTACAACTTCCAGCAAGGTGGCTGTAGGCAGGTCAGGGTCGGTCTCTTCTCCCAGGTGACAAGCAACAAGACAAGAGGAAACAGCCTCAAGTTGCACCAGAGGAGGTTTAGATTGGATGTTAGGAAGAATTTCTTCACTGAAAGGGTGGTCAAGCACTGGAACAGGCTGCCCAAGGAGGTGGTGGAATCACCATCCCTGGAGGTGTTTAAAAAACACATAGATGTGGTACTTAGCAACATGGTTTAGTGATGGACTTGGCAGTCCTGGCTTAACAGTCAGACTTGATGATCTTGAAGGTCTTTCCCAACCTAAATGATTCTGTGATTCCATGATCCCGAGGTGAAGAAAGTATGTTTTCTGACATACTGCTTGCAGCAGCATCAGAAATATTACTGTATTCTGCTTACATGACAACCCTGAAGCAGTAAGCTGTAAATTATGCAAACAGGCAAAGGTGACATTCAACTACAGAGCTTAAAAAGAACTATAACTGAACAATCACACGCATATTAGTCGCTATCACACAATAGTCTTTAAAAATGCATTTGTTTTGTTGGAATGTTTTTTGGATGAAAAAGGCCTGCTTTTTCATCTGGGTTATCCAAATGCAATTGCTTGAAAATGATACAGAGAGCAATAATCCTGACCAGGCAACAGCACTTACCTGATGATACCACAACTGAGATATCTAAAAAAAGGTTCTAAATATATGTAATTTATACCATATAAATATTATTTTTTTATATCAAGATTTTCTTTAATCCCATTTGGTTTTATGAGGGAGGATAACAGCATATTCTGTGGAAACTGATATTCACAATGAAAATATATTTTCAATTACTTTTATTCTCAAGAAATAAATGGGCAGATACCTCCTCCAATCATGTACACAGGTCAGTGACAATAAATTATGGTAGAAGTGGCTGGCTTTTCATCCTTTAGAAACATTAAAATTTGGTAATATTCTAATAAAATTGCTTCTCT
Source organism: Falco naumanni (assembly GCF_017639655.2). Taxonomy (NCBI): domain Eukaryota; kingdom Metazoa; phylum Chordata; class Aves; order Falconiformes; family Falconidae; genus Falco; species Falco naumanni. The sequence goes on from NC_054061.1 coordinate 48,002,595, forward strand.
ATTTTTTGCAGCATGGTTTAATATGTAAACTACCAGTCTGGAACTTGAACACTAAATTGAAAAACCAACAAAACAACATCAAGGATTATTCTGATCACTAAATTGAAAAACCAGCAGAACAACATCAAGGTTTACTCTTCTTTTACCTTATCAATAGTTTTTAAAGTTTTAAATGAGAAAACCAGAGAAACATGGAGGCCTGCATTAAAAGTAGTAAAATGAAAAAAATCTCATTTATACAGACAGAAATATATAACCTATGTGAACATACCAGGTATCTACTCCTATATGTGCTTATAAAATGCCCTATTTCACATATTGCTACTCATTTTTAAAAACAGCTTCACCAATCAATTCTTATTTCTTACTTTCAATTTTATTTCCATTTCTTCAAGCTCTTGAAGTAACTCTTCATTTTCCAATAGAGATGAGCCTAAGTTTTGCTTGTGAAAATAATCTCTGATGTTCTTCTTATACCAAGATATTACCTAAATAAATAATAAAAATAAATCAGTCAGTGAAAAATTTGAATCGACTGTCCATTCTTTAAACATGTGCAAGACAGCTGTACTGTAAACAGTTTTCTACAAAGAAGCCATAATTTTCATTTTCATTTTTCATGCCTAATGATCATTCTTTTATTCAAATGTTTGCATTTGTATTATTTGAATGCTAATAAATGCAGAAGGAAAGGACTGTAGTCAAAACAAACACGTTCTGGAATATATATAACAAAATAGACACAAATGTATTCATCAAGTATGACCAAATCATAAATTAACACAGTAAAAAAACCCAAACAACCAAGTTATATTTCACAACAGTCACACACAGAATAAACACATCTTATAACCCATAACACAAAGATATTGCACATTTTCCCTAGAATAAAAAAAAATCCCTTTGAGTACAGTAAGACTATCAGTATGAGTACTTTTGCTAGAATACCCCCAAAAAAAAACCAACCCAAAAAAAACTAAATGAACATTATGACCTAATGGAACCTCTCCATCCCTGGCTTGAAAAACCCAGTTAAGCTACTGAAATAACACTATGTGGAATAAGCTTTATTACATATTAGTAGACTTTAGCAAGTATGTACAGCAAACATATGCCATATACAAGTATATCTTCTAAATTGCAGAAAACAAGTTGCATTTATTTCTGCTTGATTCACAGTAGGTACCTCTCACTTTGTAAACAGCACATGGCAGGAATTCCTGAGTGAAACTTTGCATTTTAAAATAGTAGTCAGAATGAGTTATTAGTATGAAGGAGACTTCCTCCAATCATTTCAGTCTGGAAGATCACTACTGTACATAAATCATATATGGCATACTAAGAACTACTTCATACTCTACATAGTACAGATTTTAATAGCACACTACGGAATTTTTTGTTTTATCTGCTCACGGAGAAGCTATTTTCAATGCATTTAAGCAATTCAAAAAATAAAAGAGCCTTTAAAATATGTCGGAAACATTTTCAGTTACAAATAAAAAATTGGGCATATTATTTCAAGAGTTCTATTGAACTCAGGAAGTAAACAAATTATTTTACTACCAAGCTGTTATTTCTTGAGCATATCCTCCAGATGTGTAGGTACTCACTGAAACATTTTTCCTGGAAGCATATCTTCACAGAACATTTATTATAGGTCCACCAAAATGCAATTTAATGAAATGGACAATAAAAACTGTGCTAAAACAGAAAGAAAAATTTCTGTGTAATTTAGGACCGTTCTCTGTATCATGTATCTGCTTAGCCAAACAAACCAGTATTTCTGTAATGCTAGGCAGAAGAAGTAGTTATTCTTCAACCCTGTTATAGTATTCACCCCTTTACCACTTGGCAATGTTTCCTTCTACTACAGTGACTTTAGTAAGTAAGCTTCCACCACAGTTACTACCTCTGAGTGATTTGTGCTAACTTAGTTTTTAATCAAGAGCTGGGAATATTTAACTGCTTTTTAAGAAAGAAACCCACAGAATCTTACTTCCAGTGATTGTGGTGGAGCGATAGGGAAAGGGAAAGGTTAATATACCTGTATCAAAGAGACAGTGGTTTTCCTTGCTTGGTTGAAATCTAAAAATCACTCCTGTTATTCAAAAATTACGATTATATCATTCATTTACAGCAATTAACTGCTCTGCTTGCAATGAATAATCCATATCAGAAATCAAGGCTCTTCAATATTTTTCTCAGGTTGTTAAACTGCTCATTTTGCACTAATTATGCTCCAGGTGGTTTTTATGCTTATGGTTTTCCACTGCCTTCCCACATTTCCGACTGACAATTCAGGAGAAGCATGTTTTTCAACAAATGGGAGGTGGGAGGAGGCAGCAAGCCAACAGCTTAGCTTGCCTTGTTGTGATGGGCTGGCCTTGGCCAGCTGCCAGCCACCCTCTTCGCTCTTCCTTCTTCACAGAACAGGGTACGGAAAAATGAAAAAGCTTGTGCGTTGACAAAGACCAGGAGATTGCTTTAGCGGTTACCATCCCAGGTGAAACAGGCTTAAATTGGGGAAAATGAAATTAATTTATTGCCAATTATACATTTGGGGAGAAATAAAGTCAAAAACTAAGCCACCTTCCTTTTACCTAGCCCTTTTCTTCAGGCTCAATTTCACTCCTTCATTCCCACCTCCTCTCCCTACTCTCCCTCACCGACTAACAGTTTCCCTTAGTCACTCCTTCCTCACACCTTTCCCCGAGTCCAGCACAGGCTCTCCCAGGGGTGTAGTTTCTGTCAGGATGCCCTGCTCCAGCATGGGTTCTCTCTGGCCACACTTCCTTCGGGAGCTATCCCAACTGCTCCAGTGTGGACTCCTCCATGAGCTGCTGTGTAAATACCCGCACTGACGCAGCCCTTTCCACAGGCTGCAGGGAAAGGCCTGCTGTGGTGCGCTCTCTTCCAAAACTTCCATGGGCTGCCGGAGAATACCTGTTCCAGCACCTAAAGCAGCTCCCTCCCCCACCTTCTTCACTGACCACAGAATTGTTTCCTATTCTTCCCCCTCCCCATGTCTGCGCAGTGTTTTACCTTTTCCTCAATGCGTTTTACCAGAGGCACCACACCAGCTCTGCTGAGGGGCTCAGCTGTGCCCTATGGCGCGGCTGTTGTGAAGCCGGATGGAACTGGCTGTGTCCAGTGCCTGGAGCCCGCCCGCGCCTGCAAGAGCCGGGAGCCCGCCCGCGGGAATTTTCAGCGGTAGGGCAGTTGTGGCAGCACCAGTTCAAAGTTCGTATACAAATACGTTGCCCTGGGCTCCACCAAACCTCTGGAACAAGCTGACAGTAACGTGAGACTAGAGAGAGAAGGAGCAAATACAGCAGAGAAATTAAGAAGTAATAAGCTTTTCTTTCTAGAAATTATTCCCACTAGGAAAAACTGATTTTTCACACCCTTTCTTCCTGCATGTATTAAAACACACATACTTAGATGCCAGAAATTAAGGCTGAGCTTACCTCAGGCCGTTTGCACTTGAGCAGCCCAAGCTACCGAGTTTGACACACTGAGCTGCAGGATGAGGTGCCCGCAAGTAATTTCTCTACTGCATCCGCAATAAGATTACCTCATTAAATACCAGACAGGTGTTTGGTTTTGGTTTTTTTCATTACAATAATTACTGTATTTGAGTGGCTGATGCTTTACTATCTTAAATCTCAATATTTTTATCATCAGGATCTGAAGGCGGCAGCATGACAACACAGATCCACATTGGTTCACCTTGGGGACATTTCAGTCTCCTCATGAGAATACTGCCTAAGCCCTTCCCTAATCCTCAGTGCATTCATCTTCACAATACTGCTAGTGAAGCATCCCTGTCTAATTCCATAAATAGCAAGTTAGGGCAAAATGGGACCACAGACACATAGTTAAAGAAATATACAGCACTTCAGTTAAAAGTCTGGGCTTTAGTGATTTCTCTATGATCAACTACAGCCTTATAAAGAAGAGAAATTATAAAAATATTTTTTTATGGAAAAACAACCAAATATCAGTATTGCATTGTCCCAGAGTGGCTGCTACTGACTTGTTACACCATGTTTGTGAAGGACTGTAAAAAGACCCTGGAAATTTAAAAACAAAACAAAACAAAGCAAACAAAAACCAAACCAAAACAAAAACCACAAAACCACACCAACAAAAGAAACCCACCAAAACAAAACACAATAAAAACACCAAACACCACTAAATGTTATGTATACCAGTCAACAAAAGCATTGCACTTTCCAATGTACTGGAATAGTCTTTTTCATTTGTGAAGTTCCTTGCCTATGTAGATGAAAGCACTGTGTGCTTTTTTTTTTTTTCCCCCCCTCCTTTTTTAAAGAAATGGCTTTGTTTACACAATGTTCCCAAATGCAGAAGTTATTTAGAATATTAGCTAATGAGAGTAATCATTTCAATTTTGAAGGAAACATTTCCAAATGTGAAATACTAATACCAAGTAATTCATGAAGGTGCATGCGTACTTTAACAAGAATACATATAGTTTTAGGAAAGATTATGACTGACCAACAATGGAATGAGATTGACAGGATATCAGAAACTCATTTGGTTTCAAGGTGTGGGGCTTTTTTTACATAGGATGAAAGTGTGGGAATCCTATGAGGTTGGCCCATATATGCAAGAGTAGTAAAAGGAACTAAGTCATCTGTCTGGAGAAACAGGAGATCAGACATCTGAAAATACACAAGAGGAGAAGCATTGACCATAATTAAGACAGTGGCAAAATCACTGCTAAGCTCACTGGCACCGTCGTTGCACCAGGAGTAGCTATCAGAGAGGCAATCTTAAACTAATCTGCCCACAGAGTTTTGAATAATTTAAATCCATGTAGGTCTAAATGCCTTAGCACTCATTGTATATAAACATAAAACATGGGGTTTATATTTATGAAAAAACCCTTTGCAGAATGTACTGGAGCCAGACATGAAGTCAAAGCTTCACAGGGGAACCTTATACAACGTTTTGGTGATTCAGGTAGTTTTATGCATGAGATTACAATCTTCAGATTTGTCTCCAAACTGAGATAAACTCAATGTTTTCATTCTTGCTAGCAGTAACAACATTAGCTGAGTACAGCTATTGGAAAAAATAATCAACAAAGAGCACACCACCAGTAGGTGTAGTCCATGTTTAGACAATTCTCTACACATTAGCTGCTGCTATGGATTTCTCCTCATATATGTGCACATTTTTTACACATTTGGATCTGCAGATCCTCATTATCAGATGTTAAAATGAAATCTCCATTTTTCATAATAGAAATTTGCTTTCAAGCAAAGAAACAACAGAACCTTTCCATAACCTACCATACAGAAATTCCTCTAGGCAAGTAAGATCATAAATCTATCAATTTTCTGCATAAAGGTTACAAGCAAAGAAGAACATCCTGCATTTTTTTGGGTGGAATACGATGACATCTGTTGGTTCACTGAGCTGTACTACTTGATTTTTTATGTCAATTAAATTACTTTTAATAAAAATTAAATAAAAAAGGGAACTGTGACATAACAAGATACTTTGTTCCCCATATATCTGTCCAGACAGCAAACGTGGGTGTACTCACCTGTCCCCTGAGTTTTACTCAGCTCTTATCTCTGCCCTTGAAGTGACCAAGCAGCATGAATAATTTTAATTGTCTCGTATATGCATGATTGGATCGATTAAGAAAAATTGCTTTCATAAATCTTCTTCCAACGATAACTAATTACGCACAAAATAGGCCAATCTACCTCTGATTTTCATTAATGAAAGAGAGTATCAGAAAATATGATGCTGAGATTTCCATAAGGGAAGGTCAGATAACCTTCTCTAAATATAAAATAAGTATACTTTCACATATTGAAAATACAAACAAAGAAACATTACATGTTGCAATCATGACTATCAGATCATCACATTCCAATTAGAGATCAAAGGAAGGTGCTGCATTTTTAGCTCTTCAGAACCTGGTAATAGCTAGTGAACTTTACAGCTGCTTGCCTTTTCTTTTTAAAAAGCAACCCACAGATCATGCAGCCTTCTGCATTACATAATTATGACTAGCAAAACAGACAACACAAAGAGCAAAAATCCACTCTTAGATTTTCACACAAGCAGAGCTCATTTCCAGTACTTTACTTTCTCTGTATACCCTGAACTCCCATTAAATGTCAGTGGGAGTTCATTATGCTGTCCTTGCATGTGTAACACCATTAGATGTCAGGAAGACTTCAATTCATGTATGTGAGATTGGAATATTATTTTTCAGATGTGCTGCGAGGCTTAGAGTTTGATTTCTGTCATCACTCAGAAATATATGCATAATGTGTTAGAGGCCAGAGAAAAATTTTACATGAAGTCTCTAAAAGTTAATTTTCCTATGTTTACATGTGAATATATTTTTTGTCCATGATGAATGCAAATTGTCTATAAATGTACAAATTGTATATTATACCAGGTTTGACTCCAATGCAGATACTAAACAAGTATATTCTGATAAACATGATTTTTAAGTCTTTGAATTTTAAGTCTTTGAATATACACACTCTGTGTATATACCAGCCTCAAACTGGATGCAGTTATGAACTAACAGGTAGTTAAATACTGGTCACTCTCTTCAGATCATCAGGAAACTTGCCAGTAGAAAACAGTTTCTGTACTTACTCTAATGTGAGTAAGTACTCTTACCTGAGAGGAGATGGAAACAAACACCCCAAAAATTCCCTGCACAGTGTTTTCAATCCCACCTTAACAGAAAGTGAATTCTAGCTGGTTACTCCCAAATATTTATTCCTTATGTGATGAGGATAAGTAGAATTCCCCAGTAAATTTTATGAAATCGTGACATTTATCATCTCAGGCAATGTGATTTTTATTTGGTTTTAATTTTTTTTTAAAGTATGCTTGGCTCCAAAAAGGAGTGCATATATTTATCCCCTACTTTTCAAAAGCAAGGTATTTACAAAATATTTCCATTTTGAATGTTCCTTTATGTTTGTATACTATGGAATAACGCTACCATGATCAGGTAATTGTAGTAGCATCTAACACTTTTTAATGTAGAGAAAAGATCGTTGTTCTAGATTAAATAGGACATATTTCCAATATAGTGAGTTAGGGTGACACTGAAAGTTCAGTTGTAGCTGTTGTATATTTATTAAAATACATTCTATTGAAACAACATTTCTTTTTGAGGATCTTTCTTTTATGGTATGGCTATGTGGTGATACTAAAAAAAAAATCGAAACATAACAGCAGCAATAATATGATGTCTAAACAAGTACTAGGTGGTTTCTAATGGTTTACACAAAAACTAACACAGCCTCCTATACCGTAGCTCCTGGTTTTCATTATTTTTATCAGCTACTATTTTGTAACTAAATACTGAGATTACAACACTTGTGTAAGATCATACTAGTTTTACCTGGGTTTGGTTTTTTCTATATAATCATTAAATAAGTGATTCTTGCTCTTTTTCTGGCAGCCACTGATACTGAATGCTCCAAAAGTAAGGCTGTTGGCTTCCTTGGAAACCTCAACAATTTTGTTGTCTCTAAGCAAAATTAGAGAGTTGTGCTTGTCGAATACGGTGTTTCTCATCTTAAACAACCTCACAGGCAAAGTTAGTGCCTGCAGGATAGACTACCACTAACAGTTTCTAACATTTTCCTCTGATAGAGGGGGAAACTATTTTGGAGGCAAAGAATGAAACTTAAGAGGTTTCACAATCAGGACTGTACTGTCATAGGTCCATACAAAATTTTTGCCTATTTACAAAACACTGAAAATAATTCAGCTTTAGTCTTGTTAGACTCTGGCAGTTAAATTTGCTTAGGTTCCTCCTTCTCAGCATAGTTAATATCCAAAGAGGCAGAGAGTCTGAATTGCAGAAGTTTCTCTGATAATGTGGAGCATAAAGAGGTAAAAGTTTTCTGATCTGAATACTGGGAGATGAGGAATGAAAAGGAAAAAGACCAGTAGGACTGGAAAGAGGAAAAGAAAGCATAAGACTTAAATATTTAAAGACCTAAGCTCTGAAAGGACATAAAGAACAAAAGTCAAGGACTTTGTATCATAAGTCAGAAGTCATGATGTATCTTCAATACACACCAACTGGTTAACTATGCCACACCTTCCCTTCAATTGACTTTTCCAGAAACAGCCTGCTGCAGATGCAATTGCTATTACCAGTTACACATAGCTCATGTGGCTAGAGGTTTATTTGTGCTGGGAATTCAATTTTAAAGGAATCTAGTTAGTTTGAAGCACCACATTTGATAACTGGGAGGGATCCATGGAAATGGTGTTTTTGAAGACAGAGAAGTTACATTAAAATAAATTATGAAGATGTTATAGCTACAAAGTGAAATATTCAAAAGCTAGAGTCTCAAACAGAATTGGACCAGGGTTATATTGGCCTAATATATAAATTTAAGCTCCTATTCTTTAATAGTCTCTACTGTAAAACAATTGCCAGATTATTTTTTTACTGTGACTTCCTTTAATATTATGTGTCTTACCTGGTTCTCTTGTTGGTGCCACAAACAAATTTGCAGAACCTGCTCCAGTCCTTGGCGCTGATGTTTAAGAAATCTGTCCAGTTGCCGTCTCCTGTCTTGTAGCATTTCAAGAAGATTGTCAATTTTCAAGCAGCTGCTGTGGGCTCCCTGCATCAGCTCCGGATTTGCATTTGGCCCCTCACATTTGAATTCTTCTATGAATTCAGTTAGCTCTTGGCTTTTGTTTAAAAGTGCAAGTGACTTTTCCAAAAGCTCTGTAAGAACAGAATTTCATAGGGAAAAAAACAATGTGTTCTGTAATTCTAGAGACGTATTTCAAATACTACCTATCATATAAGTATTTTTAAAACTACCTATATATTTGCATTTTTGAGCATAATGTATTTTAATGCATTGCATGAACAGATTATAAATACTTACTTTAGAAGGTACATATCCTAAGATGTTTCTGTTTGGACAGCGTTTATATAAACCTACAAAGGTATAACAGTGTAGACACATACATATATGTACCACTTTAATGACCTACTAGTCAGGTGTCTGTTACAGCTCTTTAAAGCCACATAGTACAAAATCTACTGAACAGACAACAATCAATATTTATAGGTCTTTCAAATGAAAAGGGAAAAATTTTAGGTACTGAATGAAGGAAAAAGGGGACCCAAGCCAGAATAAGAAGCAGGGTAGGCACAAAGAAAAGTGTAAGAAAGGAATATTTGCAAGGAGGTGCTAGTGAAGCAACCAACAACAGGCAGCAAACAGCTGAAACATTCATATTCCCAGCTGAGTACGTGTACTGGTAACTCAAGGCAAAGCACCCTAAACCTCCATCTTTCATATGGAGCACCTAGGGAAAATGCAGAAGCGGATTACCTCCACTTCTCCAGTCACCAAGAGCTAACAAGTGACTTTAGTTTCCATGAGCTCACTGCAACAAGCCTAGTTCAAAAACAGGAGTTTCTTGTCTTTCAGGAGGCCTGATAAAGAGTTATTTCACCATTATATTTTTCCAAATGGAACACTTGTTCTAATATTATCTTTTTAAAATACACACAGGAAAAGTAAAATCATCCTTCAAGGATTCAGCACAAAATCACAAACCATCAGGAGTATAATACTGTTTGTACCTTTTGTGTGATGCTCTTGTTGCAGAAGGAGTTTTCTCAGGGAGTCAATATTGTCAAACTCCTGGGTGTTTTTCACAAAATCTTCAACTTGGTCAATTTTAACAGCAAACTGCATTAAGAAAACAAAGGATGGGAAGAAGCACAGTACAATTTCCTTCTGCAGAGCTCCATCATAACCTCTATTATAGCGAAAGTTCATAAGAATTTGTAAGTTCTTGGAAAAAAGCATTTTTAGTGACTGCTAGATACAGATGCTTTGTGGCTTCTATGCATCTTCTGGTTTTTGAGGTTCTCATTGACAGAAGGAACCCAAATTTCAATTGACATACCCTGTAATTACAGTTTGTCACTTTATGTATCAGCTTTCCTACATAGCCTTCAGACCCACTGAAAATAAATTCTTAGGAAAGAATCTGTTAATTTCAATGCCTTCAGTAAAATCATTTAACATGAATGAAGCCTTTAACTTCTTCCTTCCCAGAACTTCTTTCTAATGTTAAAGTATTGAAGTAAAAAACCCCAAACATTTAAGGGCAACAAAGACAGAGATGCAACTTCAAAGCAATCTTGTGAAGGCAGAAATGAGTAGCAAATTTAAGCTAACTAATATTGCAGTAAAACACAGTAATTAATTATAGCGGGGAAACAGCATGTCTGTAATGAAGACTGAAGTTGGGTTACTCTTTTACAGCTCATTTTTCCATGGGTTCCGTATTTTAAATATTGAAACATGCTATGTTTTAGGGAGATCTGGACTGAATTTGGTAATCTGCTGAAAGTGTTAAAACTAAGATTGGGATTGTTTATTTGGCTTCCACCTTTGCAGGAACAATTCCAAGTATGAGTAGCTTAGATACACTTTAGACATATTCTGCATCTTAGCCAATCTTTATCAATTATACTGCTTCATTCCAAGATTGAAGAAACCAGTAGAGTTCAAACTTGTGTTTTGGTATAAGCAAGGATGTTGAAACCTATGGTGAAATTAAGGAAGAAGAAAAGCAAGCACTCTGCTTTTTTTTTTCTTTTCTGTTGTTCCAATTTTTCTCCACTTGACCTGCATGCTATAAAAGAAATCCATTAGGTATCAATATTTGAGATTTCAGTTTTGATTTTCACTAAATACTATTCCTGAGATAAGTTTTGTGTTTTATCACAGTACAAAAAAGATGTCCATAATCATAAGCTGTCATTTAAAGGAAAGCCTTTCTATAAGGAGTTTGAGCAACTCCTATTTAAATAGTTATTGCAATTCTTCCTCCCTTCTATATGTAATGGGCGCGATCTATGTTGTGCTTCAGCTGCTGCATTTTGTTTATATGATATAATCCTGTTCAGCTAACCGCTTATGGATTTAGGCTGCACTAGGTCAACTCTTGGTAGTACAGAATTTATCACAGTGATACTTATACCAGCTCTTACTAATTTCTTTGTATAATACACATTGCCAGGACACAATAATTAGTAGATTGTTGATCTTGGAGGTTTTAGGACACTTAGCAGTAGAATGGTTGCCTCTGTAACTTATAGGTACCACTGGGCTGTTGTAGAAACTAAATTATTAATAATTCAGGGAGAATTAATAAACTCTTCAAAGCTCCAGGGATGTGGGGAGATTTGAATAATATGAGGCTACACAGAGAGAGCACATACCTGCAGTGCATGGAATCCCTCTCTGCTTTAGCTCCCTGTGTATCAGTGAGTTAGAGTAAAAGATACAGAGAAATGGGCAAACAGGGTAAGACACACTGAAATCTGTCTCTGGGCTCACACAATTGTCCTTATGTGCACATCTGCACATGGAAGTCTCAGGTGAAGGCCTGGCAAGTTAGACTAATGTTTAGTTTGCATAATTACAATAGCTGTAATGGATATTTTGGCGTAAAACCTTCAGTGGCCAATCTTCAGAAAGCATTAGTGAAGGCATTTGAAAATTTAGTTGTTTCAAAACCAAATAATCATAAGAAATGAAAGATATTCTGCAGAATGTCCATAGCCACTGAAGTACGTATTTCAGGTTTTGGTCCAGCTCACTGTCATTTTCTGTCAACTACAAATATCGGAGACATCATGACCAAGATATTTCTTAAAGTCTACATGGTTTATGTTCAGTTTCATGCTGAATTATCATGAAGGTGGAAAAGGAAGGGTGTATCTAGAGATTTTTATTTTCTTAATTGCTTCAACTTTTAGGAATGCAATGAACATATATAGCAGGGTAGAATTACAGTAGACAGAGTACCTATAAGATGTGGGAGGTTTCAGATTAAGAGTAATTTGATTTAAATACTAACCTCCAGAGCATTTTCAAAGAACACTGAAGTAAGTTCCAGAAGTGCCTGTCGCTTCTCTAACATAATGATGAGGGCATCCCATGCATCCCCAAGGGTGTCTGCCATGGCATCATAAACCTGACTGTTTTCTTTGTTCTCCTCTGCAGCCTTGTCTGCTTCGTGCAGTAAGTCCCATACGTGGTCTTCCAAAGCCTAAGAAGGAAAAATAAATAAATAAATAAATGAAGGAATCTATAAACAGAATCCAATACACTGTGCTGGTACTGGTGTCAGGATACTTCTTCAGCGGGTCTGATAAATTACTGACAAGTCTCCTACTCCTGCTTTATTTCCAGTTCCTAGTGATAGGAATGTAGCTGTTCCTGCATGTTACGTAGCAAGCTTCTGAATTTCATTGCACTTAAGAGGCAATATTTTAATGAAATTTCATTTTAAAAAAATGTTATGAGAATTTATGATTATATCTCTAATATTTAGATTCAAATAGGTTTGTATCTCCTTAAACACAAATCTTCGTGGAAGTGGTATCAATGCAGATACTTTGGATCTTCTTTCATATGCTATCATATTACATTACCTGACATTACGAGCTTTAGAAGTTTGTAAGGTAACTTAAAAGTGTCTGATGACTTCAATGCAATCTAGACAAGAGTAGCTTGAACATATGCACTTATGCTCCAGAAAAACACCAAATTTGTGCAAAGTTTCAAGTTCAGCTCGCTGCATTGCTCAAGCTGGCTGCCAAACAATAATACTCCCTTGTCAAGAAAATCATTCTACTGTGTTTCATTCCCTTTACTAATCTCACCACAAGAAAGATAACTGCTGGGCCATTGCCAGCTTATGTTAAAAATCTTTAGTGTATCTGAAAAATTGATTAGCATTTGTACTTTCCCTTTCCATCTTTTTGTTTTATAAGTATGAATTAATGAAGTCCCAATTTCTGCTGTTATTACAGGTGCTGTCAAATGAATGTGTAATGGGAAAAGAAATCTATATTAGGCAAATTAAAATCTATGATAACTCATTCTCATGACACAGGCTTTAATAAAGGCTAAAGAATTGGAAAACTTCAAATTCTCCTGATAGATCCAACTGAAAAGATGAAATTGCAGAAACAGAGAGCTATAACCTCCAGTCCTCCTTAGATCTTGTATCCTACACAAAGATGTCAGCTTGAACTGAAGGGGTTCACCAGTTCTTTCTAAAAGCAGTACTGTGAAAACAATATAATAAATTATGGAACTTTTATTCTTTCTTTGAAAAAATAGAATTACATTATTTTAACTTTACAAACAGCCAACTATGAAAACAAACAGTGGTAAAATTAACAGGCATCAGAGTAGCTCCAACAAACCCATATTTTCTACAATATATAGAAAAGTCATTATCAGCAACATGAACGCATGCTTACTGTTTGGTGACAAACCCACCAAAAAGAGCATCTGGTCAAAAGCCAGTATTCTAGAGAGCAAGACATTCCGCTTTATTTTCTGAATACCAGGAATGGGGACTGCTGCTTTCTAGTCCTTCTGTAAAACCAATTAGTTTTGTTCTGTTGAATCCCCATCCTGATTGTCTCATATTGAAAGAAATGCTCAAATCCCCCAAATACTACCTGTTCTATATTTAAGTGAAAAACAAATCAGCACTTATTTAAAATGATGCTTTGACACTAAATGAGATCATTTGCATGGAGTGGATACTGTCACTCTGCTGTAACTATTGAGAGCAACTGTTTTATATCTCCATTTTACCACAATGAGACAAGAATCAGATCACAAAAAACAGCTGGTCTTGGGAATCTAATCCAAAGTACTCCAGTCAACTTTTATTCAAGAATATTTATCTAGCTGACAAGATAACTAGGGGTTGCTGCAGGTGTTTTTCTAGTCTTACACGCAGCAGTCAGAATCCTTATTATTAGAAATAAAAAAAGAGCAGCACTGACTCATAATTTTTAAACCACGAAAACTATATGGTTGTACAATTAATAAAATTTAGAACCCCACTTCATCAAAACAATGATAATGGTAAGTTAATGAACAGAGCACTCATGAAAATTTTATATGAAAATCCATCTTTCATTGCAATCTTTAATACAGTTCTTTCAATTCTTTCTTGATGTTTCTTTTATTGCTTTGCATCATTATTTCTCAATTATTTTTATACTGTCAAAGCTGTAAAAATTACATTGTCCAAGTAATTTTATATATATATAAATATATGCACAAGCTCTTCAGAGCCAACAAAGCTTTGGTTCTTTGTTCAACCTCGAAAAAAGGCTAAACTCCAACTACTAACTCACAAGTGCTACCTGTGTTGGATGTATCCTGGCTAACAGGTCTAAAGGAAGTTTGTTTTGTTTTCTAGCCCCTAGAAGAAAAGATCTTGTGAAGTCTCGTGGAAGCTTTAAGGCCAAAGGTAGATTAAAAGAAGCATCATGACAGAAGATGAATGAATGAAACACGTAAGCATGTGCCTTCATGGCCCTGTGGCAGCAGGGTAGGATGAGGTTAATATAGACTGTGGTGGGTTGACCTTGGCTGGATGCCAGGTGCCCACCAAGCTGTTCCATCACTCCCTTCTTCAGCAGAACAGGGAAGTGGAGAAAATCAGATGAACAAAACTGTGTGGGTCAAGATAAAGGCATTTTAATGAAGCAATAGCAGAAGCCACACACATGGAAGCAAAGGAAAATAAAAGATATTATCCTCTACTTCCCATCAGCAGGCAACATTCAGCCACTTCCTGGGAAACAGGGCTTCAGTATGCATAGCAATAGCTCTGGAAGACAAATGCTGTAAATAACAAAAGCCCCCCTTTCCTTCTCCTTTCTCTTAGATTTTCTATCTGAGCAGACGTTACATGGTATGGGATACCCCACTGAACAATTTGGGTCAGCTGTCCTGGCTATGTCCCCTCCCAAGAACTTGCCCACCCCCAGTCTACTGGTGACAGGTGGGAGGAATGTTGGAGAGACAGCCTTGGTGCTATGCGAGTGCTGCTCAGCAGTAGACAAAGCACTGGTGCGTTATCACCACCTTTCTAGCTACCAGTACAAAGCGCAGCAGTGTGAGGGCTGCTGCGGGGCTCAGCCAGACCCAGTACATTTACATATTTCAGAGTGCTTACTAGATATAGCTGAAAAAAGCTCACATTTAGGCTAAGTGGTGGCTAGAAAGCAAATCTGGAGATTTAATATGCTAGTCATCATTGTTTTCAGTTCAAAATGACAAAGTGTCAGGGATTATTTTCCCTGGTATTTATCAAGGAACTGGGAAATTAGCAAAAGGATAGTATATAGTATTCCTGTCTTTCTAAAAAAACAGATTACAGCTTACTGAAAATAATGAAGGCTTGGGGTTTTTTTCCCCCACAGATAATTGCCTTCAGAAGTAACCTACAGGCACGTAGGTTATGTCTACATAATAGAGCACATCTTTGTCTACACTGTTCACTTGTTTGAGAACACTGCGTTTTAAGTAAGGTCTTTAAATCTCCAACGGTGGATACAACACAAACAGGAAGAAGGAAGTTACCTCAGCTGGAAGGCCACTTTTCCCATCTTTTTAGGCCCCATTCTCAATTTTCCAGTTGGTTAACTTCAGATACATGGGATTTTCACAATAAAAATGCATCAAGCACATCAAAGGCAAACCTGCATTAATAGTGCAGTCACATTTCTATTGTGTTATATAATGCTAGTAAAATTAGTAGCTAGACTTGTGCTATTTTGTTCTCATCTTGCTTATTAAACCACTGTTTCTAAGATTTTGCACAAAGAATACTAATGAACAGTTTATTTAACTGAAGCCATTTGCAAATAGGTTAATGAGCACACAACTCTTATATGCTGCTCTCCAAATAGTCTATATATTCAGTAAATATATTTTAGTCTTCCAATTTATTTCTAATGCCAGCTATTCTTGTTACCATTCATTACATTTCACAGACAATATATAAAGGCAGGACATGACATTTGCATTCTTTCAAAACAGACCAAGATATTGATTCTCAAAATGTATTTTGCAAATGCAGGCAGACTCCTTGTAACATGACTGTAAAAGGCTACCCTAATAAAAGCACAGTATAAAACTATGGGTTTGTTACCATCAAGACACAGTCAAGGGTAATCTGACCAGCTTTTTAGACACGAGAGGAATTTATTACTGATTTTCCATGTCACACTGATTTGTTCTCTGTCCAATTTCATCAAAATAATATTTTCTAACTGCATATGATACCATAACACAAAGTGCCTAGAATCCTGCTTGTCCACAGGACACAGAAAAATGTTTCAGTCTTTCCTAACAGCTCAACTCACTCAAAGCAATAACACTCAAGACCCAAATTCAACATTATTTTACATTTACAAAAAGAATATTCTAGAAGAACTGTGAACCAGGAAATAACACATTATTTCTTTAAAAGCTATAAAAATGGGAAATAAATAAGGTTTATGGACGTCATTAGTTTTTTTCAGTAGCTTAACTACTGATAAATGAAGGTATATGAAGAGACCACAAAAGGGAAAACAAGATAACAAACAAAGGTTTCATGTGCAGACTGGGTCACTCCGTTCTTGTCATTTGTCACCCAGCACTAGCAAATAGCTGTTATGTCCTAAAGTTTGTTTAAAAATAGACCTAAAATTTAGGGCTATATCCTAACAAAAATTACCTCAATGTGGCTTTTTGATTCTTTGATATTGATTCAATTCTATGATCTTTTTGTAGGAAGTGCAAGTGCATGTCAGAGTTCAGGTATGTCAATGTCAACTTGCTTTTTTGCAGTGTTAAAATTGTCATATGGATTGTTCTAAACTGTAGTGAAGACACTGGAAACTGATGAGGATAATTGCTTTGCTGGGCAGCTACCTATCCTCAACAGCCAAGGGATAAACCAAACCCACAGTTTTTAACAGCTGATACCATGCATTGGTGTGATTCTCATCCTCTTGCTTTCCAGCCACTTCAAGAGGCTTGCAGAGAGCTGGAGTCCCTGAAAGGCCCCAGTTCATTTCCAACCTGCAAAGTCTGGCTGTAGTGAGGAGGGAAACCATGAGACTATTTCTTGAAGCAGTCATTTGCCATGTAAGGACAGAAACATAAAGCAGTACGGAGTGTACAGACCACTCAGCCTCCAAAACAGCTATTACTGAAAAAGCCATTTGTCTTCTGTTTCTCTGCTCACTCCTCATTTTGTATTCAAGGTCAGTTTAGCAGATGCTCCAGCCCAGGGCTGAGATAACCCAAAGACAGCTTATCACTTCCCAGACTGCTTCCCTGTTTGCTATGAGTGCTGTGCTTCATCACAGACTCTTACCCCTAAAGTTTCTAAAGGATGTGAAAGGTGATGTGATTATTTTTTTAACTAAGTTAAAATTATTTGATGTTACAACACACAGTTTACCCTCTTATTTATAGGTAAGCATTTTTAGTTGCAACCTATAGGCTACAAAGTTACTTTCAAACATGCTGAGATATTTGTATCTCTCTGCTGCTACAGAATTATCTCATTTCAACAACATTACCTATAAAATTTTAGGTAGCCGAGACTGGCTTTAGGGGAAAGAAAGACTTTCTGCTGCAAGGAACATACCAAGGCTATATTTCACAATATTTCTATATCTTGGTAAATCTTATGCAGAGCTGTAGAAAGTTGCACTGAAGTTATGCACAACTGATTACTTTTCATTTCAGTGTATTCTTCAATAGGAAAGCTACCGAATTGATGGATTTAAGACTCCTCAAGACAGTTTATATAGCAATTAAGCAAAACAAAAAAAAAGACAAAACCCAAAAATATCTTACAGCCTGATCAAGCCTGAAAAGTCAAGTCAAACTTCCTCCATAGTCAAATATTCTGTAACTGTTTAAAGTACAGGAAAATCTGTCATTTTCTATGTATCCCTGACATTTTTCTGCACATTGTAAACATCTCTTCACTTTTACCCCTGGCTGCATATAATCCCAGCTGAGAAAAGTACAGAGGAAACAGGAGCTAGACAGGAGAACCTGGGACAGAAGAAGAAATACATTTCTGAGCCAGCAACACCTGGAGCAGGCACAAGAGCTTCCCTTCCAATTATCTCACTACAAAATTGGATCAAAGTGATAGAGTTAACAATATGTTGAATACCACTGCTCATAAAGATTTACTGCTGATTGTCTTTAAACTTTTTTTTTTCTTAAATCAATATAGATCACCAAAATCTCATTGTGTTGTATTAAATCATAACACTTCTCTTCACTTGGAAGCTTATTTCCAAATAATCATTTATGAAATATTGCTAGGTAGAAGAGCTGCGAGATGTTTGACAAAATTGTTCCATAACAATTCATAAACCTTGCAACTCATAGC
Organism: Falco naumanni; assembly: GCF_017639655.2. NCBI lineage: Eukaryota > Metazoa > Chordata > Aves > Falconiformes > Falconidae > Falco > Falco naumanni. The sequence goes on from NC_054061.1 coordinate 48,020,895, forward strand.
ACTGTGCAAGAATCATACTGTTATACAAAAGTATATATTGCAAGAACTGTGTTTACTGCAACAATAATAATAAGCCCTAATGCTAACACATCTGTAGTTTACTCAAGCCCTCTTATGTTTCTTAACCTTGTCTCTTGTCCTTGCCAATTGCAGCATGCTTATCCACAGCACCGCCACTTTTCAACAGTATTGTTTCAGAGAAAACAAGGCAGCAACGGGTAGAAGTCTACACTATGGTATCTGTTTTGCGTGCAGCTGGTGAAGACACACCTAATGTAAGTTTAAAGTCACTCATTCAGCACAGTGCAATGTCAGTAGCCTAGAACTCAGTGCTAGTGCAGTATTTACTTCTCAAGTTGTTTTACTGCTTTTGCTGATGTTGTACCTTCACTAAAAGCTGGGGCCAAACATTTCTGCCATCTGCACTGTAAATCCTTGAGTGCAGTGCAGCTCAAAAAAGATCTGAGAATTAATCCTATTGCAATTTACCACTTCTTGCCACAGGATGCTTGGAACTTAACTAAGCATTATAGGGCTTTGAGCACAAGAAATGCACCAGCTGCAAATGAACAAACCCTGTTCCTGATGGACGTAGAATGATTCCTAAAAGGTTTCTAAAAGTATACAACTAAAATTTGGCAGATGATTTTAGTAGAAGTGGCAGGTAATTATGGTTCATACTACTGAACTATGTAGCTATGTCTGAGCTAGTTTTAAAGTTAGTTCACAGATGTCTACACAAGGTGTAAGCATAAGATAGACCTGCTGTCAGAACTCAGAATGTAACATTCAAAACAGAAACAACATAGTTTTTTAATAACCCAGTCACTACCTTACCCATATGCAACAAAGTGTCCATAAGCTTTTCATTACCATACACAGTACTATTTAACTTCAGACACCGATCAATTGCTCTCTTACCTCACCATTTCTGGTTGAATAGTTTCATGGTCCCACCTTAATTCATTTATACAAAAGTTAAGTACTGAATCTAATTAGAGTTTTGGCATTGCCTTGAGCTTGCAAAACTCTGCATTGCCTCACAATCACTTACATGCAAATATACAAGAATATCTAAAGTGCAGGAAATAGATTTATACTGCAGTTCTTACCAGATCCATACTCATTCCACAGCTGATGAGATGTTTTTCAGGCATTATATATTATTCATAGAAGAGAAAATACCTGCTTCCTTGGCTGTAGGGCCAAGGAAGTGCCTTGCTTTAACCTTTGTACAGCACATTTAAGAAATCTTAAAATCTTTCAAAGCAAGTAAAGCTGGGGGGATGGGGGGGTGGAATAAATAAACAATGCATTTGTAAGGTATCTTTCTGTTACACTCTAATTTTACGTAATCATTATAGGTTTTGGTTTCCTATTTCCTGTATGAAAAGCCTGCCTTTCAGTAAAACTGCTAATATTCAATTGACTCATTTTTATGTAGTGTTTAAACAGCTTTTTAAAAATATCCAGCTGTTTCTCCCAAACGAATAAAGATCTCCTGTATTAAAAAATAAAAAGTGTGCAGTGAGCAGCATTTTACCCTTCCTGGCCAATAAAAACACATTGATCATTTCTGCTTTTCTTCAGATGGCAAAACTCCACACTAGGTCTCGCTGTCAATAGCTTAAAAAAAGTACCAAGTACTGGATGAAAAGGCAGAATGAATCACTGCCTTCTTGCATTGGCAACTCAGAAACAGTACTAAAACAACGACAGAGTCATTTGGGTAGCTCATGCAAGGCTGCTCCTGGGTTCTTTGATAGACATAAACTACTTGTAGCAGTGTCTGCACAAATAATCATTTTTCTAACCAATGTATGGAGGTGTTTATTTGGAGGATAGTTAGTGAATCTGTCAAAAAGAAACCATTATCAGGTGCTGTATTTTCCAAATGTTTTCAATTCAACATTGTTTATGCTAGGTGATTGAATTGATGAGTAAAAAAAAAACTTTTTTTTTTTTTCCTTAAAACTTCCCATTATAATTATTGCAACCATTCACAGAAATCGTCAATTTGAAAATTGGTCATTCATTAGCTGAAAATCACTGTATAGCTCCATGGTCCTTACAGGCTTTTTCCAGATTTACATGTAGTTGGGGGTTTGTTTGGAGAACATAGATAAATAACAATGTCTACTAGCATATGCAAATACACTCTCCTACCTCTGTATCCTAATATTTGACATGTCTATTTGCACTCTAAAGCATAAGCATTGATCCTTAGGGTGCAAGGAAATCAATGCTGCTTTAGCTCTTTTGGCCTCCCCTCTGACTTCCAAGGAGGGTAGAGCAGGCTAGTAGCTTGAAGCATTTAAGTAGATTGTCATCCCCTTAATTTCTTAAGTTTATTAATTTTATCAAAAAAGTTTCACAGAAAACTCACTCAAGTTGGTTCAAGGAAACACAAAATTCATTTTGTGTTAAACCACAACCAGCACTTTAAAAAAGCCAACAAAACTCAACAACCACCACCCAAAAAATACCAGCAAACCACCAACAGTATGTAGATAGAATTTATGCTGCCCTTTGACAGGCTATTTTATAGCAAAGAGAACTAAATAGAACTTTTAACTATGTCTGGGTTTTAGAACACTCATGTTGGTAGACACTGCTGAGGAAAATCAGAAGATTCCCACATGCCCTGGGAAATGTGGTGTCCAACAGACCTCTCCCATCACGGTATTGAAGAGCCAGGATCTGAATTCACTTTATCAGGAATAGCTATGACTCTAAACTGAATTTGGTCCTGAGTATTTTTTCAGACTCAGGTAATAGAAATTAAATCACTTTCACACTCATGATAAATGTTTGAATTATCAGAAGAAAACATACTGAGAAGCTAGTTCATGAAAACAATTAAAGAGAGACTTTGGAAAACATTTTTATCTTTCTAAGTATCCATATACTTACTACTAAATACCACATCTCCAAGATACTAACAGCCTCCGTTTAATAAAATTAACATAAGGGAGAAGAAATTATTTGATAACCTCTGTCCATAAGTTAAAGTAAAGAGAGAGGTGTCATTTCTTATGTACCTGAAACACTTGTATTTTCTTCCAGAGAATTTTGAGCACAGTAACGAAGTATTTAATCTTATTTTGTCCATGAATAGCATTGGCGTGTAAGGGCAGATAATGGGTTGGGAGAGTGGTCGTCGAACAATAGCAATACATCTAAAAAAGAAATGTTACTTCTAAACCAGCCATTTTAATACTACCAGATAAAAAAGTTGAAGTAAAGGCTAAAAGAAGGCATTATTATATTTTTCTCACTAAGGCATAAAATGGTTGCACGCACAACTCTGGAAGTAGTGGCATTCATGAAGTATCCAACAATCTAGACTAGCTCTGTAACTAATATAATGTTACAGGAGTTAAGTATGTGATACTGATAGTCTTTTTACTAATTCAACATCTTCATATTAATCTATGACAAGAAATAGTTTTCATTTCTTAATTCTGACATGTTAAAAACAAACAAAAAGGTGAAAGATTGTCAGAACTTCACACAGAGATTACTTGTCACTAGTAGGTAAATTTCCTCCAAATTATCATACCACTTTCACAGGTGTTCTGAATACACTGGGAAAAAGCAGGTGGCATCTAAGGTAGCTCCATTTGGAATGTCTTTTTAAAGAGCTGACCATTTTGAAATAAAACTAGACATGCATTTATTCTAATATTACATCAGCTTCAACATATTAAAAATACATTTCAAAAGTTAAATCCTTCCTAACTACTCAGTATGGACTTTGTAAAATCGGTATAGGGCACAGAAGTACATTTTTTTTTCTGAAAGAGGAAATTTTTCTCAACATTTGTATGTGAAAAGTATGCTATATTTTCAAGTAACTGATTAGCTGTGAGGCACATAATCCCTAAGACAGAGAAAACTGGGGTAACTTTCAAAAACTATCAGTCATGCTTCACACAATTTTTTTTCCATTAATCTGAAAGTTAAAGCACACTAAACTGCTGTATTTAATGAAATGCAAAAACAGTGTGCATAAAGTTACAAAAAAGCATTAGAAAATTGCTCATGTAATAACCTTTTAGTTTTTATAACTGATTCATTGAAATTTTGAAATACAGACTTAACAATTTCTTTCATGTATATTGAAAATGGTTCACACATTTATAGCAACTATGTATTCTATTTTTTTTTTAATAATAGCTCCTCTAGTACTACAAAAAACTAATATAGTCTCAAAAAAGTTGTCATTTTGTCTGTTACACCAGCCACAGAACACAGCTGCATTTTGAGAAGACAAACTAGTAAGAAAAGATAAATATTTTACAGGAAACTTTACTTTGTTGAGGAATAGTTCAAATACATAAGATGATCTTCAGAGGGATATTAAGGTTTTATTGCCATGAATGTGGAATTATGCTTTCCACAGCTGTCAAAGCCATTAGTTACGGTGAACTTTTCAAATATTTATCCTCAACTGTTTGGGTTTTCAGATACATATGGAAATAGTTTTGGGTTGTTTTTTTTTTAAATAGAGTAGACTGATATTACTGGTTTTATACTTTTCATTTTTGAAATACAAACTTTTTATCAACACAGAATCACAGAATAATTTCTGTTAGAAGGGAGTCCACAGGTCATCCCTTGCTCAAGTTACCCAAGGATTTATCCTATGAAGTCTTGAACATCTCTAACAATAAAAGTTCCAAAACTCTGGGCAAACCATTCCAGAATTTAACCACCTTCATTTTTTTTTCCTAATATCTAATTGGAATTTCCTTTTTTCCAACTTATGTCCCTAGTATTAGAAGCAAGTTTAGTAAGACGAAAAAAGTATATTTCCATCAAAAAACAATGACTCATGGGAAGCAGAATATTTCACAGAAATCTGAATTTTGATGAGGTGTTTTTTAAAAATTTAATTAATCCAACAGAGCCTTCCAGTAAAGCCATAACTTTGTTTCAATCAGGTTTTGGATTGGATGTTTCAGTTCTCTGTTTTGGCATGATTTCTCAATAAATACATTTTTTAAAATGTATTTTTTTTCCAATAGAGCAGAAACAAATTTGGAAGGGTATTTTTTCCTGGAAAAGTCTGGTTTGTGTTTGTTTTATTTTTCCAGTTTGAATGGGGAAAATAAAAGAAACACACCCAGCTCTGAGCATGTGGTGCTGTTATTTCTGAAATCAACAATTACGTGATACGAACATGTCCAGAGTACTTTTTACTTCATATGATACTTGTTTCTTTCACGAACTTTCACTCCCTGTGAACACAGGAAAACAGAACGGTACATTTCTTTTGGAGTTTTCAGGAGCTGGCATAAAGCTTGACAATATAAAGAATGCCCAGCATGTAGTCGAAAAGAAGTTTGTACAAACACACGACTCAGTAAAACCACATCAGAAAAGCACTGTTTTAAAAACTACAGGTCAGTTTCAGTTTCTATGCAAGATGCTATTTTTCCTTTCCACTGCCACACCGCTGTATTGTTGGTAGCTTAAAGGGAACACTGTTGTGGTTACGATGCACTGAGAGGAAACCAAGCGGGATGCAGTCCCAGTCCTGCAGTGCTACACCCTGTGCTGCAGGATATTGCCGCACTGGCGCAGCCACGCAGCATTCCCCCCACTTATTTTCAGGGTACATTTGGGTCTGACACTGTAGCAAAGAGAGAATGTGAATAGCTGAAGGTCTAGAAAAGTCTTTTCTGTGTAAGGTGGGATGGATAGTATAGCTTTTGTATGCATTCATTCACAGCCCAGCATTTGGGTACTTTATGTCTGGTTAAGAGAGCGCAGACAGGGAGGGGGGCATTGCCTTGTGCCTTCCCCGATTGTGGTACGCTGAGCATCCCTCCCTTTCTGGGAGGAAACAAAATTTGGCCTTCTAGAGTACACATTCAAATGCATTCTTATAATGTATTCAGAAAGCTTCTGGAGGCCAAGCAAAGCACAGAGGAAAATGCCTAACAATCAGAGAGATTGAAGCACTGGCAGAGACTGGCAAACTCCTAAGGAAAATAAGGATTGGATACAGGTTGGACTTAAACGTCATAGAGGCCTAGAGGGGACAGCATACAGTATGTTGCAACCCAAAAAGCCACGTGGAGCTGCTAACATCAGTTAAAAACTAAAGGGAAAGACAAGATTTATGAGGACAGCGATTAGAGAAAGGCTGACAAGTGCAATACAGTTACAACAAAACACAGCTCTGTAGAACGCTTCTGGTGGTGTTGGCATGTTTATTTGAAGGAAAAAGTCGAAGTCACGATATTTTAGCATTAGTTTGTGGAATCCTAATGCAGACTGCAATGCTTAAAATTATGGTTCTGTTTCATTATAAGACTGTTACTTGTGAATTTGCCAAACCAGAGTGAAACTTCATGTAGCAGGATCTGTGTCATACTGGATTTTTCTGGAAAGTTTCAATTAAAACAAAAAAATCTACATTTCTAAAAATAAGACAAAGGAAGAATACATCATTAAAAGGTACTAGTTTTGCTGAGGAGTTCTAGCACACAATCTGCAGCAAGGGGCCTCAGAAGCTGGAAGACACTGTGGACTGAGGGAACAGGGAATTAAAACTGTCCCTTTTTCAGTTCTGAGTGTTTGTGTTTGCAGTCGGTAGTTTTTACCACGGTAAGAAATGTGGCCATGAATCAAAATACTATCGTTTAGTATACCATTTACATAATTGTTTAGTTACTGCAGTACTAAGGAACACTGGACCCACTGTATTTTGGTACAAAGTTATATTATTTTATACTCTAGCCCTAGCTAAAATTAGGAATGCAAATATAGAATTACAATTAGCATATCATAGAACTCAAACAAATAGTATTAGGTGAAATCATAGGCATTAAAAACAGGTCAAATCCTGCACTTTCACTCTTAATTTTCATGAGGGGCAGACATCTGCAAAACCTAATTCTACCAGTCTCATTACAAAAAGAATGTATTCCTGTTCATGTTAATAAAATTCTCAAATTATTTTAAAAATGAAACTGCAGATATTTTAGGTACGGTCATAATTTCACAGGTAGAATTTCTTTCACTCTTCCTGAACTTCTTTGCCAATACGCATCTCAAAAAAAACCCAAAACTGTATGTCAGTAAAGTTTTTACCTTTTTCTTCCTGAATTCAGTCATGATAAAATATGCTTTTCCCTCTGAAATACTATCTAATATTTCTTCTTACATAGGCAGGAGCTCCTGAATCAATTTAATTCATCACTAAAATTCATAATCCTCAGTAGTTTATGTCAACATGACCAACTGAGATTTAAATTATTAGTTATCGTACAATCAAGAACTCAGAAGTGCAGAACTTCAATAAAACAAAGATCCATGAGTTTTCATCTTCTGTTAAGATTACACAACACCTGGGTCAGCAAGTTCAGGCCCCCAGCTCTTAAAAACAATTTCAGACGGTCCTTTTCACAAATAGTTCTTATTGCCAATCAAAATCACCTAGGATATTTTCCCCTTTTATTCCCATTGAAAAATCTATTTTGGGACATTTCCTTTACAGTTAGAAACGTTTTCCAGCCTATGTTTTTTAATGATTTTTATGTGCTATAAATAGTCTTAAGCCACCAGTGGCCTTCAACTTAAAGCAGTTGCTCTCCTGCGGTGTTTACCCATGCAATACATTTCTGAGAATCTCAGCCTTTCTGCTGATGCAGACAAAACATTTTCTTAGTCCACTCTTAGAAATAAAGTGATACTCTTCCCTTTGGTACCCCGTACTAGGCACCTACCTTCAGTTTGATGTCAGCTTTTTTCAGTATAGATAACCAGAATCCTAAATTTCTACTCATACTTCTGAATTCTTTTCAGAATAGTTGCAAATATCAGATCCTAGACTGTTTCCACAGCCATGGTGCTAACCATGTTCCACAATCAATTGGTAAATTTATGACTGCAACAGAAATACTTGCTATTCGCTTTAACTATGCAAGCTTATATTTGGATTGTTGAACTTCATAACATTTCTGTTATATTACTGAAGTTCATGTGCTTCCTCCCGACCTGCTTCTTTTCATGATCAGGTTCATTCTGGGTTCACCATTTCATGGTGAGGTTCATGATCAGGTTGCTCCCAATGAGCAATATTCTCATCAGAACTGGATATCAGATTGCTCTGGAAGAAGAGAGCTTCAGAAAACTCTGCCTTTTCTTCCTTTTTTTCATCTATTTCTGTCTCTCATTGTTATTTCCTGAAAAACAGGTAGGGCTTGTCAAACTGTTTGAGCAGACTTGCACGCATAGCTGACTGGATCACACATTTCTCTCATAACTGTGGAACTACAACTAGCTTATCTTTAAACTGTGATACTGATCAGGGTTTTCTTTCCTTCTTCCTTCCCTGTATTTTTTCTCATTATTATTTTGGGCCACATTACACACATTAGTTCACATTTTACATTACACAACACAAGTAGTTATTAACTTGAAGACCAGAAAGTAGCCATAAAACTCTTTTGAGATGAACACTATTTCAGTGGGAATTTTTTTTATGCAAATATTGAAACTGGTGACCAAGCTGAACTAACATTGACAAAAATATTTATTAAATCTTACCTTTTCCCTTCTTTCTTTTTTTTCAAATCACTTGCAAAAATCAGCTCTGCTTTATGAAGAAAATGCAGCTAAACTTTGCTGCTAGTTGTACTGTTGGGCACCTCAATAATTAATGCAAATAATGCAAATGCAGAAGATATTAACAAATAATTTCTTTTATAACTAGTTTGCTGAAAAATAAGTATTATGAAAATATTTTGACTTGAAATAACTGCAAAACTTACTTAAAAGACATAAAATGCAAAAAATGAGCATATTATCACTTTTTTAAGAATGTAATTTTCCAATTTGTTTTTCTTGGATATTAGCATATAAATTACTATTTTGCAATTTACGCTCTGTGAATTGAAGTAAATGAAATAATTAGGTGCAATCTTCAGGTTCACGAGTCAAATTAATAACACTGTTGGTTTTAAATTTAAGTTTATAGGCTAGATTTATTTCTGGTTTATAGTAGTTCTGCCAGTCTCTTTCATGATAAAACCCAGAACTTTGGAAGCAAACCAAAAATGCCATTGTTTGTCTTAGTGGGGATTTTAACATTGTCATAGCCAAAAGCATAGCATGGCAACACACAGTTTGGTTGGTTTTTTGTGTTTTGGGGTTTTTTTAATGGTCCAGAAAGCATTAACATTGGAAATTCAAACAGTAAGACAGCATGTTATCTCCAGATAGGCCTTCTATAGGCAACAACTGAATTATGAAGAACAGAAGAAAGGGAAAGAAATATGTATGCACAATGCAATCATTTTACCTCCTGGAAGCTCTTTCTCTCAAGTTTTTCTGGTTTTGATTCTTGTCACTTTTTTTTTTTTTTTTTTAATTGTAAAGAGTAAAACATCAAAGCATACCTGTGCATATATTTTACTTTTCCAGAACACACAAATCTGCTAAAGATCATCTAAACAAGGATGAGGCAGATGTTGGGAAGGAGACTTGCATGAGGTCACAGAAGTCGCTATTTTTAACAAAACAATGCTGATATGGTTAATTTAGCAAAAGAGAAACAATGTATTAGTTTAGAATCAGAACATATTAGCTAAGACTACTGAAGGGTCAGATCACAGAGATAAAGGGCTCTGATTCCAAACCTGAAAACACTTATTTTTCATTCTTAGCCACGTTCAAAAGAAACATTTCAGTTCAGTTCATGGAACCTGCAACAATCAATACATATAAGTGCTAGAAGCATCTAGACCTATCAAATGAATTCATCAATTATAAAAGAAAATGTAATTCTTTAACACTTACAAACACCAGATTTATATCCAAAGGAAAACAAATCTATAAGTTTGCCTAGAGCAAATTACAAGTAGATACACATTTCCCTAATCAATTAGGCATTATGGAACAAAATTAAGAAACTGAACTATAGTTTACCTCTTAAATAACTGTTGCTAAACAAGTTTCATTAATCTTCTGAGCTACTAGTAATCAGTATGACAATTCAACAAAACCAGATAGAATAATTTCCTCTATAAAGGACATCAATATCGCACATATAAATAAAATTTTAAGAGCATTGAAAGGAATTTTAACTAGACATTGTAAACATCATGTACATGGGTTTTGTTTAATCTGTTTTACTACTTCCTGTTCAGCATTTATTCTTTCAACTCCCTCCGTTTCCTAATCCATAAAGATTTGAAATGGGGAGATTTTCAAAACTTGTATTCTGCTTTTTCTTAGAATAGTGAGGTGTTCCCAATGCCCAAATTCAACAGAAAAAATTTACAACAGTAATGAGTGTGATAGAGGGCATTCTAGCAAAGGATTCTATTGTGGATGTGTTTTTTCCTAATGCCCTAAAGTACACACACTAGTTTTGTGTCACAATAATTCTGAACATCAAAAGCAGTAAAGAAATGCTCCAAAAATCATTGCTTACTTATTCAATGGGTCTGTTCCTATTTCCCTTTAAAGTACCTTCTGCCTTACTGAGTATCAAACTAGTTGTTCAGGTCTTTTTAACTCTCGTTAACATTGTTAAGTCATAAACAATTCCCTTGAATAGCAAACTGGATTGTGTTCCTTCTCCTCTGGAATCAGAAGTACTATAAACTGATCACTGAGCCAAATTTTGTCCTTACTTACACTGGTGAATCATCAATTTATGACGCTGATGAAGGAAGTTGGCCTGAATATTTGAACTATACACTGGGACAAGGATAATGATGCTAAAAAGCAAAAGGATGATCAAAACCCACAATGAGTTTGCAAAATAACATGGGACAATGCCAGCATGGCCAACTATTCCATAAATTACCTTCTAAAAGTCCATACGTTCTTCAGCACTGATTCTAAAGGTGTATTTAGTATTAATCATCTAACTCTTCCTTTAAACAAGACTAGCTTTGCATTCAGATCATTGCTGGTACAGGGAATTCTGACCGTCCTGCACAAATGCTTAACTTTGAATTGAACTAATCAGCAAAGTTAAGCATATGTGTATCCAGTATTAATATCTGTCAGGAAATACGACTTTTTTAGGTTTTTTTAATACAACAATAAAAGAGAAATAGAGAAAGGCAATTCAAAGCTGCCTCGTTGTTATACTTCCAATTCAGGTGACTGAAAAATTCCACAATATACAAAATTATATCAATTTCCTGGGGATCCAAGTGGAAAAATTCTTAATTGCACTGTTTTCTATTTGTAAACCATCCCAGCTCTAAAATTAAAAAACATAAGGGTTCTATCCTCCCTTCTTTCTAATGAAGCACAGAAAAGAAAAACCAAACTTTTTTGTCCTCTTGCTATAATATAAATTTCTGATATTTTTACTTTGAAAAGTTAGACTGATAAAAAGCAAATGAAGCTAATATGGCATTCAGCAACTTTTCAAATTCAAGTTTCACCATTGAAGCAATTCATATCATCAACAATATGAATATTAAGTGTAACAAATACGCTGTTTTGAACTGGAAGGTCTTTTTTGATGTATATTTGTAATTTATTTTATGGAAGCCTTCATTTTCATAAAAGTGTTGTTCTACCAAGATGTTTCTGCTTTTCTATATGCCATATTAGCATTACTACAGTGTTGTAACTGCCTATAAGTGTTTTAAAATATATGTAAATCTTAGATAAAATATTACAATGTTGCCACGTAACCGGAACAAGTTTTATTGAGCACAAGACCCTAGGTTCATCTTTACCTTTTTTTAGACTACTCATAATGCATTCCAAATGCCAAGATCTAATGTTATAAGCTATGTTATAAGCTGACACAGTCTGTCATTGATAGTCAGCTGGAACAAAATAGTTAATGAAAATAATAATTTGTAGCCAATATGGAAGAACTAAAAACTGCACTGCATAAGACCATAGCTGGGAGAATGTTCATGTATTTGTACAATTAAATATTGTTTAAATTTACTCACTCTCTGCTCAGTAAGGGTAAAAGATCAAACGTGATTACATATACTGAACACCATCAAAACAAGAACCATCTAGCAACTGCAATTTTGTTACCATCTTTTCAACCCCATTCCTGCCACATTTCTAAATTCTTCTTTATCCTCTCATAAGTAACTAAATCTTTATGTCCATAAATGTTGAAGACAGAGATTACTACGTCTTTATCCATCTTCACATAAATTATGCATAATTCATACAAATGCCAATAGAAAAAGTTTCTATAAACCATTCTTCAAAGACTAAGAATCATTCTTGTAAAAAAATTTTGATGAGTGGATTTAGTAACTTAAGACTGAATAATTACTGACAAGTGTTAACAGCTTATTATAAGACAGAAAGGGTCATGTCTGAAAAATGCACAGTCAGTACTAATTGTAATGACATTGCAGTCCTGTATTGTTGCAGCTCTTAAATTATTGAGGAAAAAATAGTCATTTTTAACTTAATCCTTTTATAGAATGTTCATTAATCAATGCCGAATTTTGCAAGGACTGCAGGTATAAAACATGAAATAATGACTATTTGTTCCTGATATATTTGGATGAGAAGAATTTTTTTAACACTTTATGTAGAATAGATTTTCTGATCTGATATAATCTGTTAAGCTTTGGGGATCCAGATATGGATCAGTCATCTGGGTTCAAGCAATCAGTCGCAAGACTTCACAAATACAAGTGGAAAATATTAGCATTTTCACCAATATTAACTAAAATATTTGATTATTGTGAGCAGAAAACACGTAAATGCTTTCTGATTATTGTGAGCAGAAAACATGTAAATGCTGCTAAATGAAAAACAAACCAGGTTTTGTGCAACTAGACTAAAAGGAAAACAAAGTCAAACATTTGAGTGAGCATCAGAGAACAGAAATCGTGAAAAATATACCTAAAAGCATTTCAAGTAATTTTTTAATGAAAAGAAGCATATACAGAACATAAAGATTTTAAAAAGAAAAATGGAATAGCAGTTTGGGGATGCATCTAGAGACATCATTTATCACGGCTTTTTTTCTTTTTTTTTCCTCCTTTCTGTTTTCTTTAATACAATGATTTCAAGATGGAGTCTGTGGAGAGGACTTTTTTGGTTTACTGTCTTTTTTCATGTCCTTACAAGTTTTCAGTAACACCTGCAAGGTCTCAGAACAATATTTATATAATTTTCTTCCCCTTAGCAAACAATATTTAATATAAATACATAACACACTAAAGTTTGACTTAATGATAAAATGTTATTTGAACTTTTATTTTTCTTTTAGAGATTGGAATTATGTTTTCTTTTTCCACTCTTTAAAATTTATTTTTGACAGTCAGGACACAACACTCAGCTTCTTCCTGTTGTCAGTGTATAAGAACTCAGCTAATTCTGAGTTGTTCAAACAGGATATAGCAGCTTGTTCCAGGAATGCCTGAGTGTAGCACTGATGGCAATAAAGATGAGGCACTTGCATCAGTAAAGATAGTAGAATCACACTCTCTGGTTTTTGGGCCAGTTGGGGTTTTGTTAATACTGTTCTTCATACTATTCAAAATCCACACTATGCACCATATTAGAATACATTCTCCTATACTGCATTAAATTATCTTGTGTAACATTTGAAATTTATGACTGGGGAAGCATATAGTCAACTAGCATTAAATCAAATACACTTGATCCTATCTAGATCATGTTTACTCTTTCAGATCTGAATTTTAGGTGATCTCAAAAAAAACCCAGAATTTATTTTAGAGGAATTAGAGGAAGATTGTAGAAGAATTTATCTACAGGCATAGTCATTCTGCCCTATGAAAACATGAAAACAAAATTTCTTTTTAGGTGCCTTTAAACTCTTCTCAGTGTCAAACATCCATATAAAATAATTCAGCTTTTCCATGCAAACATGTCACACTGTGTCCAAATGCCACTGTTGTTATAACCTGCTCTCAAGAATGCTAAAATCTGATTTTAGGTCTGTTACTTACCTCGTCTTCCTAGCTCAAGACAAGGTATATTTAATGTTATTATATCATTCTTACTGTATCTTACATCGACTAATATTCAATAAAACTATGCCTGAAATATCTGCTTCACACTTGCAAAAACCTTGCTTGTGTTTACAGCTGCTATAAACTAACCAAACTTTTCATAACATAGGAGAAATAAAAAAGAAAATTTACATTCCATTATATTTAGCCATTACAGAGGGCTATAGTAATTTTTCACTTGACTTAACAGTCACTTATAAAGTGGAAGAAACAGTGCATCTTTACTGCTGCTGTCAGAAAACTGTAATTAATGCTGGGCACATTTTCCCAGTGCAGACGCCTGGCTTTGATCTGCTGCACTGACAAAGGCCAAACATATTTTTCTCTGTGTGGAGTGTAACCTCACAGCCTTGTGTGCAGGAGGCCCAGGCAGCTCAGTCAGCTGTTGTACCTGGACTGTAATGACGGGGTGTACTGCTGTGTGGTCTTACCATGTCTTACCTTCAGTTTAGCTAGGAGGAACTCGTGATCTTGCAGTAGTTTTTTAGCCTCATCTTGATTGCTGCCAATTTCTAATAAATTTGGCGTTGATTCAGCCAGCTGAAGCTTCACCCATTTTCCACACTGTAATAAGTAAACAATTATAGCCTTCAGCAAACACAGGCTTTCCTTCATTGATGCACTCACGCAGACTCTCGGGTCACACGTTCTCCCCATGGTCACAGGAGCACAGGGACCCTCCCAATGGTCACAGGAGCACATGGACCCACAAACATGTATTCAATTGCAGAGTGAAGACCCAGAGAATATAGCAAACTTTTTGAAACAGGTATCAAAATACCAGATTCTAGACTTATCCAGTAGGTACTGCGTTTTTGGTTTTGCCTGTGAAGAGTAATGAGGATAAGCTTAAAAGGTTTCTCCAGCTCCTCTCCCCCTTCAGCTGAAGATTGCACAGATGGTTAAGGAAGCTGGGGGGTGGGTGGGAGGTACAAGTATGTTACAGCAGATGCAAAAACCATAACCTCAAATCTTATTTCCACCACACAGATCCAACATACCTCTATACTGAATATATATATAGAGAGAGATTGCACAGCTAGCAGCAGGGACAGCTAACAGCCTTTGGAATAGGAACCCAAGCAGCTATCTCCCATTGAGCCCTGGAGGGTACCCAAGGAAAGGAATCTTGACAGCAACCCAAAGCACAGTTAATTTGTTCCTCACTGTGTTGCAGAACTGCTGGCCTGAGAAGCGTGACTCGGAGAGGATGGTGATAAGGAATGGAGCAGTGATGTCACTGGAGGCTAGCATCACTCCCACGGCACACAGGGGAAAAATAAATGTCTTCACCCTGGACTTAAGTCTCCTTGCAACAAAATTATACCCGTGCAGCAGTACAGTCCTCCAGGGAAGGGTGAGAACTGATAGGAGGAAACCTTCCCACCTGCACAACTGAGCTAACCCCATCCCGCATAACTGCCCTGATTCGGTGACAGCTGGACTCATTACCACCTTATTCTGCATTACAAACTAGTGGCTGAGGCTACTGTGATTTCCAAGTTGCCTGGAGAATGAAGAATCAAACTGCTAATAAATTCCAGCTGGGATTCGGCATCCAGCTTTACTCCCTGTGCCAAGTTTTGTGCAAACCGTAGGTGTGGGTTGCAGCTCTCGGAACAGGCCTTCAGGTGCTTGTAGGCAGCTATATACACGAGGGCTTCCACTACGACACATGGGAATATGAATTCACAGCTTTCAAAAATAACCACTCGTTATCAGGTTTAGGTTTTTTTTTTTTTCCCCCCAGCAAACACTTCAAAAAAAGACATGCAATCTGCAGTTATGGAGTTGGTAGACTACTAATTATGTAAAATTATTGCTAAATACAGTTTAAAAATATCTTGAGGAATCTCAGCTATGATTAAAGGTAACATCATGCTTATTAACACATTTTCACAGCACTCTGCATTTATCTCTTAGTTTTTAAACAGAGTAAGAGGAACTCCTTGCCTCTAAGAGCCTACATATTTTGGTCAAATTATGTATTCTATTTAAAAACAAAACACAACACAAACAGAAACAAGTGTTAACTTCCAAGGAAGCTGTTAGATACTAACTGATTAAATGACCTGGCCTTATCCTTTTATGCTAGCTAACAATTTGCACAGAACATTTAAAAGAAGTGGTAATCACTGAGCAGCAGAAAGCCAAGAACAGACATGCTAGCAGTTGCTGCCTTACCTTAAGTACGGCTATAACAATACTGGTATCCCCAGCCTGGACAGCAACTGAACTGACTGTTGTTGTAGAAAGCTTCTGCTCTGAACTGGCTTCATTTGACATGGTGTTTCAAAATGGGACTTGATACGTTAAAGCAGACTTGAAATGCTCTTGCAAGGTCCGCAGTTCATTTCAGAAAGCAACAGTCTCGCTTAGATTCATTCAGTGAAACGGCTCAGCTAACACTGATTACTCTGCCAAAAGGAAAGAACAGGAGGTTAAAAATAGACAACTCCATTGAGTTTATCATTCTTGAGAGAGATTTGACACACCCCTAGTTTGGTAGCATTAAGGTGCCTGTTCTTTTTTGTCACCATCTGAAGTGTGAAAGGCTTCTTCCATGAACATCACCTGACACTGGCTAACCGAAGGAAAAAATATTCTCAAATTAAAACAGCTAGAAAAAAAAAATTACTATTGAGTCTAAACAGACAGACCCCATATTTTGAAGTCTCAAAAAATGCAACTATACAATCTACGTTTTCAAGTTCTACAAGCAAAATATTTTCTCATTTACTAGTTACTAAATATATTTGCCTAACACAACTCTTCCGCTCAGTCAAAGTATTTAAACAGGATGAACATGTGTATATAAGTCAGATGCTAAATCAAAACAGAATGGGATTTTTAATCCAAAAATATTTAAAAGTACAGTGACCAAAACAACCACAGAAGGAAACCAAATACTTTGTGTGGCTTCTTAAGGAGTGTTTTATTCCTGCCTAAGATTAATTTACTTGCTTTCCAATTTAATCAGATGTTCGTATAGTCTTCATTTTGTTCTAAGTGAGCATAAGGAAGATCTCTCTAATACTTTTTTAAACTCCACTTAAGTTTTTCATTCAGTGCAGGGAAATTTAAGACACACTTAAATCACAGTATTGGTTTGGCATATTAATTCTATTGCCAGAAGCCCAGAACATGCCACAAGTAGCCTACAGTAGGAGACAGCAGCTGTTAAATTTCCTTCCACAGAACAGCTGAGAAAGTGACACTGGTGTTTAGGTTTGCAAGTCTCTCTGGAAACACAAATCCACCAAGAAACTACACACATAACTCTCCTCTAAGCATCTGCTCACTTGATTTGTTTAAAAATATGTAACATTTAAATACTTTTTTATACAAAATACATTTACTAATTGCAAACTAGGACAGACACACCTGAAATGAAACCATGATCTGGAAGCAAAATCTTAAATATTTTGGACTCGAAGAAAATTAGGGTAGTTCCAGGGAATTTGAACAGATGTGTCAAGGTTTGGGGTTTTTTTTCATTTGTTTGTTCATCCCTCCCCACCCCAGTTGTTGGTAGATTATTATCTTAATCTGATCCCCATCTTCAAACCACAACTTTCAAATGGGGTATCCAGAAAAGCATTGCAGTGGTTTGTGCTGAAATAAATGGGCTTGGCAAATCAAACCAACAACTTTCCTTGTTGTGCCAAACTTGTGCCAAAACAGAACCACAAGCTCTCAAGTTACCAACAAGGGAACAAGTATCACATAGTTTTCTGAAACTCCTCATAACACCTGAGAGGCCAGTGGACCCCCTGCCACTGAAACATTATATAGGTATTCGTGAGACTCATGTGGGTATTCATGTAATAGGTATGGCAGAACAAAATGTTTGAAATTTAATGGCCACTCAAAAACTGGAGGGTAGAAGTCTGGAGGAAAACCTCAAAACTGAAACAGAAAAAAGGCCTATTTTGGTTTGAATAGAAGATAGATCCAGTATACAAAACTTGCTAAATACTCAAGATTTAAAAAAAGACATTCCAGAAGACAAGCGACTTTGGGTTTGTCATGCTGCAGGCAGCACAGAACAAACAGGACTTGACTGCTGGAAAAACTGATTGGGGAAAAAAACCAGTCTGATCTCGTTAGTGCGTTACAAACCAATTTTGGTGCTATGTCAGTGTGCCATTCAGGTTTTGTTCTCTCAAAAGCACATTTTAAGTGTACTTTTTCACAGCACAAGTTGGGCCAATCCATCATCTCACTAGGGTAGCCAGACTTAAGAGCTGTTTTTCACTCAGGTTAAATGAGGAATCATTTTTTGTAGTGCTGACAGCTGGAAATCATGGAAAAACACCACACTCAAGAAGTTGACCATAAACAAGTTTGGCAGCAGCTGAGTCAAGTGATTCAAGATGCCTGATAACAAATGCATGGATATTCTATTTATTTGGCTTATGCTAAGCCTACAAGATAGAGACAGGGAAACATCAGAGTAGCAAGCAGAGAAAAGGTAGGAAGGAATCAGAAAAGATCTTCCAGCATAACTCTGGGAGAAAAAGCCGAGGATTTTGGCATTAGATGATGATGTATTTCAGCTATGCCCAGGGAAACACAATCTAACAAGCGTGCCTCTCTTGGTCTTGTTTACTTATCTATCCGTCATCTGTTCCTCTGCCTGAAGCAAACAAACAAAAATCCTGCTAGAAGCCAGAAACAGGCAGGGTATCTGTGTCAGTAGAAAGAAATATTTTCCCTTTGCTACTGCTATGTGAATGATGAGAGTAAGAATAACAAGAGGAAACGAGCATTCACCAGCTGTCCACAAGAAGCTACGAAACTGAACAGATGAACAAAGGAAACAATCTCAGGGAAAGAGTCAAAAAGATAAAGTCTCTCCAGTGTACGTAATGTCAAGTATTATCTCTAACAACTGTATCTAACAAGGATTTGAGAGGTAAATTCATTTTCAAGATTGAGCATGTCTCACCAGCAGCTTTTTCTCACGTGTGGCAGGGGAAGGCACTAACCACAGGTGTGACAGTTACACATGGGAAAAGGGCCCATCTTTCTTGAATATAAGTTGCTTTTTGTTCAGAGCTTTGGAGCTGCCAGCACACTACGAAAATGCCTCTGGGAGAGACAAGGTTCACTCCCCACAGCCTCAGAGATGTGAGGTCCTTCACGTTGACTGGTTTGTAAATGTAACAGGTCTTCTTTTCTTCCCTTGTCGCCTGCCTGGGGGGACAAGTGTACACAGCAAGGGAGGGAAGGAAGCATCCCTCACACTGATGGGTATTGTGTGGCTTCAAAACAGGCGCATAAACACTACTTCCTTCTGGCAGCCCCACCTGAATGAGGAACAAAGAAGTCAGACCTCTCCAGGTCTGTGGCTTCTGCTTTTTGCCAGCTCCTACCACCTCACCTTTTAAGTAAGCACCATTTTCAGGTATTGTCAGGAATGATGGCATGGGGGCACAAAAGTAAGCAATCTGCAAGTCTCCCTAGGCTCACGAGGAGGGGACTGTGCAGCCACAGAGGTCACAGACAAGGGTGAGGGTTGAGCAGGAGGTAAGTGTTTCTCCTGGGAGAGGTTCCTCTTTACCCCACACTGGTTGAGTGAGTTTCTAGGATGACAAACTGGTTGAAATCCTAACCAAGTTTTGTCATTTCTAAAAAACAAAACCAAGTACAGTAAAAACCATCCAGCTGCTGTAGCAGTCAGGGAGGAAGTCAAGAAACAGATGCCTCCTCCCAGAGGTCAAAAAGTACATGATCATGTGGGGAACAGTAACCTGTAATACTGTCTGTTTCTTTACACTTAATTAGAAAGAAGTGTTTCTCGCAGAGGACTGCACTGTGAAGGCTGCCAGAAAACAGAAGGAAACTGAGGCAGACATCACCCTTTTACTTGGGGCCAGAGAGGCAGGACAAGTTGGGGCCAGACACAAACTAACTTCCCAGCACCCAGAGGCAGAGCAAGTCATAGCACAGGCTACCCTGCTGCATCAGCGAGGCTATGAGGTTCGGACATCGGCCACAGCCAAGGCAAGTCTGTCCTCCCACGACCCCTGGACCACTCAGGGGTGAAGGGCAGCCTGGCCTCGCTCCCTGCACAACAGTGAGGAGCTTCTGCTGCCAAAGCTACGGAGGCAGGGCAGGAGAGGGAAGGAAACTCTCCCTGCTCCCAAAAGCGAGGTTATTATCAGCTGCAAGAGGGGAGGGAAGGGCCAGCCAGGGTAAATGAGATTAACTTCAGGTAGCTAACGGCTGAAGCATGGGCAGAAGCCCATCAGCTTAGAGTCCACAAGCTTAAGAAAAGGCAGACCTAAACCAGTCCAGGATCCTGGTGGTTCCGAGAAGGGGGTTGTGCCATCTTTGCCACCACGGGAAAAGGCACGTAAGTCCCAGTAAACGGCTAGGAAACAGCTGTAAAAGAGTTCCCGAGGGATAAAAGTCACCCCCCTCCCTACCCCCCATCCAGCAAAATATGTCAAGAATGGACCATGGTCCATATTGCCTGGATTATTGTTTGATAGCTCCCAGATTCATTTTAATTTAAAAACATATGAGTATAATGAAGCCTTATAGCTCCTACCTTCCCATTCTTCCTGTGCATCACCCTAACAAAACCCTTCTACTCTTGCTCCTTCATCACCTGTCCTGAAGACACTTTATACTACCCAAGGAAAACAGCATGAAGAGAAAAAGCTACCCAAAAAGCACCATCACACAAAGCAAAGACCAGAAGCAAAGGTATCCCGGTTCATCCCTGTCACGCTGAATATGCCTCTGTGAAAGAAAAAGCACAACACTGCTAAAGTGTAAAACCAACCATGTACTGGAGTTCAAGAAACCAGCAAACAGTTTAACATTGTTAATTCAGTCCAATGGTAAGACTAAAATCACCATTTGCTTGCTTCCAAGGACATTTAAAACATTTTTTAAAAAAACCCATACAGTAAACAGACCCGGGAAGCAATGACAGCTGATACATTTCAGTCCACTGGTCATAAATTTTTCATGTCCCACTCTTTCATCCCAAAACATTCTCTTCCCTGTATCCCTCTTTTTGGATCCTAGAGGATTTCCACGAACTGTTTGTATCTAGTACTTGTCAAAATAGTACTAAAATCCCTATTAGTTATTAAAGGATAGAATAGATCCACCAAATTTGACTAGGGCTTACAACCACATCTTGTATCACTTCAGCCTCCACTTTTATTTTAAGAAAGCTCATGTAGCCTTTAAATTTAGAACTCCAGCTTCTAAATGTTACATAAACAAAGACTATTCTTTCTAGCATCTGTTGTTTTAAAATGTCTTCCTGTTCTTTACCTGGCTTATATACAGGGTAAAGAGGAATGCCAACACATAGGGACAACTTATGTTTTTATTCACTAGGTATCATGGTACTTGAATTCCTGAAGATTTTGCAATCACCCCAATTGTTTTCAAATACACAGAAATAATCAACAGAGCTTGGTGGTAACCTGCTCATCTGATCTGCTTTTTTATCTTATTACCTTAGCACATGACTCAAGATGGGCAGCAGAGCAAACTGAGGTGCTGGGATCCCCACTCCAGAACCCCTGCAGTAAAACAGATTTTTTTGTTCTGGAATGTGTTTAAACATTAGTGCTTTCAGAAGGAACCTCCTTTCCTTATTCAATGTAACACCACGCAACAAATTTACTACTTCAGATTCTTTACTTGCAAATGAGCTTGAGGTGGTTTCATACATCAATAAACTGGAGGAAGAGGACAACAAGCACTTCAGGGAAAGGAAGAGAAAGAGAGGGAGCGAGGAGCACAAGTCCCAGCGATAATTCTGAAGCCATTGGCAGCTCTGACTGATTAACAGATGTACCTCTAAGCCAACTCATCAGAACAGATGTCTCTAAATCCAAACACATTAATTACTTGGTATCATTCTTCTTCACAAGTTTAATTTTATTTTGCTCTCACAGCCAATAAAAAATAGAAGTTGGATTTACAACTTTCCTTAAAGTGACAGCTGCAGGAAAGACTGAAAGAAAAAAGTGACGATGACTATTCAAGTCTAAACATAATGGAAAAATATAAACAGTGAAAGTTTTAACTGTTGGATGGGGTGAAAAGATTAAAACACAAAATACACAAGTGTGAAGTGCAAAGTGATCACATCTCATTCTCTCTCACGCCCCAGCTGAAAAGACCAGCATATCCTCCTAAATTTACTGAAGAGATGCTGGGGAGACTATCTCCACTTCAGTTTCCTCAGAATCAGCCGGAGAGTGGACTTACCCCATCAGCACCCCCGGGGAAGCTCAACATTTCTGTCTCAGTGGGTGTGTGTCCAAAAGAAACGCCTCACAACCTGTGGAGATGTAGTCTGATGAATTCAAAAGTGAAGCAGTTTTAACAGCTTCAGGTGGCACGTACACTAGTCAGCCCAACTGCAAGCTTGTCAACAGAGAAAACCGTGGCCCAGTGTATTCATCTCTGTCAAGAGAATGAAGAGACATTGGGTAGTTCATTAGCCCATTGCTCAGGCTCCATCAGCAGCAGTAGAAAGAGAACAGTTTATTGCACAAGATTAGCATGTTCCCTCGCCCATGCATGTAAGGAAAGCCAGCAGGACTTTTGTTGCTAAATTCCTTGGGAGCATTTTAAATTCCTTCCTGATGCGGTGTGTTAGCACAGTGGAGTATGCACTCTGCACCAAATATAGATGTGAGACAGGCTACGTTTCTCCCTGTAAAGAAGGGAGCTTAAGATGCAGATTGTAACCTACATCTAAATCTCAAGGCAGCTGCAAACCAGTCCACTAAGGCAACTACAACGGCAGTTTTGTCCCATATCACTAACTTCTGCATTTAACTTACATTTACAATTTAGCTGTATTAAAAGACTGTTTCTCTAGTTATTTTTCAATGTTTATACGTGAATACAGTTGTCTATATTAAACTTGTGAAATTAAAGCATCAATTAAAAATCACAGAGATTATTCAAAGAGGCAGTTATAGTGGTGTAACTGGGTTCTTAGGACCATGTTTGAAGAGTGAAACATCTCTGTTTAATCTCATCAAAAGTAATCAGCCAGCAGTGATGCAAAAAGATCAGTACGAGTCATTCATTTAACAGGAGACTAATTAAATAGACACAATCTATCAGATTAACCACATCAAAACATTAAAGCCATATTGTTATTGTTTGGAAGAGTTGATTTAAATGGACACAAATTTCAGAAAGCTATATTCAGAACAAATACAGAAGTATGCTACACAGTCACATTTCTAATAGCACGTTACTTTAGACATCTGCTATTGGGGAGGGTTTAACCAGAACAGAAAAATTCAGCAGGGGAGTTGAATTTTGAGTGCTAAAGAACCACGAGGCTTTAAAATCCTTTTCATAAAGTCATTTATCAGCAGGGTTATAAATAGCAGTGCTTTGTTTTGCTTTAAAAAGATAACTCCATCTTGTATAACTGCTACTTGAAGGTTCACACTGCTGAGCATTCCTCTGTGTATTCTGGTCATGCATTTCCCTATTCCAGATCACGGTACCTCAAAAAGCAAGTACCACATCCTGCTTGTCCCTTTCACATAAGCACCAAATCGTGTGACGTACTTAGAAGATGTTAAAAAGCGGGAAGTATTGAACACCCACCCCCACCCAACCATGCTTGTTTGTCTGGAACGGGGTTGTTAAACTGATTTGTGCTCAATGCTGATTCCCCATGTAACCAGGCTGTGACTACAGGATATGAGGATACTCCCTCACTGTTCCCAGTTCCAGTGACCCTTCACATGGTACAAATGACGGCATGTAACACTTCAGAGTTCAAGTCCCACATAAATTTAGGAAGCATCCCCCTCCCCCCAATACTCTTTCAACACTAACTGAAGAGTGGTTAAGATGGATTTACATGTTTCAGAACCATTGTTTGCCATCCATAGCAAAAACTCCTGCTGCTGTACAGTCACCCAGAACAGGGGTTTGCTCCTTGTTCTGAGCCTGGGTGCTCAAACCTCATCGGATCTGAACGCTGCTGTCTGCAAGAGCAGGTGGTTCAGTGCAATAGGAGAGGTTCAGTGCACAGAGACTTGGTACCCAGACTCATTATATATAATCACTGTTCTTCATATTGCTTCCAAGTGACACCATGACGACCAAATTGTCTGCATGGCATCATGTACTACAAAACACCACAGTGGGAAGCAGGAGACATTCCTGCGAGACCATCTCTAATGCATGTATGCTTATCCTGGTGAACATCTTTTGGGGAAAAACAGAAGCAAAGGTTTTTTCTGATACTCCTTTCTACTGGAAAGGCTTTTCTTGTGGTCTACCATGCAAAGAAGCTCTAGCTTTGGGAACTTGAGTGTAGGCTGGTGAGATTGCATCAATCCTTAGGAACAACATCACCTTTCCTATGTCTTTGCTAGTGGTTTTGACGACTTATTCCAGAACCTGAAGAGTTTTCCTGCCTTCCTCTGAGGGGCTGCCACTGGCTCCATAGGTCTTGGTTACTGAAAAGATGCCATCTCTGTCTGCCCTCTGCTGCTGGGGTGGACAAGATAGGAATGAGAGTCTGCAGCTGTTTCCTCAGAGAGCAAACAGCAAGAGAAGGGAGAGACTGAAAATTCTCATTTTTATCACACAGGCTCCAGCTTTTGTTTGAAACACTGCTCAGAAAGTGACAATACTCTTCCACCCTCATGATGGGCCATTTACCCCTTTACCCATTTCCTGCTCCAGAGGGTCCTCACAGATGGACCTCTATAGTTCCAGAAATGACCCCTTCACACACAGATATGCCAGAAACCAAGCTGTTCTCATGCCTATTCCCATGAGAGGCACACATAGTCCATGGACCAGGACCATACATAATAGAGAGCTGCATTATCTTGGTGTTCTGCACATTTGACTCACTTGGGCACCAGGGCCCAAGCATAGGACACACACAGCATAGGACCTGGGCAAGTGCTGCACAACAAGGAGCTGCTACAGGAAGATTCCTGTCACAGCACAAGGTCCTGAAGGAATTGATTTCGAAAACATAGCAGCCCATGCTGTCAAACCAGAGACAGGTATCACTTCTCCACACCACTGCCCCCAGTGCTGTAATATCACCAAAAGTATCCCTTCTCCCCAGAGATACATATAAAAAAAAAAAAAAAAAATCAGCATCTTTACTTGGCTGTAGTAGGGAAAAACAAGAAGTGGTCTGTCAGCATGTCCTTGTTGGATTTGGCTGCAGATTCCAGGGACAAGGACCCTGGGTCAGCTCTGGAGGGTGCACACTCCTTTGGAGACTCCTTCATTGTCACCCAGGATCTGAAAGCCCACCTTGGCAGTGTGTTCCCATGTGACAGTCTCTTCAGGCTCTTTATACAGGGCATGTGGCTGCCACACTGTGCCTGAGGTGCAATCGCCATTTCACACCTTCCAGAACACTGTTTTCACTCCCTTGACTTCAACACAACATTCTTTCTTTCTTGTCCCCAACAGCAGTCATGAAAGAGGCAAACTCTCAGAAGAGCCACTGAACTGTTCTCCTGTCTGCTCCAAGCAGCTTCTGGCTCTTCCACCACACAGATCAATGACCTGCCATCTTGGGACCTCAGGTTTCTCCTCTTGATCAGCAGGAGGCAGAAGATATAGCTCTCATTATGGTAAATTAGCGTAAAATGGGAAAGAGGACATTTTTAAAAAAAGAATTATAAGAAAAAGAAGGAATTCAAAGGAGGAGACAGATGACAAAAGACTGGACAAGATTTTGAAC
Source organism: Falco naumanni (assembly GCF_017639655.2). Classification (NCBI taxonomy): domain Eukaryota; kingdom Metazoa; phylum Chordata; class Aves; order Falconiformes; family Falconidae; genus Falco; species Falco naumanni. The sequence goes on from NC_054061.1 coordinate 48,046,632, forward strand.
TAGGAGAAGTCTTCACGAATGATGAAGGGGAAGGTGAGAGCTGCAATGAATGAGGGACCGACAATCAACAGTAAGTGCACAGACACACATGGCACGACCTTTTGTAGCAAGAGAACCATGGCAGGGTATTGAAAGAGCTCTGCATGGCTCACGATCTTGCTACCAATACGCCTGTGTTAGGTATAAGCTGAAAGAGCTTGTGGGAAGGGGTTGCACCCATGTTGGTCAAGAACCTAAAGTCGCATTAAGTGTTGGTTCAATTTAAATCACATTTCAGTCTGAGCTTCCAGATTAAAGACTAAGCTGTAACAATATAGTGCTCTGAGAGCCTAATATGCAGTGAACTAACACAGCCAGGAGATCACTTTAAAACTGCAGTACTGGTGTAGAGCAAGTCACTAAAATCAACCATCTGTGACCTTGCTGTCTGTGTTAGACCTGCCAGGTACAGGTTCTTCCTGCGACCCTTTTACAGATACGCATTTACCACAGGCCATCAGCATCAGTGCCGATCACGCAAATAAACCAGTTGCTCAAATGTATCTTTTCCAAGAGTTTTACCTGTCACAGAGCATCAAATAAACATGTCCCGTATCCTTTTGCCAGGACAGCAGTCTTTTCCTGTGAATCATGGAATAATTTATTTTTGACCACTTCTTCCAATTTCTCAAACTGATGCTGAAGTATCAGCCCTCTAGTGCACTCTGCAGTCAGTTGCTTTGATTAAGGATCCCCATTGCTCAATCACCTTCACACTTGAAAATAGGTTTGCCCAGGACAATAATCACCATCTTTGTTTGAAAAAGGATACAAATTGAAGTTTAATGATACAGCAGATACAAGATTTTCTGGTATAATCTCCTGTGATCTTACTCATGGCTTGGAGACAAAAGGCAGGCCAGCACTACAAGCTGACATTGCAGTCAGACACAAAGCTGCACTGGGGACCCTCTGTATGCAATGGAATTGGGGACAGGGAGAGAAAGGAGATATCAAATCAAGTACAACTGTAAACTTCTTGAATTTTTAAGATTGCACGGAAGTTCTTGTCTTGTTTTTAACCTTAACACAATTTCAATATTAGAATGCTTTACATATGTAAAAAATATTAAAAATCCTCTTAATTTGCAAAATGGAATATTAGATTTAGGGCTTTTTTCCCCAGTTATACACTTTCTATAGGTTTTCTATTTCTTTAGCTAAACCAAGATAAAATTTAAAAAATAAAATATGGAGAAAGTGAAATATTTTAACTCCGAGATGGAATCCAACATAGGCCATTCCAGAAGAGAGTTGAAAGATTAAAAGCCACATTTCAATGATAAATCCCAGAACTTGGCCTAAATTAATAGAAACTTTTGTGGAGTCCTCTGTCATCCTTCTATTGCATGGAAGTCTGTTCAGAAGGCAGAGACAGATTATGCACCTTGCCAATGCAGCAGGGCCTGCAGTAACTGCATTTGAAAACATGGCTTTCAGTGTTCCAGGCATAAAAATAGCATGCAAGAGTAGTTTGTGGACTGCATAGCTTCCCCCCCTCAATCTGATATTTAGTAAATATTCTGCAGTTAAACCCCTTTCTCCGAGTTACTCTTTCTTGCCATGTTAATATTTCTTCTATTTGCAGGATATTTTGACTAATGGCTTTCAAAGAATGACCTTGACCTTCCCAGACTTCCTTGCAGCCCACCTATTGACACCACGTGATTTTTATAAATATTTTCATCATAAATTAAACTCTTACAAGTCACAAGTTATCACACTTCCTTGGTTTTCCCTCCTTTCTTTTTGCTGACTACTGCTCTTCGGGTCTCACTACTATACGTAGGAAAAACCTGCATCACCTCAGTGTTCTGAGATGAAAATCATTTGAGCTGTGCTTTTTACATCCTCTGGGTGTGTGCGTGATTTTCATGACTATAACATCTCACCCACTCCCAAATATTAATGAGGTTTCCTTCCCAAAAACCCTGTGAAGCAGGGAATGCAGCTGTCAACCCCTCCCAACACACTTGCAGCAGCTACCATTTCATCCTGAAAGTAATTTTTCTTCGGAAACAATGAAGGAACTCTTTACAGTGTCTGCTGGATCACTTCCAAAATCTTTGACAAAATTGCTAGCAGAGAAGACAGTGTAGTAGTAGACATGTGGACATATATCCGATAAGGTCCAGAGGACAAAGCAACACCTTGAGAAGAGGTAATAGCCAACAGCAAATAGCAAAAAGGAACTCCAACAGTTCACATTTCTGTCACCTGCAGAAGCAAATGCCCTGGTTCTGCAGAGGTAATGCACCATGAAACGATGCCCGCAAATGGCAGCTACCTAGCAAATTGGCCATATATGATGAGCAGAAATAAAAGCCTTACAAGGCTCATTGAGTGTGTGGCTCACTGTAACCTTTTGATGCTGTTTCAAGCAAAGCATTAATAAAACCCCTGGCTGCAGCTGACCACATTACTGTGTTACTTGGGATACATTCGCCTCTGGAGGAGGAAGGCCCCGCTCCAAGAGGCAGCAAGTGATATAAAGCAGACAGTGGGCCATCACGTTCACATCGTCACCACAGATATGTGGAGTAGCAGTCAAACGTGTTGAATACATTGTACAATCTTCACCCTGCCGAGACTACCTTGCAGTTATCTATCGTCCAACAGAGGCACGCAGAGCTGCACACAGGGGTTCAGAAACAGAACAGTCTGCACTTCGTACCAGTTTAGAATATGGCTTGTTCCCAAGTCTCTAAAAGTCAGAGTCTCACCACACAATCATATTAAATATCAAGCAACCATGCTGTATACTTGCCTGTGGAAATGGTTAAAACACTAAGAAAGCTACTCTCTTTCCTAGTAGTCTGAAAACCTTAAGAGGAGAATGGAATGTTAAAAGACACTTATCACTTGGCTGAGATTCAAAAAAAAAAAAATCCTGGCATGGTACTGAAGAGGAATGTCCTATGGGAGTTCTTCAGCCCACTGAACCTCTGCAGCCTCTGATCCTGTGAGGCATGGGGATCGTAAGCAATCCAGGCATGCCTGAAAAGTCAGGAAGGACAGCGGGGATGTGCTGTCACCCAGCATCTGCAGCTCTTGCTAAGAAAATGAACGCGGGAAGCAGAACCCCCAAAACTGAGATGGCAATCTATACACCGCAAACCAAGCATAAGACAGTGAACCATGTTTGAAAATAACCCCACTGAAATTAAGACATCGATTGCCCCTGCCAAAATGGAGAACAGTAGCAAAAAAAAAAAAAATCAGTTTTGCGAGGCCTCTGTGCATGCTTTGTTCCGATACAAAACATCTCAAGGAACAGGTCTTCCGAGAGGCAGTTCTTACAGCTAAGCTAGGCTTCACTCTCCATTTTATTTTTGTTGTTTATAGGTAATTAGAATTAATGTTGGTATAAGACCTGGGAAAGGGCTCGAAGTTTTTTTAAGGCCCAGCCTGTAAGGATACTGTGTGGGGAATGTTTATATCCATTCAAATAGAGCCAGTGATCCTCAGGACTTCACAGAAGTCTCAGGGCTCTCCTACCTTGGGCTGTCACAGCCTTATTCTGTGCACAACGCACATCTACACGGAACTGCCCAAGCACCTTACTGCGCATGTGCCAGGACCCACAGCTGCCACGAGACCTTATCTACTTAAGGTACATGCCACCTTCTGACAGTGACAGTATCGTAGCAGAGTTGACAGAACAAGATTGGGATGCTCAGAAGAGCTAAGTGTGTTTATACGGTCATAAGTGGAACCCAGTTTTAGGTGGCTGTGCAAAGCAGTCATACAGGTCATTGCGGTCACATGCTTTGCTACAGAAGTTTGGGGCTCAATATATATATTATATATAATCTGTGGCTCAATCAGACTTCCCAAAGAAATATTATTGCATACTGATATTAAGTACATAAATAGGGATAGTTACATTGGGTATACTCAGATATTTTAAGCACAGATGTATGAGCTTAATAAATCAATAGGATATTTTACACAGCATACATATAATGTTAATTACATTCCTCCACTTTACATACAAATGCAAAGTGCATTAGAGGTTTCCCAACAGGAGCTTGTATCAGTGGTGTCTGACAGTAATCAATAGCTAGCTGCTTGTGGAACAGCTAAAAGGCTTCCCAATATGTATTTAAAGAATTGTAGAACTATAAAAAAAAGTTTTAACAATTTTAGATTACTTTAAGCTTTTAAGCACTTTGCATGCTAGTTACCTGTGCACAAAAAGGTAGTTTTTCCCTGTAGCATTAGGTAGCCACAATACATTTGACGTTTCAACACTGCCATTAAACTGCCAACAAAACAGCATTATTTAAAAACCTGTGGTTTATCTGCAATAAAAATCATGTTACCATTTCTGTTTGTTACTTTACCTGCACAAATTCTTGCTAACACAACCAATTGTTTCCACTTCACCACCTTCTCTTAAGATATTCCAAAATGATAAACTTAAGACCAATTAAAATTTGCTTTGCTCTTCTTTGTTTATCCAAAGTTTGAAATGTGTAGTCTAGCTCTTTGCTCTCCAGCTTATAAACTGTAAATATCATTAGTATCTGGAAAGTTAGCCAAAATTTTCCAACTGAAGTTAAATAAAAAAATTGGCATTTCCACTTTGCTTTTTAATATTTTCCGCCTACTTCCTTAGCGTGTTTAAAATTTTAAGGAAGTATATTTTTTATCCTCTCTATTCAAATGATGAATTCATATCCTGAGTCAGCCCTCCTCTTGTCTCTATATTATATTTGCATAACCTTTGCTGTAATTGAGACCTGTGTAAAATGAAGTCAACTCTGACAGGAAAACTGTTGCCTTAATTTTCATTGCTATTTTAAGCTTAAGTGTATCATTACTGCTTTACATATACTAAATACTTTTCAATATATCCTGGCTCTATATGTTCTTGTATTAGCTTAACTAATGTTTTCCAGTCACACAAGCATCTTTTTTTATTTTGAAACATTTCAAATACATCCAAACATGGCTAAACAGGAACTTAGAAATACTTGTTACTGATTTCATTACCATGGAACAGGTTTGAGTCCATCACTTACAAGTCATTAGCCAAAATATATTTAGGACCATAATAACTACTATCTTTACAGTCACTCCTTATTCTATTGGTATCTTCCCATCTTACATGTAAGCACTGTATCCGTCATTGCAGGTGATTTATGTTAAAAAACCAACAACCACCACCAATGTGGTTGCACCTTCTGGAACTCCACTGTTTGAAATGTTTTTGCTATCAAAAAGCACAGAGCAAGAACCACAGGTAGAGCCATCACTACTGCTTGCACAGACAACTAACAACAGATTACTTGAGCAATTTTGCCTTTTAGCATGTCTCTATGTATACTCATTGACCTTGTACGCTCTTAATGGCTATACGTTTCTAAAGGTTCAGTAGCAAGTATAACCACACATGATAGATTAACTAAGACCTGCACAAAAATCTCACCGTTTGTTACATTCAAGAGCATTCTTCACAGATATGTTTATTCCATTCTTTCAGTAAGACAAGAAGTCTCAGCATTCATAGGAACGGCTCAGAAATATCTGGCAGACTCACACAACGTGACCTAGAAAACTACTTAACCATCGTTCCTGATACATAGAAAATGGGCAAAGTGCAAAGTGCTGATAAGTGACACCTTTTACCAGCTACCAGCTTTCCCTAAAGGCAAGGAATTGCACAGAGGAAGGGAACAGAGCTACAGAAAAAGCTGGCATAGCCCAAGGGGTTATATCACAGACTGAGACAATAGGGTGACAGTCTGAATTCACTGGCCTCTAGGAATGCCGAACAGCAGCTAAGAACAGCCTCAAGATTGGACTTCATATACTGAGCCAAAATTAACGTCAGGGTTATTAGGGTGAACGGTCATCAGTTCCAAGTTGTGCATGCAGCTGTCACACGAGTGAGTTAGGAGCTTCTTCTGATGCTGCTCTGGTTTTGCATACATTATGGAGCCCCTAAACAGAATAAAAATAGAATAAAAAATAAACCCTGCAAATAATCTTAGTGTTTGTAATACATGCTTACTGTAAACTAACATTTTAATGGTATTTAATACTGCAGACCATTATTTACTGTAAATGGAATATCTACAAACAAATGCTGCAGAATTGGAGATGCAGTGCTCATTAAGGACTACCCTCTTAAATTTACTTTTGTGTTTGCACTTTGTATTAAATATACGTACATTTTTCATGTTTGGGTTCTTTCTAAATAAATTTCTCTCATCCAAATACTAGCAACAGCAACAGCAGCACTCTCAAATGTAAATGAACAACTATTAAATTTTAGAAGAGTATATTAAAAAAAGTCTTATAAATTAAGGTCTGTGAAACTTCAGTTAGTTTAAACCAATATTAACATAATATTGTACCATTGCACCAAATGCATCAAAAAATAATTGGATTTCTTCTGCCAAAATATCCTGAGAAGAAAAATACCTTTATCACTGAAGTTACAGATAAGCCATTAATTTTGAATTACTATTTTTAATAGAGAAATTGCTTTTTTTGACACATTACTTTCCTCTGAAGAAACCATGGAAAAACTGAGGCAAATAATTAAATATAATATTTGAATGACAGATCCATCAAGAAAACCTGAAGAGTAGTAACAATGCCAACAGGAAGAAATCATTATCTTTACTGTGAACAAAATATAGCATGGTAACAACATAAGGTACTTAGATCTACAGTTGTTTGCTTCACACAGTACTCTAAAATGCTCAGATACCACACCATCTTCCAGTAAATAAAATATTAAACTTATCTAGATTAAATCTGAAGAATAAGAAGTTAAGCAAGTTATGCACACAGATGATTTTGTTTCAATGCAATTCCCTTCTCAATAAATCTCATTTTATTACTAATCTCATGGTTTAAAGTTGTTTATGAACCTCATGTTAATTTTTCATTAGATGAAAAGCTTTAACCTCAGAGATACTACCATGGATATTGCTATTATTCAAGAATCCCGATTCAAAGGGAAACAAAATTTATAAATAAAGGACAAGAAAGGTGTACCAGACTTACAGGGAGAGAAAACCATTATTAATGTAACACTGACTTATGCACATACTATCTTACTTTTGTGTAAGCACTGCTATCAAGGTAACAAAAAATAACACAGACTCTGACTCCTATAACAACAGTTCAAGAGCAGTTCCCCTTATAGCTGCAGTGTTTTAAAGAACATTTCATAAAAATGATACAGATTTTGTAAATATGTTGGGAGAGTGATGATTTTTAGTACCATTTATCCCAAAAATGTAACACAAATGACATTTGGGAAATACAGACCAGGATCTATTCATATTAGATTTTTAAAAGATGATTTTTATTAAGCACAAACAGCTTTTAATACATTATCAATACAAATAGGAAAACATTTGTTTAATGAATTTGATATATCAAAGATTTGATGGGCAGGTTGCATACTGGCACAATAAAAATGATCTTTTTTAAAAAAAGTATTTCAAATTAAAATTATAGGGTCACCACTGTCTACACTGCAGGAACTTTACCTACAGTCTAAAAGTACTACATCAAGTGGGCATAGGGGGAAGCAAAGAACTAGTTTCGTAATATGGAACTCCTAACACTTTTATAAGCACCATTCAAAGCTTGCATCAGCTGTTTAACTAAGAAGCAGCTGACAGGTCAGGTAAAGCTTTACAGCAAATTTCAGTGCAAAGTTTACAGTTCCTCTTCATAAGATACTTTGAATCTATGGTTTCATAGCATGTTAAATAATTATGGCTTGATAGATGTACAGTGTTAAGATGCTGAGAACATTTACTTTGAGAAAAGATGAGACTTATAACAGCTGTGAAATGCATTTTAATATATTATGCCAAATTCTGTAATACGCGAACAACATGCTGGATTACAAACTGAAGTCCTATTATGAATTCATAGACAAGGGTCAGTATTAGCTCTCTGGGGTAGTGGCTTCTGGTTGTCTCAGTTGCTGCTTTTTCAGGCTAACTAGCTTCATCTTCTCTCTAATGTGTTCTGCTGCAGAAGCCATATCGCTTGGGCTCCCAAAGTACTGTTCAGACCTAAAAAAAACAACCCCCACAAAAAGTTATCAGCGAGAAGTAAGACAGTATGTGAATATACATGTGAATGGCACTAGAAAACACAAAGCAGGTAAGAAAAATAGGCACTTTTTCCCTCTTGACATTTAGACGCCACCTTTTAAAGGCTTTGGAGACTCAGTGATGGGACTTGACAGCAGATCTTGATGAAACTATTACAAATACTACATGACACTTATACCCAAAAGACTCTCTCAACAGAAGGGTGACAGCAGTGAGGCACTAGAACAGGTTGTCCAGAGAAGCTGTGGATGCCCCATCCTTGAAGTGTTCAAGGCCAAATTAGATGGGGTTTGAGCAACCTGGTCTAGTGGAAGGAGTCCCTGCCCATGGCAGGGGGGTGGAGCTAGGTGATCTTTAAGGTCCCTTCCAGCCCAAACCATTCTATGGTTCTAACAGCAGTGCACTGTTCTATAAGTGCAGCTAGATACCTCCTAACGCTGTTTTTTACCTCCCTTCTCTGGCTACCCCCCAAGTCAGTCTGGCAGTTTTGAGTACCACGACAATCAAGGAAACCTGTCTACAGATGAATTCTGAGGCTATACAATTGCTGCATTATTGAAGGACTCTGAAATCAGCCACATGCTGTTGAATTATGTCATCTATCCCTCAAACTGAAAAGAACACATTGTTATCTAAGTTGATTTCTCTCATTCAAATACAACAGAAGAACAGCTGAATTATTAGGGAAACCACTAACCAAGCTGTCAGCAAAAGGAGTTGAACAGAGTAAGTGTTTCAGAAGATTAGGTATTAAATCTAATTACAAAGCACAGAGGTTGAAGACTTTGGAAATGGTAGTAGGACAAAGGACTTTGAAGAGAGTAGGGGGGCAGGCGTAAGCAGACAGAAAAAGTTCACTCAGTAGACTAGTTTGACTAGGGAACTCCAGAGACTACTGATTGCACAAGTGTGCACAGCATCACACTATAGGCATATGTCTCTCCTGATGCAGATTAGAAGCCAGGAGCAGAACAGGGAGCAACGATCTGGACTTCAAGAAGATACTGACAAAAGTCCAAAGCGGTGAAGATGCTGACAAAGATGCTCTCCTAGCATTTTATGACATTCTGTGTGTTGCTACATTTCATGAACTACTTGTATTAATGAGTGTGCAAATTGTTTGTTAAATGCTTCGAAAATAGGATGCCTAAGGAAGACGAGCATGGGATCCTGGGATTTAGGACAACTAAGATCCCATCTTTGAGAAGGGGGACATGCAGAACTCTGCTGAAATGCCAGAGGGGTCAGAAAAAACGTTCAGTATTCAGTCAGTCAGGTGTACATACACCTATAGCTGCAGGAGCCTTGTGTTAGAACTCAAATCTCAAAGTGTGGCATTTTCTTTCATGAGGAGTTTTCCCAGGTTCTGTTTGTTTTTACTTTAATAGTCTATGTGCAAATTACATCCATTTTAAGAATAAGTAACAGTTGCTACTTTCACCAGGTCACTAAAATCTGCTATACAAAAGTTATACCAAAATACTTCAACAAACATAAGACACTTCTTGGTGGTGTTTTGTTTTGGTTTTGGTTCCATTCCCTCCCCCCTCCTCACAGCTATAAATTACTGCACTATTTTCAAATACATTACTGAAAGGGTGGTAAAAATCACTACCATTTCAGGCCTGGGACCATCTTCGTGGGTAGCACTCCTCAATGAAGGAAATTATATTGCATAGGGAACACGACATTTTGGAAATAAAATGACAGGAAATCAATTTTCATTACCAACCTCCCGTAACCCTATTTCTCAGATCGACTTCAGGTAACCCATAACGCAGTTGCCTGATACTACCTCATAAGGTTTCAGCATCTAATGCAAAATATTGATTTCAGATCTCATTCATTATGGTGCAGGATCCTACACACCCAGAGACTAGTTCCAAGGCTTGGTAATACTCAGGCAGAAGAAATTCACTACAAGCTCAACATCACAACGGACAAGTGTATTTTACTGATCACAGAGAACTGAGTTTTATTATGGCTGAGATTGTGAATTCAATTTGATTTTGTAGCTCAAGACAGACACCAATTTTAAATTAGTATGAAGAGCTCATGAGGGAAGTAGTTTTATTTGCTGAATAAATCAAATGTAAATTTAACTTCAATGCACTGCTTTAAGACTTCAGATAGATGGAATTGTGAATAAATTAATCAAAATACCACAATTCTAATCTGGTATCTTTTTTCAGAAAAAAAGAGATTGGGACTGGTCATTCTTCTGTTACTTCTACATACTTTGCTGATGTAAAGCTGCATAAATCTAATAATTACTGAATGTGAAAAAGTCAATACTTTGAAAAAGTTGACACGTTGCCTTTGGAAAGTTTTAAATTGGACCTGCCTGCTTTCTGTGAAAAGATGGGAAATAATTTTTAATAAGTATTAGTGCGCTGCCTTCTTAATTCCAGCAATAAGCATTCAGGATTCTTCTGCATATGAGGCTATTATGAAAATTTACCAAAAAGCATATTCAGAAGGGATTAGAAACATATTTTGCATACCCATCAGGATAAACTACAGGCACTGTTAGTCTGTCCAGCAGTGATTTCCCAACTGCTTCAATTTCATCGAACTGCTCCATTTCATTAAAAGCTTCAGGCTGCTCTGGACATTCTTGCAAAATCTGTTTTAAAAAAATAATAATGAAATGCAGAATGAAGTACACAAAGGACAGCACGTAGTTTAAGTGCCATTAACTGGCAGAGCAAATGCTCCTTCAGCGTCTTCACTGACACATTTATATGATATCAATTGAAATCTTCATATAATTCAAGAACAGAAAATAATGATTTAGCTACATTAAGATAGTTCCAGGATAGCACTGTTCTGTACTAGAACATTTTACATTACTTCTGAGAGGGAACAAAAAAGGAAAAATTGTCTTGCTTGAAAATATTCCAGCAACAAATATAAAATGCAAAAAATAGTAATCTGCAGTATTAAACATACAAGATAGTCATATAAAATAGAAGAAAAATGGATAACTAATGGTCCCTTAAAGGCAGTTTCAAAACTAAAGTCCACATCTGGAATAGAACAGGTGGAATTAAAAGAGTCTGAACACAAGTGTTTCCAGACAGGATTGAGACCTGATATTACTACTTAGTTGTGCACTTCCTACTCCTTCTCCCTCTGCTACTTCTTACTTTTTTCCAAAGCAGCATGAATATTATCAGCATATTTTTCTCACAGAAGCATTAGTATGTCACAAAAGTGCTAGGAGAATTATGTTTTTGAGTAAGAACATTTGTCAGCCATCCATTTACATTTTTAAACTTACGATTGCCTACAAACACAGCAATTAACTGTTGCAATAATGAAACAATGCTCATAATAGGGACTGCGAATCAACTCTTTGGAGTTTATGAACCACTGAATTCCAGTTTGGTACCAGGTAAAACTTTTTCCAGCCATCTCCGGCAGCACAGAAGATATATGTCTGTTTTTGTGAACTTCCATCAATGCCCAATGCCACTCGCCTTTTCAGCACTTGAATGAAATGCAACAGCCGTTTCCAGCCTGTGTACTCTTTCTTCAGAGGTTATTGTAAACTGTTTCCACACTCTGTTCAGTCTTGGAAGCGTGTCCCCTGAGGACCTTGATGTGCATCGCAGGGACTGGCACAAGACAACCGTTGCCTGCAGTAACTGTCTCCCGTAATCATAAGTACTCTAAAAGTTAGAGGGGATAGGAAAGAAAGTATATGTAAAAGCTCCACATTTAACTCAGGAGCTAGTTAAGATCTTAACTCCAGAGGCCTCCTCAATTTAGGTTCACAAAATATTTGAACTAATCTGGTCTACCAGAAAACACTGAAGTATGAATAAAATTGTAGTGACCAAACAGTGCTTTTGGTCTTTAATTAAAAAAAACCAAACAAACCAGTATCCCCTGTTGTCTAGTGTCCACACTGGCAAAAGAACAGAGCTTCCTGAAAATGTCAAATAGCTGCATGGATCTTACACAGGATACTTGTATATCTACTGCCACTATGACTGTCTCCCTGACTTCACTGTCATCATGTTTGTGGTCACCCAGCATTCAGATGCTTTATGTACATCATTGTAACAGCAAGCTACCCTGTTTAATTCATCAAAAGAGAAAATCAGTTCTGTGTAACAGATGCAATCTGAAAACGTCACATCCATTAATTGGCAAGTTTGAATTAGGGATTCCTAAAAGCAGCATACATCTGAAAAAGCACCTGAACAAGGCCCAGCTTGTACACTTTCTGTTCTTAGGTGAAACACTTTCACATGTACCTGCCATCTGTTCACATATTCAAGATTTGCAAACAGGTGTGCAAACGTGCCCTATGGCTTCAGTGAATTTCAATAGGTTCTTGTACAGCAGGATTCATTAGCTGGCTGCTACAGTCAAGAATTAAAGCTGCCAAGTTCTGCTCAACCACTGACTCTGCTAATGCTAAAACTCCTTGTACGGGCAGGACCATGACACACCAACAATCAAGTCTATCTAGAAAACCAGCAGAAAGACAGGCTCTGTTTCATGAAGTATAGCACAAAATAGACTGAAACCAAGTGGCTCATCCATATTGCAGTATTTTACTGCAGTCCTTTAAAAGTCATTATTTTGAAATATGTTTGAAGCATTACTTCCTATGTTTGAAATACATGCCTTTAAGAAATTCGATGTGAACTTTATGTTTTGTGGCTTGCATTGCTTATGTGAAGCAGGTAAACTAAGGTAGTAAACTGCAGCATAACTATTGTTGCTGGAACTTCAAAATCTCATTAGGCTTATCTCACCCATTCCAGCAATCACAATTTCTTCATCCAAACATTGAGGCAGACCATTAAGACTAGTAACAGCTGTTCCATGACTGTCCATAAAGGTACCAATTCCTATTTAGATCTTCTGAAACTGTATAAAACATATTGCTAAAAAGTCAATTCATTTCACCTGTGCAACATCAACAAATTTTCGATGTTTCTCAAGTAAAACTTTTGTTTCTTGAGCATCATCTCCCAATCGGATGTGTGTCTTCAGCAGAGCATCCAACAGTTCACTTAACCATTCTACTGCCTTAAAAACAAAAGATAATACAAACTAGTAAATTAAAAAGAAATTGATCCAGAAGGGTGAAGTAACTTCAGTACTAGTATATACTTTTGATAAGGAAAAAAGTTAAAAAATATCACAAACTAGTAGATCACGCAGGCAATCACCAAATATACTATTTTCAGTCATTGCTATATCCTTTATTCTCACTGTACATATTCACTAAATAAAACCACATTTGAAAGTGACAAAAATACTGTACAACTATCAAACCCCATAAATTTAACCAGTGGACTACAAAGACCAGAATGATGAAGTTCTGTAAGCATTTCCATACCTGAGCAGCATCCTCTTCACATTTAAATAACTGTACCATCTGAAGCATCTTCAGTCGCCGCACATCCACCATATCCTCACACCTTAAACAGTAGCACAGAAAGATTCACCAACACGTGTACAGCAGACAAAACAAATACACTTTGATTTTGACAACAATGTTTTCAGTGAGCATTAAGATGCAAGTGTTCATGGAAAGGTGATTAAAGCGTTTTTGTACTGCTTAGCTTGGCCGAAATATATAATGCCTCACGTAACAGTAAGAAACATGCAATAAATAGAACTGAGCACTACAACCCACTGAAATTGTGATCCTCAAGACTCCTGGTATTGTTAAGGCATAGACAGTAATACCAGAAGTAGCTACAAGGCCTTCCAGCATCACTGCAGGTTCCTTACCTTGTTGCACTGGTAGGATTTGCCACACAGAGGCTTACACGGCTAAGACAGACTTTATCCTACTGAAGTCTAGATGAAAGCTGGCTTTAACCTGGCCTAATTCCGAATTCTACTGAGCTGGCAGCAAAGTCTTCTTGATGAATAAAATGAGGACTGTTTAAAAGATGTTAACAGATCTTTCCATTTTTCTTTTTAGCTAACTAAAGACTGTAATAATTGAACCCTTATATGATTACGTCCTTTGCTATAACTTGACAGGAAGCATTTCAAAACCTTATCCATAAAAAAAACTAATTATATTTCTCTCATTCTGAATTAAGCACATTTTGCAGTTCTTTCTCCAGTTAGAATTTAAAAAAAAAATATTGAAAGGTCTTTTCTTTCTACAGTGAGAGCTAAGCTAATACAGTTAGCAAAATGACCTTTCCACTTCAATTTCAGAGCCTAAGTAGACAGCAAGGTTCAGACTCTACTGCTAATGAAATTACTCATGTCAACAGTTAGCACTATAAATGAATGTGAAAGACTGTATGCATGGATCTGTTTCTTCAAACTGGTTGCAAACATAAGCACTTCCAAAGGACAGTTTGTTAGCATGCTGCATTTTGTTATATGTACTGTAGCACTGTGATGCTTAGAGAAAGGAAATTTTTTGCTCTAATAATGCAGGAGAACAGCTTACGGATTCCAAAAGCATAACTAAAGCAGCAAAATGCCCCTAGAAATAAAAATTGTAATTCATGTGTATATAAATAATGAGAAGCATTCAATAGAATTTGGGAAAAAAAATGCAGTATTACAAAAATTATTAAATGCTACTGAGAGATAGTAGTCCTTATTGTACTTTTTTGTCTCTTGTCCAGACTGAAGAACCTGATTTATATCAATCATCTAGAAGCTGCTTCAAACCTTTGTCTGAATGCTTTAATGACTTTTTGATCCTCTAATTGATTTCCCACAATTTTATGTCCCTTCTAAGAACAGGAACCAGAATTGTGTAACACTTAAACCAGAAATGGACTACAAATCTATATAGTGACACAATGACATTTTCCTTTTGGTTTTCTACTCCTTTCCTAATAATCCTTAAGTGTTCTACCTGCTTCTTACAGTATGATTGAACAATAAGCAAATTTTGCAAAAGTTTTCTAATATTTATCTTTGGGTTAATGGCTGGTTCAGCGTCCACTACTATGTAACGTCTTCCCTTCTCCCATGCACATTTCTTTACCTGGTAGTGAATTTCAACTGCCATTTTATCACACAGTGACACATGGTCCTCCATAGCTCTTTGCATTTGCCCTCAACACAAGTGTTGCTCACGTAAATAGGATTCAGAGTACATACTTAAAGCAATACCTTCTCTGAGTGTTACCAAAACACATTGTTTCTTACATTAAGTTCCCTAAGAAAACTATTTGTGAGCGGTAGAATTAATTCCTAAAGTGAGCAAATTGATGCTCATTAAGACCTTGCTGTTCCTCAGAGGCACCTTTTTGTTCAGCCATTGCTCTCAAAGTTCAGGCACTTTCTATGGACAGTACTTTGTCTCAAGGGTTCCTGCAGTAATGATGAGCAACATCATCTGATTCTTTCACACTGTTGAGTAGAAAAAAAGAGGCAGTACTACAGCCAATCTAGTACTACTACATCTTTAAGACAAAAATAATCAAAGAAAGGCTTGGAGGAAGAGGATGATGGCAAAATTAATCCTTCTTGCCAATTCAACTCTCCCCAGCATTTTTCCCTACTACAACTTCAGTCTCCACACTATCTTTTTCCAAAACCTCACAAAAAAGCCTATTTTGAAAACTTCTATATGTGCCTCCATTTTGTACCCTGCCCCCCCCAACACCATCTCATCTTTCTTGCTATCTTCAGGAGTGAAAATGCCATGCTCAAAGGACAGAGGTTGTGAAAAAGAAGATAAGCAAGTATTTACATAATTAATACATAATTTTAAAGCCATCATCACTACTGTAGTCTTATTAGACCTTCCATCTCAAACTGCTAACATATAAAAGATGCCTCTTGCATCCATTCCGTAGCTCCATATAAAAAGAATTTATAGTTCTTGAGCAAGCACAGGAAAGCACTCAAAATATTCCATCCAGTAACAAAGTACAAAAGGTGTTCAGATTTAGGAATATGCTACAACAAATTAGGCAGGGAAGCTACTGTCCCATTTAAATATACCACAAATATAAATTACAGTTCTACTACATCCCTTAACTGAAGATAAAGCAAAATTATTTCTAAAAAAAAAATATTTGTATATATAAAGTGACCTATCAGCACAGGAAAGTCTTAATGACTAGAACTGTTGTTACTACCTTTGTTTTCTAAGCTGCATATCTTCCATCACTCCTTGGATATGGTCCACATTTTCTTTGTTTTCAATGGTCACATCTTTTCCATAGGCCCAGGATGCCTGATTAGATATCTGATCAAGGAGACTTTGACCTTTCTCACGCAAGCCTTGCAAGCCCAAGTCTAAAGAAGAAAAAAAAAAAAAAAAAAATCAGTGGTCACTCTTATACATATTTGGGATTTTTTTACTCCCAAAGGAGAGATGAAATACAACAGAATCTGAGCTGGAAGGCTGGAAATTGAAAAGGACATTACTACCCATCCTTCATTGCCCTTTCCAACTCTTGAGTCTGAGAATTTGTCTATATTAACGAAGAGCTAAGGGCTTTGCTATTTTGACCTAGCAGATAACAAGAAAAGGAATAAGAGCTGACAGTGAATATTAATTTCACAGCATATAAATGGCTAATTAGTGTCTTTCATCCACACACTTGCACAATACCTAAAATATTTATCACTGCTAAGCAGGTACAGCTTATAACTGCAACAGTGGCTGGCAGAAGTTACTGCTTACATCTGGCATGGCTGATATTTTTCTATACTGAGATATACCAACCCTTAGAAGCTACTGTTACATCCATTGTTTGGCAGCTCTATCTGTTTTCCTAAAGGAGGATCTAGTTTATGCATCAAACATTCCAATAACAACTACTACCATATATTATTTTGCTTCAAAGCTGTCCTGGTTTCAGCTGGGATAGTTAATTTTCTTCCTAGTAGCTGGTACTGTGCTGTGTTTTGGATTCAGTATTGGAATAACATTGATAGACTGATGTTCAGTTGTTGCTAAGTAGTGGTTACCTGAAGTCAATGACTTTTCAGTTTCCGGTGCTCTGCCAGTGAGGAGCTGCACAAGAAGCCAGGAGGGAGCAGAGCCAGGGCAGCTGCCCTGAACTAGCCAGAGGGATATTCCATACTATCACGCTCAGTATATATATAGACTGGGGAGACTTGGCCACGGGCTGCTGATCACTGCTCGGGGACTGGCTGGGTATCAGTCAGCGAGTGGTGAGCAACTGTACTGTGCATCACTTTTTTTTAATTGGGCTTTATTCCTCCCTCTCTCCCCTTTTTTTTACAATTGTTATTATTAGTATACTTTATTTCAATTATTAAATTGAAAACCCACTGGGTTTTACCTTTTTCCAATTCTCCTCCCCATCCCACCAGGGGCAGGGGGAAGTGAGCAAGCAGCTGTGTGGTATTTAGTTGCCAGCTGTGGTTAAACCACAACAAAAGCTCCTTCTACAACATATTGGACTAGATAATTGTTGTATGTCACTTCCAACTGAAATATTCTATTCTACACTTGACAGCGTAACAACCCTAAATGTGCCATTTATTAACATATACATTCAAAGCTACTGAAAATACTCAGTACGAGCATTCTGAAACTGAGTGGATTAACAATCTTAATCACCAAGGGGTCAGCTCTGGAGACAAAGAGATCATCTAAGCACTATGTTCCCAAGATACTAAGGATGGTTAGTGGGTAAAAAAAGTTTGTTTACAGATGAAATGCAGAATAGTGGTACGTAACAAATACGTATTACATGTAAAACATTTAAAAGAAACCACTTCCAGATTATTTTTCTAGACAGAACTACTATGCGGTAGATCGCATAAGCAAGTCCAAGAGTTAGGTGGAGCATTACTTACCTAGGAATCAGGAGACAGATATTATCTTTTCTGCTGTCCTTTTTTAAAGGGAGTGGTGAGATTACTGGTTTTTTTTCCCCTGTAACACATTCATTAGGATGTGTGTATCTGAAATGCAGAATTTTTGCTTACCAACGCTTTTCAGCTTCTCTTCCAGTAGTTTTAAAGTTTGTTGAATTGATGCCCCATCTGCTGGTGCTACATCTACACACAACATTCCTAGCAAGCCATCCAATTGCTGAGACAACTAAAATAAAAACCAACACAAATGTTGATATTTAAAAAGAAATTCAAGCTTCAGATGCTTGGGTCTGCAATCTCCTACATGCCTGGAAATCTGTCATTTTAGGAGTTTCTCTTTCCATCCTATAGGAAATGAAAGTCAAGATGGTAGATAAATGACCCATCTGCCTATAAAATTCCAAGAGCATATATCCCTAGATGGAGGCGGGGGAAGCCAAGATTATTAATTTTTAGTTTTAGACAAGTACAGGAAAGTAATAAATGCTATTTTGAAAAAGAAGCTACGAAAAGTACAACAAATTGTGGTTCAATTAATGCATATGCTTCTAATTAAAAAAAAAAACAAAACACCAAAACGGGGAGGAAGCAACTTTCTAAGCAGCAGTCATTTTATTTCAAATGCTATTGAAATGTAAGGCATATTACAAAGCACTTCCCTCCTAAAAAAGGGGAAATCCATCTTCTCAGCATTTCAACTATAGTAAATAAGGACTTACGGCATTTTCCAAGTGATATTTTATTTCCCTTGACCTCCCTATATTTTTTCCACTGTATTCAATATTTATAATACTATAGCAATAATATACTGACAGGTGAGCCAGTGAGAAGTTAAAAAGAAAAACTTACATCCTGGGCAACACTGTGGAATTCAAGTGCTGCTTGTAATAGATTCTGCCTGAATTCCAGCTGACTGGCCTGCCGGTAACACACATCGCTCAGCTGTTGCTGCAATGCTTTCAATTCCACAAGGTCCTCCTCATCCCCTGCATTTAGAAGAGCTGCTATCTGCTGATTAAGCTCAACATAAACAGCAAACCACTCCTACAAACACAAGAAAAGTAAGAATTAAAATAATAACAAACATAATTCTATTTCTCTTAAAATGGCATACATCTAACTGCAGACTAATAAATAATCGGACTAAAAAAGGAACCTATTACAGCTTACACTATAGTGATGAAATCTCACACAGGAGGAACAAACATTCCTAATTCTAAATCAACTCAAAAAGTGCTTAGTACATTTTAATACATGTAACGTAGTATGAAAAGATGGTGCAGCAAGATGGGAAGATTACAACACATGGTTACCAGCTCCCAGTACAAATTCCCATTCAAACTATTTTACTGACTTAACAGAGGAATTCCACCATTTTAAAATTTCTAATCCTTGCAAGTCTATAGTACTCTACTGAAACAAAAGACGTTTTGACAACTGGTAAGCTATTACAGAAAGCTGTTCATAAGACTTATCTAGGTGTTGCCTTCCGTGACATGACTGAAACTAGCAGTAATTTTCTTAAAACATTTAGAAAAACATACTACTGTTGACAAAGTAGAAGCAACCTCTATCTTCTGAATAAAACAGAGTATCCACGTACAGAAACTTCAAAATTATTCTTGTTTCTTATTTAAGGAAAGCTTTATACTACTCAATTCAGCTTGTGTAGGTTTGTTTTTCAGATGTTTTGATTCAACATACACAGGAGTTAGTTATGTTGTCATGGTGGTGTATTTGCAAAAGAGAATAGTTCGAATATTTAACAGTTCTGGGAGATTTAAAAACTACTTGATACATCAAGATCACATTCACAACTTGCATTATTGAGATGCCTGTAAAGGAAAACATGTTTGCTCAACAGCTTTTATTTTGGCCTACAGTAAAGTGACCTTCAAATGCCCTATGCATTTCTAGTGCTATGGAATAGCACCATCTATTGGCCTAAAATATTTCATTTAATCAGTATTCTTGCCACACTCCTATTGGGATGTTTGCATTTTTTGAAAAAATTACGCCTTCAGCTTTTGCATCATGTACTTAGAAAGCATTCAAAATACAGAGTATAAATATCCATATTCTGATTTTTTTTTTCTTTTTACCCAAAGCTGCCTCTACCATCTGTTCACAGGAAGAAACATGACTATGAAAATATGCAAAGGGAGGGAATAATGAAAAAGTTAAATTAGCAATCAGCCAGAAATTTAAGAGCAGAATAAACCTCTCATCTACCCCCAAAGAGGCAACTAAGATGACATAATATGGAAACATCTTCCACTGTCACACATGTACTACAGATACATAGGCTCAATAAACTCAGTTTAAACAACATAACTCATTATTACCTGCAGACACTGAACATACAAATCCAGCTTATTGAGTGTGACAAGTCAACTATCATATGACAGGCAAACAAAAAAACCTAGATTAGTAATTTTTAGTTTTAGTATTGAAGTAAAACAGTTGCAGGAACTGATTTTGGTCAAGCTATCAGTAAAATTAAGAGACTGGCAAATCAAATAGAAGTGTGCTTCTGATCCTTTCCACAGGGGAAAGTTAGGCACAGCTGTATGTGACAGCTCAAAACCATGGATAAAAGCCAACATATGCTCAAAAATAACAGTTCTAGATTGCTCATGAATAAAACAGAAAATAAAAACCAAAAAATACAAACCACCCCTTCCAAAACCAAACCCCCACAACCAAACCCCCAAAGAAAATTACTTTTCACTTCAGAGTAAACTGAAGTGAAAAAGCCTATCTTTAAAACATTTTCTTTTAAACAAAGCATTTTTGCAAGTATCTTCAAAACAGAAGAAATATAATCAACAATAAATAGGAGATGAAAGAAAGTAAGCATACAAGCTGTCAATTTGATTATTTGGAGAGAAAAAACCCTAGGAAAATAATGAAAGAAGAGCACACTCAGCTATCATGATGTTTAAAAAAAAAAAAAAAAATCAAAGAAAAATGCAAAGCACATTTTTCCAGTGCTGTTGTCAAAAAATGGTTTTAATTCATAAACGGTCATCTAAACTTAAGGTAGGCGAGTAGTCTCCAAATTACTTCTTTTGATAAAAAAAAAAAAAAAATTTTCTGACTCTGTTTCTACAGAGACCTGCTAGCACCCGAGGACCAAGCAGTGTTCAATCTTATCAGTGCTTTAGTGATCACCAAACTGTAGGCCAGCCTGCAAACTTCAATGGGACTCAATGATTTCAAGGACTGTATTTCACTCCAGCTAAAGCATAATTCTCTGTTACAGATACCCAAATGAGAAAAAAGTATATTCAATGCTGTTTTCTTTTTTGGTTTTGAAGTGCTAGTAGGATTGAAAGATATTCGAAATTATTTTTGTCAATAAAGTACACAGAGGATTTTTTTTCTCTTTCCAATTAGGATTTTAACTGTAAGATGTTTTACGCTTCAGAAGGCAGTGTTTTTTCAAAGTAGAACATTGCTTGAAGAGCTTACAGCAATGAGAAGACAGCAGGGATGCCATTCACTTGACCTAACAGACACCTACAACATATGCTTCTGCATCTGAGCAAGCAAACTGTACTCAGCAGAGATGTAGTCAATAGAACCAGTGTAGTCTAGGGCACAATGTTTCTCAGACTAAAGGTTTGGATTGGTTTTTTTCTTAATTATATGAGCAAAATTATAACTATTTTCTTTGCTGTGACTGCAAAGGGGACTTAGAAGAAGTGGACTGAATTGTCAATGTCTACATCGAAGCCAGGAAAGAGGAAAAAGCACTGTGAGCAACACTCCCTTTGGGAGCACTGAGTATTCATATCCCAAGCATAGTTAATCATCTGATGGGAAGATAAAATTCTGCTGAACCTTAGGAAGTCTTCAAAATTAGAAGCAAAGGCATCAGGTTAGTACAATGACAGAACAGTCTCAGTCTCTTCAAGATTTCATTATGAACATAAATCAATGAAAGTGTTAAGCCAGTTTCAGCTACTGGTAAATTGTAGTTTAATAAATGGCAACTGGTAATATTACTAAATATTTTATATATTTTATACAAATTTAATATACATTTTAAAAAAATAAAAGGTAAATGGTAAATGTAGTTTAATAAAGATAATATTAACTTGTTCACCTGAGAAGTACAAGGCTTCTCAGCCATTTTGGCAGAGAGGAAAAAGGAAATTTACTCCTCCTACTCAACATGAAAATTTAAGAACTGCTGCAATGTAATAAACCCCAGAAATATTATAGATAGAAATCAGTATTTTTCAGCACTGGAAAACAAATAACACATACATACAATGAACATATTAAGTTCTTAAACTGCTCAGGTACTTTCCTCTGTAACCCATGAAATCACACACTGCAAATATCCTAGATAGTCATAATCAAGATATACTACTTGTCATTACTCGTCATGTACTTAGAATTTATTTTGCTACTTGAAAAAGGTATGGAAAATCTCACACTGTGCTGACTCTCAATCTCTTCATGTTTCTGTTGTAAAGCTTGTGAAGCTCTAATTGAATCACCTATTCCCCATTGGGTTCTTAGCTGTTCTGATCCAGGTCCCTCAAGCCAATTGACTACCTGTCAAAGAGATAAAGATGACAAAAATAAAGTAGCAAATCATGAAAACGGGTTTAAAATAATTTTGTAACGTAAGTAGAAATATTTCAAAATACACATTTATGAAAAAAAAAGTTTAGGATCTGTACAAGTCATTGAATTCATTCACATCTTCCGAAGTACAAAATACTTTCCCTTAACCTTAGCCTGTCAGCTCCATGAAAACAGGTGGCAGATAGCAAAGGAGTTGTCATGTACATACTTGCCATTTTGTATCTCTGTCAATAAAATAGCTTAAAACACAATTTTCTTGGTAATGGATCTGTCGTGTTCAAACACAGTATTCCCCGCCCCCCCCCAGTGAATTACAATGCACAGCTGTATTCAACCTCACACCTGAGAGTTTTCTCCTTATTTTGTTGAATATATTGACGCTAAAGTACAGGACTCATTCCAAAACTAAATTTACACGACAACTTAGTATTTTATGTATTTGTCTTCCAACTTGCTCTATTAAAACAACAGAAGCCTCTTACAGAGTCTTAATGGCCATATCTCATGGGATCTGCCTTTGCACAAGTCTTTGCAGGGTCATGGCAATACAATTTTGGACTACAGTATTTGATTTTGTTTATTATCATTATTCTGAAACTATTTAATTTGACATTATTACAGAGTATCTCAGATTTTGGTTTCCTTATACACATTTGAATTTTCAGATGATATCTATGGCAAAATTTTATAATAAATTTTTAAATATCTAGAAAACAAGAAACAGCTTTGATAAAGCGTAGTGCAAAAGTCACTTACTACTGGAGTCCTGAAGTAAGGAAATGCAGGAATACCCCCACATTCTGAACCTTTATGAAAAAGCATAGGAAGCCAGCTTCCTCTCTTTAATGTAACCTTTGTTTGAGCAAAGGTGACAGAACAGCTTCACACAGCTTTTCAGGAAATAGAATACAATACACAATATAACACCATAACCATGAAGACAAATGAAAAAGAGACTAATTGGACTATTTTTCTAGTGCTGCTAGGATACATTCCAACAGTAATCAGGAATGACCACCACCATTACAGAAAGTTACTCAGTTCACCCCACATTTTATTCATCACATCTGTGTCTTACCAACCACCCTTTTTTGCACCAACACAACCTCCTCCCCTCCCCCCCCAAGTACTGCTTCACCGTATTTTTTTTTTTTTTCTCCAAAAGCAACCTGTGCCTTCATTACTTCTATCATTTCTAGGACAAATTAAGACTCTTGAGTTCTAGGTTCTTTTTGTTTAAAGATTAACTTCCTGTTGTGCTCAGCACCTCTGCACAGCTGTTGCTGGTTAAATATGGAATGGACCTAAAAGTGAAGGCACCCACATGTCCCCCTGTAATATCAGTGTGGCTAGGAAAACTCAGATATGGAAGTGACTGTATTCATGCAAATCTGAAAGCATTCAACTACTCCTTAGCAGTGCCCTTTCTGACCCAGACCACCTCCTCATTATAAGTTTCCAGCAACTACTGCATTGCCTCTGAAACTGCTCGGCTTAGCACATGGCCATTCTTGTGTGAAGACACTTGAACTGAGAAGAGTTCTGCAGGTCCCCTGCAGAAAGAAGCAATGTTACTTTCACAAAATCTGGTTTTCAATGGTTAGTGACTACTGCAAGGCCTGACATTAATTTCTGGGAATCAGGGTCAGAAAAATAGTTCACACCTCTGCCTAAGGAGGTTCAATGTTAGAATTTAACATAACACAGTGTTGCTCATCAGTCTGTTTAGCAGAGCTGTTCATCAGAAAACATCTAGAAATCGTTACCATCTTTACACTGCAGAAAGAAAGATGAAGGAAAGGGAAACAAAATTATGGAACAGAAGAAAGAGTGGTAGGTAAAAAGAGAGGGTAGAATACTGAAGGCACAAAAGAAGAGAGGTTGTTATGGATAAGAGGGCTTGAAACAGGAGTAAGAACTAAGCAGTTCACAGTAGGCAGAAGGAGCGAATAGTGAAAATGAAACAGGAACACGAAAGCAAGCCAGGAGTGGTTAGCAATATAAGGAGCTATACAAAGAGTGAAACAGGAATGTAATTGTAGTGTTTTGATTTCCTGTTAACTTTCATTTAAAAAAAAAAAAGTCAGCCACACAAGAGAAACACTGTCCATGTACACACCCATTCCAACTGAAAATACTCTAAGCATGTTGTATTACAACTTCCGATTGTTTTGGCAAAATCAATTCCACGGCACTTTGCATCTATTGGTTTCTTCCAGTCCATCACTATCTTCTTTCTTTTCTCTGTTAGTCTAACGTTCTCCCATAAACCAAAAGGAAATGAAACCAATTTCTAGATTTAGTAAGTTTTTCTCCCCACACATTTGTATCCCATTTAGAGAGATTTTAAATGCACTTTATAAAACTGATTAACTTGGTAAAACAACCAAACACATTCTTCCTGTGTACTGAGACTCAGTTCCCTTACCGAGTAACATCCATAGTGTAATGAGAGTAAACTAATAACTATTCCTATTACAAATATTGCAAAATGAGGCTGATGTCCCAGTAAACAAGGCTATTTAAATGCATTAACAATGTCAGCTTGCCAAAGTATGTTATAAATTTCATTTCAAACAGCACATCTTGTTCAACCACTATAACACAAGAAAAAAAAAATCTCACCTGATTATACCCACAGCCATGCTAATATGTTCTCTATAGTACTATTTTCATCTGTTACGTACTTTTATTATTTCCAGCTCAACATGTTAAGATTACATTTGGGGTTTTTTTATTTTTTAAATAATCATCATATTACTACATAAGTGAAAGTGATTTCCTCAGTAGATTTACATTTTCACTGCTAGAAATAACAAGATTGATTAGTTTTTAATCTTTACCCATACCTGGAACACTGAAGTGCAAGTACTTGATTTGCACTTCTCACACATTAGAAATGTCAATATTGAAAAGCTAAAAGCAGTATCTATTCCTTTTTCTGCATATTCAAACTACATAGAAGCTTAAAAACATATAAATCTAATTTCAATTAATAAACACAAGAGGGTTGGTTAATACTATAATATAAGTAATATATATATTAAAAAAATAAATTAATTTCATTTCCTTGATTTCCTCTACTGAGACTCTGCCAAGAAAACTTTGGAAGGGCTAATTACTTGCTTGTTTCCAAAGGACCAAACCAATTCATTATGACCTTTAACACATGATTAATTAGGAAGGTTTTTATTCATTGTTGTCAGGGTATCCTTGAAATACAGAGTTTAATCACTTTACCTTAGTTAAAACAGCAAGCATTAGACAAATAAAGGAATAAATAATGGCTTATCTTCAGTATCAGAAACTTAAAACCAACACATGCAGGGGAAGGTTTCCAACTCAAGCAAAATTACAGTCAAATGTGTCTCATTTGTGAATGTTCTTCTCTTTGCTAACAGATTTTGCATTTGCCCTCCAACAACGAAGGGATCTGCTGCCACAGTATGCAACAAAGGGACAACATGAAGGTTCTTCAGCATGATGGCAAGAGCGCACGTATCTAGTCACCTCCACATATCAGAACCGCTTTTGGAAAGTCACTGGAGTAGCCACAACTTGGTAGCATGAAGTGAAACCAGCACATTGCAGTTTGAGGAGTGAAAGGAGACAGTTCTCACCTCTGATTCTTAGTTTTGCAGGAAACACAGGCTGGCACTTGAGCTCAGATCTCCCCTTCACAGTATTCAAGCCCAACTCCAAACTTACCTGCATTACCTTCTGCTGAATCTCCTCTAGTTGTGTGCGCTTGCTACGTTGTCTGCAGACTTCCTGGTAGCGCGTGTATTGCTCTCTGAGTGAGTCTAGTAGCTTCATGACCTGTGGCTGAGCAAGTAGTTCATCATCCATTGGAGACCAGGATACCCCTCCATCTGAACCATTGAATCGACGCTGTTGTAACTCAGAGAGTAACTCATGACCTTTAACAATACATTTAATGACGTGGTTAATTTAGATTAAAAAACCAGCTACAAAAATTGTTTGTAAGCATGCCTGCTTTTAGCCCACTCAGTAGTACATTTTTGCAGCTAATAATCTTTCATGCATTGGTTACGTTTGCATTTCATGCAAAGTGCTCGCCACAGTTTGTGGGGTTGTATTAGTCATAAAATAGGGTAGAAATCATGTGATATACTTTAGAACTACAGAAGCGATACTATGACTAACATTCATTAGACAGTTATATTGATTAATGTAAAGAAACAATTGCAAAGCACAATCCTGAGTCTGAAACAACTAAGTATTCTGCTTTACTTCAAAATACTGTGTAGCATCCAAAGTATTTCTCTTGAGCAATTCACATTCTTAGATTTAATGAATGATCTAGAAGCACAAACAAACTGACCATATAATTTCGCTGTTATCTTTCAGGATTTTTATGGCAAGTGCAAAACTTTCATAGAAAGTGTGGAGCTGAATACTAAGTACTTTGATCAATTTTTTCTCTTCATTTTTCCCACCTTTTTTTGTGCTCTTAAGCACCATATCAGGGTAACAATTCTCATATATGCAAAATTAGTGTATTTTGAGTATTTAATCCCCTGTTTAAACTGAAGAATGTTATTGTTAAGCTGTACTGAAGTTCAGGATGTAAACACCATACTACCAGTAAATCCAGATCAGTAATTTATTCCCCAAAAGCTCAATGAACAAGTTAGCAAATAAAGTGTGTGGTCACTAAAGAAATGTTGGTGTAAAACTGAAAGTCTGCCAATTCCGTATCGTCAGTTCTGCAGGTCTTAAAATAGTAACATGTCAGTTCACTAACAGAATTAATTTATCACTACAATAGTAATTGTAATACCTCAAGGAAAATGCAGAAATATAGACTCTAAATCCAGCTGGTATTATCTGGACAATCAAAATGCCAAGGGCTTTGGAGATTGTAGCAAGCAACTTTAAATTACTCAGCACATATCACTGTGAAATGAACATGTCTTAAGAATTCAGATACATTTGCCGTACTATGGAAATTAACATCTTGGATTTAATCTTTTATAATACTACACAGATAGGCACAGATAGCTGTAAAACAAACAGACAAAGGCTTTTAGAAGTCATAGTTCTACTGGGATAATTTTGAATTTTTATTCTATTGTTTCAGCAGTAAAGGATTAACATTTTCAAAGTAAAAGAAGAATTTTAAGCTACATTCCTATCATATTCTAAGAACTATACTTTCTATGCGGATTTGGAGCTTGTGAAAGCAACAGTATTGGTAACCATGGAAGACAGAAGCCGTTTATCTGAAACTGCAGTTTGTTCATATTTACCCTTAAGAGATGGGAAGGTTTAATCGGGGAGAGTTTAATTTTTTTATTTTCAAACTTTCAATACAGTGAATTTAACAGAGAATGGTTGCCTCTTAGGAACTCCCATGATTTAATTAAAGTTATTAAACTTCACAGCTAAAAAAAAATAATTCATTATGCCACATTAAGAAAACAGAAAATGCATATAAACTAATGTTCTTGGGAGCTACTTGCTTACACAAAACTGAAGTGCTGTTTTGCCCCAAAATCTTACCATTAAAGGAGAATACATTATTAGCTTAAAATCTCGTAGCAATGTCTATAGACACTGCATATTTTTAAAACTTTAAAGACCGCAGCAAGGAACTATTGTTTCATTTTTTAACTCAAACAATATTATCCCACATGTAAATAAGCTAAAATTTTACACTGAGGGCCAGTAGTAATATTTGCCACAGAGAACGTGTGATCCACACATTAGTTTGCAGGAGGCTCTAAGTTAAGGATTCTGAGCACTCAGACTTGGATCACCACTTCAACACTATGCATTACTTCCTATTCTACAAGGCACAAATTTTTAAGCACATTTCTAGTCCAATTAGTCTATTATACTTTAATGTTAATAGGAAATTCACTAAAAAAAAAAATATTCAAAGAACCCCAAATTGTTTAATGCTGAAGGGAGACTCTTAAGCAGCAAAGTCAGAAGACTGTATGCTTCACTTTTACAGATTGTCAGCTGAAAACTAGGCTGATGCCAATAGTCAGACTTGTGTAGGAAAATGCTATCTGTATTGTGACCATTTGATGGCTCCTGACACAAATTCATCCTGTAAGGCCAAGATAATGACATCATCTAGAAACAACGTATTCTCAGAATTAAACATATTAATTACGGTAATACTGTAAAGATGTTATCAGGATTATTAAAAACTGTATTCAGAATGACACATTTGGAGTTCTTCCATTTATTTGTTAACATCCCTTTTTTTTAATCTAAAGATGGCATTAATAGATAAGCTTATTACATTGTGATTATGGCTAAGATGATTATTGGGCACTGTGCTTTCACTTGGGGCTTAAAAATGAACAATGTTACTTTATTGACCAACATTATAATTTTTTGACTTACTATACCTGTCTGCAATACTGTCTCAGGATCAACGGATGGAAGGAAGTTCAAATCTATTGATCTTGAATAAAGTAACAAACACATTATTAATAAAAATAAACTTTAACAATTATTAAGTAACACATTATTATTCATTTGTATTACAGTAGCAGCAAATACTCCCACTAAGGCCAGAGCTACCTGATGCTGTTAAGAGACTATATGTTTCTTTCCTCACTCAGTAAAGTCCTCATTTTATCAAAACACTAGTGCAGCTGCGTGTAGTCAAATGGCCAAATGAGCTTCCGTCTACACACATTGATGAATTTTGTAGTCTACGTTACAAACTTTCAGAATTCTTTTACACATCTCAAAATATTTAAGGCACATAGCATTTTCAATATTGTTTGGATTTCCAATGAACTTTTATAATCCAAACCCACTGATTTCAAAAAGCAAATCACGCACCTCTCTTTTTCTTGTTGCGTTCCTTTATCACTTCCATTGTTAATTAGAGCAAGCTCATCCAGTAAGGATGTTGATTCTTTCGTGAACTTTTCAAATACCTGTAATAAGAGGCAGGTTTTCATTTAAGAAATGAAAGTTATATAAGTGGCAGTATTGAAGGCATCAGTGCAAATTTATCCACTCTAGTTCTGTTAGTACACTTCCACCTTTACACAGTGTAATTAGTTCTCAACATTCATATGGTAGGGTAGAAAGAGTAGGAAATATGAAGTTCTGTTCAAGGAACCCTTAAAAGCACTAAGATTCGTCAGGGAGATAGTAAATGTTACGCTGAATATAACAAAGATGGACTGAATTCTGAAATACTGAAAAATGTTGAGTTTTCTGCAGGACCTGTAAGTTGTCATACACATATTTATTCCACATCTTAAGTATATCTTAAGAGTAATGCTAGAGGACGCAAGCACGTGACAGCTCACTTGAACGGATCAAAATAATCAACTTTGTGAAGACTCCAGCTTTTAATCACCTAATATGGGATATATTTTAATAAATAAATTTAAGTTAAAAGAAAGATGTATTATATGAAAATAAATACTCTCATTGGTTTCTTTGAATACAGGGGCTTCTCTTGGATAACAAGAGGCCTGTAGAGTCAGACACTGGGTACTGTTCAGATTATTCCTCTGTACCTGACTTCTAAGGGCTGGTTTTTTGGTGGGTTTTGTTTTGGGGTTTTTTGGGGTGTTTTTTGTTTGTTTTTTTTTTTTAACAGAACTGATCACGATCAGGTGCCATAAGTGCCATGCGTAAAAACTTTCAGGTCTTTTTGGTGTTAATAAATTATTTATCAATAGCCTGCAGATGAACCTTCCTTAACCTATGTACAACTATTTAAATTTCAGGGAAAACCAAAAAAGGATGTGAGGTGCACAGCTCTTAAAAGCCAATTTATAATGTGATTTATAAAATAAAAGCTAGACTCAGTTGTTACAAAATGGGGAAAAAAATCCATAGGTTTAAAATGTATCTATATTTGTAAACTATTTTTCAGCTAGTACCTTAAAGAATCTTTCTACCCTGTTGGCTAGTTTCAGAAATCAGGAGCTGCAATGGAGGAGGTTCTTCCTTAATATACAAAACAAGTTGAAACAAGGCAAGAGAGGTCAGACAGGAAAGAGAAATTTTCAGTTGTAGTCTGAACCAAATACACAGCAGAAGTCCCAGTTTGGGTGGAAGCACTGTCCTTATGAATTTTACACATGCAGGAATAAGTGAGTAGGAGCCAGATTTGTACGTAACAGACAAAAGTGAAGGACAATGAAAATACTGAATTTCCTTTCCCTCCCATGTCAGGAGCTCTGTTTCAGGCAGAGGAGAAACTAGCTGCCTTGTCCTAATCCATGCACACATAAAGACCATGCAAAGAGCAGCAGAAAAAAAAGCCACACAGCAGATGATGCTCTCTCTGTCCCAAACACACAATTTGCTAAGTTTCAGCAAAAAAGAAACATGGTACATGTGGTATAAGCCCTCAAATTTATTGAGGGGGAAGTATTGCTGTGAGATTGGCTGTATTGTTTGGAGTATTCCTTGTCCAGGATCCTACTTGGAGAAGCACATTTTAAGAAGACTTGAACAGGAAAGGAATATACTGTTTCACTGAAGATTAAAAATTAAAATTTCAAAACAATGTAAGTAACTGAAAAACAAGTATCAATGAAGAACAGATTAAAAACATTCTGGAGTGCTATGCACACCAACAGCTGCTTAAACAACTTGTGTCTATTAATGATTTAGGGGTGTATTTGCTCCTAGATGTTTAGTGCATCTCTGTATCTACTGGGGAGGAACCAAGGCCTAAGAGATAACCTTGAAAGATCTGCAGAGTCCAACTATTTCCTCTTTGTTTGGCTGCTGATAGTACAAATCAAAACAATTGCCCATATGCTCAGACTCTTCTAGAGTGGGGTTCTAGATGAGAGCTTTCATTAAGGAACTTGTTGGTTCAACAAACTGATTACATTAGCTTTAGCATCCTTTGAGCAAACCCAGTGTTAGATATCATTCTAACACTACTCATGCATTTGAACTCCACTACTACACGTATGACAGTTTCCATACCTAGCAGCTCCTACACAAAAAATTCATGGCTCAAGAATGAGATATTTGGAAAAAAAACAACCAAACACAGAAAACTAACCAGCCTCTTATTCAACCAATCCATGTGATCATAGGTGAGAGTTCCTCCAAAATCTTCTGTTAGTTGGCATGGTTCTATGTATCGAGTCAGCTTGTTAGCAGATACTAAAATAACCTGCAACAACAAAAGAAATTTTAAGTACTCTTGTAAGTAATGCTTGTATTCTTAAGTACCTGAGAAGTTGTGTTAAGTGTGTCCAGAGGCACCAAGCAGATCTTTCCGTGATTCAGAGAAAGTGACCCTTTTACTGCTAAATGTTAAATGAAGTATGGCTGGTTGCAATTAACATGAGCCTAAAACAGACAGGTAATTCTGATATGCAGTGTACATCTCACGCATAATCCTGCAAGAGCATCATATGAATATTATACACAGTATTAGCTGTTTGATGTTACGTAAAAGCGGTAGAAATGCAACTAAGGGCAAGAACATTTATGCATACAATTATATATATATATATATGATGTTTAAATTACCTGTTCTGATTTGTTACGTTGCAATGTAACTGACTACAAATGTAGCTACTCTTAAGAGTATACTAAGGTATTTACTCAATATGAACAGAACATCATTTACTAACCTTAATAAACTAGCATCAAAATATTTAATACATTTTTCACTTACTTACTGGAACATAAGAATCTGTCATTCCTAAAATACTTTCTAAAAAAGAACATGAAAAAAAGCATGCTAAGAGCTGATCACACTTATCTGTACAGGCATAAGTAGAGGGGTTTTTGTTTGTTTCCAAAAAATACTGTCAAGAAACCCTGGGAAGCTTGGATAGCTTTTCCCCTCCCACACCCTGGTTGATAAGTATAAAATGCTGAGTTTTGATAAAGTCCTTTGCCCTCAATATTAGACCTGTTTTCTCAGTGGATTGATTCTTGATGATTTGTTATACCAGCAGCTTACATATCCAAACAGCTTTGGAAAAATAAGTGGAAAGCTTCAATGAACAAGGCAGAGATTTTGCGAGAATAAGTTTGCACTTCAGCCTGTGCAGAAATCCAAACTGAAGAATGCCTGTTCATTTTTCATACCACATTGAAGGCAGCTTTCATACAAAAAACAGTAACTTTTTTCTTTAAAAAAAAAAAAAGTGAAAATCCTAATTGTTGTCTAAAGCACAATCAGATTAAAAAAAAAAAAAAAAAACAAAAAAACCCACACGAAACGGAAAACCACCCTACAAATGCCAAAGATTAAAGTTATCTATATGCTTAGTCTCCAGCAAACTTAATTGCTGGAAAAACTTAAAATGCAACCTGAAGTATTCTCCTGGTGATTTTTCGGTAACTATGGCACTTTTAAGTATAGCTGCCCATATATCTGGTCTGACGGCAATTCACTGCCATGGAACTGTACAGCAAAGACTTCCTCTTCTTGAGGAAAGCAAGAATCCTATTGTTTGATGATAAAATATTTTTAAATCCATTTTTTTAATACTGTTTGATTAAACATTGAGTATTATTATTTGTCAATATGGACAATTGATCTATACAATGATAATTTTTTTTAACATTACACAAGAAATACAATTTAAATATTTAATCTGGCCAGCATCACCCAGAAATCTGGCATACTAGAAACCCAAGAGCAGCTAGCAAAATCCAGATATACAGTAGACTATCAACTCCACCCCCAGTAACTGCCACCTTCACTTTCAAGCACTCACAGTTTCACCCACTCATTCACCTTCCCCTCCAGGGCTTGTGACAATAATTAGCACACTACCTTTTTTCCATTCTAGAGAAGAGACTAATAGGCACACACAATCTACTATTTCAAACACACCCTTTTTTAGGACTGAATTTAGGATGTGACATAAACACAGGCTTATGCGGTCCAGCTCCACCAGGACAATTCCCTCATTTGACCCACGTTTTTAAAAGAAAGGACCCATTGCCTCCAGTGATAAAACGGCAGCAAGAGATACATGCAGATGAAAAGAGATGCATTTAATAAATAATTTTGGTAAAACACTGGAATTCCTATATGCATTTTTGGGAAAGTGCATGAAAGCTACAGATTTTGGTGCCTCAGTATTAAAAGACTGGACTGTGAGATCTGATACAAAAATTAAAGATTTCCTGCAAAGTGTTATTCATTCTGTGGATCAATACTCTGCTTATCAGTATTATGTCTTGAAAGGTAAACTGGGGATGTTTGTGCCACAATTAGTTTCCCATTAGTCTAGAGAAGGTAAGTATATACCTGGGTATGTACTATCAACTTAGGTACACAAAGACCAACTTTACTTGAACTGGGGACTGATAATAAAAAGCTGTGGTCTAATTACATTGGATTTAGTCTTTCCAGTTGTTTTCTTAAACAGTTCTTACTCTTTTAAAAAAATGACAAGAGCTTACTAGCTATTTTTTAGCTACATAATACTGAAAAAGACAAGTCAGTGAGCTAGTATTTCTTTCAGAGCAATTCTGATATGCAAGTATATGGACCATAAACAGGTTGACATGCAGGAAATTTTCATGGAAAAATGTGATTTTTAGGTATATTAATGTCAAGTCATCAGAGTTGATATTTTCCAGAGCAGATTGTGCTGATACACGATCACAAGAAATTTCTGACACTATGACTATAAACAGAGTTGTTAGCTGCTACGGTGCAAGCACAAAGCACTTAGAACTATCAGGACTGTCAGAATCCTTTGGCAATATACTCTGACTTTTCCAGCTAGTTCCCAGTAGCTTACCACCTTTCTTTCCTTTCTCTTTTTTTCTTTTCTTTTTTTTTTAAAGCCCTTGATTTCTTGCCACACAATCACAAGTGAACTTTCAAATTTTGCTCCATGATGTTGACAAGGATAAGAACAGCAAGCACACTTCCTTCCTCCCTGCTCTCGAAACACTTATTTCCAAAGCTCTAACCCAATATCTAAAAAGTCTTGGAGATTATTTTTCTCCCAGTCCCTTAAATGAATGGCATGCTCAAAAAAACCCACCACCTGCCTGTAGGCATTTTTTCATAGTGTACAAACTTGTACACTTCTTCTGCTTTTATGGTACACATTTTCCTCTAGTTATCCCAGTTACCTTCACATGAAAAGTCCACAAACACAACATACTGCAGCCACTAAAAAGTGATTTGTTTCACATCACTATGTAGAGTATATTAATAAAAAAAGCAAAAGAAACACCACCCAACCCTCCAGAACACATTTAGAAATGTTTATATTCAAACCCAGTTCTTCATTCATTTAAAAACGTAAACAGTATTAAGTATTACAGCATAACCTACGCAACATTTCAGCTGAAAGACACTCTTGGAACAATTAAGACAACTCTCCTGTTATGACGCATGGGCACATGACCAGAGAAAAACTGCTTCAATAAACACTGGATGCTAATAAGCATTTTAGGGAGGAATAAAGGGACACAGGAAAGCTCTGCTGGAGGATGAATGGGAATTGACCTGAGGCAGCTCCAAAGCCAACAAGAATCCTAACCAGGAATAAGGATATGCACTTTTACTCAGCTGAATCAGCCCACCTCTTTATAGTTATCCACCCAGAAGCCTTTTGATCTCTGTTCCCACATTTACTTTCAGTGCTTTGCAACACATCACAACTCACTCTGAAGCAGAGGATCTCTGCTTTTGAACAGAAAGGAAGGCATTGTGATTAATGGCTTCATATGTCAACATTAAGCAAGGTATTAAAAAAAGATCAGGTAAGCAAGGTATTACAAACGTATCAGCTAGCAGTAAATAGGAGGTAGATGTGATGCCCCATCAGAAATGAAAAATCACAGTTACATAGCATTTGTTTCAAATAAAATTAGTTTACACTCATGTGCATAAGAACATTTCATGCTTCCATTTAAATTTTTAGATCATATTTATTTCACTGGTACAAAAGCAGTCTTGGATTTTCCTAACAGTTATGCAAATCTAACCCGTGATCCAAAACACAAGTTGCGTGTTGCTTTGTTTTTACTGCCAGTAACATACAATTATGCAGCTGTAGATTTGCGTACAAGTTAGAGGCTTCCATAGCCTTATCAGTGCTCTGCACTCGTATCAGGAATAGAGCAAAGACATACTACTGTCTCTAACACAAATATTATTTGGAGCACTGAGAAGGTGGGTCGTTGTTACTGAGCCAGTTTTCCTAATCACAACCAAGTAACAGATAACCCAGAGTTAATGAATGGTGAAGAACAAAGACTTGCCTAATACAAAGGATGATTCTTCATTATCTAGGAAAGCACAAGATTTTTCCTACTGTTCTCTAAGCTTTCCCTGTGCTTTAATGAAGAATGCCATTTAAGAATATGAATTATTGCACAGGAAAAAAAAAACCTGAAAAAAAACCTGCAAGGAAGTGCAAGATACAAGGAAAAGCTATGAGCTAAGATGGCATCACAGAGTATCTTTAGAAACATCTATAGCAACTCTATACCAACAGCTGCTCATTTTCCAACCTCAGTTAGATGACAACTGCCCCAAAGCTGATGGTAGGTCCTCACTCAAGCAAGCAGTCTCACCCTGTTCCAGTGCTTCTAAATTAGGTGGAAGGGAAACTCAAGAGCAAACACCCTAATTCAGCAACAACTTACTATCCTCTACTCATACAAAAATCTGCTCTTGCGTCAAGCCAAGACACAACAGGAGATCAGGGAATAAATCTAAAGTTTTCTTCCTGCCTAAGAAGCAGCTGCTGTGTTTTAATGCTACGATTATTTTTCTTGTAAAATGATACATCACCGACTACTTTTCTTACAATTGACACATTATGTATGTTTGCATGAAATGCATCTCTGGTACTTTAATTATTTTCTTCTTCCTAGAACTTCAGAACTATTAATTTAAGAGAATCTTAGATCAAAATTTCAGGTCAGGGAAAAACGTTTACGGTTCAGTAATGAAAAAAGTATTTCAGAAACAGAAACCAAAAAGTTTAGTTACACAACTACAATGGTCTATGCCAACATCAATGGCACAGAATATGCTTCATAAAATTACTAAGCTTACTAAACTTCATTACACAATTATCATTTAATGACTGCTAGCCAATCTTTAAAGTCAAACAAAAAATCCTTTTATTATCATAGTCATATAAAATTATCCCTGCTTTGTTAACACATTTTCTGTAGGCTTTCTGCTTATTTGTCTAGAAATAGATTCTAGCAGAGTCATATTAAAGAAAAACCCAAGAAGAATCTTCTGGAGGATTAATTTCCAAACTGGCAATACCATGACGTATACAGTAACAACCATTGTATAAAATTCTTTTATACCACAGCTTCAAAGGCTTCCTGAACTCGTGCAAGTACCATATTTACAGGTGTGCAGATGGGAAGAGAACCTAAATCAGACAGTAGGGACTGTTAAAGAATGGGAGTCACCTATATTACTGCCAGTCTCTGGACTTTGGTGCTTACATTACGCCCTAACTTTCTAAACACAAGCTCTTAAATCATCCTTTTGAGTACAGATGGTTGGTTTAGTCTCTTTTAATTGTCATCTTGAACGTGCTTCAAAGAAAACGCTAGTTTACAAAAGGTGGACACCATCATACTCATGTTTTCGATTAAAGAAGCTATGACTGAGCTCCTACATGCTGAACTTAAAGATGGACATATAATTTGACCACACCTCCTTGACAGTCCTCTGAAGGGTATCGGGTGAAGGGACGGACAGACATCTGTGAAACCCAAGAGAATTTAATTGTAATGCAAGTCACAAGATTATCCTAGTTGGAATCACTTCCAGTAGCAAGATTTCATGCACTTCACTACCTTTAATAGTGAATACCTTTCTGGCTGCAGACTCAAATATGTAAGTAGCTGTTCAGTGATTCTTTTGATTGCTCTGTTGACCTTGGGCTACTTTTCAAATCTGTCTTTAAAGAACTACTCAAAAGAGAAAATATGATCTTCATCGATAAGATAAACAACCCGAAGGCAAGTGTGAAGGATTTCCTTACTTATAAGGCTAAAGCAGATTACAAAAAATGAAGTACTGTAATAAAAGGAATCTTAAAGCAGATTTAAAAAAAAAAAAAAAAAGATTTGGTCATTTGATTGAAAATAGCAGTCTTACCCCCTAACCCCAAACTCCTTCCGAGTACTTTCACATACAACAACTGTTTTCAAAAATGAAGCCACCTATTCCAGGTGAAGTCTGATACAAGACTTAACAATTCATATGAATTAACAGCATTGTATCTGGATGACAGAACCTTTAGGTTTATATTTTAGTAGTTACATAACCTTTCAGCTGCCACCATTCAATTCCCATTTCCCCTGAACTAAGTATCTTATAGCATTCTTCAATACTCCTGTAATCTCACCATCAGAAAGAATTACACAGCATTGGACAAGGCTGCAAAACACTTCTCTATTCAATCTCTTTCACGAAAAAAGATGCTCTCTAAGAGCTCTGTTGTACAAAAGAAGTAGACATTTTAGTATTTGGTGAGCACAGCAAGCCTGTTGTAGTTTAAAGAATATCAGCTTCTATCGATGATACAGATAACTTTCTAAAAATAGGGAAAGCTGAGGTTTCCATTAACCTCCCAAAAAGATACAAGAACGGAACATTAGTGTGTGTTCTCTTGTACACACACTGCCTTACAAGCTAAGAGCAGTATCAGCTTGTATTTGGCAAACTGAAGGGACCTATAACCTTTGTTAATAATGTCAAAGAACTCAAAAAAATGAGAGAAGATGCATGCGACAGCAACAAGATGTTCTTCAGAATGGTTACTACTGATTTAGTGACATCGTGCACCTCTACCGTCTATTACAGAAAAGTCATGAAAAAAACAACAGTTTATTTAAAACACCCACAATATGCATCAGCTTTATCGTCTTACTGAGCAAAGGATTAAATGCCACACATTTCTAATCTGAGACCTACTTCATTTGATATTCTTATGAAGAAAAAAAATGGTTAAAAGGTCTCAATGGTTTGTTAAGGATATCCACAAAGCATCTGGAATATAACTATTTTTAAAGAGACATTTTCATCCAATTATTTTAGTATTCCAGAAATGATATTTTTGACCAAAGTACACAGAAGTTCTACATACCTCAAAGCCAAGTCTATCTTTCTCTTTCCAAAAACAGAAATGCGTAACCTTCTTATCCCAAAATTCATCTGGCTTTACTACACAAACAAGCGACACCTCAGCTGGAACAACATTCTGTAAAATAAATTAAAAAAAAAAAAAGTAAAACACTCAAGATTAAACCTTCATTTACCACAAAACAGAATTCCACTAACACATCATCATCTATTCAAGAACTTAAAATTTCCAGACAGAAATTAAACTAAGTCTGCTGCATCTACCTCACGTTGGTTCCATGCTGCTTTGTAGCCAACTGCACTAGATTTCATAGCAAAATCGTGACAGAACTGAAAACACTAACCTCTTTACTCCCAGTCTCAGGTCTAACCATTAGTCCATGCCACATCAGTATAGAAAAACATGAATTATTGGCTAAACTTAATTATTAATGGAATTTTATTTAAAAAAAAGTGTGAGGGACAACAAAGCTTTCTACCAGTGTCATTTGCTATGTAGAATGCAACAGTAATCATAAAGTTAGGAAATAATTTTATACTTTGTTATTAAATCACGTATCAAGATTATAACCTATAATTCTTTAGTACATATTGCTTAGAATAGAATGAAAGTGTTTAACATTAACATTTCAGCAGATTAATTCATGAAAGTACTACCAGGAAAACATTCCTCAGCCTAACAGTAATTTAATCTACCAAGTTGATTTTAGTTACATCGAATGTTGCTCAAGAAACATACTCTTGATTACTCTCAAGTCATCATCTACAGCAACAAACAACTGTTAGATAATCACAGTACTGACATAAAGGTGCCACAATCCATGGGATTTGTCTTCAAACACTTCGTTTTATTTATAAAAAATGACTCTGAAGAAGTTATCAATACATCCAATTCAAATTATAGCACTGAAAAAAGGTAATTCATCCTTGCACCATTTTAATGGGTATGCAAAACCTATTTTAACACAGAAGTGTCTCTGATGACCAACCAGCACCTTTGACAACTACGCATGCCCAAGAAGAAAGAAATCTGAAGTGGTCTGCACAAGTGATTAGTTCACATAGGAAAATCTTCCTTATTGTTTCCTTCTCTAATTAAAGATACAGATGTTCAACTTATGTTTCCGCACGCTTCACCCTGCGGGAAGCGTGCTGACATGAAGCCAGTAGAATCCCAGCATCGGGAAAACAGCCACCTTCCCCAATAGCTGAAGTTCCCACTAAATGTCACAACTGCACACAGCTGAAGTGAAAGCTCGGTCAAGATCATAATTAGAACGCAGTGGATCCAATTACTATAACTATTCATAGGAATGCCATCTTAGTCAAGTGAAAGACATCTTGAAACAAACTTAAAAACCCAGGAGCAACAATAAGCCAGCAGGACAATAAAATGAAATTACTCTTATTTGACACACTTTCTGAGGCTTCATCTAAGTCTGAGAGGAAAACTGCTGCAAAGAAAAGAGAAATTGTCTGTGCCATAAGAAAGGCAGAAGTCCAAGTTCTCTAATCTGTTCAGAGCGGTGTATCTTGCATTTTCTGTGCCCACTAAGACCAGAAAATAACCTATACTATTTAGCAGAAATATGACTTTATTGTAATCCCATGGTTCTGAAAAGCTAAAATAATAAATTGTTATGAATTTCTTTACTTGGGAATTGTTACTTTTTTTTTCTTCTCTTACTTTGTACAGCATCCAGAGTATAATCTGTGATTGGGACTATTACACACAAAAATCAACTATAGTAAATTCCAATGGAAACCAAGTAGTACAGCATATTGCATCAGAACCTGCTCAGCTGCACTATTAGTGTGAACTGTTACCCTTCAGACATTCCCTCACAGCTGATGATGCCAGGAGCATATCTCTATTTCCTTTAACTAGAATTGTTTTCGAAAAAGGTCTGCAAACATGCGTTCTCAGCATGTAGTGAATTTGTCCCTCACTTGCGTAAGGTGTATCGCTGGCTTTTCCGATTGTTTCTTCCTACACAGAACTCTGTCACAGAACCTCATTTTGTGATTTTAAAATGCCATTAAGTTGTCTATTTCTCAATAAAGAAATTACTACCTCTACAATAACACAGCTATTAGGTTCACATCTATAAAACTAATCAGTTAACCATGAACAAATAAAAATTTATTTACCTGTAGCATTAACACAACCGTCTTTACCACATTCCATTGAGATTTTCTGCCATCCACTATCACAGTAAATCCTCTAGCTTTACACTTCTCACTAAAAGAAGAAAAACACTTAGGAAAAAAATAAAATTCATGAACAAGCGTCTTATCACAATGACTTTGGATTTCTCTACTGAAAAATACAACTACATTAAGGTTTTTTACTTCTGAAAATACTGTCTTATAAGCCTTAAGTTTACTCATTTAGAAATAACTTCCCATTTTAATGCTCAAGCATACAACAGATATTCTAAATTACAATTTTTCAGTAGCACTGAAGTGTATTTCATAATACAAGTATTTGAACATCAGCAACTCTGAAGAGGTTTCATAACCATAAACTCCACAAAATCCTCAGAAAGAAGAGATCAATTAATAGTTTCATAAGGAAGACAAGGGGATGACAGTTTTCACAAGGTTATTGTAACTGGCACAGATTTGAGCATACAGCTACATATCACTTGATGCATGTCCACATCCAACCAGGAAACCATCTAAACATGCTTAGAGTTCTTTTCCTGAACAAATGGACTAGAAATTGCAGTGCACAAGAAGCATCTACAAGAACAGAGGCTCTGCATATGGATCTACAAGAAAGAGTACTTTAGTCTGACATCATATCTTTTTCTTCTAATAAGGTTGAGTATGTGTATACTACAAAAAAACCTGTTGAAAACAGTTGGCTGCAAAGCCAAAAATTCAAAAAGCACTTCCACTCAAGTACCAGACGGGAGAAAATAGCGAAAAATTTTCTCACTCTGCATTTCCACAAAGACCTCTCCAGCTCATTTCTAACTGAAACTGGCAAGAAGGCGCTCACAACAACAGCTGTGCGCTGTTCAATGGTGACAGCAACCTCTGGATATCACCAATAGCTGGGAAGTGTTACCTTCTCAAAACCAGCACAGCAGCATCCAGAAGATGACAAAGAATTGAGCCCATGATTTTAGCATTAGTTACCACACTAAGTATCATGTCTCAGGTTGAAATTTCTGTGTTCAGCAAAGTTTTAACTAAAAAACATGACATATATGTGGTAGAAAAGCATTAAGTTATTGTCAGCACCCAAATCTGCAATTACAACACAAAGCTATTCCTGTGATCTTCTTAGCTTACAAAAACCAAAGCAACTCACATGCAACAGTAAGTTTTACATTTCACACCAATTAATTTAACTGTTATTTATTGCATGTGTAAGCTGAGATTCATCAGTATGGGTGGGAGAAAAATTTATCTTGGAATTTAAAAAAAAAAAGGGGGGGGGAAGGCACCTTACCAATATAAATATCTATTTAGCAAAAAAATAATCAAAATCTGGCTGCCAATCCATACACACTTTTGGTTTTAAGGAACCTCTAAGATTGCACACATTATTCTTCTGGAAGCACTCTGAACATTTGGGCTTCACGTATGCAAAAAGGCATACTACCACTGCTTTCAAGAACAGGATGATTAGTGTTAACTATAGCATCTTGAGACATGGCTTCCTCAGGCTCATTGGTATCTAGCAATATCAGCATCTGCTCTTCTCCTCTACTAAACCTATTAAAAAACCCAAAACACCCTAACAAACATCCAAATTCAAAAGTGAGCTACCACTTGTGAAAAGTTCAGCCAACACAAACATAAATGTTTCTATGAAAGTTAAAATAAAATGCACACTTGGTGATTTGAGCAACAATACAGAGAATACAATGAAGGAAGCAAACTTCAGTACGCACAGACAATAACATAATATTTCCACTCCTATTTTTCTAGGATTCCAAAGCAGCCTCTTCATAATCCAATAATTTTAAATAGCATGAAAGAAAGGTGTAACAGTAGAAAGGACTAGGACTAAGTTGCCTGAAGTTTTAGGAAAGCTTTACACACTCCCACACACACAGCCCCCGAAGACGTTTACCCAAGACACTATGAACAGTTATGCCTCTCAAATTCTGGACACAGCTATCCATCAACACTAGAATACATACTTCAGAACAGTTACAACATACGTCATGCACAACTGAATTAAAAGTTAAACATCTTAGGTTACCTTACACATAGAACCTGGGGGGAGGGGAAAAGTAACATTAATGTTTCTTGGACAACTATCTGGATTTGGGACAACATCCCTCCCCACACCCCTCCTTTTTTCAAACACTGTTCAGCAGCAAGTCTTTCCAGAACAAAAAGGGCAAGTGCTTAGGCCAAAACCTTTGCATTTCCCACTAAAAAAAAAAAACCCTGCAAACAAAAATGACCATAATTTTTCCATACTGCCATCATAAAAAGAGCGGTCATTTTTTTCCATGACTGACAAAGAGAACATTAGACATGGGAACACTAAATTTTGCCTTCAAACAGATTTCCCAGTTTGTACAAACAGTACTTTGGTTGAATTTTCAGTCAGTTATTTTTACACTAATGTACGTAAAAACATACATCAGGACAAGACTGCAGAATAAGTGCTAGAACAAGGATGCCTGCATTTGTTCCACAAATACAGCCAAGTCCTTAAGTCAATGTCCTGGTTTCAGCTGGGATGGAGTTAATTATCTTCTTAGGAGCTAGTACAGTGCTGTGTTCTGGCTTTGATGTGAGGCTTTTCAGTTTCTCAGGCCTTGCTAGCAAAAAGGCTGGAGGGGCACAAGGAATTGGGAGGGGACACAGCCAGGTCAGCTGGCCCGAACTAGCTAAAGAGGTATTCCATACCATGGGACATCATGCCTAGTATATACACCTGGGGGGTTGGCAGAGGCAGGCAGATCGTTGCTTGGGGACTGGCTGGGCACCGGGCATCGGTGGGTGGCGAGCACTTGCATTGTACACCACTTGTTCCTTTCTTCCTTTCCCTCTGGATATTATTCTTTCCCTTCCCCTTTTCATTATAACTGTTACTGTCATCATTATTATTGTTCTTTCATTTCTATTCTGTTTCAAATATTAAATTGTTCTTATCTTAACCCTTGAGTTTTACATTCCCTTCCAACTCTCCTCCCTGCCCCTCAGGGTGAGGAGGTGTGTGAGCAAGCAGCTGCATGGTACTTAATTACCAGCTGGGGTTAAACCACATGACAGTCAATGAGATGACTTGCATAGGTGACCATTTGGTATTTTCATCACTTTACAGAAGACAAAACACTGTTTGAAAAACCCTAAAACTTCCATGACTAAAATGTTATGCAATATACTCATATACCTATTGATGTTTTACTTGTAAGCAACCTGAAATTATTCTTTCCTTCTCTCCCCAATCAGAATTTTTTTTTAACAGTCTTGACTACAAAACCAAAACCAGATCATTTAATTGTATTTTTAAAGCATTTTTAGACTGAGTAAGCAAAGCACACTAAACAGCCTTTAGTTGTGCCATTGTTCCCATTTCCAGAGAAGGAATGTAAAGATACAAAAGCAAGCATTTATCTGAGAGACTTCTCTCCTTTTTAAATCGATAGCATAAGAGAACAAAGCAAAGCTATGATAAAAGATTGATCTCTGGATCTTAATAAAACAAAATGCAGTTAACTAAGCTAGGACCAAGAACTATCACTATAAACTTGCAGGGTTACACGTGCAGAACTCAACCAGCAATGGTTTTACAGCAAGGTCTGGATGACAAGACACTCAAGTTGTCATTCAGCACATTTAAACAGTATCTTAACTTTAAACATTTGAGTTGCTCACTAACTTCAGTAAGACTCCATATATTTTTAGACTCAGTGCACACTCAAGCCCAACAAGCTATAAAGATTAGGCACATAGCAAAGAAAGAGGAGGAAGCTTTTTTTACATTGGGCAATGCTACCTTTGCAAGCTTAGGAATTTCATTAGAATGGCTCGTTAATTTACATAGTA
This sequence comes from Falco naumanni, assembly GCF_017639655.2. Taxonomy (NCBI): domain Eukaryota; kingdom Metazoa; phylum Chordata; class Aves; order Falconiformes; family Falconidae; genus Falco; species Falco naumanni. Next base: position 48,091,287 of record NC_054061.1, read on the forward strand.
ATTTAATTGTATTATCACTAAAAAGAAATTACCAAAGATATCCCAAGAAAAGAGGAAATAAAAACACCCAAAGCCAGATATACAGAATAAAAGGATATGCGCAAGCCTCAGCAGATATCCCTTAGCTTATTGGGACCTATGTTTCTAAGTCAGTCAGTATCACATTTTAAACAAACATTTATGTAAAATTTGTTTGGTATTGAAAGACAAATAACAAAAAAATAAAGAAATCCCTTCCACCACTGGAAAAGAAGGCAGCCCCAAACAGAATCACCTTGGGATACTCAGAAGGTAGTCTAGTGTGACACTCAGCTCATCCATACTCGTCTGTTCAAGGCATAATGGAATTGTCAGAATGAGGCCACTTCTTCTGTCCTTCCCTCCTATTTCAGGGGAAAAAGTCATTAGAAAAATGTGATGGCTTTAAGGTACAAGAAATACTTTGTAGGTACGTGGTCTCAAAATACATCATGAAAGTAACCTTCAAAGTTTCTGTGAAAATCACAACTGACATTTTACCTCTCAGTTGCGAGGATTCACTCGCCACACCAATATTTAAGGCATGCAGAGCACAGACCACATCTGTAGCTGTCAGACTTTTACCTAGTACTTTCAACATAAACACCACAAATCAAGATTTCCAGAAGCATTACTTTTGTGTATCTAGATTACATTGTTAAAAGATATCTCATAGACCTTCCACACTACCAGCCTGTCAGCAACCTGGTTAGCTTTCAAGGTGAGCATGTTCCCAGCAGCTCCAACTAGAATGCAACACCTAAAAACACTGACTGCACAAAGGAGGATCTTGTAGCACACAGGCTGCCTGTGGCACTTCCTTTAAGTTGGTAGTTCATTCATCAAACACTGAAGATTTCCAGACCTACTTAGAAACACATACCAGTCACCTCACAATTAAGATAAATATTTCCAACCAGTTGCTTTAATCTTCCCATGCATTTTCAAACCCTGCTGCTAAAAGTTATACAAACAGTATCAGCAACAAAAATATTGAAAGAGCTGGGCTCACATTTATATGTCCATTAGGAGATTCAGTACAAGCGGTACATGTAGCATATCAGTATCACTTAAGTAGATTGTTCTACAACTACCATTTGGGTTGTTTTTCACTACACAGACTCTCAAGAAATCTCTGGAAAGGTACAGTTAAAAAAAATGGATCTTTAAAGAAAGCAGAAGAAAGAACATTTCAAAAACATTGACTTTTCAATGACACAGGTATGAGCCAGTAAACAAAATGGATTTGGACTAGCTTCTTACTCATTGCTTAAATTGGAACTGAAGCCAAATATCCCATGAAAAATAAATACTGACACAGCTCCCTGAAAGGGTCCATCAGCAAGTGCTGCAGAGTGAAAGAAATCAGGAGTGCAGCTGACTCTTGTACAATCATCACATCTCTAAGTACAGGGGCTGGCGATCTTTTGAAGGCAGAAGGCCTTGACACCAGAACACTTGCCCCTAAAAGAGCTGTTAACTCAGAGCATTAACTACAAGGGGGCAAAGGTGGCTGCAACGCATCTTTCCACTTAATTTGGAGCAACTTATTAGTTCATGTATCCACCATTTTGAGCAAGCCACCTTACCTATTTTTTTTTTCTCTCTGCTCTTGAATCTTTTAAAAAGAGATCTTCATTTCAAAACCGTATCAAATATTTTGGGTTTCTCAGGGAGGAGGACAGCAGGGGAAGTAAGACAAGTGGGGACAGGAATTTGCACATGAAGAGAAGAACATGAATGAATCCAAACATAACTCTAGAATGATATAGTGCTTTAGTTTATAGCTTATTAAACTGCAACTTCAGTCATCTTAAAAGTTTGGGGGTGGGTTGTTTGGTTTTTTTTTAATTCTTGAGGGTGTTTTTTTTTTTTTAAACTAATGACCATCTCTACTTTAAACCAGTTTCAAATTAAATTTGCCACAATTGGGAGTAGCTGAAATCCTTTTCCATTTTATTCAGTGTTATTTTTTAGAATAAGTTTTAATATATTAGCTATTTTATTTAAAAATATTTTTTAAAATACCACAGAGCCATTTAAGTACATGTAATAAACAGTTACTATACAATTTCCTCTGTATTTTAGAAAAACTGTACAAGCCTAATGATAATCTCAGCTTTATTTGGGGTGAAAACAAAGCAAAGTAAATTTCTATAAACTGAGAAAGAATACCTTTATTCTCAAATTAAGTGTGTTATTCATCTGGTTAATACCATTAAATCATGCTTTTTCTTCATAAAGTTACTTAATATTGGCAGAGCTGAAGTTCCAGCTAATCAGTAAAAACAACTTTTAACAGATTAGTAACAGCTGTGCGAAAATAAGACAAAGCACATACACACATGTAACACTCACAAATGCATAAAGGTACACTGACATAATTTGGTAAGAATTCCCCCATCCATTAGAGATGTAGGCAAAATAATGGCAAAACACTGTTTGTTTACACAACATATGTTGGCATCTTAATTGCAATACGTTTTTTTCTCTTTGTTTCCAAAGCTGCACAAACTCCCTAAAGGGTATTAAAGATCTACCAATACACATGCCTTTCCCACATTTTCATAAAGGACTGCTTTAATTGGTCGCCCATTACAAGAGTAGTGTTCCCCTCCCTTTCTCTTTTTTGGGGGGAGAACTGTTACTGGGAAACAGCAATGCACTTTTTAGTAACTATATTTCTAAACAGAATTAAAGAGTGGTGCTATATTAGAAAGAATAAATGGATTGATCCTTTTTGCAGAAACTAAGAGGAAGTCACAGTTACCCTTCTCTGTTTCTGAATGGCAGAAAGCCTGATAATTGGAGTGAAGCAGCAGGAGAAAAAGTAAGGAAAACCCCTCAATGCTTTAAAAACTGGACGTTTGTTCTCATCTGTACACTTCGAGAAAACGTTTCTCTCCATTTGCAACAATGCTTAGTGGGCACACATTATATCCAACAAATTAAAGTGGTAAGTTTGTGGATGTAAAATAATACCTCAGAAACCATGCAGACTCAATGGTAGCTTGTTAGCTATCATCTCTCAACAGGACTAAAACATTAAAATTAATAAAGAAGCCTCTTTCCTTAAGTGTTCAGGCATCATTTGGTCTTTCCTCATGCATAAGGAAATCCTCAGAGACAGGAGGGTAGCAGTTCTTAGGAATATAGAAAATAAATCTATTGGAATTAAAATTTGCAACAGCCAGGTTAAAAAATGGGTTACGTGTTGTAAAATAGGGGAACCATGAAAAATCACTGGAGCAGAGAAGCAAGAAAACACTGTCATAAGCATTAAACCATTGACTGCACAGAATTTGGTGATCAAACTGAGTGAGCCTGCAATAGGAAAAGTAAGAACCCAAGTCCAAAGCTCCAAAAGCCATGGCAGCAGCTCAGGACTCTACAAGACAAAATATTTGCAGGAGTTCCATCTAACACGCCCTCTCCTCCCTTACCCACGAACTCATGAATAGAGCATTAAAGTTGTTAATTTTAAGGAACGTATACATGGCCAGGGAATGAAGGGTTTGCAGAAGGACACGTTTTCTTCTTGCACTTGTAGCTAGCATTACCATAGCTGATTCATAACTAGAAGGGACTTGTTCTGTTCCAAGCTACTTCTGGATTCATGAGACTGACAAACACCTGCTCCCACAAAAGCAGCTAACTATTAGTAGTTCATGATTTCTTTACACAGACTTGAAAGACTCTGGTGTTGAAGAGGGTTTAACCAATGAAAGTTTAGAATAGGCATTGGAAGCCTACACATGCAAGATACTAGACAAACAGAAATTCTCACTTTTATACCTGGATTTAAACAGCATTTTTAAACATGAACTGACTCAAAAAAAATACCCACAAACCAAACCCCAAAACTATAATCTCTTGACATTTCACAATAATTACTTAAATTTATTCAGTTTCATGACAAGTCATCTTGTGTAACAACTGATAAGTTTTTTCCCCCACCTTGTAAAGATTCAAGAAATCATTATTTCTAAAGATTTCTGGATACCAGAAAAGATTCAAACACCTGCATTCTGCCTTCACTGTGATTTTTGTGCAGCTTTCTTGCACCGAAGTATATACAGAGCAGGTAAATAGTCTGTCAACCTGCCACAGCACAAAAAAAGAACAAGGTAGGAGTTATCACTGATTCGTTTCCTCAGTGAAAAATGATGGCCAGTCATTCATGTAAAACATAACTGGTATATCCTTATCCATCTAAGAATCATATTCATTCAAACCTGTATTTTTAAAGAAAACGCTGAAAAATATTGAATGAGTCTTTAAAGGAATATTACCTAAAGTCACCAGCTGAGATGTAATGGCTATCATGTATGTGATCTAATATTTCTGAATACTAACACACTACACAATAAGAAAGTTGTTCTTTGATCTTGGTTGTATTATTTGTAACTCCTTTGAGTTACAAGTATGTATCACCCCCTTCAGAATACTGCAATTAGTGAGACAAATCCATTCACATTGTGATTTTAGGCATGGCAAACACCACCTCCTTGTCTTACAAAAAAGCACCACACTCAGACTAAGTCTTTAGGCTTAGAACTAAACCTGAAAAATAATATCAGGGAAAGTTAGCTTGATGTGTGTTATTTAACTCTGAAGTGGTGTAGTTTATAAACTGAAAACACATTTAGGTTAAAAGCATGACAAAAAAATAATTTTAATCCATTTTGCATCAAAGCGGTTATTCAGCTATTTTGCGTGTCAGCAGCTTGACATTTTTTCTCTGCTATTTGTAATGATCTGTCAACATAGAAGCTACATAGCCATGGATTCCAAATCTGAGGAGACACTACTCCATTAGAAACCACTCTTTTTTGCTTCCAGAAAAAGAAGGCAGGGCCAACATCATTTGTACCAATTTAACTCAAAAATGGCAAAAGACTTCAGCATACAAACACTGGAGATGTTTTGCTAAAATAGTATTTTTCTGAATTTTTATTAATCATTATATGTTTTTATTCATGAAATTATATGATATAAAAAATTGCTTTAAAGAGACATGATGAACCGATTTCTCTGTCAGGTTCCTTTACTTACAGCGAAGAACGCTTAAAAGAACTACTGCATGAATCTTTACTATTCATTAAATTAAAACATTCATTAATACTACAAAATTCCAAAAAGGTCAAACCTACTTAGAAATATGTAGGTTCAAAAAGGTTCCTAGCATTTAAACTGCCATTCAATAAATTACTTTCCACTAAGAACATCTATATTTCAAAATGGATCAGGCAGCTTTAGTAGCAAATTGAAAATGCACTCTAGTTGATGAGAGCTTCCCCTTGCAGTATAATGCTGAACAACCAACACACCGTGCACCTGCTATTAGTATGGGTGAAGTTACCCACTGTCCCAGGCTTTAATATGAGTTGAGGGGTGGGTGTGTGCATTTGTTTTTAAACAGGAATTGTTTGATGTGTAATTGCTGGGCACAGCGTGCAAATTCAAAGCAAAATGAATTCTATTAACAAAGGAACAGGTTTCACTTCTCAAGTGATTGGAGCAGGATAAACTAGACTAGCTAAAATAAACTAAACCAGAAGAATTTTTATTTATGGCAACACCTGTCAATTTATGAAGTTGAGAAGTGTTCTGCAAGTTATCTACCTACCCTAGAGTTGAAAATTAAACACACAGAATTAACACCACTATATGACAACAGTGAAATCAGCAGGAGAACTTCATTCATCATCTTAAGTATTTCCTTTTGTTTTTCTTCTGCACAGGGAGAAGAGAAAGCTATTTTCCACCCAAGGTTCAAGAGGTTTTAATAAATACAACAATAATTCCAGCCTTGCCTGAATTAACTACTTGGCAATAATCAAAACGTTGCAATGCATGGCTAATTCAGCTCCCATCCATTTCTATGTTGGAAAAAAAAAAAAAGGACAGAGGTGAAAAGGAAGGAAAAAATTTCTGAAGAAAATTCTGAAAACATTCTACTTCTAAAACCACATTAGAAAACCAGAAAGGATTATTCTTGTATGTCTGCTAAATTACTACTCTTCTATTTATGGACTGAAACTTCATGACATCAACTTTGTGGGTTGAGTTAGAGGCTACAGTGGAACATGTGCTAAATGCCAACAGCAATAACTTGGCTACTAGATTAAAAGTTTCAGAGATCCTTTTGAAATATGACCCAGCACTAATCAACAATATATTTCTGTTAAATACATCCAGCAAATACAAGTAACCAACTTAAAAATCCAAATTATGCAGAGAACCAATAGGGAAATAGAAACACTACCTGAAAGAAAAGCCAATTTTTTCTTCAGAATGGGTAATATTACTGAAGCTTCCATTCTACTGCAGATAATTTTCACAGCTCTGAAACACAAGACGTTTAAATTGTCAAGCATGGGAAATCAATTACATGTCACTAGAATGAGCACTGACCAACACACTTTTGTACTCTTCTGAAGGAAGCACAGAACACTAACTGAAATCCAAAGTATTGTAAAAGCCAAAGAAAAAAAATCATCATATGCATTTTTCCATGTAAACCTTTAATTAAAGAGTTCTTCCTCCTCATAAAAAAAAAAAAAAAAAATCAAAGCAGCATCTCAACCAAGGACATTGATATAAAAGTCTTATTTCCTAACCCCATTAAACTACTATTAATTTACAAGTAGATCATTTGTTTGCTCAGTCATTCAGAGATAAAATGAGTTTATATAAAATTACATTTTTGCATAGTGTATTTCATATTACCAGAAATATAAAAATTAAATACATTATGCTGCATGGATGTCAGGACACTGCCATTACCCTGCCAATAGAAGGTCTTCAATTAAAGAAAAACATCCAAGAGCTAGAGTAAGTATGTCTAACCTATAGCTGGAAATGCTTCTGCTCCTGTTGGCTCCAAATCCCTTCTCACCTTCATCCCATTGTTACTGCATTATGAACTGCAATTTACTATGATTAAGTCTTTGTGTTTCACTGACAAATCAACAGAATTCTTGAACTGCAACCTCCTCTTCCTGCCTACACAAAAGTAGCAACTGGCATATGCTTGTATGTCTGAGTTCATACTTGCACAAATCAATCCATATAGTAAAAAACCCTTAAATCTTCACAGAGACACAAAATTCAAGGTATGTGCCAGTATCCAGTCAAAACAAATTTTAAAAATAAAATTCTTTAATTCCAGGCAAAGGACTTCAGACTACAACCTGGAATCACCCATCTGGATACTTCAGCATTCCTGCACACAGAGGTTGCTTTTTTTCCTGGGGGGGGAGGGGGAATTAATTGAATCAAAACTATAAATGATCCAGGAGAAAGAAAGAAAAGAAAAAAAAAAAACAAAACCAAAAAACCTCCAGAGAGCCTGAGGTAAAACAAAATAGTTATTCCTCCTCTTGTTAAAACAATGAGCTTTATTACAAACAAGCAGCAGAATAATTATTTTTATTATGAAACAGAAATGACATTTTAACAACTTTTTACTGTTCCTCCCTGTTCCAATGCATAATGTCTCACAATGTCCATTCCCATTCCTTATCCCTAGATCTCCATATTTAAGTGCCATATTTGTCAATTACATGAAATATCATTTCCCATATTATAGAAGGAAACAAACACGTTTCAGTTCTTTCCGGAAACTGAGTCCCAAGACAGCTTGCACTTTCAACAGCTACTCATATAAGCATCCTTTTTAAAGCCTCCTGTATGCTTCAGACAAAAATTTGTAGGTTTGTTGACTCGGTCATTTTTGTCTCTCAAACACAACAATCAAACCACCCTGTGTAAACTAGTTAAGTTCAGCAGTATTGTTTTTTTCTTTTCTTACCTGGTAATGATTTTTCCCTCTCCTCCCCAAGCTGTATTTCAAAATTATTACAAATGGCTCTTTATCATCACCAATGAAGAAAGTCCAAACCTACACACAAACTTTATTATCTTCATACTTTCACATGCAAACTAAAGTTTGCATCAACTTAATGACTCTAGGAAGCGTGTTTCTTGCTGTTGTGAAAAGACCAATTTATTTAATATGAAAGCACTGCCTGGCTTTCTGCCACAGTAGTGGCACTGTCCTTGGATCAGAATAGTTCTTTTGTTCAGTATTTCCTGGAACCAAAGGAAGGATTCTGTTCATTCAGAGTGGAGGGAGGTGAGTCACAACAATTAGAACCAATTGCTGATAATTTCAAACACCTAGCTTTTGTTCTAGAAACTCATGCAATTCTCTTTTGTGAGAGCTTTGATGTAGTCCATCTAGAAGAAAACTCTCACCAGGGCAGGTTGTCAGAACATACCAGGAAAAAAAAAAACCAAACCTCCAGGTTTAAAAATAAGGTTTAACATCCTTCTATATCTTTAACACCCCAAAGAATCTCAGGATGAATTAAACTAAATGCCTTTTTTAATACCAGAAAGTTAAACATTTCCAAGAGACCTGGTGTCTGCTTTCCAGTGGGAGCTATCAAAGGTGTTTTAAAAAGGTACACTGCTAAAAAGCAGATATAAGTATATTTAGACCTACAAATAAATGTAAAGCCTTTTTAACCTGTTCAGAGGAAGGCAAAATGACAGGCTCTTAAACTGATCATCAAGCTCTCAATTTAGAATGAGGAAATATGTGTTGCTCAATGCTGTACCACTGTTTAGCTGAAACAAACACATCAAGTGCCTATTCACCAATAAAAAAAGGCATTTGGACTCATTAAATAGAAAAAAGCTACAGAAGAAACAACATCACTGAGAGAACAGATTTCACTTGAGGAAACTGGAATACTTCAATAAACTGCATTTTATCATTTCTAAAGCAAGAGACATAACTTATCTGCTCAAATTTTATACGGATATGAACCAAGTTAAACCTGTTTGCTGAATTTCAGAAAATCTTCTGAGTGCTGCATGCCCACCTGCAATCTACTTTGCCAATTAAAATACCATATGCCAACTTGTAAACCTTCTGTCTACAGGAAACATTAAAATAAAAAAAAACTATACTGAAGAACCTCACTAACTTCTTTTGAACGACCTGGGCTTTCAGGTTTTTAAATCAATGCAGCAGTGTTAGTCTGCAACAACGTATTCATTCTTTTGCAGGTTTCCACAGAAAATTGGTAAAATTCAGTTCACATAATATTTGTATTTAAAACCTAAATATTTGAAAGGTGTTCCAGTTAAATAGAAAACTCTCCCAATCCTCCTACCAAGCAGAAACCAATACTAGTTGAGAAAATTCTCTTAAATACAAACTTAAATGAAATAGATATACATTAGGGGGAGGACAGAAGGCTAAGGAGACAGCAAACAAATAGTAAAAAAAAAAAAAAAAAGAGTTACAGAACAAATAAAAATGCAAACAATATTTCAGGCTGCACTTAATGTGAAATCAAATCATGACATGGTAGGCTGCATCTTCTATCATTTCTAGGTTCTGGAAAGACTATAAATTACACTGTTTTAGTCAATACAGTTTAAAATTCAAGAAGTTGTTTCAAAAAACAAAAACAAACAAAAAGCCACCAAATTCACATACAATAAGAATTATGTAATTCAGCGTAAAAGTGCTTAATTTCTCATGAATAAGAGTATCACTTGCATTTTCTGCTACACATCTTCAGTCCCATCTAATAATAAATTTAAATAAGAACCAATGTCCAGACGCTGTTTAATACCATTTTTAAAGTCTGTTAAAGAGAAAGGGCAGAGGGTGAAGTTGACAGACTCACATTGACTAGACGACTGAAGTAAGATGTTACAGAGAAGCTGCCCTACAAATAACAGGTGTTTTCTTTTTGTCAAAATTAATTCAGACTCCATGAGAATACTAATACGTCTACTCAAATTCATTAGACCTGTAACATTTAATACCCTCAGTACACATTACAAGGTTTTTAAATGGGTTGGTCTGTTCATGAGCATCTACTGCACGTTTCAAAGAACGAGTACTTTCTTCATTCCCTCATCATGTACCAAGGAAGAGAACATAGCCGGTCTGTTAAACACAGGACTAAAAGTCAGGAAAAAAAATAATCTGGTTTCTATCCCTTGTTCTGCTCCGAAATATACATATGGCTTTCAGCAAGTCATTTATCTCTTTCAGTCTTCATTCAGTCCCTCCATCTAATTCCCTTTTTTACAAGACCACTGTGATGTTTAATTCATTAACGTTTTTGAAGGCTTGAGAGATTAGAAGGAACTCCACAGATCTGCCTATAAATATCCAAGCAGCAGATGGGCAGCTACATTCAAAACTGTAGCAGCTTGCAAGTCTAGGCACAAACAATAGCACAAATAACAACAGACATTCTGAAGGGGGGGGCGGGGGGGAGAGAAAAGCCTCCATCATATAAAATAAAAAAAAAAAGAATTTCATTCTGAAGTCAACTTCTGAATTGCAGAGCTTCAAAATTAACAGCTTCAGTCCCTGAAGACAGCATACAATTTTTTTTCAGATGCTACCTTCAACCCACAAAGCATTACCCCACACTCTCCCTAGATCAGCTTAAAAAAAGTTCATCTGTCCCACACAGAAATAAAATCCACTTGCAAAAGACAGAGGGAAAGCTGAATATCAGAATTACGTATGCAGATGATTATTTCATCTTCCTTTAAAGCTACATTAAAGATGTCATCTCTCCCACAGCCAAGTGGCACAAAGACAGAACACAAACGAAGGTGTCCCCAGGGCTGATACCCCAGGGTAATTTGAGAAGCACGCCAAATCTGCCCAAAAAGTAAAAAAAGGCTGCAAGCATTCATTAGTTAATGCTGTCTTCAATTAAAGACCACATGGAACTGGGTTGCTCAGCTGGACAGTTTCAAAATAACAATAAAACCTGACAGATGAACAACAGGTTAAGGTAATCAGATACAGTGTTTTATTTTTACTCTTTAACTTATTATGAGCATTACTGATGAATTTTTACCCTTGGAGCCTTTTAAGGCCTCAGAAAAAGGTAACTCTACATATTTAGGGAAGATCAAATCAAGGTTTTATTTTTCTTTTTCAACCACTCTGTTCTTTTTGACTATCTGTAAAAGCTATTCATAAAAACAGGCATACTGAAGTTTTATATTATGCCCAATTTTCAAGTTGTACACAAACACTCCTGATTTTCCATTATGTGTTAATTCACACTAAAGAATTACGAAAGTAAAAGCCATAGACTCAGTAGTTTTCATCAGTCATGTAAGCTTGTTTAATTTTAAAGCAAAATGCAATCATACAATGTCGGTTCCATTACACATGCACAATTAGTACTTTAACTCAGCAACTTGTGAAAGCAGATTAGAATAGACAGATTGAGTAAGTACTCTATTTTTGGTTAAACTTAGGCTCAACAATTTGCTAGGCCATGATCTAAAACCACATTGCCACAGCAATGCCAAATTCAAGCTTGGAAAAACTCTTTTTCTTCTGCCCCATTTTTACTGAGTTTCAAGTGTTACCTTGTACACTTCGCCTTCTAACTATAGCTAATCATAGCATTTAGAAGAGCTGTCTGTGAACTACTTCCTCTATTTAACCCATCTTCCATATTCGTTTCCCACCCTTTTTCACCCCCTCAACATTCTGTGAGAAGTGAAATAAAAGATGAGTGGCAAAAAGACGTGATGAGCAATATAATCAATAGTGAACCAGCAAATGGAGAACAAGCGAATAAGAGAGGTTATGCCATGCAAGAAGAAAAAGACATTATGCTTCTAAGTTTTAACTTTGATCTCAAGTCAACTATTCATTTCACAGAACGGCAGAGCTTTTTCATCAGACTTAGCAAAAGCGTCAGAGGGACAGAAAAGAAGGAAGAGTACCGAGCACAAAAACAATGTAACTAAGGATGTGCAATAACATCTTCATGTACAGCTGTGAAACACCATACTGACATCTCAGCCTTTTCATACAACAAGGGCAAGCACAGGATGCTGTGCAGCAATTAGTACTCTCTGAAAGAATAGCACTTCTTTGGATTCAAAGGCCATTTCCACAGACAGCAATCTTGCTTCAGCCCAAAGGAACACATGCAGAAGTTCATAATGGTGCTACAACATGACATATAGAATGATAGCTTGCTGAAGTTTTCTAACCTTTCCAGCCTCAGGCCAAGCCAAATACATATGGTATATGTTAAAGTACAGCAGTTTTCAGGCTTCTTCAATCTAGAATAGTACAGAAAATAAGTCACAGGTTTTGGATGCAACTCCACATTTCCTTTTCTGCCACATTTCCAGAGAGAGACCCCATGTTTACCTTCCTGCAGAATCCTACAGCTTGCCCTTGTAGGATGTTACCACAGGCAGCGGAGGCGGCTGATCTACCTTACACCCTCTCTTGCACAGGCAGCCAAAACAGCAGAAATTGCAGTAATCTGGTATAGTCCCAATTCACTTCACAGCATCAAGTGACCACAGAATGGACAAATGATGTAATTTGGGAGGTTGCTTTTTCCACCATTTTCTACACAGCAATAGGTCAATTGAAATGCTATGTTACAAGTACAGCACAGATATTTTATTTTCTTTCTCATCACACCTCCCTAAGACCCATAAAAAAAATAAACCTCATGTTTAGCTCTTAAAATTTCACTTAGAGATCATGTGGAAAGAAGACAGAAATCACACAGACTGTAAATTCTCCCACAGAAATAGTTATTGAGTCACAGGACGGGAGGAAGAAAAACAACCAATCAATAGTAAAATAAAACATCATACTCTTCTTCTACTTCCCTATATTAAAAAAAAAAAAAAAAACAAACACCACACGCCAAAAAAAAGCAAACAAGTCACAAAATCTTGCAAGAATGAGCTGGGGGAAATGAGTACCTTATCACCAGTTCTTCAAGGAACTGTCCAAAAGCAGTCTGTGATGAAAGATCACACAGAGCTTTCATGCCTTCAATAGTTCATAGAACTGGCTAAGACAATGGGAGGAACGAGATTGGACAATTCAAGCCATAAGCAGCCAAAGACAAACAGCTGCACTGATGAGCGCAACTGTTGGCAGTCTGGAACAAATGAAAAATAACTTTCCTCTGGGGTGCATGATTAGAACTTCTTGTTCCTTTTATAACAATTATATAAGAAAATCTACAACTTCATAACAATACACATACTTGGCATAAGTGCATGTGGCTCAGGCCCACAGGAATCACTTCTCAGCTCAGTATAGTGACACCACAAGAGAAAGGAAACAAAAAGAAATGCTGTTCTAAACCAAAAGCCATCAAGAATGGCAGTGGCAGGGGGTAGGAAAGAGCAAGGAACTGTTTGAGAAGAGAGTAGAACTGGCTGCATGGACATAAGTGTAGCAGACAAGCAGTCATCCTTTTTAGGCAGAGAAAACTGACACAAAACAAGAATAAAATACATGAGAGGCTAATAAAATGATTGTTTATAAATCTCTAAAACTTTGGTGTTGATACCTGACAAAAAAGTTCCCAGCTTAAAAGTAAGATTTTGTGTGGACCTCGAAACATCCTGAACAACTTCCTCTGTATTTAAAAAATAAAATAAAAAATTACAGCAGTGGCTTCCACCCCCACTGCACAACACACAAGGTAGACAGAATGATGATAATAAGAAAACCTTCATCAGAAATAAGTGATTTGAGAACTTTGCTAATCTTAACCTAACATGAAATTACAAGAGATTAAAATATGCCAGATCTCGTACATAAATACCTTGTTCATTCACATTTTTAAGTTTCAAAATTTTTCAGAATTACACAAACTTATTGCTCTTCAAAATAAAAACAATTAGATGCTGTCCTTGAATTACTATGTGCAAGGGAAGTAAATCTTTAACTTGCACAGATGTCTCCAGTCTTTGTACTCATGTTAAAAATTCTGAACATTTCAGCTGCAAACCACAAGTTAAATAGGCCACAGCAACCACCTGCAGTAACCACAGCATCTCTCTCTCTCCCATCCTCTCAAAATAAAACATGTAGCATTCCACTATCGTAAACAAATGGCCACATGCTTCAGAGAACATAAAATCAAGCTCTCTTGACCTGCTACCTGGAACACCTCTCATAGATGTAACACACATTTTCCACTGATACTGTTTCCTAGGGCCAAATTAGAATGTAACATGGAAGAAGGAGCAAACAGTATGTTAGCAGACAGACAGAAAACAGACAACCCGCATTGAGGGTGTACTGATTAGAAAAAAAACATTGCTTTTACCAACAACAAAAAGTAGAGAAGCCATGGCACCTTTCATCTACGTATTGTGTGTACATCCTGACCCTTCCCCTCAGAAAGGGCCATTTATTTTCTCAAGTGCAGCTGTACACACCATTTAGTGACCAAAAAATTAACATCAAATCCATCATCTTATTCTTCCACCACCTTTTTCTTTTCTTGGCCTTGTCAACATTTATCCTTCACAATACCTCTCTAAGAACACATCTCAAATTCAACTCTGCCAACACCATAGGAGTTCAGCTTTGCTCTGAATTCTCATGTGCCTACTACATCTATCTCTCTTGAATCATTGATTCTGTAAAGCCCTAAGTCATACCTTCATCTCCTCTTAACTATTGCAATTTCCTTCTTAATGGGTTCTTTATGTCCCAGCGTTCCAAACTTCAGCTTGTCCAAAATGCAGCAGCTCATCTTCTCACCTAGAAACAGGAAAACAACACTCCATATTGATTTTCACTTGCTTCCTTGTCAAGTTTAGAGTCTGCTGTATGGACATCCTCACTTCAAAAATCTCTCGTTCTCATTTAGTCTAAAGAGTACAAAGCTTTGCCAGTGCATTTTTCTGCTTGCTCACTCAAGGTGCTCAAGTCTCTCATTTCTCTTCTGCACACAAGCTTACCAACCCCATCAGAACAGCAACAATCTACCACAATGCTTTTAAAACTTCTTCCCTTACTCTCACCCACAACCACAGCTCCCTCTTTAAATCAGAATTCACATTATCTCCAGTCACATACCTAAACACTCTCTAATACATTTGCAAACACTACTCTCTGTGGGAGACATTGACACTACGTAAGACACTAACACAAGCCACAGATTTTATAGTGCCTAAGCCAAACTATGTAGCATAACTTTAGTATCAGAAGCTTTATGTTATAGCACCTTTTAAAGATTTTAAAAGTCACAAGACAAAACCAAAGTAGATAAAAGTTGAAGAAGGCATGCCTAAATAAGGTTGCACAAAACTAATTTCAAAGGTATTGTTCTATGCAGCATATTCATCAGTATCAAATATTCATAACAACCAAATATATTGCATGAAAATTTTAAAGATCTTATATTTGGAAGAAATTGATCTTACTTACCATTGGTACTGGAATGCAATGCTGTCTGTTAGGGATACAAGTTTGAGCTCCTGATCCTGGATTCTACAAATTTAAATGAAAAAAGTATTGACCATATTTTCACATGTTAATACCCACTCTAAAACTTTATTTCCTCGGAGGTTAAACACAAGGATTTATTACAAAGCTGCATGATACGGGAGTTAACATCTCCATTCCATATTCACAAATACTTGTAAACCAGGCATTTGAGTTGAGTGGGATAGCAGTAATCCCATATTTTCCACCAAAACATATGGTTGACATCAACATTGTTTATAATTAGCAGGCAATGCTCCTGAGGCAGCACCGGAAGCAGTGGAAGAGTAACAAGAACCAGAATCCTTGCAGTATGCTTTCAGTCAGAGGTAACCTAAAGAGTTTTAGGATAAATCAAAAATAGTTTTGGTATTTTTTGTGAAAAGAGGAAGAAAGTATTCCTACAAACTAAGTTCATCACTGCTATAAAATTTAAAGAGGCAAATTATAACTTGAATTAAAAAATGTAAATAGTCCCTATTTGTATTAGAAGATACAGAATTAAGAGATGTGTCAAATGTAAAACCTCAGCAAATGCTTTAAAACTTGAATGAAACCTTGTAACTGATCAAATCCCAAAACCTCAGAATTAAGTCTATAATGTATTACAGGCAAAGCCAAGATGCTAAATACATTTCATAGGTTTTACAGTTACTCAGATGCAGCAGTTATTACAGTCATCTCTCTCAGAACAAATTTTAAATTAAAAAAAAAAACACTTTATCACCAGAAGTTTTTGTAGTCAGGCAAACAAACTAGCAAATCCTCTAAAAGATGGAGAGAAGGCAAGAGTACACCCCTACAGATCAGGGACAAGAATATCAATAGCAAGTGCTCAAGACAGCTTAAACAGATACGTGATAGAAATCCTGCAACATCATTTCTTACCCCTGCAAGACCCTAGACCTTGCCTGCTTTATTAGAAGCTACCTACTGAAGACGTTCTGTATTTCCACAGCCACTCATAGTCATTGGGGAATAAAGGTGCTCCTCTTCATACTCTATTCTTAAGGTCCCTTGACAGTTACGTAGCCCTGTATTCAAGTTCACCATCAATGTATCTAGTCTCTTCCAGAAGCAGCTCCAGTTCCCCTCCCTACTACCACTCCCAAGCAGCAACCAACTGAAACCGAGCTAACTTCACACAACTGCTCTATTCTGCTGCTGGAAAATAACAAAAATCTAGGTACATCTCCCCTGCTTACACAAGCTTTACTGAGAAATGTGATTCCATAGACAATTTAGAATTATAGCCTGCAACTCCAGGAGACAACATGGCAGTGATTCTTGTGAGAAATTTAAAAATACATAAATGCTCTTAACTTTTGTTTCTAGGAAAACTGATGTTACAGGTCATCTAAACTCCAAATAAAATATCATCTATTAGCATACTACTTTACAAAAAACAGTTGACTGAGGCGATTTTACAGGATTCTTCAAGCAGCAATCTATGATGTAAGGAATTATGCAAAATCCTAAAATCCATCACTAAAAAACCACTGTAGTTGCTCCTAGTTCTGGTGGGCTTTTTTTGTTTTGCTTCAGGGTTTTTTTTCCCCCTGACAGAGCAAAGCATGATCAGCACCTTACCAGTAAGCAGTAGGCCTCTGACCAAGCTTCAGTTCTAATTCCATGGTCCACCTTCCCCCTTTTCTCCTCATTAAGTTTCTGCTTGGTATAGACAATGGGACTAGGGCTATAAAAACTCATATTCATAAATGAGAACCCTTACTAGCACAGAAGTTAATCACCATCACCGTTCCTATAATGTAATAACTATTCATTATTTACTATATGCTGGATCTTAGCAGATGTCACAGAATGGGGAAAGGGGGGAGGGGGGGTGAAACCAGTGCTTCCTCATCACAGTGAATTTTAGTGCATAAACAAAGTCAACATCCAATCATTTGGACAATGCAGACACTGCAATATAAGAACGCTGAGACCCAGTATTTCCTTTGGGATGAAGATGAAAGAACTAATAAAAGCATCCACTAATATCCATCCATGTAAGCCTCACCAATTTTGCTCATTAAAATAAATCACAAAGACTCACAAAACAAAGAACCATTCTCCACTAATTGACTCCACTCTGGCTTCCACACACTCGTTCAAATTCTTTAAGAAAAGGGTGCTGCAACGCATCCCCGTCGTACCACTGCCTGGCTGAAAGGCTGTGCATGGGTAACACGGGATGCTGCGGGCACTGGGGAAGGCAGGACTGCGAGACAATGGACCTGTCAAAACCCGAAGACACGGCAACCACGGCCGCCAGCAGCCACCGCCTCGGCAGTGACCCAGCCCGCCGGGCCGCGCTCCCCGGGGCCGCGGCAACCGCACGGCCGGGATCGCCCACGCCCCCGGGCCGCTCCGACCCGCCGCGACACACCGGGGAAAGCCCCGTGCGAGGCCCGGCCAGCCCCGGCCCCAAGCCCCCTCCCTCCTTCCCCAGCCTGCCGCGGCACCCGCGGGGCGGCCCGGCGGGAGGCGGCTGTGGCCCTCCCGCGCCCGCCGCCCGCACAAAGCAGGCCCCGCCACCGGCGGCCACTCGAGAGCCCCCCCCCCCGCCTCCGCGGCCACGTATGTAGCGGCAGCACGAACAATACCCCAACCTGTTGCGCGGGTTCTCCTGGGCTGCACCGACCTGCCGTGCCCCCGGCCCGGGAACGGCCAGCGGGACACGCCGCGGGGCAGCGAAACGGGGGCGGGCGGGGGGGTTTAATGTGGAGGAGGCGAGCTCCGCAGCCAGCCGCCAGGTACCCCGTTAGCCCGCCCGCCGTCCGCGGCGATGCACAGCCGGTCAGGAGGCCGGCCGCGGGAGGGCTACCCTGCCGTAAGGCCGGGCCACCGCCGCCCCCCGAGAAGCAACCGCTGCCCGGCGGAGCGAGGCGCCCCACAGCTCCAGCGCCGCCGCCCGGGGAACAAAGCGCGGCCAGGCCGCAGGGCCTGCGCTGCGCCCGGGGCCGTCCCTCCGCAGGGCTGGGGCGAGGGAAGCGCCTCTCCAGACGCGGCTACTCACCCGGCTGCGGCGCTCCGGGTGCCCGGGCTGGGAGGACGCCGGCGGCGGAGCGGGTGGACGCGGGGCGGAGCCTGGACCCGCCCGCTCCGGCCAGGCTGCGGCGGCTGCTCTCGGCCGCCTCGCACCGCCTCGCTGGCCCGGCGGCAGACCCCGGGAACGGGAACGGGGGCGGCTCCGGCCCCTCCCCCGTCGGCAAGGAGACGGCGAGCACCGCGCGCTGCCGGCACCACCCCCGCTCCGCCGCCCTCGCCTCAGCGCCCCCCCCCCCTCCCCTCACCGTGCGGGGCGCGGAGCCGCGGTACCAGCGGCCCTTCCGCGGAGCCGCCGCGGCAGCTGCGCGGGACGCGGCCGGGCCGAGAGACGGCGACGCGCGGCCCCACCCCGGAGGAGACAATGCGCCGCCGCCGCCCCGCTAGGGGGTGCCGAGCGCTGCGCCCCGCAGGCCGCGGCCCCGCCAGGCACCGTCCGGGCGGGCCCTTTCCCGCCGCGGCCCCTTTCCCGGTGCCCCGGCCTCCTGTCAGCAGCGAGGGGCCGTTGCAGGTACCCGACGAGGACAGGCTGCAGCCCGACTGGCGGCGGGTTGCTCCAGCGCCAGCAGTCCGGTGGCGGTAACAGCAGGCGTGCTTTACTGTTTGGAGATGCGTGAGTGTGTGCGGAATGCAAGTCACATCGATCGCAGGTGAAAACAGGTCGCTGAAAGCGCTTCAGGCAGGTGCCGGTGTCCACCTGTGGCCCTTCAGTAATGACAAGGCAAACGCGTGTTTTGCTTCCCCCAGAGTGCAGCTAATAACCCATCATCAGGCCAGGCTCCTGGATAAACAGCCTGAAACTCTGTCATGCCAAGTCTAAAATAAAATAAGCAAAAATCTGGAAAAAAACGCTGTGAAGAAAGCCAGCCAGGACACTTGTCTTGCTCTCAGTGTAACTGCCCTAGGTCAAGTTGCTGTCAGTCTTAAATCTCCTGTGGAACACATTTTCAGGCTACATAACGACTCTTAAAAAAAAAAATAGCACGTTCTGCAAACTCTATCTTGACAGTAATTTTGCTCTTGTTATTTGCAGAGTGACTGAATTACCATTTACTGTATCGCATTCCAAATAATAAAAACTGCCTCACATAAGCTGGAACTGCTGGGGTTCTCCCCTCAAAACACAGTTTGCAAAACCACCACTGTTTGCCCCCTTTCCTGGTGGCTGCCAGTCAACATCTAACACAGCCATTGCCCTCAGCATTGCCATCGGAGTGCGCTTGTGCCACTGACCTCATCCCTGGCCTCTGCTAACTCAGAAAGCTGTCCCTCTCTCAGCAACGCAACCCGCAACCCGTTGGACACACAAGAGCTAAAGGTAAACAATTATCATTAAAATTTTCAGAGGAGGCCTGTCAGCCTCAGGAACATACCTTTTCTGTTGGGTCTGTCTTTCCTGGAAGAATGCTTAAAACAGCAGTAGCAAAAGAAGAGAAAAAGCCAAAAAACACCTTTCCTAACAACCCCTAGAGATAAACAGAGGTAAGTGAACCTTGGCAGTTCCTTCCAACCTTCCAACAAAAGTAGTTGCTGCAGAGAGCCATATAAATTATTTTGTAATTTACTAAATAAGGAAAAAATTAACAATATTTTTAAGTGTGTGCACTACTGGGTTAAGAATGCGCCATATACAACTTTTAGATCACTCTTCTACATTTATGCTTACTTATTGCCTACCTGTGGTCAGAAAGTAAGACAATAGAAGCTTTTGCTATTCATCAACATTTACCTAAGATCCCATGGGTGGTAGGAGGAGAGAGGGGAGGAGAAATTTGCACCATAAGGATATAGACTCAACTTCTCCATCTCCATTTTCCTGTTATAACTGGAATCTCTTCTCTATGACTAAACGAGGCTTCTCCTGCACAGAGGATAGCAGAACTCTTGCAGTGGCTTCCAACGCTGTAAAGCAGAGCAACCTGAAAGTCGCTCTTGTTTGTACTCTGGCTGGAGCTATGCTAGTTTGAGTATCAGGATGCTGTAATAGGTTTTTTGACTTTCCTTTTCCATGTATACTCTGCTGAGTAGTTTGCCAGGACAGAACCTGAGATGATTAATTTTCTTTTGAGGTCATACCGACAGCTCAGAGTTGCAGTTAATTGCCTTTGCCATACAAACTGCCAGTAGGAAGGAATCACAGTACATTTTTGTATCAAGGATCCATTTGATTAAAACAGGCCTTAATATATGCTATTATTCTCCAGCAGCTATGCCAGATTTACTCAAATACAAATAAAAGTAAATAGGCTGAAAACATCCTGAGCTTTGGGCACTGTGCTGCGTGCTGAGACAACAGAGCCTTTGTTACAGGCAGAGCAGTGCTCACACAATAGAGTTACTGCTTCCAGCCTCAGTTGCTGAACTTCCAGAAAAAATCAGCCTTCAGAGAAAAACAAACCAACCACCCCCACACTTCTAGTAGACACCAGTTCCTCACCATGACACTAGTCCCAGGTGCCACCAGGCGTGACAGTGGCCATGCTGTGCAGCACCTCATGGGTCTGCTGCGCCCCTTTGCTTTTGTTCCACTTGCTGCTGGGCACAGCCTCACACCAGGCAGGCTGAAACCCCTCCACCTGGAGCAATTTACTCTGCTGCTTGCTTGTTATTTGCTTCCATGTCTCCATGCAACAGATAAGACAATTGTTTTTACCTGTAACACAAAAATGGATGTGAGTAGTTAAATTAGTATAAGCTAGCACTATTCAGTGTAAGTGGCTAGAGATGTAACTGGCAGACCACTGCAATTCATAAATGGTATATACAGTAAATAAGTAAGTAACTTGTGGGATTAGTGTAGGCAGGCACTGTTGAATTATAAATAAAAATTGTAGACTTCTTTGTGTGTGGAGCTTTATGATCATAACAAGATGGTATCGTCGTATTCATGGGTAAGCAGCAGAGACATCTACTACTTTAAAGCCTTATGTATTTGTCATACAGCCCGATTCATGTTGGCAAAACAGTGGGAAAAGTCCCTTCTATCTTGATAAACAGTATCAGGAGGTTTGGGAAGTGGAAGTGACAGAAAAATACAAGCATTCAGTGTACATTCAAAACATCACAGAAACAAAAAGATCTGCTCCAATACTCACTATGTGTATTCTCACTCACTACTTCTGAAGGTAGCCACATTCACCTGCTATTAGTATAAAAATTTGAAATGTCCTTTTAAACATATAATTTTTAATCCTGAACTGAGGAGTGATTGTTTCTTCTGAAACAGCACAAAGCCTAAAATTGTGCTCTTAATAGAATCTGAAACTGAAGTCCTAAATAGCCCAGACCTGTGAGACTGCATTTACTGATTAGCAGAAGCTGAAAGCTTGGCACTCTGCATAGGCATCACCTAGCAGGTTTTGAAGAATCTAAGTTTTATTATATTTGTAGTTACCAAAGGGTACAAAAACCAATCTTTTATATAACTATCTCATGTTGGCAATAATTTTGACGTTCTTCAGTTAAATTATTAAAAAAGAAGATGAAAGTTTGTTGTGTAAAGGTCTTTGTATGAGCGACATCTGTAATGAGAGACAGCAACGTAAATCTTCAAGATTCTGAAGAAACTGTGTGTGTGTGTCTGTGTGTTTTCTGTTTTTTCTTCTTAGTGTTCAGGTAGAAACAATAAATGTTCTCTTCACTAAGATCTTCTTAGTGTTCAGGTAGGAACAATAAAACACACCCTGATCTCATCGTATCTTTCCAAGTACTAGAGGCTGTTGGGTTGTATGTCCTGCAGCAAACTCTGCAGCGACTTTTATTACTTTGTTTAATTACTTCTTATTTTCTATAAAATACAGTCATGATAACTTGTCCTTTCCTTCCTACTGAGTAAATAAGCACTTTCTTATAAAAATAAAATAGAAACCTAAAAGTCTTCATTGCCTGAGTAGCTACCTGAGAAATGTTTAATGGGAAGCAAAGCTATCTGTCGTCAGTATCTTGCTGCCCAGGTTTCCTAAAGAACTAACATAGTTTCATCACAAATTTATTTCATCTTGTGAAGGAGAAATGGGTTATGGCTGGCAGTAGACCCCAAGCCTTCAAAACACGGGGGAATGGCTTCCTTTCTACACAGGAAATTGGTCCACAGGGTCTGGCCTGAGTCTCCTGTGCCACAACAAGGCTATGGCTCTCGATCCCATCTCTGTAGCTTCGGTCAGTAGGCACATGACAGCAGGATGGAGATGGGCATGTCTCAGGTCACATTTGTGGCTGCAGGGGAAGGAGATGAGAACCAATTTACCTGTCATATTAGGTGCTTGTGCTGTACCACTGAGCAGGTTTGGTGGGATGTCTACAGCATACTCTCTTGCCTGATGGCTCTATCTGATCAGGGATTACTGCTGTGCTGCTTGCTGAAGAAAAGGAACAACTGTACTTACCATACTAGTTATCACAGGAGGCGTAACAGCTCTGAAAAAAAAACATGACTCTGAAATGCTAACTATAGACATAACAGAGAGAGTGCTGATAGTCAGTGACATTTTGAATGACTGCTACAAAGCACCTAATGTTCTGCTGGAACCATATTTGCAGCTTCATGCTGCTTTCTTCTGCTTGCACCAAAAAAGAAAACCAGGGATTTTTCTAATGAGACTTGATTACTTACTCTCTCCCTGAAACTTGCTTACTCTTTGGCCATGGGGTTTATTAGCATTAGCCTGCAGAAGAAGCTACATTCGATACCACCACCATTTTTACTTACATTAGATTTAAATTTTATTTCCAGCTTCAGAATGAACAGCAAAAAGGAGATTAGATGGTAATGTATGTCAGTGATCCAGTGAGTGTCCTGTACTGTAGCTGTTACTTCGTGTGGGCTTAGGAAAGGGGAAGGCAAAGATGGCTTTACACTTTTTGTGTGCATTCTGATTCTAGATTCTAGTGCAGTTCTGACCAGGAGGTATTAATGAGCATGTTCTTGAGAAAAAACTTCTGTAGTTTTCTTCTGGGGGTCAGAAGGGGGATTATTTGGAAAGAGAATGAGTTGAAAGGAGTTTCCCAATATGTTTTCTGTACATCTAAATAGCAAATCTTTCCATGATAACAAGAACTGGTCGGTTATGGATTTTAAATATATGCTCTGTATATGTTCCTCTTTGTAGGGCTTGGATTTCTAACTTTGCAAACAGCAGCTGGCTTCCAGGGTATATACTAACACTAATCACAATCATTGTTAGCAACAGTGAATTGAAAGAGGGTAAGAAATATGAGCTATTTTTAGAGGCAGTAAGCCAGAGCTCTTCACTCTCAGAGAAAAGCCATTTTTAGGAGTAAGTGGCTGAGCTGTTTAAAAGTCATCACTGTGTTTGCTAGTCTATGGACAGCCTTAAAGACTCCTGACTTTGTAGTTTATTATGTTTATTAAGCATTTAGGAGCTTTAAATTGTAACCTTTGGTGTGAAAGACTGCTTATTTTATAGAAAATCAGTGTTAGTCAGTGTTCAGTTACTCAGTGTTCAGTGTTCACCCTGCATGTCAGAAATCCTGTTCAAGAAAGAGAGAATGTCATGGCTAAATACCCAACTATTTTACCAAAGAAAGGAAATACATCTCCAATGATAACTAAAAAGTAAAATACATTTTGGAATATGTGGAGGCAATTTCTCATTGCTTCATCAAAACTTGTATACAAATTTTATTTTAATGCATTTTGAAAGAGCAGTCTCAAATATAAGTAATTGTATTTATCCTTTACTAAATATTTCTGAAATTTTAGTCAGAATGGCCAGGATTTTCAAACATATCCAAAAACCCTAGGAGCCTAATCATGGGATGTGTTTCTAATCCACATAGGTGTTTTAAAATCCCACTCACTAGTCCTTGTTTTGTTTTTGTTTTCCATAGTTCACAAGTAGTTTGTGATATCACTTTTCTGCACACATACATCAGAATTCACAGGAAATTAGGCTGTAACACTGATCTTATTCATGGAGGTCACACACAAATAAGGTGTTAAAGTCATTCACGCCACCTTGTGAATAAGGTAATACTAAAAGGAATATGAAAAATACTATCTAATCCAAAGTGCTGATAATTTTCCAGTCTGAGGCAAGGCTTGAGTTTTTTGTCTTTACAGTATTTGGTGTTATACAACAAGTGAAATTTGAATGTAACTGTTGAGTACTAAATTAGGTACTTGGCACTTTATCTTCTAGTACATGAACATAATTTCAGAACAGCTCATACTGAGACAGGAAAAATAGGGCAGACGAACAAAATCACACAACAATTTTTACTTAATAAGGTAATACTGAAAAAACTTTCATAAAAACAAATATTGTTGAAGAATGTTATCATGCACTAAGTTACTATATGTAACAACATTTACAAACCATGAAAATTTATATGTCTAAATGTTAAAAAGAAAGGTAACAGTCCTTCCCTTACAAATTCATGGCAAAATTTACTTCAGCAAATGATCCTTTCTAAGGAAAAGATCACTCAATAATAACTCAATGTACTATGAATCGAGCTTTTCAGTACTACAAACTATAATGAAACTTACCAGATGCGCATAGAACAAAGGAAAGGAATTTCAGGGAGCGCAGTCAGAGGCAGCTCAAGCACACATGTGCAACTCCACTTTTGCAGGTGGAGAAAATATTTCTGTACTTACATTAAGTAAGAAATTGAAAATTAGTCATTTTGTGTACAAGCTGATTTCTTATACTGTAACAAATATGATGAGTACCTTATTGCTTCAATAGTATCTTTCTTGCAATGGTAATAAAGGTGTTTTAAATCTACTTCAATTTTCAGCATTAAAAGCCAAAGTTTAGTTCTTTCTTAATATTTAACTGGTTTAGCTTCCAAGAGGCAGGAGCTGGATGGACTCTTTCCTGCAGTGCAGCTGACTCGCAACTATCATGACAGCCTGTCTATACTTACCCATCAAATCTGGCCCGTCGATCTGTGTGGTTTGCAGAACCTTTTGCGGTGAGCTATTCAAGTTACTGTGTTTCTTGTCAGACTCTACAGAAAAGGAACAGCTAGTTGCACCATCATTTGTTTGCATCTTTCAGCAAAACTGTGGTGGTTCTATTCCTTTTCAGGCTTTGTAAAATTTTGTTTTGAGCTGGAGGAGGAAGCAGAATTTGTACCTAATGAAATGGCCATCTGGAGCTAGCACTTTTCAAGTTCTGTGCTTCTTCAGTGGATGTATTGCTTGCTAACAGTTTGATACTATTACTGACTTTCATTGCTTATTTCAACATAGGCTCACATTTCAGGATTTTTGAAACGTTTGGTTTAACTGAATCAGTGGTATATTTGGAATGTCGACATATTTGGAACAACATAACAAATGCAGAGCTGTGAGATTGTTTTGCTTAAGTGTTTTGCAAGGACTCTGCAAGTTTCACAGGATTTTATGAAATAATTGGTTTTCATTCATTCTTCTCCTAAACCCTTTTTCATAACTGACTGTGGCCATCTTTCAAACTTTAACCATAAGTAAAACGTGTATCCTCTAGCTCTAAGCAGTGACTTGAACAAGACTACTATTTGCCTTTTTCTTCTAAAAAGAAGTATTTTGCTTATAATTTGCTGCCCTGTATTTATAAATGCCTGTATGATAAGAATCTGGAATAAAATTGAGGAAAAAACCTTACAGAAAGTTAGAATTTTCAGGACTAGCAAGAAACATTTGAGTTCTCAGTATCTTGACATTGCAGCAAATTGTCCTAATGAACCTCGCTGCTTAAAATTCATGAGCACACTAAGTGCGTGTAGTTGGAAGCAGCATGCTTTTAAACCTTCTTTAAAATAAACAGGCCTCATCTGTTTTCATTGGCTTCTGTGCCATCTAGGCCATCTATTACTCCTCCACAGAAACATGTCCTTATGCCTGTCAGTTGTTGTCACCTGTGCTAGTGCCAGCTCTTCTCCTATAGCTTCCTGAGCATCCTTACTAGCTCAAGTGAAGCCCTTTTCTGAACTCACACTTGCTGGCCTGGTTAGTGCCTAGGGTTTACCACTTCAGTGTCATGTCGTAAGGGGAGTAAGGAGCCTTCTCAGCTTTGCTTTTAGCTAACAGTAGGAACTTTGTTATGCATTTCTCTGTTTTGGTTTTCTCCCTGCTCTAAACATGTTTTGGGGTTAGCTCAGAATTCCCTCACTGCACCCATACTGCCTGTCTAACCATGCCTCTGTCACCTGGAAGATGTCACCTGTCTCTCCATCCTCCCACCTACCAGCAGGCTCTCCTTCATGGCTAGTCATCTCAGGCCAGAGTTTGATAAGCCCTAAGTTCATTTGCACCTGCGCCTTTTGCCACTGCCTTTTCACTGTGCATTTTAATTTGTGTGGCTACACAGTGAGCCAGGCTGGAGAACTAAGATCAAAACCAGATTCTCTCCCTCCCTTGCAAAGTTGGTTCAGCCAGCACTTCCACCAAAGGAAGTATTCATCAAACTCTGCCTTGAGTTAAAAAGTAAATCCTTCCTGTTAAGTCACACATGCCATTCTCTCAGAGTACTCAGTCAGTATTTTGTGCATTTCCTCATATCAATCCTTGACTTCACTAGTGCTCTGTTTAAAACATTTTGCTGTTGTCCAACAAATGTGACTAGCCAGGGTTCTAAGTTGCTGCTGTGCCATTCTTCAAGTGTCTTCCACTTGAGTGCAACCAGCAAAGTTCAGGGGCCCTCCAGTTCTTGAAGGTGTGTCAACCTCTGGCAACATATGGCATGTTATACATATGCTGTGTTATTTAGTTACACAGAATTTTTTTGAGATCAGCCACAATCTGGAAGTTGCACAGAGATTCCCCAGGCAATTATCCATGACTTCTTCCTTCGTTCTTTTTAATTTTCAACCCTGTGTAAGAAATTAAACCATTTTTGATAGAATGGGAAGAAAAGCCTTTTCATAATTCTTGTTCCTGTCCTGCTAAGCCTCATCAGTATAATTAGTGCTCATGTATTTATAATTCAAAGTGACTACTCATGTATATGAAGTTGCTTGTTTCAGTAAAATATCTGCAGAATAGACATATTTTTTGCATTGGAGTGCAAATCTTGTAATCAGATCTGTATAGGTAGCCACTACTGACAAGAAGCCCTATTCATTTCAAACATTTCTGTAGCTCTACTGGCAGGACTGTGGTTTGGACTTTATATCACTTATAACCATGTAATTATAGGAATGATATAAAAGATTTCAAGTCAGATTTCTAATTACTGGAAGTCTTTTGGAATAGCACAATGACCTTTTAGCTGCATGAAAGACGAGTCAAACAAACCTGTCTTTGCATATCTCTGTTCTGTAAAGCAGACATTAGAGGCCAGAGCCAAGTTGCTCTCAACAAAGGCAGTTTACCTCCCAGAGCCAAAGTGGTACGGGATACATCCCAGATCATAACTGAAAGTCCACAGCAATTCTTTGTTCCTCACAGGGAGGAGGACACAGATAGCCGTTTTAAACATTTGCAGCATCTCATCAGCAGCAAAGCAAAACAGAAAGCAAACAAAACCCTAAAGTCTTTCTGTTGTAGTTGGCAAATAAAATATTGCATTTGGGGTTAATCCAGATTATGCCTCAAAATTTTCACCCTTGAAGAGATTTCAAGTTTTTCTGTTCTGCATATTCATTAATATAATATTTTTATCAGTGGCTGCGACGCATTTTTTTTTCAATTACATTTTTAGGCTTCCCTGGCAGAATATGCCTTCAAAAGTAATTATTAAACTACTGTATTCTAAGTGCCGAGCCACTATAGAGTCTTCTAAAAATCCAGTCTGTGTTTCTAATTTCAGGTTTAAATGGAAAAAGGAAAGATTTTTCTCTTTGCTTTGCAATAATCTCTTAAGAATTTCCACTTAAGGAATCAAAAATAAATTTTCTTAAATGTTCTAAGTTTTTACTGTTTGTTGCATTATAAGGATTGTACTGTTAAAATACGATCACATTCTCATTTCTTTTTATTATTGTATTAACAATAAACACCAACAATAATTAATTATATATATAGTAGTTAGGTATAACAAGGTTACATCCAATCATAAGGAAAGTAAACAACCTAATAAAAGCATATGATTATTTTCACATTATTAAATGAATAAATAAGCCCTGCCTATTGGTAAGGGAAACAGGTTGCATGCCACTATTTTCCAAACAATTATAATACAGGACTCATACTTCCTTTTTTTTCTTTTTTTTTTCTATTTACACATAACAAAACAGATCATACACTTCCTTGCCAATGCATTTCACATCTGTTTTACTGGGGAGGGAAATTATTTCTCAGTGAGTTTGAAAGCTTAGACATCTGTAAGATATTCCTGTGAAAATCAACTTTATATTGTTCTAGAGGTTTTCAGTTCAGAAAAAGCAAGAGGCTGCAAAAATGTTAGCACAGGAGGAAAGGGAAGTGGCAGTATGGTCACATCATTTATGAACTGCCTTATGTTGGCTCAACTTTCAATTTGGCATTTCTTAAAAATAGCTGTTAATGACAGTACAGCAGAAGCATCATGTAGGTTTTGTGGGTTTGGGGTTTTGTTTGGTTGGTTGGTTGTGGGTTTTTTTTAAAGAAGAATAAAAAATTAGTAGTTTTGCAGTGGGCAAGCTGCAGTGGTGGAACCTTGTGCACAGGAGAGAGGAAGGCATGCCAGTGCTCAGACCCCTGAAAAAAGCAGAGAAGTGATAATTCTTTCCTGTGCAGCACAGGAAGATACCACTTTCAATCTGGACCTCAATATGAGATGTATAATGACAATTGAGAGCCTGGCACTGATAATTAGGAAGGTAGAGGGACTGATTTATGAGGAAATGGCATTGATTAGAATTTGCATTTAGAGCACTTTCTCGCAGCGGATCACAACTGCTGTAGTAGTGTTACCAGCATTTTCAAAAGCAAGTATTAATGGGCTGCTGTACTCCCATGGCCTCCGGTAGTCAGCAGATTTTCTGAGCAGGTGTTTAACAAAGCCAAAGCCTGCTGAACACCCTTGTGCTAAATACTCAGTGAGGAAGTGGTGGGGATATAGCTGAAGCAATAGACACATTACTTTTATTTGTGAAAACACTCAGACAGCCACTTCCCTTTGTTTCCAGCCAGGTGCCCCTGGTTTAAACAGCTCAAAGGCATAAATAAAGTGGCAGGAGTGAAGGGTCATTAGGCTTGTATAGACAGTACTGGTAATTCAGCAAACTATGTACCTTGGAACCTCTAACAGAAAAACAAAACAAAACAAGCTCTCTGCCACTACTTTCCCCAAAACCTAAGCCAAAAAAATTAAATAAAGTTTGACTGAATATGAATGGCACAGCAATAGATGAAAGCATGCAGAAAGAAAGGAGGGAATTGCAATTCAAAGGGTAGTTGCATCAGCCGCTGGCTGCAGAATCACATCCACCACTGAACATACCTGATGAAACCAGAAAGAACATTGTGGAGAGGGGAGGTGCAGTTATGTGATTAGATCTAAGATATATCCACACCCGCAAAATGGGGAGTGAAAGCCACAGAGAACTTTCCATGATTTGACAAAAAAACTATTGGGAAGACACAGTTACCTACAAAAAGGGATAAACTGTAGAAGGACCTGAAGAAGTTCCACAGACAGAGACGTGATCTGGGAGTCCTAATAGTGTGACCATAACACCGTGTACACTAATTAACCACCAGAACATTAAAAAATATATAGTTAGGGAGCACTTAAGCTTCTGACAGATTTATGCTGCCTATGTCATGCTCCCGTGGTTTCTCCTACCCTTGCTCCCCCCCGCGCCCCCACCTGTAAATACCTCCAGTTCCTCTCATGTTCCTACCCTTGTTATGCAGAGCTGTAGTAGAACTGTCAAGATTGGGGTGAGTGGGAATGAATGGGAGTGCCTGGAACAAAGGGCAGGAGAGTACATAGGGGCCCATGTGTTGATAGCACCCAGGTTAGCAGGTCATCAGGATCCCAGCAGATCCCTGTGCAGCTTCTAAGCATACCCAAGTTTAGGAGACAAAGGAGAGTGAGTAAATGCCGATGACTCACAGAGATGGGACAGGACTGAGAGGCTGAGGACTGTCAGCTCCTAAAGGGCATATAAAAGGCATATCCGCATTCAGCACGTGGAGCTCATTGAGAAGAGTGGAGAAACCTCAGAAAACTCAGCGTGCTAATCAGCCCAGCTAACAGAAGCAAGGAAACATTAATTGCTACAAAAATAGAGAGGGATTATAAAGCCTTTACATTGTTTTCCACAGCTTATTCTGTGGAGTAAGTCATTTGCATTAGTGGAAATGAAGGCATTGCAAAGCACTATGAAGTAACCTTGGAGAAATACAGCTCAGCCTCAGCACACACATAGTTCTTTGCAGTGTGATGGGTCTTTATGCCTTGACATAGGACCAGGGCCAGCTGTAAGTGACTAAGGCATCAGCACATATATCAGAAAATTTAGCACATACAGATACTGTGCGTTGCTATTGCTGCCGAATATACATTGCTTTTATTTTGAAACAGATTCATATAGGTCATTGCTCCAGTGAAATACATACTTCAGTAATAATTTTCAAATCTCTCAGGTTCTCATCATTTAACCATTGTTAATTATTTAGCAATTATGCTGATGAAAGGTTAAAAATGATCGCAGAGGCATTTCTTCAGCCAGGGGAAGGAGAAATGGTTTAAAATTAAATCCTTGCATTTGGTGCTTAATAGTAATGACATGCTATTTTTATATTATTTGAATTAACAGATGATTACTTAAAAACTTTGACATTGAAAAATGGGCTAGAAAAGTATGGTGATCTAAATTAAAGACAAGCATTCTCTACTGTAAGATTAGTACATAGTAGAGGCCTTTGCAGAAATACAGCTTTACAAATTAGTATCTTGATGACTACTGCAAACCACAGTGTGAGGTTTATATGTCAGGGTCCAAATGTAAAGTAGGCAGAGACTACAGGTAGAGTGTTAAGAGAAACTTTGCCTTTCTAAGAAAGAACAGGGTATATTTTCACGTATTACTAATACAGCAAGTCATGCATATTTAAATGAAAAATAAAAGTAAGCTAAGCCAATAGTGGCTGCAGTGTCTTTATAAAATCATACCTGAACTACCAGTAACTTATGTTAAGTTGCAAATTTTTTTCTCCTATGTTATGAAATTTAGCATAGTTTAAATAACTACCCCATCTGAATGTCACATCAGCCATTTCAGACTGCAAAAATGAAAATGCAATCTAGTTAATTTCTCCTACAAGCAATAGCTGGTATCCAGGGTATACACACGAGGCTGTATTTCATGCTTTCTTCCCCTCTTTAAAGGGAAGTTGGAACAAATGAGCCAAGCTTTATTCCTTGAAATGAGTAAGCCCAGACCATTTCAGAGCAAGAAAGCATCTCAAAGCCATCAGGGGTCCCTGTGAAGAATATCCTGCCAAACACCCACACTTAAGATTGAGGAAGGCATATTATAAGCGCCTTTACCAATTGCATCCCTGACCCCACAGGGAGGGAGGTGGGAGGAATGCAGCCTGCTTACACAAATTGACCTCAGGTTGCCAATCACTTGGTGTCTTTCTGGTGCCTCATTCTAGACATTATAAAATCTTCACTGAAAGATGAGCCACTCTTTTGAGGATGGCAGAGGCATTTAACATAATCCGGGGTGCTGTAAACAACTGTGAGGCAACTGATGACTGTATATTTGTTAGAAATAGCTAGAGCACATACTCAGGCTGCAATAAGAAGAGAGGTATTGGCACATGTAATTTAAATAAGAACAAATTTGAAGATTTGGTGATGCCCTGCAGTACATGGAACTTCTCACACTTTTCTGAGTATTTATTAGGGCTTAATATCCAAATGTTAAATGCAAAGTATTTCAGGAAATCCCATATTTATGAAAATGGGGGAATGTGACCCTTCTGTCAGGCTTTCACTGACAGCAAAAAGAGCTACGGTCAAACTTCAGGAGTTTCTAATAAACACCAGCTTAAATGCATGTCCTGAAATTTGGAAACATAAAACTGGGCTAATTATTCCTGCTTGTAAATGACAGATGAACTTCAAATATTAGAACAGTATTTCACTGAAGGGGGGAGGAGGAAGCGGTAACAGGGAAATAGAGTATTATATAGTACATAACCACTCCTTTCCAGAAGTGCAAGTATATAATATATAGTCCTTCTCTTTCATCTCTTGTGCTGGGTCCTGCGGCTGTTTTTCTCATCCTATAGTAACACCTCAGTCTTGCAGGTTACGGCTGTCAGGCTGGGAGAATGTGTTGCCTACGCTGCTGAGGAGCAAGGGCTTCAGCTCCTGAAGCTCCACGGGTCCAAAGCTGATCATTTGCTGTCTCTGATGGTGCCTCCAGCCACTTGCCTCAGCTGCCCCATTGCTCCAAAGGGCCTTAGCAACTCCAAGCTCATGTGGGTAATCACTGCAGCTCTGCTAACAGTGCCTGCTCCTCAGTGCCCTGTGGTCTCCAGCAAGAGTACAAGAGTGTCTGTAACACACAGGACTGCACAGGCATCTTTGCTACTCAAAGGAGACTTATTCAATAGACTTCCTATACTGCCTTGTCAGTCTACAACTTTTGCAGTGCAAATCACTTTTACCTGAGCTGATATGCCCAGATTTATGCTCAGTATTGCAACTACACAATTTCATTCACATTATGATATGTCTGCTTATTACAAAGAGCAATATCTCACCTCTAACACTGGCAGCAAACTGGTTCAGAGCCAGCCCTTTGTTCCCCTCTCTGCCAGATGCCAACAGAGTCATCCTCCTCTTCTGGCGGGAGGGAGGGAGGGCAGCTCTTCCCTCCAGGCCACAGCCATCAGGTTTGCATTTGTCCAAATGAGAGAAAATTTAGCTGATCTTGCTGGTTCTTTCTTGAAACTGCAAAAGAGGAGATAAAATAAATGGCTTGACTGAAACCTTATGTGAACATAAATTGTGGCATAGATTAACAATATATATTATTATATATATATAATCATATATATATAAAGTTATAATAGTAGTATATATAGTATATATAAGCAGAGCTTATCATTACATTTCATTTCTTTTAATAGATGCTTTCTGCTGCATTTATATCAACTGGGCCATTCCTTTTAAGCTGAATTGTGTGTGTATCCCTCTGTGATTTAGAATATGCAGGGCTTCAGGGTGTATATATCTGAACTGCACCATACCCTTCCTTTCCTGTTTTGGTTTTTTTTTTTTGTGGGTTGGTTGGGTTTTTTTATTGATTTGGTTTGGGTTTGTGGTGTTGTTGGGTTTTTTAATTGCTGCACTGACCAAACTCTGATCTGTCACTGGTTCCAACGCAATTGTACCATGACTTCTCACTTCAAGAGGACAAGTATATTAAACACCCCAAGCTCCTCAAAGCTCTGATAAATATACTTCTAAGTTCTTCTCTGCTTCTTCTCACATCCCTCATTCTTATGGGCATTCAAAAAAAAAGCCACCCATTTTCACTTTAGAAACCATTCCCACTTGCGGGTTTTTTATTATTTTTCATGGCATGGTTTGTTTCGGGTTTTTTGAGATATGACACCTCTAGAATTGGAGCAATTATCCATTATCTGGGAGACATTATGCATTCATAGTGGGCTGTAAGTAGCATTGTTCTTCTGGGATCATCTAAAGCACATACAGATGCACACAACAGTTTCTAGTGAGGCTTTTTAATTATTGAATTTATCTGTGTAAATCAGTAGTAGAACCATTTATAAAAGCACAGAAATGAATGAGCCCATAATTCCGGGAAAAATAACCATATTGAGTCAAGTCTCTCTTTGGAGCTCTGTTATCTTAAACTTGGTAGGCAGGTGTCTCTGAAGGTTCCCAAGCTTTCCAGATTAGCACTGCTGAAAAGCAGGAGAGCCATCAAGGCAGTCAGTAACAACGTCCTCTTCTGCACACCCTTACATTCCTCACAGTTAGGTTGAAGCAGATCTGAAATTCCTCTCAGCTCCAAATTACTGTCTAAACACAAACTGCTAGTCAGCACTTTGAAAAAGGTGCCATGTGCTGAGAATAGCTTTTAATCTATTTCTTTCTCCCTGCACACTCTATTCAAACAACATTTCTACTTGTCTCATAACACATAAAGCTATGTGGTCTTCACAGTATAGAGTGGGGCTGAACTATTTCAAATGCCCACAGGACTTCAATTATTCTCCTTGTCCTTCTGCAATGATTAATGCTTTTGAAAACAGAGTTGCACTGGTATGGCTGGATCAGGCGTGTGCGCACCCGCATGTCTGCGGACAGCTGTAACCGAAGGCAGGAACAGAATCACTAATGCTCTGCTGACCGCAGTGCCTAATCAATAAACCATGGCAAAAGCATCACAAGCCATACAATGTATCATGGGGTTTGACAGCTGGCAGATGGTATTACTAGCAGCAGGATGCCTCAATGCAAATCTGATTTGGGAGAATTTGGAATATTTGAAGTTTTGTTTTTCAAAGTACCTATTTGGTATCCACACAATAGAAATCTGAAACAGAATTTGTTGGATACAGTCATTTGTATTGCTCCATTGCAATAAAAATGATTTTTCCCAAAAGGAGAAACTGTGGAAATGAGATTATCTCTAGTTGAAAATAAACATGAACATGTATTTCAATATCACTAAAACGATTAAAATTGTAGATAAGATTTTCCTACAACCTAACAAGGAGTAAACTCGTATGTACCAGAAGACTTGTTAAACTGTATCTACTAAATAGAAGTATGAATTGCAGAGATGATCTTATTTTCAGACTCATATGTTTGTCAGAAACCTGTGATTTAATAGCAGCCAAAAACAGATGGAAGAGAGAGAGAAATGCTTTTGGAAGTATTTGAAAGGTAGCTTTGTACCCTCAAGCTGCGTTTTGGTATCACAACATGGCAACACACCTGCTTGCAGGCAAAGCATTTTTCAGTTTGGTTACATGCATCATCTTACAAAGATCCACATCGCTGTGCATCAAGGCTTCATGGTTTGTGATAACATAGTTTCAACAGAAAGCCTAAGACAAATAATACAAAACATCCGTTCGCTGAGCACAGTGTGAGGTATGGCTTTTATTAATTCCATAGTTCTAGTTGTTAATTTGTTTTTATTTTCTCATTTTCACATTTTTCTATTATTTTAGTCCCTTTCCTCATACCAGTCTCTATTTATCTTCTGCTTAACTATTTCTGTCCCTCTATGATCCATACTTTTCCTCTGTTGCACAATCCTTCTCTCCTATTCCTCTTACTTTCTACATCTTTTCTCAGATTTCTTCCTTTATTGTTTCCACATCTCTTCTTCCCCCACCCTATGTTCTTTATCCTGTAGTTGGTTTTTTTGTCCTGCTTCCTAAGTCTCATAGACTTGTGTGCCTACTTCCTGAATCCCTTTAAAAACATCTCCTTCTTTGCCAGCTACCTTTCTGGATTGGTTTCACCTACATCTCATTGCTTAGATGGTAATTCACTGTTAGGTTGTAGAGAGGCCAAGCACACTGATAAGTTAAACCCACATATACAAACAAAACTCCAATTAAATTCTTTAGCTGTAACTGATAAATTAACACCACATTGATTAGGTTTTAAGGACAAACTCCTGATAAGCACAAGAAGTCCTCCTAGACCAGTTACCATTTGCTTGTAGTCTCTCTACAGTGCTCACAATTTTTTCTGGTAAGTGCATCATCTCTCTGAAACTACTGGCATTTCTGCAAATACATTTGCTCATGGACAGCCTCAAGCAATTCAGATAACACTCAATTAGCAGGAGACTGCAAATAATGTGCTTGTCAGACACCTCCCAGCCCTGCTCTCTTTCTCTGAATGTTCAGGCCAGGGAATATATTTTTTTCCTCCTCTACTTTTTGGTGATTTGCATTTTCATTCGCTAAGTGTATTACAATGTCCTATTTATCTTGGACTGCAGCATCAAGATCTTTGTGCATCTTACTCCCTCCAGGAATTTCCCAAGCAAGTATTTCCCCACTGCACCTATTTGTTAAACAAAGACAAAAGATTTCTCTAATGCAAAAACGTAGAGACTGTCCTCAGAGAAAGCCAAAATCCTTCTGAAGAATAATTAATTTTCTGGATACAATTCAACCGAATGCCATTGTGTTTGTGAACATGTGTTAGCAAGAAATAAAAGCTTCAAATCATATAAGCTCTCTCCTAGTTCATTGGAATAATCAGAAAAAAACCAACGTTCTGATTGGAATAATCAGAAAAAAAACCCCAAGAAGAAAAAAGTTCAATGTATTTCAGGGTTCTCATATACCTTTAGTTCAAGCCCTCACTCAGAATTTCTGGAAACACTAAATATATTGCCTGAGAGCAATATTGTTCCCCACATCCAAGCACTGGATTCTTTGGGGTAGAAAGACAGAGATTACCATTATTAGAGAAACACAGCTTAGCTGAACACTGCCCCCAGCAACGCGTTTATGATTATACATAATATATTCCCTTAAGCTAGAAATAGTTCATTATTTTGATTCCTCACTCACTGGAAAGAGCATGCAGCAGGCATATGTATTTTTAGCCACCACTTCTCTGGCTGGTCCATGGTTTTCACTGTGTAATACTGTCCTAGAGGGCTCACAGAGAGGCTTCAGCCCCGTGGGAGCACTGCCTGACCCTCTTCTTCAGTTCAGCCAACAGTGGTCGTTTCAGCTTTGTTTAGCTCTGTGAAAAAAAGAGACCTTCATGGAGCTAATCCAAAATTGCTATCATTCTCTTCAGCTTCTGGAAGAACCTTCACTTCATTTGGAAAGTCCTTCTGGAGAAGGACTCCAAACTCTACACTAAGTTCAGCTTTGCGTTCCAAACCAGGTTTTAATTTGCTTCCTGTTATGATGGCTCAAAAACATCAGTGGGGAAGTGCTGAGTTGAAAGTTGATGAAAATGAACCTTTCTGAGGGCTGACTTTTCCCTGTGTGCCAATAACTAAGAGCAAAGAACACTTTACCTTCTGTGGTTTTACCCCATCAGGAGTTCTGGGTAAACAGTTTATGCAGATGGCTTAGCTTTCTGCCCATTATTCTGCCTTTCACTGAGAGAAGAGAGTCCTGCAGATTTGGGGCATGGGGTTTAAATGAGGTTTTATGAAATAATATTTTTCTATTTTAGAATAATACCTGTCAGAAGGAAAAACAAACAAAAAAAATTTACAAGAGTTAAGAGTCCCACAGCTGCATCCAAGTATTTTTTAAAATCTCATTATCGCTCTAGATTTACCACAATGTTGATGACACTGTGCAGAGGTATAAAGTTCTTCAGCTGAATCACTGTTATCAGATGCTACGTGCTCTATGAAAACAAAGAAGTTTCTGTTGATTCAAGGTCAGGCAAGTTCCATCAATACTTATCTCCTACTGACTATCCAGAAAGTGCCTTCAAGATTTAAGCTGGTCTACTACAGTTACATTTGAATGCATTGTCTTCAATTTCCTCAAACAAGTATACATGCTTACTTTCCATCCTTTGCTTCAGTGTCCCCACGATCCACGAGCCCACCTCCTCAGCATCCTCCCCACCTTGGTCTGCATCACCGCCTGCAATGTCAAGAAACAGGATCAGTGGGGCATCTTATCCCCACACTGCTTTGCACCTTTTAGTGGCATGCCTGTGAACAGTCGTCTGTACATTTCTTTGGGACAAAAAAATATGGTGATTCCACTTGGTGTCCTTTTTTGCCATATGATTCTTTTTTAGGTCCTTTCCACCCTTATTTTTTCAATCCAGTTTTGACTCTGTGGCTTCTTCCGTCAACAGAAGGCATGAGCTTTTAGTTGCAAGTGTTTTTTAAGCCCACTCATTCTAGGAATTTTCTAGCAGGGCACCAAGTCTTTTTTTTCAACTGTTACACTGCATACATTCTCTTTCCCACTTTATAAAAATACTGAGACTACTAGTTGCTTTGTCTAATCTTATCTTTTCTAACCCACTAACTCTGCAGTCAAAGGTATTTGAGAAACAACTGAATGGAGTCTAGAAACAAGGTGTATTTGATTAGGGCTGGCACTATGCAAATGTAGCTGCACTCATCCTGGACCAGATCTAGAATGAGTCTTGTGGATTTACAAGCTCTGTTCAGCCTGGTGATGTTTGTACTGCATTGTCTTGCACAATATACACACAAATCCTGCCTCACCTAGGCAGTACTGCAACTGTAGCTGTGCATAGTATCCCTTTACTTGGACAGTAGCCTCTTCTCCCTGCTCCACTTTCAAAGCTGCTTTTCTGTCATCTAAGTGGTGCTAGCCATCTTCATTTTTCTGTACTTTTAAAATTTGGACTGTTAGCTCTGTATCTGGGAGAGTTTCCTTCAGCCAACTCCTAGACAAGGTTTCTGGTCTTTGCTCTCTTCCTGCACAGGGCAAGTACTGCACAGGTTGGGACATTTGCTGCCTCTTCCAGATGGAGCTGCATAGCTCCTGCTGCTGGGCTCCCTGACTGCTGCCTGGTTCTTACTCTACTGTCAGCAATAGGAGATGATTTTTCTTAGAAACAGCCTTTACTGAATTTATTAAAAATGTCAGCTACCACTAGCCATTAGTCATGGCACAAAGATGTACCTACACACTAATCTAAGCCATAGGAATTAATGGGAATGTGAGTCCCCTGCTTAGCAGATTTATCATAATGGGAGCAATTTTAATCCGTCTTGAGCAAAACTGGATTTAAGCCAGTTTAACCAATACACAAAAGACTCTGTAGCTAATTAACAGGTCTTTGTAGTATCCAGACCCCAATAAATATTAATGTGATGTCCTAAAGAATGAGCTTTATGTTCCTGAATCATACATTTATTAAGTAAAGATTTGACCTTTTTGGAGATTACACGGGCAAACTCCTTCACTCTATGCAAACACAGGCAAAAATCAATCTCCTGCAAACGTACCCTAAAAGAATTCAAATGCCACGTCCTACACTTAATGGACACATTTGATTAAACTGAATACAAAACCCAAAATAAATGGAACTCTCATAACCTAGCTACAATAAATTAAATATTAACGAAATATCTGCATCTTTAAAATGTCATGTATTAGTTTTTAATAATGTCATGAATTACAACTCTTCTGTTCTTCCCACAGTAAGAGGAGAGTCTATCTATATAGAATTACTGCTAAAAATCTAACATTAAAATTCTGCTGTGGCTACAAAGTTAAACACACTCAGATTAGTAAAGGCTAAAGTGAAATCTATCAGTAGAGCAATCATTCACTGTCACATACGCATTCTTCTATTTTCCTCTCAAATTAATGATCAATAGGATTTTAACTCTTATACTTTGTGCCCACCAGCACGTTTCTTTTACACAGAAAAGCAACAAATAACAGAGACAGCTATTAGCCCTCACATGGACCAGTGAGTAAACAACTGCATGCCACCCCGTCTGCCAAGGGGTGACATGAAGCGAGCAAGATCTTGCTTGGTGTGGGGATTCCTGACTTCCAAGAGCCCAAGGGGGTCTGCAGTGTTCAGGGCAACAAATTCAGAAAGGACAACTCTAACATTCAAGTAACATACACACTACCTGCAAGGAGCCATGTAAATGAGTCAAGAGATTTCATTTTGCCATGATGGCCACCCAAATTATATTCCCATAAATCTTTGACTAAAGCTCTGGAGCACTGTACTGATAAAAGCAAAGGGGGACTTGCCAGCCATCGTGGGCAGAAACATTAGATCTTGGCCAGTGATAAGACTCACAATTTACCTAGAAATGTTTACAGAAACTGATAAGAATTAGAGTCCATGACTTTGCAAGTTCTGGCCTACCCTGTTTTTAGCCTGTGAAGAAAGTGTCTCCCGCCCCAGCTGCAACTAGGTGTCACATCTGATGTGTGTGTAAATCTCTGGGGAGAGGTGGTCCTATGATGGTCAATGCCACTAAAATAAGCCATTTTGAGAATAATCCACTCCTCCAAAAAACTTTCTACCATCAGCTGATGTAATGTATACATGGCTGCAAACATTTGGGATAATACAAAGCATCTTTTATCAGGCCATCACTACTTTCAATATCATGTTTATTTTACTTAGATATCTTTTTACTTAAAAAATAAGGACCACCATAGTAATTAGATATGCCTATTGCACATCTGCAGCAATACTGCTACAGTTACTTAGCAACTAGTAAGATTTTTCTTTCCTGACAGAATAAAAAAAAAAAAATCATGTAAAGGAAGAGAAAAATTGGAAGCAAATTGAGTTGAATGAAAAAAAGCAATTACTGTATTAACATTCAACATGCATAATAACATGGAGATGTCTTTGCTGTATGCACCAGCAACTGTTGCACAGCATTGTCAGCTTTTATTAAAATCAAAGATCAATCTAACTTAAATTTTCGTACCATTAAGATGTGTTATCTACTATCTTAATGACTATATCCTCTTCTCTGTTTCATATTACAGGCAGAAAGAGGCAACGAAAGGAAAAATATTATGTTGACTTAAAGTTTCTGTAGAGGAGTACCATTCCTCACACTGCGAAGGGAAAGCAACCTCAGCCAGAAGAATTTACAGGGAGCAAAATTCAGTAAGAATATGCACAAATGTTCATGGGCCTTCAGCAGAATTGGAAATTTGGCTGCAGCAGAAGAAAGCACAGGGACATATTCTGTGTTCCACATCCGAGCTGGCCAGTGAGTTTCATGCACGCTATTGAAATCTTCTCAGACAGACAGATGAACACACCTCCCCCTCCCCCTTTTCCCTTGACTGCATTGCTTTCCTTCCTCACTGCTACCTACCATCTCAGGCAGGATTTGGAAGTTTCTTTGATTCACTTTAAAAGGTGAAGATTTAATGTAATTCTGGCATGGAGCAAATGTAAAGGAATTTCTATATGTTGACCAATCAAATAGAACTTTTTGGCCCGACTTTTATGATTTAGGAAGGAATGAATCATATTCTGAAGGAAATTACAGACTTAATTACTAGAAGTAATGAATCTATAAATAAACACTTTGATTCTCAGCAGGAGGTAATTATATTTATGGTAGTTTGGAAAATTTAGCACTGTGGTTTTCTTTATAAGACAGCAGTGTTTCATCGGGATGCCATAAAATATATTACCTTCCAAGGCAGTAAGAGTCTTAAGTATAAAACACCAGAGACCAACATTCACTTCTGTACTTAATTATTACATTACTTTTTACGTTATATTTCAGCAAAGGTACCGTAAGTTACAATTTATTAAGTATTTCCTGTGGAATCAAATTAATCACAATGAAAACCCCCCAGTATTTTATTTCATGTTTTCCACAGAAATACTCTTCCGCCAACAAACCCCACAAACTTAACTAGGCTTTGTTTTCATATTTGTTTTCAGGTAATACCATTTCAGGACAAAACATCCGTCAAAAACTTCTATTAATATAAATCTTTTTGTCAAAACCCTGGAACAAAAATCCGAAGGTGTCTCTCACAGTGTTTGATGTGGTAAAGGTCTGCTACGATTGCATTCTGCATTTCTATAAATCAAGTTTTTCTTGATAAATGCAAGAGAGAAATAAAAGGGTCTTTCTCAAGTATCAAAGAGAGAGAAAAGTAAAGTAAAAAAGTGGTGGTGAGTTGGGGTTTTGTTGATCTGAAATTTCAGTTAAGCATCAACCATTTTGAAGGGAAGTGTGTCCCCACAGAAAAGCCACGGTGGGTGGTGGCATCAGGAACATGATTTCTGTGCCTCATTACTGAAGACTGTTTTCCCCTAATTTCTTGTAATTGATATCCCTTTGCTTGTAGAGCAAATGCTTTACTGTACAATTTGCTTTTTCTTTTTTTTTTTTTTTTTTTGGGGGGGGTGGGGTTGCTTGATGTTTCTAAAGGGGACCGATTCCTTTTTAAAACACAATAGACACAGTTATTGTTAGTGAGAGTAATGCTGGTTTCAGGAGACCCATAAAGACTGTAGGCTTTGTGAAGGGCAGGGGGGCATCATTAGGAGAGGATGAAGTATTGGAGCCATGTCTTTGCCCCAACCGCTGAGGCAACTGATCTGAAGGACACTTACTCTATAGGGTATGATTTCTCCCTCTCTTGTTTCCAAGTGTTCCACAGTAAGGAAAGACTTTATTTTGGCTGATGCTGAATGGTGTAAGAGCTGGTTTCATCCCAGCTCTGTGCCACCAGTCCAATCCCTGTGTTGGCACTTGGCAGAACCTTGGAACCCTTTCCACCAAGTACCCAGCATCAATGTCTGGTTGCTGCCCTTATCTCAGTCTGTCACTGCTCTCATTGCCTTTGGGCTTTAAAAGTGGCAGATTACTCCACAGTTTGTCCTGGAGAGCACAGAATGCTGTACAAAGCTTCAGTGAGGTGGAAAGTTCTGATTTACAGTAAGCAGAGGAGTTGAACAGGACTGCAAAACTTAGATAAAGATATGGGCATTTTAAGAGCTCAAATGAGGAGTATCAATGCATACCCATCTCTTTATTCAGTCTTTTGAGCACTGCAAGAACTGTTGCTGTGGCAGTGTAGGCTGCTTCCATGTTCTCTACAGCGATGGCAAACATAAAAGTACTACTGTCAGACTGAACAGGGCAGGTCAAGTCCTTCACAGGCACAGCAGCTAACAGATGGACTTTCAGTGATAATCCTAGTTCCGTAAACCTCTAGCCACTTGAGAGACAGATCTTTCTTATGATTGTGTATTTATTAATATCACAGATTTGCTATCCTTCCTACATAATCATATTAAGGTTTTTTACAGATTTTCTGTTTTTGCTTTTGTTACTCGCAGCTGGATTGATGTTTTATATAAATCCTGGAAGGCCTGAAATTCAACTGAATGTAATTCCAAGAAAATAGAAAGGTCTTCACGTAAACAGGCAAATAAAATACCAGCATCCTAGTGGGAACCAGGTGTTCTCCCTGGAATATTGAAGCATGGAGGATGGCTTGAGTTCCAGGTTGGTATTCTGCCAGTCATGTTTAAAGCCAAGACTACCTGCAGCTGGTTTTCCTCCCTCACTTTAAAAAGAGAAGTTCATTATCTCTTCTTTGCATCTATGTGCCTCACTCCAAACCTTTAATTAAGGGAAGGATACAATAGATTGTTAAACTTCCCTGCTTTAGACTTGGCTCTTCCCCTCCAGTGATTCATCATGTTAGTGAGACTTGCTTATAGAGCACATAACTCAGCCTGCCACTTTTCTTTGCAATTAGCTAAGCAGACTGACCTCTGCCATCAGGAAGGGATGAAAATGACCTTTAAAATTGAGGGCCAGATTCATAGTAACTTATGGTCATGCTGAGGTGGCTACGCTGCACTGCAGGAAATATGGGACAAAGTGTGGGTTCTCCTTTGCTGAACAGGGCAGGTGAGGGACCATCTGTACTAACTCCTGCCTGGTGGAAACTTGTTGCCTGTGAACGTGGCAGCCTCGGATGGTGCTTGTAGTTGCAGGATGGCAAGAAAGCAGACTGAACAGTGAAACCTCTACTGACTTATTTGGGGCCCTCTGCAAAAAAATCCCTAAGGGCTCCTCATAAGGAAGACAGAACTTCAAACTTATCACCTAGACAAACATCTGTAGGCAAGCAGCAGCCAAAGCTAATTTCTAG
This sequence comes from Falco naumanni, assembly GCF_017639655.2. Taxonomy (NCBI): domain Eukaryota; kingdom Metazoa; phylum Chordata; class Aves; order Falconiformes; family Falconidae; genus Falco; species Falco naumanni. The sequence goes on from NC_054061.1 coordinate 48,135,233, forward strand.
ACTGGCACCAAAACAGTCTCCCTTAGTCAAGCCGATTTATTTTTGTATTATTCATTTCTGAAGCCAAGAACGGCAAGATAAGCAAATGATACTACAACCTGGTAAGTAAGTGTTAGTTACCAACTAAACCTATAAAAACTCAGTAGGGCTTTGCTACCCGGGACATATATACATTCAACAACAATCATATGATTTCAACTTCATTAAATCAAGAAAAGGGAAATTGTCTGTGAATTATTACAATGAGAGATCTGTCCAAACAGCTTGACTTGGACCAAAACCCGGACAATAACTGAAGTGAGACTACTTCCTAAAGAACCAGCATAAGGACACACAAGCACTATTATCATATGTCTTGTTTTATTTCTAACCAGGCCTGACTACACTTCAAGCCAGAAGAGTCTACAGGAACAGATTTTCATGACACAGAGGCTCAGGCAAGGGTCCATCCACAGAAATGCCTATTTGAAGTTTTAGTCTGCAAAAATTCTGTAGGACAAGAATCACTTCTTACTCTATATCGAGCTGTCACCAAACAAGACAAGTCAATACTGATAAAGAAATACTAAGTCAATAAAGTCCTGTTTTTTAATCCTTTGTTCGAATTATCTTTGTATTAAATATTGTTGCTACTTCTATATGTTTTCAGCCTGGTCATGGTCAGAGTGACTAATACTCTCAAAGATTAAATGAAAGTACCAGGGTTATTTTTTCTGTCTCGGACCCCAGTGATAACTTTCCTGCCTTCCTATGGCAGTGCCACAACATCAAAAACAGAAAGCAAACCGACAAGATATCACTACTGTCTATGAAAGACACTACACTGATCAAACCGTTATTCTGCCACAGGCAATCTGCCTGAGCAAAATGCTAGAGATCTCATGTCAGTTCAATGCAATGAAGCACAACTCATTCAGCTACTCATCAAACATGCTCTATACAAATGGGAAAGCTCTACCTTGCCTAGTAAAGATCCACCTTTAGAGGTAATAATGATCTTGATGGAAAACTACTGCACTCTGGTACCTGTAAATGAAGGGCCATTTGGAGAGGTGGCAAGGGAACAGCACAGGATCTGTTCTTCGTAGAATCAATTAATGAGATCCTTCTGATTTTGAAGCCTCATCCCAGTCTTGAAAGGTGGAAGAGCCTCTTCAGAAATGAAAAATTATGAAAACGGTAAACGCTAAAAACAATTCACAGTTTCCGAGTGAGTAGGATACATCTTTGGACAAGTGAGTGAGGATTCAGAAAGATGGCATCACATTGGAGGTCCAATTCATTACTATTTTATATCTTACAAAGCACAATGCTAGAAAGCTTGGTGAGCTGGCTTTTTAAGCAAGTGAATGTAAGGTGCTGGGTCAGACAAAAAGACCTATCCAGGCTGAGGACCAGCAGGAGTGGTGTGTATTACAGTGGACAATTATGGAAAAAGACCAAGTGAATGACAACTAAAAGCAAGAGGCACCAACTTTGACTAACGGAAAACAATGATAAGATTTGATTACTCCAGAAGCCACAGGAAGGACACTTATCCCTAAAAGCTGGATGAACGAAAGCTGGCAGGTCTTTCTGTGGAAGAAAGATGCAGTCATGGTACAAGTAGTTACAGGGAGTGCTATTTCTGTTATTATTGTCTTCTATTCTTTTGTTCAATTCATTTCCCTCCAGAAACCCAGAAGTAGTTTCTTACATCAATTTATTTGTCAAATGCCTAAGCTGTAGGCTTTCTGGGGCAAGATCATCTTTTCTGTGTGCAAGCAGTAATGAGCACAGCGAAGGCCTGATTGCTGACTAAGACCACTTGAAATACAAATACTAGTAAGAAATACTAGTGGGGACATTGCACAGTGATCTAGCCTAGCGTATAAAAGCTGATAATAGATACTTGAGCCTCACACAAGAGTTTTGATTTTCCAACACTCTGCATTAAAAGCAAGAAAGCTTGCTAGGCTGGCATCTAAACTATTTTCAACCATTTTCTGATGTTGTTTGTATTTAACCTTAGACACTACATTTCTTGTCTGATTAAGATTGGTTCACATCAGTTGATCCAAAGTCGCAGTCTTTTGACCTTGGAGGAGAGACTGCAATGTTTTGTTACAGGCACACAGAGCCATATTCTTAGCTGAAGGTGTTTTACCTGCAATCATTGCCCGTGAAGGGGAGAGTTGCAGAGCTAGAGACTCATAAGGTCAGGTTCTGATGGCCAGATGGAAGTCTATCACTTCAAAGTTAAACTGCTGAAGTGTCAGGCAGATGATATTTTCAGTCAACTGTCAACACCCCTTGCCTAGCACAATGACTTTCACTGTATCTGTAACAAACATTGTGTTTTGCAAAGAGCTAGTGACTTGGAAACCCTTTGGTATACAGCTAGGTGGGCATTGCTGCTGAACCCCGTGGTCTTCTTAGAAATATGTCAACTCCAGTAGCTACTCTTCTAGTGTCAGTTACTCAAAGCTTTGCTGTTAGTATTCAGTGGATGGTTAGTAAGTCCCCTGTGTTCAAGATAGCCTTTTTGGTCAATGCAAAAACTGCGTAACATAAATTTATTTTCTTTGCAGGACTGACACTTATAAAGATTTCACAATCTAGTCAGAACCATTCCATTTAGTGGTCTGATGATTTAAGCCTTCCATAGCAGATGAATCATAAATGCTAAAACTTAGCTCAGTTTTAGTTTTACTGTTGTGATAGGCATCTGCACTGAACAATCTATAAATAAAAGAATCCAAGCAACTATATATCATAAATATTTATTTCTCAATGTATGTTTCCCTATCCATCAGACTGAGGCTGAAAAATGTGTTTGTGACAAACCCTTCCAGCAGCTGCAAAATGAGCAATGGGGACATCTTGGGGTCTTTATTAATTTAGAGGTAGGGGGAAGGTGGGACTGAGTTTCTTATAACTGTGCCCCAGTGGCTTTCCTGACACATTTCACAACATAGGCTAGACAGCTGTTCCCATCTTTTCTGGAGGCAAAATGAAGATGTCTTTTGAGATTGGTGTAACTTATTTTTCAGTTAACAAGCTGTTCTAAGTCAAGAGCTGCCCTTGGTGGTCTCTGTCTGTAACCCACATCAGTTCTGCATTACCAGGTACGTGGCTGGAAAAGGAAGAGAAAGGCTGCAAGAGGTTGTGGCCCTGCCAGCTTGGTAGCCTGAGGAAAGCATTCACAGCTCGAAGTATTAACTCTGGTGGTCTTGAATTACTGGGATTTTCCAGTAAAAAGTGAATCCTTGATGGAAATACATTGATCTAACAGGAAGACCACAAGCCCCTGTTATGTACTCAGTTGGCACCATATAAACTTTCACACTAGAGCCTTCAGGGGAAAAAGCAGCAAATATTTCACTCATTGCTCTCAGTTTCTACTTTTTGCTGTGGTGTATTTTTAACAGCATTAATTATTGTTTGGCACTTGTACTTGAAGTGTTCTCTATGAGTCAGGCTAAAAGTTAACGTGCACTAAATAATAATACAGGAGCAGCCAATTAGTAAAAATGCATCAAAGCATTGTGTAATGCAACCATACTAGCAGCTGATATAGGACTTTTGATGTAATTACTGGGACTAAGATGTCAAATGATTGAACAAACCAGCAAATCAATGAACCGTGCATATACAGACTATTAAAATCTACTGTGGCAAGGGATCTTAAGGCATCAATCAGCAAATTACTCTGCCGTGAGTCATTTTTGGCAAAAGTTTGCTAAGATGTTGTGAAATCTCCTCTGTCGTAGGTTTTAAGAACAAAGCCTAGGCAATCTATGCCAATGCTTACTCCCCCAAACGATGAGAATTTTTCCCTAACGAGTAATTTAAATCTTCCTGCCTCTCATTTAAGTTCATTGCCTCTTCTGCTAGCATGAAGAACAGGTTGTTTTATTCTTTTCTGCTGCAGCCTTTCACAGACTTGACATATAAGCAGATGCTGCATAGGGTCTGGTGAGGGCTGCACCCTTCCCTTATGCCATGCTGTGCAAATCACTGTTCTTACAGCTCCGGTAGTGAGTGGCAGCAAGTCTGAACTGGGAGCGGGGGGGAGGGGTGCACTACTTCCAGGGGTGTAAATAGCTAGTTCAAACCTGAGAGCCAATGTATCTTTGCATATCCTGTCTTTGCTATCTAAGCCAAGACAGGAGCTCTCATTTACCTGATAGAAGGGGCACTAAAATCCAGGATTGCTGTCATTGTAATCCTGATAAGATATTGGCTTTATATATAACTTTTTAAAGTTAGAAATACTTAATTGTCTCCTTACCTGTAAGCACAAATAACTCACTCTTGCTTTAGCTAGAGCTTGGGCACAGACTTTACTTGCATATTGTAAGAATATTGATATTTTACTTTTTCTTCACCACTTTTTTTTGTTTGACCTATTTAAATCATATCAATCAGTTAGAAAAAAAAAATATAAGCAGGACTGATATGTTATTCAACCTTGGGAAAAAATGAAATGAGAAAAAAAGTGCCCCAAACTGGAATTTAAAGTTTGGGATATTGTCCCAACAGTAGAAAAATTACTGAGAGATTGTTGGAGGAGGGAAGCTCTTGAGTTTCCTGCTTGCTTTCTTTTCTAGCTTAGAGTCCTGAAATTGAAGTAGTTGCTGACCTTTGTGATATTACAAAGTGAAAATGAGGACATTCTGATTGGAAAATGGAGCTGTGTGTGTCATCATGTGCAAATCATTAATACTGGTGCCCTCAGATAATTGAATAGTCATGAAATTTTCAGAGATTTAAAACAAAGAGAAAACCAACTATTTCACTTCACTGCTTCTCTGCAAAGTATAAGTTATTACACTTTTAAAATGAATGTTCAATTGGCTGAGGAATCTCAAACTGATAGTTCAGTTGTGCCCTCAGCACTCACTGTAGCAGGCTGAATGCAGCCCTAGTGCTTCCATTACATGGCACACAGTGGGAGATGTGGAGGAAAATATGAACAGCAGGGTTACAACAGCCACCTTTTCTGTTGCAACAGCCTCTCGATGTCTCCCTATCTATACTATCTATTAGCAAGACATCGTATGTGAACTGGAAACTAAACTGAAGCTCCTTAGGTGATTTCAGGGCTGTTTCCATAAAGCAAACAAAAGATAGCACAGAAACAAGTGGCACAGATCAGCTAAAAAACAAGGTGCCAAAAAACTTCAGAGTGAAAGAAATTGTTGTGTGAGGTAGGGATCTGGAGTATTTTGCTGGTCTGTGACAGTGGTGGCAGACTTCTCACAGGAACTTATCTGCAAGGTGCAGGAGGAATATCTTTGAAGACTGAAACAAACCAAAAAGCGTTAAACCCTTTCTTCAGCAGAAGTCTTTCTCAGGGCTCATAGCTGAGAACAGAGATGCTGGCGTTTCACTTTCACAGATCCAGCTTGGCAGTAAAAGAAATGAATGGGTAACATCCTCAAACAGCCTACCTGCAGCTCACCAAAGCTACCTGCAGAGGCTTGTGGCTTCTTCCCCTGCTGCTGTGGCAGGTCCCAGGCAGTGCTGGGCTGGGAGCACTGTCCTGAGCAGGCTCCCTCCTCTGCCCCTTTCACCTCCTGCGAGGTGTTTAAAGGCAAACCCCAAAACCTCTGCTCTGAAAAGGGATTTTTCCACATCAAATTCACTTGACGAATATTTATCTGGAACACTGTATTTATTATCCTGAAGCTTGTATTCCTGGTTATTTCACAGGAACAATGTTGGAAGTCACTTGAATGGTATCCAAGGAGACAACTTTACTGAACTAAACTTATTAGTCTTATCTTATGCCGTTTACGGTTGTTTTTAAATAGATAGTAACTGATCCTGTAGAGCACATTATAGCTCCTCTGTATGGAACACTTTATAAAGATATGCAATACATTTATCAGAGCTGTTTTTGCTTCCTAAAATAATGTTGTTAAGCTTTTCCATTTCATTCATAATGTATTATTTTCCACTTCTTTTTGTCAGCCTCTAGTTCACATTATGGTCCCCCTGGATATCATTTTCCTTTAGTTCAAATAACATTGATATCACCAATATACGCCTTCTATTTCTGGTGCATTATTCCAATTTGGCCACTAAGTGTCACCCAAAGGCATACTGCTGCCGCGGCTCCCCGGAAGATTTGGGAACGCTGGGGGGGAGGTGGGGCTGGGGGGAAATAAAAGAGAGAAATTCTTAATAGCTGCGATAAATTGGCACAGTAGTAAGGGGGGCAGAATTCTGATTTCCCCATGCCTTTCTCTGTTTAGCTAGACTTTTGCATTACAGCAACAAGATGCAAACAACACCCTCCAAATGTTTGTGCTGCGGGAGGTTGACACCAGCTTACCTTTGGTTTCGTTAAAAGTTACTCTAAAGTCTGCCTGGATTTATAGTGTTCATCAGCACACCTGGAGAAAGTCTTTCTCCTTGTGTCAGGCCTTCCTGGCTTTTCAACAAGCCATTGATGCTCCCAATTACACATCTACAAGATGAAAAAGAAAAAGCACAAATTGAAGAGGCATCAGATAGGACATACTCATTTATTCCAGGGTTTCACTTAAGAAGCATTTAGCACCCCAACCTCCCACCCCGGTAGATTGTGAAGCAATTTCTTTTTCAAAGCAAATGTAACTCTTCATCTTTGTCCTCCATCTCTCTCTCCCCAAATGTTTACTTTTTTAAAAAAAATATTAAATGCTTTTTCTACCTATCACAGTCTAAGTGCCCATTTCTGTATGCTGTCATTTGTCCAGCTCTCCATTTCTACATTCATTTACTGCATAGAAGATTTCTTTTTTTTTTTTAAATCATCTGGACCATAAGCTTGAATAAATTGCAGGTGTTCACCAGGGCTGTTAATCAGACTCCTGATACAAAAACATTATCTGTCAAGTGCAGAAATAAACCTGCCCTGAATTTGCATAGACAGCCAGGCACTGCAGGACTTGCTGTGTGCACGGGGGAAAAGTAAACCCAGCGAAAGGTGTGCCAAGGTGATACAACCACCAGACATGGCTGGGCAGCACTTGCAAGTCAGCTGCCACAGCAGCCCCATGGGCTGCACCTTGCCATCAGCGTCCTGCAGCCAGTTGCTGCTGACTCTGCCAAGCTGGTTTCAGTTTGTCTAGCACCAGCCAGGTGATTCACAAGAGCCAAATGCAGGGAGAGATTCACCCTTTCATTTTCTCAAATATAATCTATTAGCAAATTACAGGCAGCATGTTGCAGTAAAAAAGACCAGCATCACCAAAGCTTCTAGTATCTATCTGAAAAGCAAATCAGCTTCAATACACAAACAAACAACTTATTTCCAAGTTTGTTATTTTGTTTCAGCTCACACAAGCCAAAACATTTTAATTGATTTATCATTCCTCCAAGGCCTAATTTTTTGATTTTTACCTTTTGAGGTGGTTTAGCTGGTCTGGATGCTACCCAATGCCTTTTAGGTCAGCTGGCTTCTGGGTGGGTCAGCACAGGATCCTGCTTCCTTCCAGGATCCAAGGGAAACATCCCGATGTTTTCATTTGCAGTTATTCTTATGTGAGGCAGATAGCAGAGCCTGCTTCGCTCACTTCATTTCTTTGGGGGTAGAAAGAAAACTGATTAAAAAAAAGGATAAGAATCCCAATCTAGAAACACTCTACTTCTTTCTGTGCCCATGATGCCCAGAATTGGTGCAAAGGAGGGAAGCGCGCCAGCGAGGAAGAGTCCTGGGTCAGTTTCAAGTATGTACAGAAGCCTGGGAAACTGTCCTATGCCTTTGTCTTGTGTGAGATGGCTACTTACATGAAACTCAGGCTTCATAGGATTCCAGAATCTGAATTTACTGTTAAATATAACCCCTAGATTTCATACAGGATGAATTATTATTAATATCCCATCTATTTGACCTAGATTCGGTAGACTGCAAAGGGCTATGTTTAACTTCTAAAGAAAAAATAATTAAATTGGAAAATCAATCACCAGGCAATTTCACATTCAGTTCATTTAAGGTCAGATTATTGCTGTCTCAGAGAGCATAAGTTATACTAGTTTAAGTTTTCTTAATGGACCGAGTTCAGAAGTATTGTGAAATTAGACATAATTACATACTGGCTAATGAGTCTAAATTGGCATATAGCATACATGTTGAGAGGTATGTAACCATTTACATCCTCTTTGACTCATTTATTAGTTGGACCCAAGACGAAAAGGGCCAGGAATTGCCACCAGAGGTTCTGGATGGTTCAAAATGTTGTAGCTGAAGTGGACAAGCACCTGCTTCCTTTCTGCACAGGGAGACAACTCAAGGCCAGGACTTGGCAGAGGCATCATACGTTGATTCCCAAGGGTAATTCTGGTGCTATGCAGGAGTTGCTGTGTTAAATGTGATCTGCTGTGGATGACTGACATTTGCGATCCCTGTGGTACTATTTCCACCATTCTGCACCTTTCTAGTACGCTGGTTCTAGGGAAAACACCCAGGGTGAAACCCAACATGTTTAACTTGCTTCAAATTTTAGTCCTCTTCAATCATCAACTCCAAGTTACATTTTGAATTTCTGTAGAAAACCTACAATAACCCAGTTAGAGAGGTTCTTTGGTCTTCCAGCTGGAGGTGCTCTGGGCTTCCATCTATTTTTTCAAACTGCAATAATTTCATTCAGCAGAACATTTTCAACAGAATTTTGTAGTACTATGAAGTATAAAGATTTTCTAACTACATCGTGGTATGTGCATCTCCATTATTCAGAGATCTTAGCCCAGTGTAGTTTGGTTCTAGATTAAGATACATAATTCCAGCTTTAAGGATTTACATCTTTGGATTTGGGGCTTTATTTTCTTTTTAGTTTATGGGCTCAGACTAATTAAGTATAAAAGTATTTGCCTATAAAAAAGGCTCACTAGTATTTTTATTATAGCATTATAAATGTATGTTAATGTTAAAGTTTTAGAGTGTCTTTACAAGAAGTAAAATTTTATTGTATACTATATTTTTAAAATGTCTTTTTACTGTGGCAAGCAATTTTAATTTGAAGTAATCTAATTAGTTTAGGAAAGTAATTTGGAAAGTACTTTAGAAAAGTATCTTTTTCTTTTAATGATATATTTCTGATTAATCTGTGTTCTTAGGAAAGCGATGTTGATACAGCTGGCTCTACCAACATAGTAATTCTTTGAGCGTTAACACACTTTAAACTTGGTAGACTCAGTTTTACAGACATGCAGAACTTCTGCAACTTAAAGCTGTAGTTCTAAAAAGAAAAAAAGAAAGCTTTTTGCAAGTTTAACTGCACTCATCTTAGAATAACAACAGCTGGCCATAAATAAAATCCATCTATCTGCATTACTTCCTTTACTCCGAGATGCTGTGTGAATCAAATCGCCCTAGTGCTAACTTGACTAAGAGCCATGAGAGTTACACTTCTGTTCCTAAAGTTTTACATTTCAAGGTAGCATGAAGCATCAGAAAGAATCACGGATTGTTAAACTTTATCTGCATATCAAGTCAGAATTTCTAATGTAAAGATCCTTGGTTTTCTTTTCAGCAGGCATGACTGAGGGAGGAGTACATCTGGTGAGACAGCTGCAGTGGGGTTGACTTCATGGAGGCTCCTGCAAGGATTCTGCTCAACAGAGACTTACAGATTTTAGGGGTGCAGTTCTTTTCTGTTTCCTTCTTTCCTGTTGCCTTTGTTCCTAGGTTAGTGAAGAAAGGGAAATTCCTTAGGTGAAACTCCTTTATGCAGAAGCTCTGTGACACTTTTGTCCACTGTATTTTTCCTTCAATGGGAGACCAAGCAAAGGAGGACAGAGGCCATGTCAGAACCTGTAACTGAGCTGTGTATCTCAGTCACTAGGCTTCTTGTTGCAGCCAAGGCTGTCTCTCCAAGTGCAGGCATTGTGCAGAACAATAAAAGCATGGGAGGAATCTTTGAAAATACAATTAATTACCAATTCAAGTTCTAGGTAATTAAAAATCTTGAAGAGTTCTTCTAACTTAGCTGTATCCTGAGAATATTAAAGATTATTTTCATTACATTAAAATACATTTTAAAAAAAGGAAAACCAATAAGCTTTATCAATGTGAACTTCTCAGGCAATAGTAAATAATCTTTTTTCTTCCTTCTTTTTTTAAAAAAAATCAGCCTGAACACTTCTTGGAAGACTGAACTATTTCTATTACAAACTTACATTCAGCTGTTCCAGGTGTGACAAGCTCTGCAGAGCTTTCTTTGGGGTTCGTTGCTGTCCTCCTGCTACAAAGTCTCTGTGGAAAATACAGAAATACTTGACATGGGCTCTCAATTCCTTTAAAATGTCTATAGAGAGATTTATCTGGAGTTACATATTTAACCTCTATACTTTCAATCAATGTCAAGAAGAAACGCATTTCTGCGTTTCTGGTGATGGGGTTAATTTTTTGGCTTCTTTATCCTCTGAAGAGACTCTGGTCAGACTCTGCTTATTCCAGGATTTAACTATGAAAATACAGAGTTCCAAAACAGCAGAAGCATTTTGTTTGTTTACTTGTTTTAGTGCTGCTAGAAACAAGAAGATCCTTCCTAGCAAATGGGGCGGGGTGGAATATCGCTCCATCAGTAGTATACGCAGCACAAATAGCAAGCCTTATTAACAGTACACCAAATGAAAAAATTAGTCAGACTGGTCTACAGTTTTGACATGTGTTGGATAAAAATAACTGTGAAAATTGGACTTTACAATACCTGCACATACTTCCTACAGATCATCATATAAATGGCTTCAAGTCCTCTACCATGACAAGGCAGCCCTGTCTGCGGGCTGGCTGCAGAGTCACAAGCTGCAGAGTAAGTGCCAGAGAACAAGAAGCCAAGCACCCAAGATTTCCAAAAGTTATGGCCAGGGCCAACTCACCTGGTTGAAGAGAAAGGTGTCACCACTTCCTCCTTGCTGTTGCAAGCCAAATAACAGAACTGCAGTGTGACCTCCATTTTACTTTCTTAGCTCTTCCTTTTAGTAATAGAGGATGGGTGAGAGGCTAATTTCCCATCAGCGCAATGGCCTGGCAGCCTGTTTCACAGACTGTTTTGATTCAGTCCTAGTAAAACTGACGGTGTTTTCCCCTTTTCAAAGACTCACTGGTTGTTTTTAAGGTCCTGGTGTTTCTTCTCATCAGCAGGCAATATAAAAAAAATCCCTTTGTCTCAACTATGTGTGAAAGACACACTCACAGAATTGAAAATTTTCTTATTTTAAATGAAACCAGAAAGCAAGTGGGTGATCTGTTGAAATGCATCGTTGTGTGAACTGCTTGTTGAAAGTATGCAGCCAAGCTTTGAGAAAAGGTGGGAACTACCACTGCTATCAGCCTTCCAAATACCAAGCAAAAATGTTTGATGATTTTCATCTTCTCTATCTGTCATGATGAGAAAAGACAATTCCTTTAACAGTGAGGTGAAATATTGAATATCTAAACTGAAAGAGGATGATTATATTTTTTTTGATTCATATCTTCATAAAAGAAACATTATTTTCTGTCTGGAGTCCATTTCTATTGACCTTATTCTCTGAAAACCTCTATGTGTATTTTTGAAGAATCAGATGTGATCAAGGCAGGAATAAATTTTCCACATGGGATGCTTTGAAGGATGTCTGGTCATGTCAATACAGTCTTGAGAGGATTGCTGTTTGTAAAGCAGATATGCTGTATTTAAATTCTGTATTGTAACCACTTCAATGTTACTTCTATTTAGTACACTGAAGAATTTGAGCAGTTACTCCATTCAAACATTGTCATCAGTCCACTTGGTAGTTGTATTACCAGTGGAAGACAGCATCCAAACAACATCATGTAATTTAAGCTTCATGAACCAGTTTCAAATCAGATTAAGGAGGCAAAAAAGCAAAGGTATTTCCTTCTTTATACCCATACTAATATGTTGAGAAGCTAACATTTTGTCAGTGATCTGAAGTTCTCTATTGCTGCCTCCCGAGGAACAACATGCACTAACATTTTGTGTTTCTTCCTTATGCCAAGGTCAAACACCACCAATGAATCAGGATGAGAGACTTCCTTTCTCTCTCATGCCAGGAAGAAAAGTTCTTTTACTGAACTTTTTACTGAAATATTGGAAATATCTGACAAGTTTTTGTTAGTCTTCAAGTTTTACCTTCATTATTAATGTTCTATGCTATTACAGAGATATGGAATTGAATGTCTACCTTAGACCAAACACATGCAATAAGCATATGAATAGAAAGAAGTAACCATCACCACCCAAGTTTCTTCATTGATTTCTGGTAATTCCATGACTTGGAACATTTGCCAGCTCTGGAGATGTTGAAAGTGTAAGTATGCCTTGCAGAAAATGAATAGAACTTCTGAACTTACTGCAAATTGGCGCTTTTTCAAGTCACAGAATCAAATTTGGCAGTTAAAATTGTAGCCTTAGGAAAAGAAAACTGAAACAAATGTTAAGGTTTTTAGCGTGCAAATATATATAGAGGTGATCAAGCCATGGTGCACAGAAACAGAGATGCCAGTAGAATGGGTTAGAGTGGCCAAGAGAAGTTCCTGGCACTGAGCAGAGTGCTGTCCTCAGTGTCCCACTTCATAAGATCTATCCAGCATCAATTGATCAGCTTTTTAATTTTAGTTACATATTCTTTAAGTGACAACACAGAAGTGCATTCCAAATCACAACTGAATTTTTGCTCACTCGCAATGTAAAACAAAGCCTGACAGTCTGAAAGCACACCTTTGTAAATATACTTTCCTCCTTAAATGCCTGTAAGTGCACTGTACCTCTTAGTAGCTCACACACCATTCCAGTGCAGTGAGAGCTCCCTCTTCTCTTGCAGTCAGCCTGGGCCACTCTTGTCTTGCTGCCTCCTCTCTGTACCAGCAAAGTATCATCCTGGCACACAGCAAGCACTCATTACAGGACACAAATTTTAATTATAAAATATCTCAAATTTCCATTAATTCCCTTTAAAAATAGATGCAAATAATGGCAAGCAACATATGTAAGGAGTTAAATATTTTCAGGAAGGGGCTAAAACTGTTTAATGCTTTTTTTCCCCATGACAGGGGACTGCAGAGCAGGCCAGCTCCAATGATTTAGAAGGCACCAGAGCATTCCCAGCATTCAGTCCCAGAGAGAAAATAGCAAGTCGTAACTTTTACAATTAACTTTTGCATTTGAAAATGTGGATGTAATTCTTATAACCCTCTACATTTGAACAGTCCTGGTGCCTTTGCTACCACCAATCAGTATCTCCTGCACTAAATCATTTACAGAGAGCAACCACTGAAGCTGATTTATGAGCCTGGTGCCAGGTCTGGCACCACAAAGGGATCAGATGGTAGAAAGTATCTGTGCTTGCGTGGTCCCCCCCTCCTTATGTATTCTAAAGATGGGTAGCAGAGAAGGGGGAGAATATAACTGGAGTCTGTTTAGAATCAGCAAGGAACTGGAATCTGGGATTTATGGTTTGGTAGCTGTCACAGGTGAAAAGCATTCACTAATGAAGTCCAAACTGGTGTCAGATAGATATTGTGTTCCTGTTCCCATCTCCCTTTTCTTGGGGGCTGAATAATTCATGAGCAAACACTCACCTGTGAAAGTCACAGGTAAATCTCATACTGGAGGGTTTTTCTACATGAACTCTGATTGCCACTCCACTGAGGGAGGGAGGCAGGAAGCTGAGAAGCAGGAAATGCCTCTGCCCCTGAGAAGGAGCAAGGCATAGACTCAAGTCACTCCAGAGGATTAATTTTTCAAGATATGGAAGGGGATTACTTAGCCCTAGACTCAGGGTCAAACAGACAACAGGAGACAGATCTCTTGTCCCTCTGATGCATATCAGATAATTCAGCAGCAAAGGAAGTTAAAACCCAGCAACACATCAAGGCATGAATGTACCCTCCCACACTGTGGCTACGGTGCAAACAGTGCTGTTCTGCAGGGTGGGTGGACTGTGTTTGGAGCAGGAGCGCACATCTACATGATCCTAGCAGAGATGAAAAAGCAAGGATGGAGCCAGTGTATTTGTTCTTGTATAAGCCAAACCCCCACTGTTTCTTTTGTGGTGTTTGGCAATGGGTAGGATCACACTATTCAGCCATGAGAGCCTCAGAGCAGCTTTGGTGAAGTCAGGCAGTGAAGATCAGTTTTTGATTCAGCCTTTGCTGAAAATGTTAGAGAACATTTTAAAATTCAAATTGCATGTGAAAACCTGATTTGGCACAGTTGAACATGAAAATTAGTTTTGAATGAAGCAACCACCTGCCTTCCTGAGGAGATAATATATCCCAGAAAGGAAGTGTTTGCAGGCATCACTGACCCTCTAAGGCAAGCATCAGATCCGCCAGAAAATGTGCTTAGCACAGTCAAGGCTGACAGAGCTTAGACAGATAAAATGAGAAGGGTCACGGTTATGTTGTCCCCTATTCTCAGGGTTTCTTATGTGCTAGTATCTGACATCACAAAATCTCCTGCCAGTTTTACTCTCTCTGCAGGTGCTGGGGTAGTAGTTCTATTTTTTGTTTGTTTTTGTGACTATAAGGGAGCTTTAGAGAAGATGTTTAAGGTGGACTTTTTGGTGGCTTTATAGTTTAGGGAGCTGCTTTCAAGTTCAAGGGCAGTATGGAAAAATCTCACTTGCACTTGCTGAAAAACGAAGACAGACTTCACTCAGGAGATGGAGGAGGGAGCTGAGATCTTGACAGGCTATAACGATACTTAAGAGGCTGATAGAGGGCTGGAGAAACAAGTGACAGGGTTTGATGTGGTCAAGGAAGGAGCTAGACAGAGGATCAAAGAGTCAGCTGATAGAATCAGAAGGCAAGGCAGGACAATGCTGCAATAGGCTCAGACTTGGGATGGCAAGAGGCTGACTGGCAGAAATTGATCCTTGAACAGCGGGAAAAACCTCCCTCTTACAGCTAGAGGAGAGGAAGTGTCTAAATGGAAAAGTAACTTGGGTGGATGGCTCTGGGGAGAAGGCTTAACCAAAAATGTCATCTTTTTATGAGTGAGAAACCTCCTGAAGGAAACATAATCCTGGGGAAAGAAGATGGAAAATTCCCTTGCTGGACAAGAGCCGTGTTTGGGTCTGGAGTGCCAGTGAGAGTGCTCATTGCCCGAAGTATTTTGCAAGCTGTGGCTCAGATTTAGTACTCTGACAACACCAACTGGCTGCTGCTGTGTGTTGGGCATTTAAATCTGCTGAAATTACATCATATATTAAAAGTGTAAACCACAGCCTTTGAAAAAGAAGCCTGTGTGCCATGGCTGCTCCTAGCCTAGGAAAAGAGCTCACAGTAGCTAACACCCCCTAATAAATAATGTGTTTTTCAGCACCGCTACAGTCAAATGCTTTCATGCAAGACTGACCTAAACGTGTCCCTTTCCTGATGCATCCTGCTTCACGGGGCTAGATGTAGCCATCCTGGTACTTATCTTGCCTGCATTTTGTGGCTGCGAGTCTGGCTATGCCTGTTCCTCTCCTCAGTCTGTCTGATGGCAAAGGCATCCCTTTCCTCCAGGGCACCTTAGGTCTTCTGTGCAAGAGGAAGCTGTCTGCTGTTTCTAAGTGGTTCTTGAACTAACAAAACCACTGCAGACATCTACACCTACCCAGTCTCCTGTAAAGCGACCGGCCTGATTCTGTCCCTTCACGCAACACATTAAAATGTTTTATGCTGATGGAATATGCTTTAGTACTGTTTTCTTCAGTTCCACCTAAGTCCTTAACATCCCTTTCTCTTTACAGCTCATGGAATTGAGACAAATAGTGGAGGCATTCAAATACTTTTTAACAGCCAGTGGGAAACTGTTGCCAAGACATGAGCTCCACCTTTCAGCTTTCTTCCACTTTCATTTGGCTTGCACAACACAATCACAATAGTTTGCCCACCTTTATTTAAGGGAAAAGAGTCATTTTTGTTTGTATGGTTGTATAGATCTCAATTTGTTTTCAGAGAGAAAAATTTTGTGGTGTGGATTTATGTTTGACTTCATATGGTTAAGCACATCCATGTTCTGTGGATTTTGCTGGCCAGTTCTCCAAACAGAGAAATCTGTCTGAACCTTACCTAACCCTGCTTCTGAGACAGCAGGTGCCCTTTTCTCAGTCAGCATCTTACCTGCAAAAACCAGTGGATGTTTATCAGATTCAGCCAGCAGTAGCCTTACTGTCTGTTGCATGGAGTATTTTTTGTCCTATCATAATCCACCCTCTTGTTGCTGCTTTACTATACTGTATCACCAATACTTCCCTTGAACAGCGAATCATAGAATAGTTTGGGTTGGAAAATCCATACTACTTCTCTAAAAATTATGACCAATTTTTGTATTGATCTTTCCTTTTTAAGTCTGACTGGGTGCAGAAGATATATTGCAGTTCAAAACCCAAACAATCCATTGCTCCAATACACAGGTTCCCAAGGCAAATGCAGAACAGGTGTCAGCTGTGGCCCTTGATGCACTGACAGAAGTTGCTTCGCTGTGAACACAGGATGTAAGCAAGATTGGAGAGAAGTTTTTCAGCTATTAAATTAGTTAAACGGTTTCAGATAATCTACACGAACAGCTTAGTGAGAACATACTTGTTTTAGTAAAACTCACCAAGGCCTGAAACACATCACGCTGCAATTCCTGCAAAGTCCTTTTTTGGCCTGAGAAAGACAACCTCAGCCCCTCCAAAATCCAGTCATAATATTGCAGTACAAATAATTCCCCTCCCTGTCACTTTGACTCTCTCACCTTGCCAGGTACATCCTCCTTTCAGTTCTCCTTTGTCAGCCTATTACAAGTAAGATGCTTATCTTCATTTTTTTCAGGCTTTTGTAGCAGGTGCCCACCGTGTTGCGAACGATTTAGTATTTAGTGCTGCAAAGTTTCCTTCAGCTGCCAATCGCCCTGTAACACAACAATTACTTTGATTTTTCAGCAGAAGGCCTTTTTATCTTTCAGAAATTAGAGACTTGTTTAAGATGGCTGATCTTCCGGAGGTCACCTAGTCCAGCGTCCTGCTCAAAGCATGCGAAGCTGGATCGGGTTGCCCATCTGGCTGCATGTAAGAGATTTCTCAAGGGTGGATACTGCAATAATCTTCCTGGGCAACCTGCTACAGGGCTTATACCACTGTTACTGTGAAACCTTTTTTCTTCTTATGTACGGTCAGAATGCTCGCTCCTCCATCTCCTGGCTGCCTCCTCTCCTCCTGGCGTGGGGCTTCGCTGAGGAACATCGGCCTCTCTTTGCTGTAACCACAGATCAGACACCCGAGGACCACGGCCAGGCCTTTCTCCAGCTCGGTAGAGCCGCCTGGCTGCCCTGAGCACGGCGTGCGCGTTCCCCAGCCGCCTCTGCAGCCTTCTCCCAGACTTGCTCCCCCCCTGCCAAACCCTCCCTCCTGTCGGAGGCCCCAGGCTGGACACGTTACTCCAGGTGCCGCTTCAGAAGTGGCGAACGGGGGAGTTTTACCGCGTCCCTTCACCTGCCGGCCCCCACTCTGCTAACGCAGCGCGGCGTTCAATGAGGCGCCGCCGCCGCCAGGGGGCGCCGCAGGGCGCACTGCCGGCCTCCCGCGGCCCGCCCGCCCGCTAGCGCGGGGCCCGCCCTGCTGCCCGGCCGCGCCCTGCAGCCCCCCGCCCGCGGGGGCAGCCCCCCGGTGCGGCGCCACAACCCGCACGCTTGCCCAGCGCTCACCATTCGCCACCCCACCGCGGGCCAGCGGGCAGCACGTTAGGCGCTCCTGACGCGAGCCCAACGCCTGGAGCTGGGTGGCCCGGCCATTCCTGTAGCCACCCACGCTGCCCCCCCTCGCCTGCGGGTTCCCGTGGGAGCAGCTGAAGGCCTTACCGAGGGCAAGGCTTACGCTGCTCCCCCTCGTCACAGAAAGCACCTGGGCCGCGCAGGCACCATTTTGCCTTTTGCCAACCCATGTTGGCCAATCCCAATCACCTACCTGCTTTCACGTGCCTGGATCCTCTTTCTTGCCATTTTTGAAGACGGGCATAAAATTGTCCTTTTCCCAGTCACTGGGGACCTCCCTCAGCGCAGCCTTTCAAAGGCGACAGGCGCCATTTGGCCTCCTCCGCTGCGGGCTTTGGCAGGAGCCGGCTCTGGGCATCCGGCACCCAGCACGGTGCTCTATCAACACAAATACATATGAACTAAACCAAATAGAAACATTTCTAAATCTGTTACTTTAATCCAAAACCATCACAAGATCTACGAATTCTAGATACTAAATATATATATATATATAGTTTTACCTGAAATGCTGGTTGTTCCAATAAATACTTGCGGATGTTTAGGTTGTCACTTGAAAGAAGATTGCTAAGAAAAAAATAGTTAAAAAAATATACTAGCCATAGTAAGAAAATCATCATGACCAGGAGGTGACATCTGTGAAGATTTACTGTCCAACCAAGCATGAATGAATAGTACGGTACCTCACTTATTCAAGGTGACATGTTCAAAAGATATACAGCGAGGCTCGCTGGGTCACAGCCAGATGCATAGAGATAGTGAAATACTTCCCACATAGCTTAAAACAATCATGATCTCTTTTTTTTTCCCCTGACAAATGTGACAAATCCTTTTGCACAACTTTTCTGAGCATAAAAATTACAGTCCAGGATCACAGAGTAAGGAATTAAAGTCATTTATTTTTAATGAAGTAATCTCTTTCTTATAGGAAACTTTTATTAGTAAATGGACCCAGTGTAACATTATGATAGGGCTTCAAATGGTGATATGGACAGGGCAACGTGCGTGCTAGCATCTGTCTTCCTTCTGTTATCTGCCCAAAATCAGAGGGAAAGATTTTGACCTGCAGAAATGAGAAGCACACATACTAGTATCCTGCAGTGGTCTTAGAAGATCCTATTTGTATTATTTTTTAAAAAAGTATGTATCTGTATAGACTACTGGATCCTATCTTCTGTTTGACACCCTTTACGGAAATATTTCACAGTACAGGGACCATGATCCAGCCACACACCAGCAGAAAGTTCCTGCTGATGTGCCTGTGTCCAGTCTGAATCTTTTTGATTCTGCTACAGAAAGATGGCAGTGCCAGGTGACAATCCCTGACACAGTGTCCCTTGTAACATTTGACTTCTTGAACAGGAACAACTTGCAGCTCAGGGTGCAGCGAACAGACCTAGAATAACAGACACATGGGAGAATGCGATCCTATTACTTTAACCTTATTACCTTAGTGGTTTGCACATTCAATATATTTATTCAAAATTGTAACCACGTTGCAAAGTTTCAGTACTAGTTCTTTGTTATAAAAACCCCACGAATTTCAGAGCCAGCAGACTAATGGTATTACACCTCAAAAGAAAAAATCCCAACATATAAAAAAAGCAGCTCATAGCCTTTGCGCAAGTATGATACAAATTTCCCTTCTCATGTAGAGCTTGTTATAGACCTAAAACGCAAGATCCCAGCAGGCGTATTAAGAGGGTTTGCCATTTATCATGGGATTATCATCTCAAATGCTCAGTCCTGCACGACATGGACAAAACTTTGGTGGCAAGTGCAGTTACAGTACACAAAATACAAGTTAACACAGCAACGAGTACAAAGGGTGTTGAGTATGAATCTGAACATGAGCCTTCCTTGGCTTACAATCATAGTCTTTTAACTTAGCTTGTGAAACACAAGGAGCAATTCCTCTTAGTGCCGAATAACATGACACATTCTTTCACTCTTAGTGACCTAAATATTTCTCCAGGGTAAGATGCTCTTTGGAATAATCAGTTGTCCAAGAAATCTACACACCCCTGGCCGGTCCCCTCCTTCGTGCAGGGTTCCTCTGTTTTACATGGGACCCTTTCCAATTGCAAAAATTTGTAATTGCTTTAAATTTCTAATCACAGTGGGCTATAAAAAGCCAGTAAAATAATGTTTTAATACAAAGACAAGTCATTTCTTGAAGAACCAATTAAAATTCACAGTTCTGTAAACCTACCTCATGTTGGACAGAAACAGGCTCCTCATGCAGGTAACTGCTCTGGAAGCAGCTGAGCACTTAAATCTGACTGACAAGCATGAGTTAACAAGTCAGATGCACACGGAAGACTGTACCCATACTGTCTTGTAATTCTCACAGTCCACAAGATTAATACAACTGTACCTGCTTCCCCAGAGGATGCTAAAAGCCCAGATTCCCGCACCTACTCCTTTGCAGGCGATTCTCCAGCAAACCATCCTCTCTCTCACAACGCAGTCAACTGCTCCACTGAATAGTGGAAATTGGGCAGAATTAAACTTGCAGAAAATGGTCTCTAATATGTTGCAAGTATGAGGTGTATGTTGGTCTGTAAAATTCTCTATTATAGTTTTTATTCCTTGGCCTTTGTAATGGCCCTGTTGGCTTTGTATTAACCCTAACAGCCTTACAGTTCAGTCTTTTTTACTCTTGTATGCTTCACTTTTCACTTCATATTAACAAAGAAAAGATTTTTCCAGATCAAGCTTTTCAGCAGTGAAAGAGGTCTTTTCAAAGCTTCCCCAAACACCTGCCTTCAAAAGCCTGCTGCATCAGGCAGCTGCCTGCTTTGCCCATGCCTCAGAGCAAGTCCTGGCTCTAAAGTGACTTGCTTCCAGCCTCAGGTATGCCCAGGCTCATTTTAAAGTTAATCCTTAAATCTCCATCAGAGATGGCATAACCATATTGTGGCATTTTAGTGGTGCAATAATAAAACATTACTCTCTTGGCTCTATTGCTTCTTCCTCTGAACCTCTCCTGTCGTGAATGTTTACAGTCTTACTGCAAAAAAGCCCCAGTAAAGGCTGTAACAGGATGTAGCAAGGAAAAGACATTAAAACACAAGGGAAGTAAACACAGGTTCTGTAATTATACTTTATTGCAACTCTAATGCTTTGTCTGCTCCTGAGGACTCCTTTAGCTAAATTTATTTGTTTGAGGCTTTTTTTTTTTCTTGTACCAATTAATAAACACAAGAAGTATGTATATTTTTCTTATTATTTTATTGAAAAGGTACATTTAAAAAAATACACAGACATTTTACTATTATGGATTGCAGATAAAGATGCTCTAAAAGTTAATTCTATTTTTTTCCCTTTCTTCCACCTGTTGTCCCCATTATCGCATAATGACTTCAGTCTGAGTACTGTATATTGATTCACCTTTATAAAAGGGTTGGGGAGGTAAGAAGATAGGTGGGGCATTAATGCAGTATATTCAGTAAACAGAGAATACGGTCATTTATAAATATTTCATGTTCTGTACATTATTGCATTAGGGAGCCACAACGTTATGCAGCATCATTACAAAGAAAACTAGTTAGAAATGAAGAAAAAAGGATATTTACGTACAAATGCATGGATCCATTGTCTTCTTGAACAATGCATGTGAGCTGTTGTAATGTGCAATTGAAAAGCTTTTTTTCTCTTTAAACATTGCTTAGCAACACCAGTGAGGAAACAACAAAAATAAGTTAAATGAAAGTAGCAAACAAGTAGTAATCTTAACTATATGTTATATGGCTTTCTATTTTTAGTTTCTCTAAATAAAGTGTGACACAAAAGAAATAATTAAAAGCTTCAGCGCTGCATTGCTTTCAAACATTTGCACAGAAACTAAAAATATTAAAATCAGACATATGATACATTTTTAGTACTACACAAGATACACCAGGACTGGGCCTAGGACAGTACACAATCCCTGTCAACAAGAGCACACTGAAAAAATAATAAAAAAAAGGACGCAATTAATTTTTGAGATGTTATCCACAATCAAGCATTTGGTTCATCTACTTTTTTTTCCACATTAGATTATACCCCCACTGGTTTTCAGAGAAGTATTTACATAAGTGTGAGCAAGGAAGACCCTGGTTTTCAAGTCTGTCAGGAAAATATTTTATGTTCCTTGATGCCAAGGTGCATCATATACATAGCAAAAAAAAAAAAAAAGAATATTTAATGGTATAAATTTTATGAGCCATTAAGTTTTTAGTAAATAACTCTATCTGGATTAAAAAGAAGAGACTGAGAGAGAGAGCTGTCTAGACTCCAAAATGCAGTACCGTCAATGATGAATTTTATGGTGGTGTTGTTTATGGTGGTTGGTTGAGATGTGATGGCATTTCAAAAAAGAAAGATATTTCAAAATCTTGACCCCTTTGCTTCTTTTCTTTTACCCTTTTTACTGGCCATAGTTATCTCTTTCTTACATCAATCAATCAGTATGGTGCAAAAAGTATGGAAGCAGGCGTTGCCCGGATGGGACCATGGCCTGGTCTGAGGAGAGCTGGTGGTATTGCAGGGGCCTGGAACAAGGAGGCAGAGGGCCGAGGAGGAAGCGACAGAGCTGATGATACAGCTGCAGCTGCAGCAAGAGGAGATGAAAGGAAAGCAGGTGCCAGTGGCTTAATCATGTCCTTCTGGAATGCAAGTTTTGCCTGGAATAAAACACAAAAAACCAGTGTAAATACAGTTCTCCCCACGCCCATTTTCACATGAGGGAAAAAATGAACCCTGACAAAGGGCACACTGTGGTTCCTCACAGAAGCCTCATGTCAGCTGCTTAGGAGTTTTACCCATATTGCCTTCTTATTCCCAAGGTAATTAAAGCAACCAAATCATACATTTAAAGATACATAAATCTTATGAATTTGGGGGCAGCCATACTGATGTTTGGAAGGAAGCATGATTTGCAAGTGAACAACTTCGTGTAAATCATAACTGTGTAAGCCATATTAAAAAAAAACATGATTAAGACTTCAATGGCAAGAGTCAAATTTTCCACTTGCAAAAACGAACTGTAGAAAAGTATACTGGTCAAGATGGGAAACTAGTATTAGTCCAGTCAACTTTTTACCTGTCAATGCAGAGCTGGTCTTTTCAAAACAGAAATATTTTTTAAGATCAATATCATAAAGAATTATTTCTGAAAGAATTATTATTCAGTTTATGATGTACAATCACTGCTGGTATTTGTGGCGAAAAAGCTAACCAGAAATATATACACTACCATCTCACTGAAAATGGTTTGCATCACAATCACGTTTGTGGGGGCAAAGATACTCATATCCTTTGTTACTGGAAGTCTCTCCTTATGTAATAGATGATCAAATGATGTATTACACAAGCAAAGAAGATTAGTTTGTGCAGAACCAACCTATCTAATGGGGACACTCAGACAAAGCCTGCAGCATTTTCGTTTGCCTCTGTACAATTACAAATACATATTAATATTTCAGCTTTTAAAGGCTCTTCACATGCTTCCTTGTGTGCACACACATTGGCATCTCTCTCTTTCCAACCTATAAATTGTTTTTGTGCCATAGATGGCATGCACTTTTCCCTAATGAATAAAATACAGGCTGAGTCATGAGCAAATAAACATACAATCTGTGCTGTGCTAGAGCCAGCCTGAACTCTGGCTGCATCTGACTGGCAGAACCAGCTTGGGGAATTCCTGAAAATGCAGGTGGGTGTGGAAGGGGAATGGCTTGGGGCACAAAGGCAGGAGAGGTGTTTTGATGGCCAGTGACAGACACAGCCCCAGCATGCAGACAGGCAATCAATTCTCCCGAACACCTGGTAACTCTTGTGCCAACATAATACATCCACATAGCACTCTGTTTTGCTGTATGCAGACAACGAGCATTAGTATTTTGATATCTTGACATCTTATATCCCTTTCCCTGATTGCACCCACCATAACCGAGAGTTATCTCAGGTCCCCAGAAAGGCAGAGTATATACGTTTGCAGGCTTCAAGAAGTGCACCAGCCCAGCAGAGCCAATACCTCTCCATGTGGCACACAGTTCACTCCCCATTCCACCGATTACTCCCTTCTTCCTAGCAGTAAATAAGGCAGTGCTGTCTGCATGCCTTTGACTGGGCAGACAGAATACATAACTATCTTCAAACCTGATCCCCATGCAGACTCAGCCCGCAGCGGCAGACACGCTGCAAAATCGTCAGGTCTGTCATGTTCCTGTCTCTGTGGTAGGAGTCCCCAAGGTCACAAATTCACAAAGACAGTCACAAGAAATAAAAATACTTACTGCTAAAATACTTGGGCTGCGCTGCAGTTTGTTGTAAGGACTATATTTAGGTTTCATAGGCTTTCCTGCGACTCTGTCCTTATGCCTTCGGCTGGAAATATGCTGAAATAAATATCCTCACATTTAATTAGCTGTTTAAACATTTCTCCATTTTGAGTTTGAAATTGATTTATCATCAGGATATGCCTAAGCCCCTGTTTGTAAGATAAAGTAGGTTCTTCAGAGAGAGCAAAGATGAGTTTTGCTAAATTAAACATAAAAATTTGGAGCACATCAAATAGAGAATCAGAAACTAATCAAATGGAGCGAATTCTGTGATCCAAGACAGACTCTGCAAATTATTGATATTTTGGTTAGTATTTCCTTTTTCTGCTTGAGGAGCTTTGAACCAGGCAGAGCTGTAATCACTAGGTCATAGGGATATTCAGAAGTAGGAGGTAAATTTCAGTCTTGCTGATGCTGCTTAGTTGTATAAATAATTCAAAATTAGCTGAAGGAAGAAGCAGTACCCAGGGATATGTCTACACCATGCAATTTAATACTATCTTAGAGATAACTGAAATGACAGGGAATGAGAGGACACATCCATACAGCACAGTACCATCCAGTTAGAGATTCCCATTTGGGCATCAAAACCAATGCATTTGTATTGGTACAGCTGTGAACCCAGGGCTAACTGGTTCAGACAGAGCAGAGCTGCATGTTCATACAGCCACGCTGCTAATGATAATGTTGCCCTACGCAATTCAGACATGGCTACAGCATTACCCTCCTGCTGATTGTCCTAAACTGGTGGGTTCATGTCACATTCTCCTTTTCACATAGTGTTAAAAAGTATCGCAGCAGACTGAAACAGCACCAAGAGAGGAATTCGGGGAACCTCAACCCAGAGTTCCTTCCATTTGGGAGACCAAAGTTCCAATCTCTCTCCTGAGCCACAGAAAACTTTTTAACTGGATGTGCTATGGGATTCATTGGTACTGACACCTTGTCCATCTCTGCTTTATGACTCTCAAGCCCATTTTTTTCCACAGCTGAAACAATTAGGTGAACTTGACCTATGGTAAATTATTTAGAAATAGTTGTGGGATGACAGAAAAGAAATAATGAGTTCATGTTTTGCCAAAGCATCTTCACAGAGACCTACACCCCACCTACAATACTGCAATGTAACTAAAACCAACAAAGCAGCCCCAGATACATGCAAGCTACCTGTTTAAGCTGAATTTCTGAATTAACATGAACATCACAGATTTCACAATGAAATGTCTTGTTCTGCAGTCCTGAGCCTTTACTGCTGTTCTGCACCTTCAGCCGGGATCCAGGTCTAGGGTAAGACTTGATGGGACCAGCACCATTCCGAGCCTCAACCATGGTCTTGTGCTTGGAGCCTAACGAGCAAGACAACACAGGTGAGTTAGTGATTGGCAACATGCAACCATGTCCATTAGCCTTGGGCCTTTTTGTAACACATTTATCTTCAAGACAGAATGGTTAAAGTCACCACAGATCAGGATTAACAATGACTGGTTTTGGTCAGTGTAGTTCTCGCTTCCTCAGTCTAAAGGGAAATCAGACAATGGGAGAAGGTTTTATACAAAAAGGGAACAACAGGCACACGGGATCACTGCCTCTCTGTTTGGGCTTAGTGTATGGCTGTATGGCCAATGAGTTTGCTGCTTATTGTTCTGCAAAATCTATATAGCTGGTGAATCATGAAAAAGGGCATTAGTCAAAAGTGGGAAAGGAACTACAGCAATCACTCAAAACCTGCCTAGGAACAATAATACTTCAATAAGTACCCTCTGATTTGGAAGAAATGGCTGATTTGGCCATTTCAAGAATGGATTACAGCTGTAAAACCAGCTTCAGTGGTTTGTTAGCAAGCTTTACATCACCAGCACATCACAGAGCAGCCAGAGCATATTAGGGATTGCTGCTTGTGGCCTTTTAAAGGGAGCACATCTAATCTGCAATAATCATAAGATTCTAGGACATCCAGGAATCTAAGCAGCCTACCCTAAAATTAGCAAAAACATCAAATAACAAGAAAATGTTATAAGCTGTACCAGCAAAAACCCAGCTACTAGAGACAGTGAGATGAAACATGAAAGAGCGACAGAACTGACATTTTAGAAACCTTAGCATTACGGAAACCACTATGATCACACTATGATCATCACTATGGAGGTATGATGGAATCTGATTAGGTAACATGAACTGTAGGGATTTTGTCAACTAGAAGATTATCGAGTACATGAAGGACAGTTCAAAAAAATTTAGAGAGCACTTTAAGAAAATATCAAACACCACAAGTGAAATTGTCATTAACAGAATTTTTTTTTGTAACTTGCCATTGTAAATTTTGACTAAAAGACCCTTCAGTGAAGTGTGGTTACCACAGTGTCAGAAAACCAGCTTGTTACACTGAATTTTAAACATGATAACACACACAACTGACTTGCACTGTAGGCATACTTACCTGTATTGTGGGCTTCTAGTTGTGACAGGGAATTCACAGCCACTTTGCATAATGAACAGTAAAGTAGTTTTTTGGCTTTTTCCTCTTCTGACTCAGACGCTGTGTTAGGAGCTCCATTCGTGCTCTTGGAGGATGAGGCAGGTGTTACAGGTGCCACTGTTGCCACCCCAGGTTTGGGAAGAAAAGGACCCACTTCTGTACTGGACTGCTGACTTGCATTATTAGGTTTTGCTTTCCCTTTATCTTCTAAAAGAAGCAAAATACTTATGTCATAATATGCTGTACACAAAAAAAAAAATTAAAAAAAATCATACAGTAATAGCCCTGTGGTTTTAGTGAACCTAACACGACAGGGGCCTGATTCATCTCATTTTATACAGGACAGCAGCAGCCTTGAAATCTTGTTAAAATCCTACCGTGAAATGTGTGTAATTTGACAAAAGGGATGGTTTTCCTGTTTTTAACGTTACCAGTGAATACCGATGCCTTCAACAAATTCATGCCAGCTGTTGTTGCTGTCATGCTGAAGGTTTGGCCAGTTGAAAGGAGCCCAAGAAAGCCCAAAGGCAGCCAGGGTTAAGGACTGGAGAGCACTCAGAAACATGCAAGGCTTTGTACTGTGGATTACAAAAAAGCAATGTATTTGCCTTTGGAATGGCTTGAGTTTCTCAAAGTCACTGGGAGGACACTGAAAGGCTCCAGCACCATCTTGACATATGATATCTCTCATTTCAGTTGCAGGAGTTGCTTATGGTACTCCGCTACACACATGAACACAGCTGTTAATATTTTTAGGTTTTTCCATGAGCAATTCCCCATATATCTGGAGATCAGATGGCTCCAATTTGCATTCAGTGCATTCCTGTATCACTTCACAAGCATGAGTCAATCATCTGTGCTCCTATGAGATCAGTAGGCAGGTATTACTTCATTTTACAGATGGCGATGGCAAGGTGAGAGATTAAATGTCCCAACTGCACCTGAAGAGGAACTTCGTGCCAGAGCCAGTATTCAAATGCTCCTCGCCCACATGCTGCCTGCTGCTCACTGCATTTTAAGCTGTTCAGCTGCAGGCCTTGTGACCACAAGCCTTACCGGTTGCCAGCAGCAAAACAAGCTCATCTAACAAACATGGGATGGGAGGGGGACAGTACAGCGGTGCTGGTATGAGCAACCCTGACAAAATAGACATAAGAAATGATTGTGTAAGTGACCTGTCATCACACAGAACAACAGGCATCAGATTTTATCATCTAAGCAAGTACAACATCTATATAACAGCAACCTCTTAAAAACTACTTATATCCCATTTGAAACCTATGGCATAGTTTTAAGTAGCGTTGAGCTGATTGGGAAAACTAGGTTCTATTTTGAGCATTTGGTTATCTTTTAAATATGGGCCCTTTCACTTTATGTTTAGAGCCACCCAACCCTGTCTTAACATCACTCTGTGTATCAGGCCAATGCTGGGCTACAAAGAATTCTGAAAACAGGATTGTACCCCCTCCAACAAACGCTTGAGAATGCGTATGAACTATGAACAGGCATCCTGAAACTAAAGCCCACAGTTGTTGGCATATTTCCCAGAAGTGCATTGCAGTACATCAATTTTAGAGAGTTAAAAACCAGGAGAAAGAAAATGTAATAAAAGAATGATGATTTTTCAAAAAATAGTGATAAAAATACTTTGAAATTACACTGTATGAATGGTATTAAACACTGAAAATGATCAAGAACTAAGACTACTATTAGGACCAAATTAATGATAAAACCAGATTCTGAACGTATTTTGATTGATAAAGTATGACAAAAGAAAGAGATATTAAATCATAGTTCATAGATGGCTCAATGTTAATGTCTCTATAGAAGTAAGTCACATCTGCAAAAATCTAGAACACATTATATGATTCTGAGTCTTCATAAAATACAGGTTTTTAATAAATAGCATTTGCTAACATTCTAAATTAAAGAGTTTTCAATATGGAAAGTTCTCAGAGGTGCTAACTTCTACAAAGGAAACATGCTGAACTGCTGCCATTTGTGAGTTCACATTACAGGAAAATAGACTTTTTGTTGTTATTCTATGCAATATTACGCCAGACTGCAACAGGCATAACACCAGGATACATGTGAACCAGCGTGCGATAAAGGAAGGTTCCTCAGTATTTTGCATTTCAGGCCTTAAAAGAATACCACACCTGCAGAACTGCAAGCTGTATGTTAAGATATAGAGACTATTCCCCCGGCTGACTGGGGTTTTTTGTGTTGTCCCCCATGTATTCTTTTTAATCGTAAGCATAAAGATTTGGTGCTTTTGAAAACACTTCCTGGTGACAGAAATAATCTCCTGTGAGCAAGACAGCAGGAGTGGGTCAGCAGGAATGCCAACCGATGTGCATCGAGGCGGACCCCTGGCCTGAAAGACCACCTCGTACAGCAAGTAAATCATTCACGCTCCTGCTTGCAGCCCCTGACCTCACTGTTCAAACTGTCTGCAGCAAGAAGGAGCACATTTTTACTCCTTTGTTTTGCCATCAAGTGTCTGTGGAGCGAGGTCCTGAGCGAGAGTAAGATCTTTAAACAGGCCACCAACTACCATCACAGAGTGATGGATTGCCATCGCTGAATTTAGCAGATGATTGTAAAATGACAGATTTCATTTCCCAAATCTCCTCACTTAGCTGCCCACCAGCTGATGTATTATGTCAATTTTTAAAATACTCCCTAGATTTACAGTGTTTTCGTTATTCATTATACAAAGCAATTCTAGAGTATATAAGGTGTAAAAAGCTAACAAGAAAACTTCTAGAAAACTAGAGGGAAGTTACCAGCATCCAGCTGGGTTCAATTCTGCCAGTATTGCAGCTTTTGGAAAGAACCTCAGTTCACATAATAATTCCATCATTTGGAAAGCTTCCTGACACAAATAAGCTCTTCATCGATGGGGATGTATAAAGAGAGACATACGCCCCTCTATGAATTAATGTTTCCTTCCACCATTCTAAATGTTTAATGCAGAACATCTTCAAAGATCGTAATTGTAAGGTTATTATACAGTTTAACTCCCACAGAAAGTACACCGAGCTAAATGCATATTTGTCACTGCAGTGGGGCCAGAATTGGGTTTTCCTGGCTTCTAAAATCAGAAAATTGCATTTCTCCAAATGGGCTTTTGATAACAGCTTACTGTTTTCAATCCACGGAATTCAAAACACCATTACTTACAGTTTTACGTTTGAGACAGAAATGCCAAGTATTCAACTGTGCAAAGCACAGGAAATGCAAATCACATGTATATACAAAGCACGAAGAAGATTACTCTTTTATTTGTACTTATAGCACAGAGCTAACATATAATATCTCCATGCAGAAATGTAACTGTTAATGCCTGCATGCATATACATACTTCCAAACGGTAATCACCATATAAAATACATGTGGATGGTTAGATGCAGCTGTAGGATTATAGACCTCTTGCTGTTTTTGAAGGCAAGTATTATTGAGAATAGGCTCAAATTTGCTCTGATTTCCACCTGGGCCAGGCCCCATGGAGCCAGATAGAGGCCAAACAAGTGCGTGAGTCCGTTCTGCCCAGGACCAGGGATGCACCAGCCTCTGCTGCACGGCTCGGCAGAGCACAGCTGGAAGCATGAGACCACAGTGGTATCAACCTCTCCCAGAAAACTGTAGATGTGGTTCAATCTGAGTCTGGGTCAGGCTGAAATGCTCACATCTTAACTCACGTGCAAGAGGTTTATTTCGAATCTAACCCATACCATTGCACTGTGTCCAGCTGTGTTCTTTTTGCTCATGGAAAGGCCATATTTCATGTGCGTTAAATTCCCGTCTTTAAATTAAGTCTCCCTTTTAAGTAAATTAAGACTCCAGAGAAGTAAATCAATGGTTCATTTCAAGTTCTTACTGAAGCCTGAATTTATTTTGAAATAGAGCCCAAGGAAAAAATAAAGCAAGCTAATTAAGTACTGCTTGGGGCTCAGTAATATCAATGCTCTTGTCGCCTACTTACATTGTTTCAATTCTGCTTTGAAGTTGTTTTCACATATTTCTGGTTGTTTGCCTTATGTTTGTGTCAGCACCATGTTAAAATTCAAAACTTACTTATCTAATTAGTACTGCCTCATTTCAGCTGTACGTACCAAAGTCAGGACACAGCACAGGATAACATCTGACAGGTTCAAATCTAACAGGTTCTAGCTTCCAATGCAAGACAGCTGAAATGATTTACTCACTTTTGCAGGTCATGCAACTCTTGCTATAGTTGTTATATAGGATTTACCCGTTAATGCTGTCCTAGTCCAACTAAGTGAATGGGGTTTGCCCTAACTCTAAAAAGGGGCAAAAATGTTACAATAAAACTTCTTCCCTCTGACACTCAACCTGCATTTCTTCAGTAATTTTCTTTCCTGGCGAAGAACTTAATGTGAATGCTCCGCCCTGGCTCACAGCTCCAGTGATCGCTGCAGTCCATGCCGAAAGCAGAAAAAGTATTTTTTTTTTTTAATCCCCCTAACCATTCCATTAAGCAGTTTGGTTTATGAGGTACCTTTAAAAGAGTTCACTTAGTTTACTCTGTGAATTGTGTAAAGTCTTTACAATTTAATAACCTATATACATTTGCACATTATAAATTTATATTTTGAAATTATCTCTTCTTACCATGCTAAAATGTGCCTACAGGTATTGCTTTCTACAGCTAGGAAATAATTTTTTTTCTTCTTGAGTGAGAGTGATGATTTTGGTGCATGTTAGGCAGAAGTTCTAATTTGGACTTCATGACAAAAATATACATGCTATTTTCAATAGATATCTAACTTAAAATTCAGATCCATCATTCAGAATTGAGATTCTTAGTAAAAATAAAAACAAGAAGAATTCTAAACCTCCTGTATAGATCTAGAAATTCAAATGATAAAGGTTTTCTGTAGCAATAATACTCAATGCTGCTTAGATCCCACAACATGCCTATCTGCACATTTTTTATCACCGAAGATACACAAAACATAACTGCAATAAACTTCTGTTTCACAACAGCTTGTTCAAATAGCAATTGTAACTAAAAGATTATCCAAGGCAATGATGATACATGTGATACACTTGCAGGAGCCCTTTCCAACACGTATGCTAAAAGCTTTTAGATGGAGTTTGGCTATAATCCTAATAAACCTTACAAAACCGTCACATAAATATTCTGCCTTTATGTAATAAATAAAAAAGCCTGCTCTTACTGTGACTAACAGAAGAAATAATATTTCAATTACTGAACATATGTATTTTGTTTGTGTGTGTGTGTGTGATAAAAAGTATAGCTTTACACCTGCCTTCCTCTCTTCTCTGCCAGAAGCTGAGACTATTACCCACGCCTTGTGCCAAAGGCCAAGCAGACAGACAGACAAGAATCCCAGGACAGAGAACAGCTTCCCAGAGTGGTGCTGGCTGTGGTGGAGGCAGCTCCCTGCCAGGAAGAGACCACACCATACTTATAATCACCCACTGCCAGGCTTCACCTTTGCACCTTTCCTTGTGCCAGGTCCTTCACTGCATCCCCCAGCTGCAGGCACTGGACAGCAGCCATACACAAAGTAAGTACAACATAAGGGCAGCACAGACATTGCAAAGTGGCCACCACTGCTCTAGACAGCCCTACACAGAGGCTCTTTTGAGAGATTTGCCCATTTCCCATCCTAGAAATAGAGATTTGTTGTTATAATTCTTCCACCTGCTTGCACAACAGAACATATTGCCAGGTTAGAAAAGAGCACAATGGAAAAACCTTTTTTGGCAGTCTAGATATTTATCCTTCTCCTTCGTAAAAGTAAGAAAATAGTAAATACTTGTGTTCCTTTTCTTCTTGAAAAACCTGACAGAAAGAGCCATGCAACTTCCAACCTAAAACAGCTACATGAGAAGAAACACAGCAACAAAATAATTTACTATATAACTTGACCACTGCATGGTTATCAAGCCTATGCAACCGGTAAGCAGAACTGAGGCATGCTTAGGTGCAAATCCTTTGGTGCAATCAGCCTTGTTTACGGCGCTTTGTTACAATACCACATCACTACTGAAAGAATGACTTTTGAAAACACAGACAGCTTGACGACCCCGAACACTTTCCATTAATTTCTGACTATGCCACTTCCTATGGTAACTAAAACCAAAAGTGATTTCTGAAAGGATGGGTTTATGTTCTATTTATGGGTTACTAGAAAATGTGATGCAAAGATTGTCTTATGATAGCCTGGAGTTCACATAAGTTGTGTTACAGGTAACTGGTATTAATTTGAAGTGTTGATTTTGGAGAGTAATTGAGACTTCAAGGTAAAGCAAGCATGTCTCCCAAACCAGTACAGCTGCACAGAGTGAAACAGATTTTCACATTCTCCCTATAATTTCAACAGCTCCAATTATGCCTGTGAATACTGGGCTGCATTAAACAACCTTTGAGGCATACAGTGATTACAGAATGGGGAGAGGAAATCAAGTTGTCTGACCATTATATAAATGCTCTTTCTCTGATCAACTGTGTAGCAAAGGTAAAATCAGTTGCATTAATTACAGTGGTACACAATCCAAACAATTTTGCTGAAAAGCTAATCCCTGTAGGTAAACTGTCATCAATAAACACAAAGTTAAAATGCGTTTATTGAAAAATAAAATTCTCAGTTAAAATTTGACATGCTAGACATGCTTGGCACATCTGACATAAAACTAAAAAGTGACACTTACTTTCCACTACATTTTTTCTTCCTACACTTCTTCATAACACATGCCCGTTGACAATGCTGAAGAGAGGCTAGTTCATTGATACTACTACTATCTATCATTTGACCTTGCTGTTCTAAGCTTTCTGCACACAGAACAATAAGGTGGTCTAGTCACCAACAAAGGCACCACTGCGGCAGCCAAACTTCTCATATGCTTTTGTCTGTTTTTCAATCCATCACAGAGAAAGAGAAATTTTCAGAGGTGAGAGTAACAGGAGTAACTTTGGCAGCTGTATGCAGGGAGCTTTTCACAAATAGGA
This sequence comes from Falco naumanni, assembly GCF_017639655.2. NCBI lineage: Eukaryota > Metazoa > Chordata > Aves > Falconiformes > Falconidae > Falco > Falco naumanni. The sequence continues at coordinate 48,168,761 of NC_054061.1, forward strand.
CCAGGAAAAGCAGGAAGCTTTTCAAGATTTCAGTGGCTGATGGGCGGTAGGTGCAAGTCAGCATCTTGAAAGTATGTTACAGAAGACATACAAAAGTATGGAGAGCTTTGAAAGTGAAGCACGTGAAGAATTTGGAGAGAGAAAAAATCAGGAGGTTCAGCTGTACCACAGACATATTGTAACAAAATTTGCAGCATTTAAAATAAAAACATGAAAGCAGAGAGATCACAGTCAATGAGGTTACAAGCCTGGCTGAAAGTAATTAAGGGATACATTAAGAGAAACCATAACAAAATAAGATCAAGGTGGGGAAATCTTATTTAGCCACACTACACTTGAAGGACTGCCTAAATGAACCCTAGGATCTTCTACCCTGGGACATAGGTCTGGGGCAGAGAGAGAGGACTTTCAAGTCATCATACTGGAAACAATAGTCGCTGTACATCTCTTTGCCCTGAAATAAGATATGGAGGGAGAAGAACATCAATGACTGAATTAAAAGAAGGACAAGAAGGGCTTCCTTCAATATATTGGCAGAAAAGCTAATGAACAGAGAGATAGATAATCGTACCAGTAAGAAAAACAAGTTTCAAAACATTGTTTTTCACAGAAAAGTCTTATCTTCTGCTGGCTTGTACTGCTACAAAGGAATAAAGCAGGCACTTACACAATTAATTATCCTTTTTATGAAGAAAAAGATGAACATTATGAGTAATATATGCCATAAAGGCAATAGCAGGAAAGCAATTAAGTCACTAGCGGTCACAACCTTTACAGCATTTTTAAGCACTGTCCTGTATCACAGCATCACTCAAAAAAAATGAACAAAGAGCATTAGATTATTTCTTGACACTCATTAAAACAGTTAGCTAACTTTGATAACGGATTTCAAAATCTTTTTGTTTTATCTCCACATTTGCTGAATAATGAGACTCTAATGGCTGTCAGACAAAATACCTACTTTCTCACCAGTTATGCAGTCTACTGAGAAATGAGGCTGAGAAACCCGTAGGGCTCTGTTCTAGAAAAATTCCACTGCAAACCTACATGCAAATCAGACAGCCGAGTGTGTCTATTAACCCTTTAATTACTTTTAGTTTTTTTGTACTTCAGGCCTGTCTGAGAAATGGCTAGGTTTTATATAATGAAAGGTTGTTACATGAAATAAATATGTTTGACACATTCTAAAGAAAAGCAATTTTGTTTCCATACAAAGATGAGAAACAAATGGAAGCTATAAATATAAAGCTTTTCATCTCAAACACAAATGTGGACTGAAATAAGCTACAGCATATTTTCTCAAGATACTGAAGCTACATGAGGAAATGTCTGGATTGCTCTGCAATATTGAGTGAACTCTGTAGCTAGACTGATTATTTGATTAACTGCATCACTACTGTTCAACGGGCTGAGCTGAAGTATCTTTTTCATTTCAAAAGTATTGCTTGTTTGGCTATGGTACAACAGTGATGTTGATACTTAATTTCTTAGATATTTTATTTCTGATTTGGCATACCAAAGACTCCAGGGAATTCTATTACAAAGGAACCTGTCATTTTTTCACAGTACAAAAATATTTCTAACTGATGAAGGATGTAATTACAAAGGTTTGGTTTTGAACTTTTGGATGGGTTTAATTTTTATGAAAGCAGACTGATGAGAATTAGAAAATATTCAGAAGTACACACCATTCTGCAACTGTAAAATCTTGCCCTGCAAAATCTATTTCTGTACCTATTGGTACACCTTCCTGAACAGAGATTGCCTGCTGCTCCAGTTATTGAGGTGTCCGAGATGATCCCACTATATCACCTATGATTGTTAGTCAATTCCTTGCACAGTTGGGGATTCTTGGGGAATTGTTTTTGGCTGGTTGGCTGATGTTTTAGATCTGTTTTACTGACTAAGATCAAGAAAAATCCAGGTACACTCACCAGGTGAAGGGAAAAAAAATGCTGGTGCATACCTAGAAAATCACATATCAAAGTAGCTGTGCAAAAGTTGTTACGTATCAACAAAGGGCATTCACATCTCAAAAATCTTTTGTTTAATATTCCAACACAATGCAATTTATTTGTGCAAAAGCAGGAGGAACAAGAAAGGTTGATTCTGCACTGTTAGCCAAAATGCAGGAGTGAACGTACTATGTCTGGAGCAAACTAACTTCTAACACTCACTTGAAGCAACTTGTGTTGTGTCTCCATTTCACCTGCTTGTATTCAATTCCGCTTTTTTTACAGAACGCAGGTTACATCAGACTTTTCCTTTCCTCATTTAAAAAGAGATTAATGCAATTGCACTCCCTCACCCCCCCACCCCCACCCCCCAGCCTTTTACAATTTTTAGACTGAAAAGGGTGAACAGGTAACTATATGGTGAATGCAGTACATTAGTTCTGGAGAAAATCAGCTTGTCTACAAACACAAATACAAAGCAATTTCATAGTGTACACTGCCAACATCTAATTTCTCAGTGACACATCACACCCTTGTCACAGTAGGTTGGGAAAACTTTCACTAGCAGTTTGTTCCTAAAACTCAGCAAGATCAGTTAGCACTATGCTTCCAGCAGTTGAAAACAAGGTGGATCTAACCAGGGGACACATAACACGCAGCTAGCAAGGGTGGATGTTAATTTAATGAATATCCATAAAAGTGAGACTATCCAACAGCTTAGTCCTCCTGGGTCCTGTTGCTATGTGTCTAGGCAAATTTACTTTAAATCCACCTTAACCTTTCATCTTCTCTGAGCTATGCCAGTCTGCATTGGCTGGAATGGAAAAATTTAAGAGCTGGAAAATCATAACACAGTTTGGGCAATATTTGAAATATGGTATAAGATCTGTTATTACAAAATGTGACTCTCATCTGAGTAAAAGTAAATGTTTTACTGGTTAAACTTATCTTTTTCTGGCACCAGACATCTATTATTTTGTGAATAATTTATACTCCCATTACAGACTATGCCACATTTATTTTAGAGGTTCTGGAATGCAAACTTTCTGTAGTACTGCATTGTCTTGTTAACATTTTAATAATGTAGGAATGCTTAAAAACATATCATTCAAAGATTACAACAAACATACTGTATTCTGCCCAGACATCCTTCACTTCTCCTTAAAAATGTCTTAGTTCATCTTCTCAACTATAAAAAAACATTGCCTCCTCCATTTATGAATCTGAAATATATTACTAGGAACACATTTCACTTGCCGTTTGTGCAAAAAAAAAAAAAAAAATCTTAAAATTCTACCCACAGCTGCTGAAGTGCTTTGGAACTCAGTACAAAATTTATGGATGTCTAAATAAATGAATCAAGAACTGACAATCTGCATGCAAGTACATTCTCAGGGGTCTGCCTCTGAACTACTGACTTGGTACTTGCCCAGGCAGAACTGCCATTGAAGTCAACTATGAAACACTCATCTTCATTTCAGTTAAATGACATCTATAATTGTGCATTCTCACTGACTGCTGTGGCAAGTTTGCCTGAAGACTGTGAGTATTTAGTCATGCCCTCAAGATTTGACAAATAAATTGTATTTCTAATATACCTTGTCTAACAGACACCAAAATATTTTCACTTTCATTGAAAACAAGTAATAAGGAAGTAATATGTAACCAGTGTGCATATACAGAATTTTTATGCTATAGGAAATGTAGCATATTTCTTATACCAAGTCAATAATGCAGCAGCTGTAGAAATAAGGCTGGAATGATGATAAAGGAAGATTTTCCAAAAGACCTATATAAATTTGTCTGTTGTGCCAGCCATGCTTATTTTTGCTTTTGTGTTTGCTTCAAGATCTCTGAACAAGTCTGTATTAAATCTCACTCATCAACTTCTCAGTCTCACAATTGCCTGCCATCCCTTAGCAACATGCATTTTTCCTTGTGTTCTAAATGCTGCTTGCATTTGTTACAAAAATGAAGACAGATATGAGTTGAAGTACCATTTACCAAAAAAAACCCAAACAAATAAAGCCACACTATTGACTGTGTGGAGCTTCCACCAGACCAGCCTGCACTCTCAGAGGTCATTTCCTTTACTTAAATAGTTGCTGAGAAACACAGAAAAACCCCACCAGCAAGACTGTTTTCCCCAATTGTAAGTACATGTTTTCCAGAAAAGAGGTAAAACACAACATGTAGCTCATTTAGGGGCAGAACCAAAGCATCCTGAAGCAACAGCAACGGGCCTGAGCCACTCTTTTAGAGTTGGAGACGAAATTCACTCAAAAGCTGAGAGAAAAGAAGGAAATTTAACTCACATTTTACAGTCTCAGCGCAACCTTTAACTTTGGCACAACTGGACACAGACAAAACGCAATGCAACTACTAATTGTATGAGTAATCACCAGCATTCTGATATTTATGCTCTGGTTCTGTGAGAAAATGAAATGTCTGGCTTCAAAAGAATGGCTGTACTTCTTTAGCAATATATTTCTTTAATAAGCTTTGTGAAAGTATTAGGTACAGATAAAGCTATTCCTCCCAGGCTTGTTAAAACAAACAACAAAACCAGCAGCTGTCTTTTTGGGGAGTTTTCCATTCTAATGGATTTAAAGGGCTAATTTCAGTCCTGCATAAAGAAAGAGAACTTCCACTGATTTGAATTTCTTAGTCATCTAAAAACAAACCTAGGGCTTCGTTCATGAATTAATTCTTTCTCTAGGCGAATAATACTGTCATTTGCCATCAAAATAATAACCATCTTAAGGTGAAAGAAGGGGGTATTTTATTTCTCTCATTTGCAATTTTTACAAAATCTCATTACATAACCGTCACCTTTTAGGTAACTTCTGGATCATCTTTCTTCCTAATGAAAATTGCAAAACTGATGAGTGACATTGGTATCTGTCTTAACTCTGTTTTTGCCAGCTGCTCCTTTTTTGTCCCAATCTCTCCATTTTGTTACCTGAAGACTCGGGAACTCTTGTAATCGTATGTTGTAAAGATAATGATGAGTAAAGAATGATGTGATACATAATAGTTCTGGTAGTACCACCTACCTGGTATTATGTCCCGTATATATGGAAGTACACACACACACTTGTTAGTAGTTTTTGTTACCTCATATTCACCTTATTATCATTCCATTATCATCACCATCCTATCCAAAAAAGTCTTTGGCTATTAATAGGCACATCAGCAGAACAAACAAGAAAAACAGATGCCTGATTTTTACATTATAAAAGAGGTGCTGAAAGATTCAAAGTATATAAATGGATTCTTTAAATGACCACATACACCTAGCTAAAAAAGACCCAAACCAGTAGCTGACAGCGTCCTTGCTCTGCTCCCACTGTCCAGCAACATTAAGAGAGTCAATCTTGCTTGGCCCAATGCCTTTCTGTACCTATCTGCAAAGTAAGAAAAACTTTGAATAATTTTAAGGGTGCTAATGAAAAAAATATGCAATGAAGTTTTTAGAACTGGAATAAGTTAAGTGGTACAGTTTTAATGATACAGGACACATGAATGCTCAGGCACAGAGTGAAGCACCCAAAAAGAGTCTTATTTCACCTCACAACCTATTTTTTTGTAATGCAATGCAGAGATTCTGCCTTAATTACTGTGGGAGAAAAAGTCTACCATTTGTTCAAAACAAAATCTTGCTTGCATGTATTCAATTGATATTGAATTTTTTCCATTTGAACAAGAATTGCAACAGATTGTCAATGTAATTGTATCAGTCACAGAGCATATGTTTCAGGCAGTGGCACCTACAATCAGTTTTCAGTAGAGGTACAGAATTTGGTTATGTACCAGTTAGCATTATTATAGACAGACTGAAGAAACACCTGAAGACTTCCAGGAGCTCCCAGGAGTTTATCAACACCAAAATGTGCAGAACGACTGCTCTTCCACTCAGGCTGTAAGACACCCATGGAAAGTTGAGGCTTCAATATCCACTTTTGAAAAGTATGAGCAGTCGGAGTGACAGGAAAAGGGTTCAAAGATCCAATCTACTGTAATGAATTCCTGTTAATAGACTTTGATTTGCTAATTATCCTTTTGGTTAACCTTTCATCCTAAGAGCATAAACCAAACAGCAACTTCCTGAAACAGCTGCTGAAATAACCCACCAGAAAGTGCCTGGAAGCTATTAGTAATAGAGCCAATACAGGCATTACGTGTGCCACCGACAGTATATTTTACATATCAATACTGATAACATAATGTTCATGTAAATACACATACAGTACTTGCAACAGTGTATCTGTGATGAATTTATGACCATTTATTAATACTATTTTATATGATCAACTATAAAACCACTGTGGTCAAGCAGCAAATTCTACACTGTGCCTTCTCCTCTGATTTGGGGATAGAGTTTCAACAGGTGGCAACATAGAATAATCTTCAGATGGCTGTGAAACATTGATTGAAAAAGAACAATCCTCAGGCTTTAATGAAAAAATGCCCTTGGAATGACTCTGGTGGCTGAATCTGACTGAATTTTCACTTAGTTGACCATAAACTAACACCTTTAACAGAAATATGCCACTGCTTAGCAGGCACTATCTCAATACATACAAATGCAGATGCATGATTATTTTATAGAGTATAACTTCAGAACAACTCTTTCCATAAGCATAAATGTGAAGAAGTGATGAGGCTCATTCGTAGCTTTTGATGGAGGCTAGACCTAACAACGAGCAACTTTGAGTGGTGTAAGACACAACCTCTCAAATATGACTCACTGACGCTGGGGCAAAAGCAAGCCAAACACATCCTTGTGCTTCTCTTCTACAGCCTCTCTCCCTCCCTGCCCCACCCTCAAAATTCAACTTTGCTGCAACATGTTTTGAGGTCTAGAGGACTTGAGTACATTACAAAGCATCAAAAGATTGAAGAATAAATGCCCTAGAAACACGCTAAACTTTGAGGTTCTTATGATGGTATCTATATGACAAATAACCTAGAATTACCAGAACAGACAGACCACAGTTCAGCTGGGGAGGCTGCATGCCTCTCTCTCCCAGCTATTTCTGAAGGATTATCTAAAAAAAGTTTTATTTGAGCTATGTAAACAAGCTGTTCCTTTAAAATGAGTGGAGAACAAGGTGATAAATGGAAATAAATGTTCAGGTGAAAAGGGATTTTGTTAAGAGAACTGGTATCATTTTTAGGATTACTCTAAGTTCGGAGATACATATGGAAAAGTTAAGAATTTAAGCAATGGCAGAAAGATTTTTAAAATAAGCAATGAAAGCAACATGACTAAGGGAGTGTCCTGATGGTGGACTTGTGAAATACAAACTGAGCTCTCCCTTGGGACATTACATCTCATTGGTAGCTCATGAATAAACAGCGCTGGTAATTGGGGCACTGGAGAAATCCAACCCATCATAATCTTCCTATGAATGTGATTCAACGTGTTGCACTACTTTAGGAATAAAAGGAAAACACTCAGTTTTGTTGCCAAAGCACCCACAGAAAGCCCTTAACAAACTAAAACCCACAGATGAGAACTCAAGGTCAACTTTTCTAAGGCTGCTAGAGCTTGGAGTTGCCAGTCCTGTCTAATGGGCCAACTAATTACCATATGTCTACATGACATTTATTTTGGCATTTATTGGCATTTATTAGGTCCGTCAACATGTCTAGGCTGTTTTGAAAATGTGAGCTAGCCCATTCAGTGTCAGACGCTGCACTGCACTCTAGCATGACAAGGTTCCCCAGAACAACCTCCAGCTGGTTTTAGTTATAGAGCTGTAATGACTAAAATAACTCTTACGGAGCCCACTTAGGATTGAGAAGCTGGCAAACAACTTTCCAGTTGCATCCCTTTCCTTCTGTCCTTGCCATACACAGCGAGATAAGCACAGGACTGCTCATATGCTGGAATATCATCACCATGACCCTGTGAACTGCTTGTTGAGCTGCCCCGAGACATGGCTACAGAACAAAGCAGTAGGTCATGAGAGGTCACGATTTGACACAGGGTCTAGCATTTGGCTTAGTTAGGTGTGTAATGTTGCCTATTCCTGCACCAGCTGAACAAAAAGGTGTTTTCAGAGAGCATCCAAAGGGTTTATCTGTACCTACTAAGTCCCAAGTAGCAGAGCCTTCTGCTCTTGAATGAGGACTGAACCCGAAATGTCCATACCTCTCATTGGCGCAAAGGAAACAGAGCATATACTGAATAGATCAAAGGCAGGGGAAAAAAATGACCTTACTCTTATAATCTGAAACCTGGTTTTGACTCTTGAGTAGTTTAAAAGTTGCATTTACTTCCTGATTTTTATATCAAAGCAAAATGCAAATGAGGTGATACCACATCATCTGCCTGCTTCATTTTGAACTATTTATTTTGATTTGTAAGTATGATCAAAGAATTCCTCTTTGCTTGATAAGTAAACAGTGACATTTCAATCCAGTTATTACCATACGCATTCCTAAAGGACTCATCACTGTAAGCATCTAGATTATGCTAACCTGGGATCACAGACGCTGTCTTCTAGTGCATTCTCATAGCTATATTTAAAACACACTAAATATTCTAGACTGTGTTATGTAGTGGTTACTATCCCTGCTGTTTTCTAATGCAATGCCATACATATATGCCATACACATATGTATACTTCACATATGTGTAAAGCCACCCTGAAAATCCTGGGCTCCCACAGGGAGGAAAGGGAATCTTTGCCCCTGTATTGGGTTTGTGTGGCAAGGATTTTGTAGCAGAGGGGCTACAGGGGTGGGTTCTGTGAGAAGTTGCTAGAAGCTTCCCTTGTATCTGATGGAGCCAAAGCCAGCCAGCTACAGACAGATCTGCTGCTGACCAAGCCCATCAGCGACTGTGGTAGCACCTTTAGTGTGGTAGCACTAAAGGTTTCCCCCCTTTAAGAAGTGAGGAAAAAAGTTGCTGCACAGCAGCAATTGCAGCTGGAGAAAGAAGTGAGACTGTGTGAGAGCAACAACTCCACAGACACCCAGGTCAGTGCAGAAGGAGGGGCAGGAGGTGCTCCAGGCACCAGGGCAGAGATTTCCCTGCAGCCCATGGAGGTCCACAGTGGAGCAGATACCCACCTGCAGTCCAAGCAGGACCCCATGTCAAGACAGGTGGATGCCCAAAGGAGGCTGTGACCTGGCAAGAAGACCAGGCTGGAGCAGGTTTGCTGACAAGACCTTCTGACTCCATGGGGGACCCATGCCAGAGCAGTCTGGTCCTGAAGGACCGCACCCTGTGGCAGGGACCCCACGCTGGAGCAGGGGAAGAGTGTGAGGGGCCCATCCACTGAGAAGGAAGGAGCAGTAGAGAGAACGTGTAATGAACTGGCTGCAGCCCCCACTCCCCACCTCCTTGCACCACTTGGGGGGAAGGAGGTAGAGAAATCAGGAGTGAAGTTGAGCTCAGGAAGAATGGAGGGGTAGGCGAAAGGTGTTTTTTAAGATTTCATTTTATTTCTTATTATCTTACTCTGATTTGAACAGCAATAAACTGATTTCCCCACCTCAAGTCTGTTTTGCCTGTGATGGTAATTGCTGAGTGATCTCCACATCCTTACCTCAAACCATGAGTCTTTTGTTACATTTTCCCTCCCCTGTCCAGCTGAGGAGAGGTAGTGATAAAGTGGCTTTGGTGGGCACCTGGTGTCCAGCCAGGGTCAACCCTCCACAGCCTCAATGAAAGAGCAGCTCCCAGTGCTGTTAACACTGCTGCTCTGTAGCCATGGCTCAAAGCAGCTACAAAAAAGCTTGCAGTGTCACAGTAGTGATTTTCTAGCATATGAAACTGTTCTATAGCCATTACTAGACTTCTCCTAGTTAGACAGAGAAACTGTGTGGGAGACAGGTTATGAAACGGTCCCCTATGGACACCTCCAATCTGCAAATACCCGTCAAATCAAGCAGACGTGACCCTACAAGAGGTATGGGAACCACCACCTTGTCATACATCAGCTGTGGAGTTTTCTTCCTGTCTGCTGAAACAGTCAACAGGATAGGATGGCGGTACTTACAAATATCAACAAACAAGTATTTTCTGAATGGTGAAGAGTTGTGCACTAAGAAAATAGGATCACATAGTAGTCTGTCGTGTTAGGATGCAAAACTCGTGCAATCCAGCCCATCAATATTCCCTTACCCGAGGTTGCAGCCAACACAGCACTGTGGTACTGTGGCTTTATCATTACATGTTTGCAGCAGATGATCTATTTACAAAAGTAATTTCTGAGTCATAATGTATTATTAACCCCAGCAGGGAAGACCACTCTCTCACAGCTTGGGCACTGTCACATCAGACTGAGTTCCAGAGTCACCCCTTTCCATTTGGCTGAGGCTACTTTTGTCTGCAGGAGCCCACATCCTTCTGGAAACTTCGTAAAAGAGCTTAAAGATTAATTTAACCTTTGTAGCTCTACCAGCAGCTACACTTCTCAAGTTGAAAGGAACGGCTGCAGAGAGACCACCGCATCATAAATTTTGAAAAATAAGGACTGGATGAGTTTGGGTTTTGCCTTTCATAAATTCATCACATAAACTGAGCCAACAGTGAAATTATTTTTCCTGTTACTACTACAATAGTGATTTCTGACAAATCAGTGTTTTGGATCTCATGCTATATCTGACCCACAGAAGACATGGCTCTGTAGTAAACTTAACTTGACATTTTAGTTCAATATATAGCAACCATTCAGAGAGCTCCAGATCATTTATCATTATGTCACGCAAAATGACAGCACATCAAAAAGGCTGTTAGATGTGCCTATTGTGTCCTGTTATTAATGGAACTACATATAAGAATAGTAAATTCAGTTTATCAGTTTACTATAACAGTCCCTACCCATTCTGCACTAATACCAGTGGAAGTACAGTGGATAACAAACACAAGAACTTTAAACTGTCTTCTCTGTTTAGCTTCTCATTCTCCTCTTCCTTCCAAGAAGAGGACACCAGGAATGACTGAATTCTTGATGAACATTTCTGAGGAACTTAGCAATACTCCAAAATGCAATGGCTAAACAACAGCTCCGCAACTGGTGGAATTTAATTCCCTTCCTTGATTCCATGTAGCCCCACCTTATGTCCTTCTAATGCAATTTTTTTCAGATCTACACCACACATACACGCTCTCATACACCACCACCCCCACCACCCCCCATCCTGAACAGAAACATAGTGCCTGGCCAGTCAGCAGGCCAAGCAAAACAGAGCTCACACGGTAGCATCTCTCAGGATGGACCATAAGTTAAGGCTTCTCTTCTATCCAGGTGCCAATTTCCATCAAACTTCTAGGAGCTTCATTAAAACCTCTATCTCATACATTTTCTTGACGCTAGACAATACAGTCAAAGTTGTAAAGACAGGGTCAGAGAATAACAGAAGTAAGGATAGATGATGTGACTGTAACCCTCATTTCCTTTGGAAATCAGGCTAAAAAACCCAAGATGACAAATACACACATGAACTGAAACTCTCAGTATTAGAAATCTTTTAAGGAAAACTAGAATATACCTATACAGTTAATATATAGTAATAATCCATTTCTCAGAGAATGAAAGCTGTGTTAAAATATTCAGGAAAAAATGGTATCAGTTAGTTGCTCCAAGGTAAAAAAACCCCTACCACTGATTCCCAGAAGCAACATAGTGATTGCACTAGCTGCAATAAGCATTACGTTAAAGAGCTAAACATATGTTAAAGAGCAGATGAACAATAGCCACTGTAAGGGAACGTGTAGCTGATCAAAATTATGGTTTGGTTTCATGTCCTTAGCATGGTAAAAACCCCCACCTCCAAGCTTTCCCCAGCTCTGTGACCAGCATTCCCTGTGTATATGGAGGATTTGCCATGCCAGGTTCAGGTTTTTGTCCTCCCAAACATCCCATATGCAATCTCCTGTAGAAGAATAGCAGGCACTGAGGATTCTCCCCTCCACAGAGAATCCCACTATTCTCCTAACGGGTAAAAAAGTGTTTAACTAAATCGCCACTGTGATTTATTTTTTAATGTAGAAACATTTGCAGTGGTATAATCCAACAGACACAGATGGTAATCTGTCTAATTTATGTGGAGTAATTAATAACATAAACCAACACACTGACAAAACAGGGCAATATAAAAATATCGAGAGCAGGTTTCCCTTGCCATGGGTTAGATTATTTTATCAGAAACTGAATGTAGAGGTGTGAATGATTTTAGGTACACTGCACAGAGAAGAAGAAAATCGTGTCAGGGACAGATCTATCTGGCAAAGGACACACGAGACAGATCCAGACTTAGGGAAGAGATAATGGCGTTATTTGGCCCTCAGCCTTTGGCATAGTCGGAGGAGGGCATTATAACAATTACATTATCACAGAATGCATTCTTAATATGTTAAATCCTCTGAAGTTTTAACTGATACCTTACTTAAGAAGCTGTCTGACTTCTTACAGTGTACACCTGGAGCAGTAAGACATTTTAACCAAAGCTATTTTTGATATTTCAGAGTAAAATATTTATCAAATATTTTAAATCTCTTTTCGTTCAATAGTCCACATTTGATTTAGATCAATGGTAGTCTGCTACTGTTTTATAGCAACATGGCTTGTTTACCTGAAGATGCTACTTGGATTTATGTTATCTCTCTCAAACCTAAAATGTGATTTGCTAGGTGAATCAACCCAAAATTTGGGACCCGTTGCTAAGTACTCAGACAAAGACAGTTTTGGTGCTGTTGTGAAAACAGCAGGCTGACTGATAAGGAAATTTTTTTTTTGGGGGGGGGGGGGGGGGGGGGGGGGGCGGGGGGGAGGTGTGGTGTGTCAGAAAACTGTGTCATTCACCTTAAGGCATCTGAGGCAAGCTCAGCTCTGGTGAAGAGGGTAATAAATGGCTATCAAGACAGAAGCAAATTTATCAGAAGCAGTCTATTAGACCAACAGTTGGGCAACCCACAGTAGCTGCTTTCTCCTGCATAACAAGTACAGTATCTCAGACTGTCAGCGAGTTCAGGAGATTCTCCTGTTTCATTCAGTAACACAACACTAACAGAGCAAGGAGAGACTCCAGCAACTCCACTGCAATTAATGCTACTGCTCTCAGATTACTATATGGAGGAAGGGGGGTGGGGAAGTGATGTTGGAGTGCTAATGAGCTGTACAAGTCAGGAAATAATCCATGCCATGAGGCTTCACTACACTTCTGTAGGTGTGCTTCCCTATTTGAACATTATTATCCTATTCAGAAAGGAGAAATTCCTCACAAAGGTTTTTTATGCTTCAGCTAAATACATACATCTCAGACTTGCCCCTCCACCCACACCATTCATTACTATTGTTGTATGAAGAACATACTTTATAAGAGTAAATTTCACAAGTTAAAAAAAAAATAATACTTCAGCTTTCAGGGACACCAGATGTTTCACAGATGTGAAAGAGCATTCTGATATCAAAACCAATCAATCCTGAACAAGAAAACACAGTAAATAGTTTAGAAAACACAAGTCACAGATCACTGTCATGCAACCAGATTCTCTCGTACAAACACTAAAAAAGGAGAAAATAAAGAATGTATAGAACAAAAAGTTTTCATTGACCTGATTTGTCAGAGATGTTGGCTGTGACTGGCGTGGTGGAGCAGCTTGTGTTAGCCTTTGCGCTGTCCTTGGAAGAACCAACTTTGGGTTTATTTTTCGTTGCCTCTAGTGCTTTGACCTTCTTGGCATGTTTACTTCCTTTGTAGTGGGCCTCGGCCTGGCTCTACAAAGGAGAACAAATCAGGCTCACTTTTTTCTGTACTTCTATATAACACAATGGATGACAAGGCAGAAAAGTGACACTTTCAATAGTAGGCACCACATTACTCCACCTAGAAAATTTTAGTAGCTTTATACTAACAGTTTTCCTAGATGTTAAGTTCTTCTATATTCAAATGACAGGATTTTAATGAATGGTACATGTTTTCACTAACTCGGAAAAAGAGGCTTCAAGATTACATAAAGCTCTGTCACTCCTGATGTAATTCTTTGCTTCCATGGTGCTTAAAGATTTAAAGCACTGTACAAATGTAAACACATCCAATTGAAGATGTGCTACTCAATTTTCATGTACTGTTCCCTAGTCTGTATTGCTTATACTTAGAAAGATGTACCATGCTGTAACATGATTAAATCCATTTTCCCTCCTGTTTGATCTAGCACAAAAGTCCTGAAGTATTTTCATCCTTACACTATCAGCAATTGAAACAGGCATTAATGACATTATGACTGCACTATTAGATCAAGAAAGAAGGGTTAAAATGAAGAAATACCATACCTATAAACTTCAGTAGACCCAATTAAAACACAGAAAACTAAATACGTATCAGTCTTGATTGTTTTATAAATTGCCTTGAATATTTTTTTCCACAGACTAAGAACATTGGAACCTGAAGGGCAGGAAGGAGAGGAGCTTCCCCCCCTCCCCCTGCAAAGTGCTTCATATATAATGTACTCTTCTGCCCAAACAGAACAGTAGAAATATGTACTGAGATGTAATCTTTCCTTCACCTTTGTCTTAAAGCTATCTTCAGAAACTAGGTCAGTGTCTTTGAAGTTGCACAGCTAAAGTTAGACACACAAATAAATGCCTGGTTTTTTCAGTAATTTTGAGCTCCTGTTATTGTTCCTGACATAACCAGCCGCCTTGACAAATCAGGCTCCTTTGTTAGGTGCAAAACTAAGGAACTACATGCTTAATAGAAACTCCAAAACTTGGAAATTTCAGTTAATGAATTAAATGTTTTTCTTGACTTCTTAAGAAATGAATTTACCAAAAATGGGTAAGAAACATAATTGTATACAAAACACTGCCTACTTTCATAACATTATGCTATTCAGCAATAGCTTTGCAATATTAGTATTTCCAAACATAATTTTTAAAAATTATTTCAGATATACTACTAGGCGCCTCTATTGAAGGTTACATATTAACTAACAAAGTTAATATTGTAGTTTATTTCAAAGTAAAACACTCAGAGAAAGCATGCTTCATGTAACCAGATGACCACACCTTGGTACCTGGCATACAAAAACATCGGTGTAAATAAACTTTTACTTATGTTCATGCAAAACCACATTCCCTCTCTTCAACTGATTACGAGTACTTTATTTAGTTCACCACATTAAATGAAGCGAGCCATGAAACAAGTCACATGCTTTTTATAAAAAGCAGCTATAACATCTAAGACATTTGAATTCCATTAAGAGTGCTGCCATAACCAGGACAATCATTTTAAGATCAGCAGAAACAGGCATTACAATACAGTCACCTTGGGAAAGCGTGGTAACAGTTTTATCATATGGTAGAGTGTAAGTGAAGAGTAGAAACAGCTGGACCAGACAAGAGAACAGACGGTGTTTGGAGTCCTCACAACAATTATATACACTGTTAAAACTGATGGAGAAGTGATGCTAAAATAGACAAGTGAAGTTCTTATACACTGAAGCTCCTTAAGTGATTATACACCCTGTGAAACACAGTGCTTTCTGCCTCAAAAGGACAGGGTATGTGACATGTTGTGGCTGCATCTTTTTTAGAGGAGATTTCAGTAAGCAAGCATTCAGCAAGAAAGGGTACTAAAGTTTTACTTTGAATTCCTATGAAATTGAGATTTTTTAAAAAAGATTTCGTAATACAAACAGTAAAAAGTCTACTCATCAATTGCTATTAAACTTTTCCTTGATTTTAAAACCTTTGAAATATTAACATATGTACAAACACAATTTAAGAATTATCAAGGAACAACTAAACAACTACACCACTTCTACTACGTGCACTACTTAAAGGGACACTTGTCAACTTCTGGGTTGGGCTTCTTCAGTTCTGAATGTGGGTAGAGGAGCACAGATCTGTGTGCACCCCATTATGTCGATGGGTCTTACATCAGCACAAGAGTCTCACCCTGTCTCTCCCCACCCTTGCTGGGTTTTGTCCATTTGTCTTAAGCTTTGCTGCTGCTACATGATGTACTAGAAGTGTTTGCCATCAACAAAATTAAATGAACTATTCACAAATTACAGTGTAAAGAAAGTGAAGCTAAAAATTGAGGTGTATATATCCTCTTTCCGTTCCAATACTTTCAACTTTAAATAATAGCAAGTACAAGATTTTTCCACTCAAGCACGCTCAAGTTGATGATGTCCCTTTAAATATTTGAACTCTATGCTCTGCGCATATGTGTGTTGTTGATAGGATCATATGCTGCCTGAGGCCAAAGCTATAACATAAGACATAAGTGCACTCAAGAGAAAGACTTAGTAAGTCAATTCTTTGATAATAAGCCTTTCTGCTGATATATGCAATAATAATGCCTGCAATATCAGTAATAACCTGCTACAGTCTTTGATTCCCTTCATTCAATCCTCATACAGTGTACAAGAGACCTGTTGAGAACAAACAAGCCCAGGCAGAATTAAAATTAAGACTTCCACAAACACAAGCAAAGCCTCATGGAAATGTGGGGAATGGACTCACTTTTGATTTAAGTTTTCTAACTAGTATAATATCTTTATTATCAAATTCATAGTTGTACATTATAAGGCCAGAAGGTATTGCTATGAGCATCTAAGTACAGCTTCTGAGAACACCAGCCTTTTCAAAAAATGTTTGAACTAGTTCATTTGCCTTTGGGGAAAAAACTTTGATTCTGAAGTAGCTAGAGATGGAAAATCTATTTTTGGTAAAATGTTTCAGTGCTTGACTTTGTCAGTTAAGTACATACCATTTATTTCTACATTTGTCTAGTTTCAAATGCCAGTGGCTGGATTTTGTTAAACCTTTTTTTTTCAGGCTCTTTCAACTCATCTCTGTTCTGTGAGTAGAAACACAGATACTCTTTTCAAACACGAAGTTAGAGGAGCATTCCTTGAGGTACTGAAGCAATGTTTCCTAGCCACATAAGCACTATTTTCTAACCCTCTCAGATACACCTAAAGTTCAGAGTTCACTGCTTATCCAATGTGGCATAAACCATTTGAATCAGTCACCTTTTGGTAACTGAAATACAGTATCAACAGGGAACTGCGTTCTGTGGAACTGTTGAAAGAACCATTGGAGTTTTCTGAAGTCATAGTAAGCAAAAGAAAAAAGGACAGCTGTGGGAATCTGAAATTGGAACGCAAGTTCTGATTATTGCTAGTACCAGTTATTCAGATTATCAATGTCCTGATCATTATTAACCCTACTTTTAAAAAATATTTGCACAAGTACCACAATAAAGGCAAGAATATTTGCTCCAAGTCCCATTTAAAACTTGTTTCTGACACAGCTACAGCAATACAGTACCGGTTACAAGCTTTGTAACATATATCACTGAAATACGCCATGATGTATAAAACTTTCATTTTTAGTTAAGACAAGAAGATGAACGTTTATTTTCATTTACTCTGATAATCTAAAGGAAGATCAGTACACACAAGGTTTATAAGTCACATGTATAAAAGAAAGACAATTTACCAATTTTAATATAAAACCCTAATAAAATCTAAAATGAATTTAAGAGTAAATATCTCAGGGATGCAATATTTTAAATGAAAACTGAATGTGCTTTTTATCATCATTAACATTAACTAAATTAAGTACAACTAATTCATGCAAACTCCGTATCATGAAAACAATATTTGAGAAAACACAAATAGTTAGGAAAAGTCAAAATAAAGATATACAACCTTAAGGAATCTCTCGGTATTCATGTACTGTGATGCTTTTTACTGGCATAATAATTTATTCCTGTGTACAGGGATGCATTTACTGGAGGGCTGAATCAATTCTGCAGTAAAATAATTTATCTGTGCTAAAATTCAATGTTATTAGAATATTTATTTTTTTAAAAAAGATCTGGTTAAATTTATTGCTTATATAATCAAAATTAAATGTCACTATTAAACTTCTATTATTATTATTATTTAAATCTTTAAATGAAATGCTTACTAGGTTAAGGAGGACACTTTTTGAAAAAGTGGAGTAAGAAATTTTTTCATATGAAAGAACTCCCTACCAAAAAGAAAAATCTGATTTCCACTTGGTTCCAAAACTGACTGTAGTTTAGTAGCGAAATTTAAAAATGGAATCCCCCCACTTATTAGAAAGTATAGTAAGTCATCAAGTACTGGCTAGTAAGATTTAATGAACAGGAAAAGCTTTAAGCTGCAATAAATATGACATTACATACCAGAATACAAAAAATACCTTATACTGACAGGCCAAATTCCACAAAAGTGTTTATGCATTTGCCTGGCATTACTTTTTGATCAATAGGATGCATATTTTAAGACACTAAACATATGTCTAAATCTTCAGAAGATTATGGCCTACTGAAAAGCTGTATTTTGAATTCAGTTACAAATAATTAAGAATATCATTGACATAAATAAATATACAATTTTCTCCCATCTTTTTTCAGACTTCTACACCTTAAAATGGTGGGCAGATGACTGTCCTTTCTTTAAGCAATCCAGATTTTTAATTCCACTCACAGTATTTAAGTAGTAGTTAAAAAACCACAACCAATGAACCCTATGAGTCTGGTTGTTTATTAAGCAAGCCTTCTATGCTATTAGGATTAATGACTTTGCTGTAAGAAAGGACAAGATTTTCCTCCCTTAAAAACATATTTCATTGAGATACACAAATGATCCAAGTGTTGCATTTTATTTAAAATATAAAGTTAATTGCCATTTTCAACTTCAAATTATTGTTTGACATCTAAGCATCAGGATGTTAAACTGTGAGACTACACACCATACGTCAGCCTTATAGGCTAGATTGCATCTAATAAAACATCAACAATGCAAATCATCTTCTACATGTAAACATGTTTTCTAAAATAAATGTGAATATCATTATCATATCGGAGTTCTTAAAATAACTTCAGTGGCTTTACTTTGCATAAACTTAAATCTGTGTATAGGTATAGAGATGTATAGCTGGAAAGATATATAGACAACCGGGAAACATACAGAACATACAGATTCATTGACAGTGGTATTACCTTTAAGAAAACTCTGAAATTCAGGTAAGACCAGAGTACAAAGTATTACAGAAAATTATGCCTGTCAGGAGTAATGACTGACAGTATATTTGAAATCAGCACTACTCATTTTGACAGTTCACAAGCGACTGAGTTTTAGAATCTATTTGGTGGCGAATGACTAATTAACTGAATTTATTACTACATAAAGAGATAAAATATCAACCTACCAGACCCTTTCAATGACAACCTGATGCAAGGTTTGGCTAAGTCTAATGATTTAGCGTGTATGTGTGCAAGAACAACATCTTTTCAGGTTTCTTCAGGATCCGCTGAAGCATCCCTTCAATAGGTCTTCATGGAAATGAGACCACTGGGCCATCAACACTTAAGCTGAATACTTGAAACTGCTACCACACCATCCAGTCTGACAATTAACATACAAAATCAAATCTATGTAGAGCAGCAGGACATTAAGAAGGAGAAATACAGAAATAAAGGGAGATCTGGAGTATTCACACGGGAGGTCTGGCTTCATGCCTTAAGCTCTGCAATACCAGTGAGTGCCATAACTAAATGGAACTGAACATGGTGGCTTGTAGCGCCTACTTCTTCTCCCTTGCTACTGCATCCTTTTAAAGCAGGAATTCCACTCTGGATGGGAAGTCTTCTCAACAGCAATTCTGTCGCAAATGGTGTATTCATTTGGTAATCTCAAATGGAAAATATTTTGTTGAAAATATCACAAAAGCTTCTGCCAGTAAGAGTTCAACCACACAGACCATTTACAACCACAAGACTTAACAGACAAGTAATAATCTTGAAAACTTCTATTCTTCTTGGAGTAACTACAAAGATAAATCCTGCCTGCATACCATAATTTTTTTACATAACGTAATGCTAAAAACATATATAAAATCTAACACATCCTAAATCTAGTCATAACACACATTATAGGTAGACCGCCCCTCAACACCTGTGTACCTGTCCACTTCCATGCATCAAGTTGACTCCAATTCCAGGGGGCATATCATTAATACAGAACTTCCATATTTTATTAGTATTTCAGAATATTTACAACATTCTCATATTACTCGGGTCTTTATCCTAAATTATCAATAGCTTGAATTACCCAAACTTATTTTGAAATCAATAGATTTTGTGCCTGACAGATATAAATAAGGCCTAAGTAGGGCTGGAAGATCACAGTATTCTTTAAAAGCATGGATCAAAGCACAGCTGTGACTTCCAAAATTCCTGATAACTACAGAATTCCTTAATGACTACATAGCCTCAAAAAATTCAGTGTTTTTGCAGGTAAAGCTCTTAGTGTGGAAGTAGCTAGTCTAACCAGAATTGTAGGAAATTAGTAACTCAGGAGCAGGGGGTTAATGCAGTGTGTGCAGCTCTGCGCAAGAGCTGACCTGCCGTGGCTGCCATGGCAGCGGTCCTACTGCAGAAGGCATCTAACTGTGCAAGACTGGAGGAGCACAGGGGTATTTATATCCATAACATATTGCCATTTTAATTCACAGAAAGTTCTAAACTATAAAGCTCCCTTTCTTAAAACAGTAAGAGGTCTACGAAATGCAGTTCACCTGTTATAACCATGCTGTAAGAGCATGCATATTTATGTGAGGAATATGTAAGTTAAGAAGAATAGAAAGACTAGAAACATAACTTGAATAAAAATTATATGAAGTGATAAATTAGGAAGTGGTGTTGAAAAATTTAATATTATGTATTATTGATATTAATAATAGATGTAATTGAAGAAATCTGCAAAATTGAAGTGTTCATGCATTTGTTATACCGAAGCTATGCATTATTTTTTCGACAGATTTCTAAACCCTAATTGCTCCAAATGGTCAGGTAGATTACTATTGAAAAGGACATGGAAAAATCAAAAAGCTGTGAAGCTCAGCTATGTCATAAGGAGTCAAGTCATATTTTAAATACCTAACCGAACTTTAGTTAAAAGTTCTGTTAAACAACTGTTGTTTGAACAGAACTTTCAGCACATTATAACCCTGTACCCTGTAATTGTGCAATATTTCTGTCATGTTGGAGCTAACAACTTTCATCATTTTGTCAGTTCTGTCTACAAAACAGAAAATTACCTTCAGAAGTTCCTGAGATTTATGCTTTTAATTACCTCCTATCTGCTTCACTACCCTCCATTCCCAAGGAATCAATATAAATAGACTTATTTATAGGAAAAATCTAAACCATTTGACAAAAGATAATGACAGTTCTGTAGATTTTTATTTGATGCTATTGATTATTTTGTGTGTTATCTTTTTGACAGCATGAGTGATTCATTCAAATTTGCAAAGGTAACATTTGGTAATATTTGCCTAAACTTCAAAAATTTGCCTTCTGTCTTTTTAAAAAGGTGATCACTGTCATCACATCATTTTTATTAGCTACAAATGTGTTCAACAATAAGATGATATTTAACATCTCTTAATGCCCAACTGTTACAGCTGCTTTTTTTGATCTACCTACAAGGTGTTTTTTCTTGAATTCTGAGACTTCACAGGCAACACCAAAAAGCAGTAGTGACTTACAGTCATTAGTCACAGAGCAACACACTGTGCAAACACAAGTTTATTTCAATCAAATGATGTCCCATCAAGATGGTACCCACCAGGCTGTACCACAGCCAAGACCTTTCTACAAGAAACCGAAAGTGAGCAGTGCGAAGCAGATACTTATTGCAGATGTGATCAACAGATGACAAACTCTCGTTTCAAAAAAAAACACCACCAAAGAAAAAAAAAATCCACAAAAAACCCCAGCTGTACTGCTGGCATAATATATTCATGAGTTTGGAGTACAGAGAGGTCTGGTTGCTGAGGAAAGGGACCATATTAGCACTGACATTATTGTGTAGTACCCAAGCTCCAACAGCTCTGTGGACCATCAATACAAACAAGGAGGGAGAAGAGCAGAGAGAAGTTACTTGGGCATTTGGTGATGATTCATAGATACTGAGAAAAAAGCAATTCTGCAGAAGCCAAATAGGTATCCTTGCAACTGCAGCTCACTTTTCTCTTATGGCTGCAAGCTACAGTGTCAGATGCCATAACAGAATATAACAGACATCTCAGGGACACCCTGGCTGAAGCTCCACAGTTGATGGAGGGCATCACTGCCACACAGCAGCTGCAGGAGATGCTGCAGATTCATCCAGCAGCCAGAAGGAATGAGAAAGAATGAGCCAGCAGAGAAGGACTCCATGTGAGAGAGAAAACAGCCATTTTTCCCCTTGCCCTGTTGCTACTGCACCCTCTTACAGGTGTCATAAGGATTCAGCAAACTCAGTCAAGCTGCTTTTTGTTTCTCCTAGAATGTCTATAATATAAATAGTTAATACCAACAAGCCAGACCTATATAATTAATAGGAAAACTTACTTAGCAAAGCTTATCTATAGTCCACATAGATATGCCATGGATTTGGAAGGAATCCCAGAATTCTTAAAAGGAAAAAAAAATGTATTTTTTTTTTCAAAGGCTAAGCCAGATCTTTCTCAGCAAGTCTTGCTTCCTCTTGGTGGAATACAGTTATGTCCCTTGTTCTGGTGGCCTTTAAGGAAGCATAAACTCTGACTCACTATCACAATCTGTTCCAAGAGGAGGATTCTTCCTCTTCTGCTGCCTGGTCTCTGGTGGTAGTAAATGTAACTGAGATACTTCTCACTTTTTCTGAGCTGGATTATAACACAAGACCGTAGCTTGAACTTTACTGACAGACTAGTCATCGCTACACTGGAACACATACTGTTTCATCATCATGTAGAAATTAAATGATAAGATGGTGTTAACAGGTATTTTGATGCAATAACGGAAACATCTGTGTTTATTTTAATATACTGGAGCAAATCCAACTGTAACTATTAATGGATGGTGTTGTGGTTTTTTGTGGTTTTTGTTTGTTGTTGGTTTGTTTTTGGTTTTTTGTTGTTTTTTTTTTAACTAACAATCCTCGTAACACTAAATTAAGATTTCCAACTTAATTCAACAGCAGTTAACTCCTGGTATCTACCATCATTAAAAATTAGTTTAGGAAAAAGCCCTTTCCTCTGTTCCCTCCTCACTTTTTTGCATTTAATTTCTTTGAATTGTTGAGAGCTCTACTACCTATCCAGTTTTCTGGTATCATCATCCTGAGATCATCGAACTTTCTCCTATTTCTTTTAATGCTTGTTCTCCTCACTAAATACTGCCCCTGCCCCCAGCTTAAAAAAAAAAAAAAAAGGGGGGGGGGGAAGATTAAAAGAAAGGAAAAAGAAGCTAAAAGGCAAACTAAATGAGTGGGGATTCAGTTCTAGAAACAGGCATCCAGTATAATTTGGGATGTCCCTCAGGTGTCCTGCCTGACCTACTGCAGGTCTTCTGTCAGGTCCACCAGTCTGGTGTGGAAGTCGCAGATACTTCAGATACCCAAACAAGACACTTATGTTTAGGCACCTGATCCCACCTTACATACCATTGTTGTTGAAGCAACCTCAGTTATTACTGTTGTCAGGTCAATAGCAGTATTACAGATAAAATTCCCATTCAAGGACCTCAGAGTCCAGGCTATTAAAACAACTTTAGTCTGGTGTTATATCACTGAGATGACATTTTATTCTGTTTCTCAGATTTGGATTATCTCTTCTGTACTACGGATTCTCCTGGAGTTGACAGTTTGGAAGCCGTGCTCAAACTGGTTGTGCCAGCATTCACTAGCAGAAAAAGACAACTTCCAAACTGACCAAACTGCAGCTAATGAATTCTAAAAAAGGACAGATAGATTATGATGGCAAACATCTATAAGAACGAGCCAAAATCCATCATTTCTTTTTTGGAAGAGGATAAACAGATCAGGCTAAAACTAGACCAAATTTAGAGTCTGTACACAGATGTTCTCTTCATGATGTACTTTTAAAAATTGTTTTAGAAGTAGAGGAGACTGGGAGATCCTGAAGAATTTCAAATTATGATATGGTAAAAGAAAAACAGCATCATCCTAGCAACTTTTATTTTTCAAAATACAGAAGGCATCACGTCAACATTAGATATGTTTACTCCCAAACTGGAGACAACCTATTTTAAAATTTCCTTCCATCTCTGATATCAGACTTTCTCTTCCTGCAGATAGCTGCAGATCTCTGCTTCTCAATCTGATGCCAGAACACTCACCAAAGCTAAATCTGCAGACATACTAACAGAAGTAAACTGAAATTTACTGTATTAATTTAGTGGGAGTTTTGACAATTATAAATTGACTAGTCTGAATTTTTTGGGTCTATTGATCTAGACCAGTGAGTGTCAATAGCATGAGGAAAAGACTGCAGGCAAGGAAACCAATTTTCTTCTCACAGGTGAATATCCACTGGTCTGTATGTTACTCATGCAATAGATAAAGCACTACTAGAATCAGGTCAGAAGCTTCAAACACCATATAACTTAAGTTCATTTAGGAGAACAAAAGTAAGAAAACTACTTAGTAGCTTACTTCCAACATTTTTCTTTCATTTGCTTGCATAATTTAGGTCAAAGGAAGTTCAAAGGAAGTTCAAAGGACTGTAATGCCAATGAACAAGGAGCACATCAGCCTTTAAAGAGCTAGAAGAAAATACAAGTGTGAACTAGCTGTACCACAAATCTCATTCTGCAATGTGCTGTGCTCAAGGTTTTAATGCAGGTTAGCACAGTTTGATGCCATTCAGAAGACTCTCAATGCATTCTTAGGATGTTACATGGTGGAACTGATTCACTGAAAGATTCAACAGTTACAAGGTTCACAAATATCTGACTCCCTTTTCCCCAATTAGCAAACACAGGATGGATTGTAAAGACCATTCCAGCCCCTAGGCACAATTTCACATTATAAAGGGACCAAAAAGAAAAATACAAGCAAAGAGTCCAGATTTTTATTTCTGTGAAGGAGCTTTTAACAAGCTAAGAAAGAACTATAAAAGTCTGCAGAGCTTAGCTGAAAGACCATTAGCATTGCCTCAGTGAGATTATAACAATGCAGATTATAGGTGGCTGTGAGAATAACATCTGAATAAAATAAGATCTCACTCTTGGGGCTCTTGGGGGGGGGGCGGGCGCAAGGTAACACACACTCAGATAAATATTTAAAGTCAAAAGGCTGAACCTGGAGGAAAGATTTAAAATGTTATGTAAAGCTTCCCAGGAAAAGCTGCATTATCTGATGAAAGGCTAGCTAGCTTTTACAACAGAAGCGCTACACTATTGAGAAACTCATTCTCCAAATATTCCTGTATGTTGTAGTTCTAAAATATTTGTGAAACACAAATTTAAGTATTTTCTGGTATTAATACTACTACTAGAATCTCAGTGCATTGTAAAATCAAATTTCCAGGTTGGTTCTGATTGTCCTGGTAAAGTAAACTGCTGTAGAAAGTAAGGAACTGCATTTTATCGCTAACAGTGGCCGAGTCACGTTGCTTCATTCTTTCTTATAACCACCCATTACAAAAGGTTGATGACATTTTCCAGTAACTATAACTGAGCATATTGATCACATTTAGAAAGAAAAGAGCATGACATTGTATGAATATACCCACCCCAGAAAAGGAAAGAAGGCTATAACCTGCCAAGCTTTTGTGATGCCACCATTGAAAGCAGAATATGATAGGTGCTTTTGTTCTACTTTGTGAGTAAGCCTAGATAGGAAAATTGCGTGGTTGGCAGATGTACAAAATGATATATTATTTCAGCTCTTGTTTTGTTTTGAGCCACTAAATTGTGATTCAATCTGCTGTTTGTTCACCTGAATTTCAGTGCAAAGTGAGCGCATTGCTCACTCTAGGGACAGGGCCCATCAGCAGGGGGACCCTGACCTCAGGAGGAGAGGGAAGAAGCAGGATCAGGCCCAGCTGCCTCCCTAGGGATAGGGTAAGGCCAAGCTCAGAAGCACCATTCAGATCTACGGAGCCCAGGGAACTTCGTAAAGATTTTATTGGTTCCTTGTTTTCATCAGTAAAAGCTGGTACCTGGACCAAGTATCCGAGCAGAAATACTTTTTTGACCTGAAGTCTTAACTTTAAAGAGGAAAGACAAGTGAACTAAATTTTAAATAACAGCTCTTGAAATCAGTTAACTAAGTAGGTATTGCCACTTCAAAGAAAGTTTAATAAGCTTGTCAGAAGATGACAGATTTAAAAATCAATTTGAAGGTGAGACAGCACTGCTTCAAAAATCCTTACCAGCCAAGACAAGTAAGCTAAACCGAGGAAAGTACCTTACAAGACACTTTTCAAAATGGAATGGTGGAGGCAGAGAAAAATCAGAGTAATAGGTATGGGTGCTTTACTGCGAAACTCTAGGAGCACCGAGTACTCAAAGGCTTTCAGGAGGTGTCTGCAAGTTATTTCTTAGATTGAAATTATAACAGCAAAATACATAATATTAGCACATCACTTCAGGATTTTTTTTACACTTAAGATCAACAAAAAAATCAGGATTTGAGGGGGTTTTTATTAGCTTAATGACATTAGGAAGTAGTGTCCAAAAACAAATACATATTTTTGAAGTATCAAAGGTCATAATTATCTTAGGCATAGTTTTATTGAATTTCTTTAGTTTTCAAGGTACTCAGGAAAAACATTAATTGGATACCCATTTAAAACGTATCAGCCAATGTACTCTTTCATAATGCATTTTTTTTTAAATTACACCTCAGAAAACAGTTTCCTTGAACTTTACCAAACTCAAAAAAACAGCTAAAAGTAAATGTTCATGTTAATTACAAATTAAAGTTACTGGAAGAATGACTTTATTAATGGAAGACATACTATCAGCAAAGACGCAGGAACAACAAGAAAAAGATACTTCTTCTGGAAGAAGAAGAGGTATGACATGGAGAACTCACAGGTAAGCTTTTCTCTCTGCTCCCACTCTTTTTAAAAAAACAAAACCAAAACCCCACAAACAAAAAACTTTTTGCAGTACTTCTTGAGGGTTACTGGACTGTCAAATAGGATATCATGGATATCGTGGCACTGGATACCGTGCCAGACCCATTCAAGAAAAATCAGAGAGCAATATACCTCTGTGGACTTCCACGCCTGAGTGGACAAAGTATCAGCCCAGCAGACTGAGCAGAATGCAGGTAGAACTGGAATGATTTGTTTGGGAAAAAGAGGTTTAGATTAATTACACCTACTGTACCAAAAAATAAAAGAAAAAATAAAAGAAAAGAAAGAATGAAAATAGCTAATACTCACATCAGAGTTAAAGCGAAGCTGGCAGACATTACAGGAAATGACTTGTTTCTTCTTTGGGGGAATGGACACACCAAATGTATGGTTTATGACTGCTTTTTGCACAGGATCCATCTGGAGAACAAACAATAATTAATTTACAACTTTTCAGGGCAATACACAGTACAGAAGAAAAATCAGAAATAACACTATATGCTGGAAGCTTTTTCTTTTCTTTTCTTTTTTGAGATAAACAGGAAGAAATAAAATGTCAGCCCTCATAATAATTAGATTTAACACAGGTTAGGGAAATGGTAGCACATCAGAGCTCATGAAGAAAAGGCAGCTCCGTTGTTGCTGCTATCCCCGTGCTGATAAACCGTTCCTCCCCCAACCCCACATGTCCTCCTGCTGCAACGCCCCACTATCGTGTCTGAATTGCGAAGAGACCCCTGAAAGCTTTCCCCTACCACCTGCTGATCCAAGACACATGAGAAACCACTTTTGCCCCCTAACAAATCACTGTCATTTATCCCTACCCGTTCTTCTGTTCAGTGACAAATACCAGCACTTATTTGGAAAATATCCTCTCCTGGAGACCTCTTTGTGAGGAGAGGTCCTTTGCAGGCTCCGTTAGAAACAGCACTTGCTGGGGAAAAAAGGTCGCAAGCCCCAGACATTTCCATGCAGAACTGATGAGTGACAACGCCCATGTGAAGGCTGAAGTTCAGAGGAGCACACAGGGAGCATTTGCACCAGGAAAGGATGCTGAAGTTACCATGCTTCAGAAAACATTTTAACACTGTGAAAAATGCGAGATAAGTGAAGCGCTGAATATGTTAATGCTAAATTTGACGGAACATTTTCAGGAACTGGGAACTGATTATATCTTTGCTAAATACCAGGACTCCTGTTGGTCACCAGTTCAGAATATGCTCAAGATTGCAGAGGACTCTGCTGCTAACACTGCAGGAGCTGGGGAATGCACTGGATGTCAAGGAAACCGTTTATAACTGCTACTGCATCAAGGCCTCAATTAAGCATAATACATCATTTTTCCTGATGTGGCGTGGATATAGATTAAAATTAATTTCCTGACTCAAAAGTATTCAAATGTGTTTTTCTAATTTGAATAAAACAGAATATCTGGTCTGATCTCACAGCTGATCCTGCTCTGAGCAGGATGCTGGACCAGATGACCTCTGAGGTCCCTTTCAACCCAAGTTATCCTACATGTGTGTTCTTCCATCCTTATTTAACATGAGGAATGGATCCTGAAGAGGAGAGGCCAGTCTACAAGAAAAGATAATTGCTCCTTTCCCAACCTTTTTTTAAAAACAGCTCAGGAGAAAGTAATTCATTTTGTTTTAAAGTTATATTTTTGCTGAAGCTTGATTTGCAGTCACAGTGATGTTTTTTCCCCTTTACAGTACTATTTGAAGAAACTAAACCTGGCTTTTTAATCTTGGGTGGTATACATCACATATTTGGATACTAAGTTGATTTATGAAAGCAAGAGAGAAAAGTTGAAGTTATTGATTCATTAAAGAATTACAACAGTAAATAAGCAGCTTCCTGACTTTCTAAACCTCAGGATAAACCCTGCAGTTTTCCCTTAGTACACATTTAAGCTTCCAGAAACGCCTGCACTGATGAGGACTTTCTTCACATATATGCACATGCACAAATACACAAAATCAAGAAAAACATATTGCATCATATCTTCCTAAGACTGCATTCCCTGATGATCTATTACCTAACATTAAACACTTAACAAGTTTTTCAGACTACAACTACACAGGTGTTTTTGCTATATTCCTTTTAAACCGAATTCATAGTTTTGTAAATGTCATTGCTAACAATTTTTCTGGAGAGATGATATAATTTTTATCAGCTTTTGCCATTAAATACTGTATTTCATTGCCATGGGGTACCATATTAAAACAATTACAAAAGTAAGAACACCTTGTCTAGAATGAACTACTGAATCATTAAATGACACAGTGTTGTTACAATGAACATGATAAAATCTAAAACCCCCTAAAATAAATATCCTTATTTTTCATTTCCTGTTTCTAGAACAGTGACGGTCCAAAGTTTAAAAGGTTAAAATGGAACAAAAAAATTTTCTTTCTGACTTGTATAATTTATTGCACCACCCTGCGTAACATATAACAATTATACATGCAGATTAAAAGTTCTTCAAGCATCCATTTTGTAATAGATATGCCAGTCAATATATATTATTAAATTTATAATATATATTAAAAGATTGCTGTATCATTAGGGAATAGTGTTTTGGTTTGGGGTTGGTTTTTTTTCCCCTTAAATTTAAGCTACGTTTTGCTTTTCAACTTAATTACTAATTGTTAGATCAGGTAATCTAGAATAAAAGAGTAATGCTGAAAAGTACCTCAACCATTTGAAGTGTCTGAGATCGATGAAAAGAAATCGCAAAAATACCCACTAGTGCCTGCAGTCCCGTTTAGAAAAATAAAAAGGGAAAAAGCAGCAGTGATCAATGATTCCTCTGTGCATTCCAGATAAAAATCCACAGCGCTAGCGTTAGGCAACGCAGTTCAAAACCATACAATGCAGACTACACACAGAGTCCCAGTTTCAGACAGATGTAGCAGCACAAGGACAAAATCTACTCAAATAATACAGCTCACGCTGCCTCCAGAAAGTACCACTCAGGATCCCCAGGGGAATGGTTAATGATCCTTCCCAAACAGGAGCCCTGCATGTAGTCTGGTCATGATTAGAATTCAAGAAGTGCAACATTAACAATTAATAGGTTTTAAATATATCAGAAACTAGGGTGGATTACAGCAGGCTGGAAAAATAAAATAGTATCTCTCTGTTAGAAGATTAATGCTGCAGGGTAAACCGATCTCAGATCGCTACACAAAATTATTCTCTTCATTGCAGGGAGAGAGGGAGTAGGAAATGGAGAGAGTAATTTGTTGAGGTATATATTAGGAAATGACGCAGCATACTTTGCCCAGTGGGGAACACCAGTATTTAAAAAACAGTTCTATAAAACAAAATAATAACAGAAGCTAACACTTACCACAAATAGAAATAAAAATCTACACTACACTGTTTATGCTACTGGAGCAATTAATAAAGCAATTCACAGGCTCTGATAGCCATAACGAAGTTTAGCAACCTTTTAGTCTTTTTCTCCCATTTCAACTGGTTTAATAAAAAGTTAAATTTAAAAATGTCTTTCCGACAAAGTTGAAGATACTATCTTTTTGCAATGTCTCCTTAAAACAACCTAAACTGTCAAAGTGAGCAAGGATTAACAGAACCCAGACAGGTTTCAGCAGCAATCTACTACTACTATCCTCTGACTTCAGACCATGCAAACATGAGAAATACTCTAGAACTACTGAGACTGGCAACAATGACTTTCAAAGCACTTTAAAAATGGTAGCATAGCATCAGACAATCCAAAAGCACAGAACTGCTAAACTCGACTGAAGCTCCATGTACCCTTTCGTTTTACCCCCCGAAACAGTCATATGTAGCTATCAAGAGAACAGGAGCAGTGTAAACATGTATTGTGTTTCCTTTGACTATTTTCACAAGGTTCACATATTTTTCCACAAAAAATTTTCCAGAGCCAGGTGTTTTCTGTGTGTTTGGTAAATCCGAGTGAGTTTCTCCTGTGTAGTCACCCCCTGAACTGGAGCAAAAGTTTGCAGTCTTTGCATTGAGTTCCAATGCCTACAATCTGCTTGTCAAGAAACATTGTTTTTGTTTAAACATAGCTCCATGGAGCTCAATTTTATAAAACCTGCGTGTTGCTCAGTCATTTTAGTGTGTGGAAATCATTCCATTCCGTTGAGTGTTTTCATTGCCCTTCTCAATTCTACCACAGTTTAACAAATTCAATCACATACTTTGAAGACATGGCCAGGAACCGCATACAATACCCAGGGTGGATCAGTACTGAACTGAGCTGATGTTTTCATGCCATTCACCTTACTCCCAAGTGTTAACGGCCAATTCATAGCACATTACTTTCTGTGTGAAGTTTTGTGTAGTTTTCCTTGTGTTTGCATCACTTCACATTTATCTAGATGGAACTTCACCAACCACTTACTGTCTGGCTTCTCAGTCTCATTAATGTCTTGTTTTGGTCTTTCTTTGTCCCCCTACCTTGGAGAGCTTCACCATTAGCAAACTTCCTCAGCTCATTTACCTCAGAACTATCTTTTTAGCTTGCAAGGATCCTCTTAATGCCAATTTAGTTTTTGTAAAAATCTTTGCCAAGGGGTTTTGTGAAGACCCTTTTGGTAATTCACAGCATGTCAATTAAAACATCCTTATTCACATGTTTGTTGACCCCTACAAATAGGTTTGTAAAGAAGGATTTATCTTGAAAAAGGAATTGTGTTGACATTTTACAGGCAGTTTACAGCATGAGGTTCTTTTATGCTATTTTTATTGAGGCTTCTATTAATTTGCCTGGCAAAACTATGCCACCCAAAAGCTTACATTTTCCATGGAATGGATTTTAAAAACTTGCATCATGTGTACCACCTTTCACTCCTCAGGTACAAGAGCAGTTTTATATGAGCTGTTACACATCAGTAATTCAACAATGAATCCCTGAATTCTCTTATAATTCTTGCTATCAGAAAACCTCCCTGACCTGCTATATGTCATGGTAGCACAAATTCTTCTGGTGCCTTCTGGGAACTGAACCAGACTAGTAAGAGACATCAAAGTAGCATAGGAAGGAGAAAAAAAAATTGAAAAGTGCATCAGGATAACGCCTTCAGTGAAACTGAAGTTCTGGTTATTTTAAAAGATCTCTGTACACATCGCAGACAGTAAAACCACCAACTCGTGAGCCTCAGAAATAAATTGCACTGATCCTGTCAAGAAGTTACTTAAAACAGAAAGGTTAGGTACCATTTCTAAGTCTTTTGTTTAAATGAGGTGACACTACGTGGCAAGAAGAGCTACTTTTTCTGATGCTGGAAACCCAGAATATTTGTGTTAGGTTTTGTTCAGGTGTAAACTCCAGTTTAAAAGTTTGGATAAATGCAGATACTTACCTGATTTGAAGCTTTTTGTGCTTCCCTAGTATCCAGGGCTAAACCGCTGGTTACACATCTGAGCTAGTGAAAGTGTACTGATTTAGATTTCCCATTTCTACCTAATGACCCAATTTCTAAGATTTCAATCTCTTCCTGATGTGCTTAGCTACTGAAGCATGCTAATCAAGTCTCATACATGGTATGGCTATCACTCCAAAAATCTAAACCCAAAAGCTCTTCTCCTACCAGCAGCACAACCTTAAATCTGAGTAAGGTTTAAAATCATGACTGGGAATCTATGCCCTCAGTTCAGTTACCTCTCAACATGATGTAACTCTTGGGTCAAATCTAGACCTGTCTGTTAGACAAACATATGTAAACAGAACATTGCTAAGTGGGTATAAGAGATTTAACTGAGTATCACTTAGCTACTTGGCATTAAGAAGCTTCTGAAAAAACTCTGAGAGGGGCCCTACGGCATACTGTGTTTTTTAATCTGATAAAGCAAAATTTTAAACCGTATGTGGAACAAACTGATAATATACTCCAGTACTTCCCTCAGGCAAAGGGAGAAAACAGTGCCACATTTATATATATATATATTATATATATATATATATAAATTACCAATGCAGGAGCAGCATCTAAAGTTCTGGGATTTTTTTAAATCATTGGGCAACACTCCTTATTTGCATGCCGTTGTTGTTGTTATTATAATTATTATTACTACTACTACTATATAAGTAGGCAAACAGCAACAAACATCCTGTAAATAAGATCTTTTCAACATCCTTCTAGATTACAAAGCCTACATGAACTCCTCCCTGTGTTTGACCTCCAGCTGTCAGGGAAGCTGAGCGCACTGCCACTGAGGAGAACGACCATGCTCTGAAGCTTATCGTAAATTCTGCCTCCTACCATAATTGCACATATTATGATGACTAAGAGTGACAGAAGTGAACACACATACTCAATGGAGCACATATTTAAAATGCCTAGCGTAAAATCAGAAACATTAACATTGTGATGCAATACTTGGCACAGTTGGGCCATACAAACTAGCAAGAATCTGTTCTCTCTGTGCTCATGCTGCTTTTGTCCCAACAGGGAATGTATTTCACATTTAGCTAATGCTAAGTGTAATTTCCTGTTCAAATCAATGCTATAGTGTTACATGTTTTCTTGCTTCTTTTGCATCACCAGGAACACTTGAGTCAGCGCTACTGATGGAGCTCTACCTGAAAAGAGGTTGTGGCAAGGTGAGTGTTGGTGTCTTCTCCCACATAACAAGTGATAGCTGTGCCAGGGGAGGTTTAGAATGGATATCAGCAAAACTTTCTTCACCAAAAGGGTCACCAAGCATTGGAACAGGCTGTCCAGGGAGGTGGCTGAGTCACCATCCCTGGAGGTATTTAGGAAAGCTGTAGATGTGGCACTTAGGGATACGGTCTAGTGGTGGACTTGGTAGTGTTATGTTAACAGTTGGACTCTATGATCCTAACGGTCTTTTCCAACCTATATGATGTCCACAACTCCCTCTTCTTGTGGGAATGCCATGAATGTTTCAGCTCTCCTTGACTAGCACAGAGTGTGTCCCCACAGAGACGTATTTCTGTACAGGGTGCCTACAGTTCTCCAACAGCCACCTCCTCACACCTCTATCTCTATGCTCTTCACATTTTGGGGTTTGAAAAAAAACAGGCAGGTGCAAATGGCCTGTAACCAAACCAGAGGAGGGCTTCTGTCAGATTCCCAGCAGCTGATTCAGTCTTGTGCAAATGTTGAATTAGAACAGAAAGAATAATTATTTTACAACAACATTATAGGGGGTTTTACCAACCCAAATGCACTCAGGTTGCAGCCAGTCCATGATTTTACTTTTTTGGCTTTTTCTTTTTTAAATTCCGAGTAGGTGTCTTTCCCCAAGTGCAGAAAGAGATAAGCCAAGAAAGAATTCAGACCACAGGGAATAACATCTCCCTTCCCTTCCACAGGGTTCCCAAACCACAGTAACAACACTGTACTCTGAAGGCAAATCTCTATGAATGTAACTTCTTACTGCATTTCTCTTTCCCTGTCTTGATCAATTTGGCAGCAAGCTCCAGCTTCCCCACGGAAAACAGTGGCTGTGATAGCTGTGACCTCCAGACACTACTACTAATCAGTGAAATCAGCCTGAAGGCATTTTAAAACATAACAAAACTCTTGCTGTAGTTCACTTGCTCACATGTCAGATACTACAGCTGTCCATGAAGAGCTGTTGAAGTAACAGTGAGTATCTGAAAAATAAAAAAGGAAAGACACATCTTTGGAGTTTACACTTCTACCTCATTTTTAGTACAACTAAAAGGGCACCCAGCGCTGGAGCAACCTTTTATGTCTTAAAAGAGGTGAAATATTAATAAATACAGTTTCATCATTTTCCTTCTAGAGAGTAAGGTTCAGCAAATTTTATTTTTGTGAATTCCACATTACTTTTGTTAACAGAGTTGCAGGGCTGGAGTCTTGGACTTGGGAGACCGCTTTTCTGTCTCTGGCCACTAGCAGTTAGGCTTCCCTCCCCACCTTTTTATGTCTAGTCATATGCCATAATGCAGAGCCACTTGGTGTGCCACCCTCTTGCATGTTCCCCTTTTAAAGTACAGCTTTCATGGAAAGATGAAAAAGGGGACGATTGCCTCCGCATGCCTGTATTCACAATCACATAGAATACTGAAAGTGATGTCTGTGGCAATTTACATATTTGTTTTAGGCCAGAAGGAACTGTAACATCTGACTTCCTGAAAAATTCATGACACTATTTCATTCACTAGGGAGTTTCAGTCCTTCCTGTTATGAAGTCTGATAATTTGTGGTCAATCAGAGCCTACATTTTGGGAAAAAAAACATCAACAGTTTGATTTAAAAGTTTTCAACTAAGTTAATTTACATCTCTGGGGAAGCAATGCTTACTGTGTCTATTATAAACCACTCGATCTAGTTGTGCTTCTCTATTAAAGGTCACCCTAATCTCAGATACCTCCTGAATGTGTAGGCACTCGTACATTGCAATCAGCTCAGCTCTCAGCCTTCTCTTTGATAAACCAAGTTCTATACGCCTCTCACTATAAAAGCCTTGATTCATTTGTTAGGTCTTCTCTGACTCCTTTTCAGATTTTCAATATACTGTTGAAACATAGATACTCCAAGTTAGAACAATACACTCAAATATACTTTCCCTTTACCTACTTAATTACATCTTTTTTGTTTTAACAAGAAATGCAATAATCTTCTTGCCTTAGCACCGACTTGGGAAGCACATCCCTAAATCTTTACTGACATGCCCATTTATCCACCTTGTGTGCTAGCACCATCACATGTCCTCCTCTACCTTAGCATGTGTTTTGACCCAGTCTGGGAGAAAGCTGGGTGAAACAGCACCAACCTGAAAATCTTATGTTGAAGCAGAGACTGCTTTCAGTAGGGTTTTCACTTAGAAAGTCTAATTTGCAAGACTTTATCAGACCAAGCTCAGGAGGCCAAGGATGAATTCCAGCCGTGACAGCAGAATTTTGTTTCTCCTAAACCCGTCTGAAATCGTGGTTTAGACCAACATAAGCAAAAGGAAAAACATTCTACGCTGTCCAACTGAAATAAAAACAGTGATTTAATAACCTTTTGCTATTCTGTCCTCCTTTGTCTTGGTATCCCTCTGTCTTAAATCAAGAAACTCTCATAAAAAAATAAAAATCAGGTAATAACTCTGATGTTTCTCTGTCCCTCTCTTCTCCCCATATAATGTGATATGATTAAGCACAGAGATCAAAAAAAAACCGAGAAAACCCCTTTTAATTCTTTTTTACTATTAGTATTTTCAGTGTTAGGAATATTTCCTCTGGCCTTCCTTCCCTTCATCCGTGGATGTATTTATTGCATGTTAAAAATAATTTCTGTTTTAGAGAACAGTAATTAGGAGAGCCTTAGACTAGAATTAGTTATTAAATACCACTGCTGTTTTCGAAATTGTCATGTAAAAGATTAATAAAATTTAATATTTGATTCCTGTAGAAAGACTTAACCCAAAGAAAGAAAAAACTGGTGAGACAACACAGCAAAATAAAAATTCTGAATCTGGTCTCAGTTCTTATAAGGCTTATTTCTCAAGTGAGGACTATAAATACATAAAATGATTGTGTTTGTAATATGAATACCAACACCCTAAAGTAGAAAAATGTCAGATTTTCTGCTCTAGACAAGATTGGAGATTTCTATAGGTGAAATAAACAGAAAGCTGATGAAAATGTTTTAGGATAAAAGAGAATTCCCCCACAAGCAAATGGAGAATGAATTAAAAAACAAATATCGGAGGTTTAATGCTTCCTTTATACTAAACTAAATCAGCTTTAAGTAATCAGCAGCTTCTTTTTTAAACCATCCAGATTACTCCTTTACCATAGTACAAGACTTTGTACCTGTAATATGAACTTTTAGGACCATGACAGACCAAACCTGAGAAAAAGACTTAAGTACAAACCCAATGGTTAAGCTCAAGCATTATCACAACTCACCTTCCCTTTGTGGCTATGCTGGCTCACAAGTTTAACTGTACATGCGTCACTTCACCTGACACAATATTCATTTGTAAAACAGGGATTAAAATATTTGCAACCTCACAAAAAGGCTGAAAGGTTTAAATAACGTGTTTACAACTCTTCAAAATCATCCGATGGAAGATGCTATGTCACTGCTATTAAGGCTGCTGTTACTCAGAACACTAGGCTGCGTTCCGCTAAACAAAAAAACACTACCAAAAACTTCTTGCCTCCAGATCCAGCAAAAAATAAAAACATACTACAGTTTGAGACTTGCTGAAAATCAAACCAATAACATAGTCTGAGAGCAAAGCTATTCTTGTTATGCTACCTATTACTATCTGACAGTAAAATAATATGAATAGGTAAAATAATACAAAACATTACCTTTCAGTAAAATCCTGCCAGAACTTAAGCCTAGGAATTGTCAGAAAAGCAGCTTAGATAACATGTAGGGTAAACAAGGTTCCTGATTTGTGCTTTCCTCTAAGATAGTCCTTAGATGTGAGCCTTTTCTTAAGGGTCTGCTTTAAGTTTTGCTGACAGTTTTCTTTCTCCCAGCCTTTTCCAGAACACCAACAATGCAAAGATTAATGGTATATCCCATTGGGTGGGTTTGAATTTCCTCTACAGTTCTGAACTGTGCAAAGAGAGGAAAGGGACAAATTCATGGCCTTGATTAATTCTGTGAGCAGGAGAGAATAAAGAAACTAGAAGCCTAGTCTTCTGAAATGAATTAATATCATTACTTTTCACATAGTTGAAAAAAATCTAAAAAGAGGATAAGTTATATATCTATATACACATTTGCATGTAAGTGTATGAAATGGCTGAATATAAAAAAGAAGCAAATCAGAACCAAGAACTGCATAAGTATGCTGGCTGACAGCTGTCATCTACTCTTCATAGTAAGGAATAATAGGCTTTCTTCCTTTAAAAATCAGTAATGATGTTTCCAGTTTAGGATTTTTGGCTTTTTTAATCAGTGCTGCACCCTACACAAACAGCCTTTAAAATACTTCTAATTAAAAAGTGCTGTATTTAGATATGAATCTTTAAAGGAATATTCCATTTCTAATTGAACCTGTCCTGAAATTTAATGTAGTATCAAAGTCTGCTGGATATTTTTGTTCTGTTTTCTGTTTGGTGTGGGGGTTTTTTTCTTCTTTAAATCTAAGTAAATGAGACACAAAGCAAGGTAGAAACCTGTCTCTTCTATCAAATACATGAGCAAGAAATGTGATCCTCATTCCTTAGTGTTAACTTGGGGAAGCAGCTGAAGTTTGTGGTTTCTCTACTGTGAGACCCAACAGGTTGAATACAGAGAAGACTGGTCTGAAATGCGCCGATTTTCAAATCAGCCTTTCTCTGTAGTTGAAGATCAGTAGCTGAAACAAGCCGGTCAGTGCTTCAGACCTGGGTATCACTGTTTTTCAGGTATGCTAAAGACAGGTTTCACACCACGACTGTAAATTGCCATACAGTGCTTTTAAATTGCCATAAAATTAACTGTATCTAGATTAAAAGACCACTAGCTACATCCACATTTGGGGGGTGGGGGTGAGTGTGTGGGTGTGTGGTGGTGGGGAAATGTACAATAAGAATTAATTCTTGGCTACATTCTTATAACTTATTAACTAATAATTATTGCAGTAATTGTTAGTTTCTCATGGTACAATGCGATGAAGGTCTAATAGAGGGCAGGAAAGCTAGCCTCATACAGCCAGGATGCTGCAAAAGCAGCCACTACTCTATTCATCAGACACACAGAGCATTAGATTTCTCTAAAGGTGCTCCAGAATTTTGCTTAGGACAAGATGTATAATTAGAAATCGGCAAAACCTTCATAAGCACAGTGCTGCAACACATGTGCCTTGTTTGTCTTAAACTACAGCTTTGTGACTGCTTGCTTGGAGCGGAGGTGTTACCCTCACAGTCTTTATGGAAAACATCCTTCTAGACCACCTTAGACCTTCAGGTGGTCTAACACCTGAAATATTTATGGCTAACAACCCTCTCCTTTTAACCAGCTTCCTTGTGTCATGAACGCGCTACTAACTTGAGAAGAAATTACTTCAGTGAAGATAACGGCTTCTGGCTTTTACTACACTGACCAGTAAAAAAGTAAATACTGCTGAAGTGTTGGGAGAGACGAACTCCAAGATTTCTGTAAAAAAAAGATGAAACACATAGCCAAGGAACAGATTTTCGTGAGGACTCAGCAAATGGTAAGATTTGTATGCAGAAACTGTATTTCTTTAAAGAATCAGGCTGATGACCTAATTACTTGTATGCACAATAATGGATGTATTGCAGCAATTAAGGAACCACTTTTCCAACAACCACACCGTGGATGCTTAGCTCCTGTAAAGTGGTAGGGAAAGGCTGCTGCGTGTGGTGACTTCCATTTCTCACCAGTGCATGTCAGTGCACTTTCACCTTACAGACAGGGTTTCCTATCTGGCTGCTCATCTGGGAACTGAGAGGAGGAAACTCATCCATCCAATTCCTGTTAGAAAAAATACAAAGCAACAGGAAATAAGCAATAATTAATGTTTGAAGAGATTCTCCCTTAAAGCCAGTCTGTATTATTTTAAATACGGTGGGGGGTTTTCCTCAGAATAATATTAAAGACTAAAAACAAGGTGGAAAAGTACTTATTTAGGCTCACCAAATTAAGGAAGGGTTGCTCTTTGAAGAGTTTCCTGACAGGAACTAGGGAACCTTCATCTTCATATTAAAATACCACAAACTGTAAAAGCTGTCAAAGATTGATTGACAACTCCCTGCTTTTGGCAGCGATTTTTTCCCCATATCTAACTCAGTGTATCTTACCAGGTGTTCGCTTCAAACTCAATGTTTTTTGAAAGTTTCAGCTGAAATGGCTCAAGTCTTCTGTAGGGAAAATACACCACCTTAAATAAGCATTTTTCAGGTCCTCCAAAGGCTGAGAAGAATTTTTCCAAATACTGCTACTGCAGTTGAAAGAGGTCTCTGCTGGTCTGCACCAAAGCCATAGAAAGGCAAGGAGGAATTCCTGGCTCGGTACAAAAAAGCCTAAGGACACAAAGGAAAAGGGACTACAGGAAACTGAAGAGAGGAAGATGTGGAAGGTTAAGGGTCTCTGCAGCGCTCTCTGTGAGAGGAGAGAGTCAGAGGAGCAAGCAAAGACTAGCTGCAGAGCTGAGTGAGGTCTGTGCTGCCAGAATTTGGGCTTTATCAGGTAGTTCCTGAACTTCTGCTTTCCTCACCTGTAACTATCTGGGAAAACACCTATTATTCTCTTTTATTCCCTTTATGAAAGGTACCAGGCTTATTGCTCATGTTCTAGTTTGGATGATTATGGCTATGACTTCGAAAACACAAACTATTATATCCATAATAACTAAAACAGGAATGTTTTTAAGTGCTTCACACAGGAATAAAAGGCAAACCTGAAGTGCCTTTTGTGCCTGCATGACTTTAAAAAAGGGTATAAAATGTCCATAAGAAAAAAATCTTGCCATTTCTTGATTAAAAAAGACAAAAACAACAAAAAAAAACCCCAAAACAAACAGAACACACAGCTACCCCCAAAACCACCTCTCCTTCTAAGGTAACTGCTTGAATTTCTTTTCTGTGCTGTTAATGAGCATAACTATAGCTCTTACAAAACTTCTTATGCTCTCTGGAGCAGAGTGTTTCAGAGGGATAGGAGCAGAGCAGGTCATTCCCATCCAGCACTTCACAAAAGGGAAAAGGGGAAATTGGAGCACATGGACAGGCTACTCAAAGAGGACCGTAGATAACGGGTTGGCAACATACAGTTGGCTGCATCTGTAATTTGCTCCTGCTGTGCACAATCCTGAGCTCCAGAGCGTACTTTGGCACTGCAACAGGGTGTTAAGTGGCTGGATTCAGACCCTGCTAAGGAAAGAGAAAGCTCCTGAGCCGCAGCGCTGTGCCAAAGCACTTGGCGCAGCCGGGCGAGCCAAGCCAGCAATGTGAGTGCCCCACACTCTTATCTGCAGACCTCCACTTCTGCCTTGGCTGATTACTGGGCCCTTCAAATGAGAACTAGATAGGTAGCAAATAAAAATGAGGAACATAATTGAAAATACAGAAGAGGAAAGAGCAAATTAATCTTTCCCAGTCGTTGCCTTGGGGGTAAGCCAGGGATACTTAGTCCAGGCAGGGCTAATGCTGGAGAGGACACAGAGA
The DNA here is from genome assembly GCF_017639655.2 of Falco naumanni. Lineage (NCBI taxonomy): Eukaryota > Metazoa > Chordata > Aves > Falconiformes > Falconidae > Falco > Falco naumanni. The sequence goes on from NC_054061.1 coordinate 48,209,752, forward strand.
TTTCTGACTAAGTTACTAGTCAGCTCCTCTTTCCCTTCCTGTAGCCCATTCCAACTGGCTCACCTTCACTGACAGATGTAAAATACTTCTGGTCCACTTTGCAAGGGGACTGAGGGAACTCGAATATAAAGAATCAGCATAAACCTACTTGAAGAGAAACAGACACTGAAGCAGTAACTAGGCCACATTAACCAATGTGTCCTCCAAAATATGAAGGTATGAACCAGCATTTAGAAACCAATCATGGGCTAGCTAGATGGAAAAATATTTCACTAATATGAAAGCTACAAGAGATGCTATAATCTTTGATTACCCCTGAGGCCATAACAAACTCAGAAGGAAGAATATGAATTGCTGATTATTTTCTATGATGATAGAATCTGCAAAGTTGCTGATACTGCTTTTGTGCAGACTGACGGGTCCCTGGCTGTACCACTTCAACTTAATTTGAATCACGTAATGCTGCTTTCATTTCAGGACCAGGTAGAATGTGTTGGGAGTTCTGAGATTTTTTATTTTTTTTTTCTGGAAAGTATATATCCTTTATGGAGAGATGCACTCAGTGATCATTAAGTTTGCCTTGCAAGAGAAATCCTGGCTTTCAGCCACTTTAGCACATGCATCATGATAACCTTCCACGATGTGATCACGAAGTGTCCTTTCTTCACTCTGTACCCAAGACAGATGACATAAGACAAAGAATCAGGCAGACATAGAGAAGGAATGGTACAGAAGGTGAAACTGCATGGTAGAAGCCAACAAGTGCAGAACTCAAAACTGCATGACAATAAATGAACAATGGCAAGGGCAGTAATCTTAACTTTGATTTCCATCGACTTTATGTGCTAGACTTTGAAGTTTTTACAGATCTTTAGATGTAATCAGTATGCAAGATGTTACATGTTAAGGAATCATGAGAGTCATTTTAACATGCTAAAAAAGAGCTCTGCTTAAACAATACCTTTTTTGTACACATCCATTCCAAATTGGAAGCACCAATTTGGGAAGTTCCTATAATGCTGTCTCCCATTCTGCTATAAACAAGAGTATTTTAAATAAAACCAACCAGCCAAGAATTTGATTCAAGCTACGCATTTCAGACAAAGGGGTATGAGTAACTGAGCAAGAGATTTTAGAACTTGATGCCAGGACAAATATGATGTCAGCTTTGGATTTGCTACTGCAGCACTTCTGAGAGAGGGTTTTTCCTTCTATGCGGCAACTCAGGTTCAGGCTGTCACAGTCTGGTCATGTCTGTCCTGTTCTGACAAAAGTGTTTGCTGGTGCTGTGAAAAGCCCAGGAAAGAAGAGAGCGCCTATTCTGCAATACCTCTCCACTTGGAATCCTTCATTCTGCCTCTAGAAGATCCCTTTCTGGCTGATCTGCTGCAACAAAAAGGCACCCTTACTAAGGAATAAAGGCATGTATTCAAGGAGTTAGTGCAATAATTCCCGAATTAATTTCTCCTATATCATAAGCACATCCTATAGAACAAAGACAAATTTAATTGGGGCATGAATTGGTAAGTGCTATATATACATTCACAGCATTTTTAGAACAATTAATGGTTTCAGGAGTAACAGAAGGGAGGCATTTTAAACTAAATCACACCATTCTGTCAAGGAAATAAAATATACTTGAGGTAGGCATTTATTTTAAAAAGATCAGGGTCTGCTCAGTGCTTCATGTGAAAGTGACTGGAACTTTCACAAACAAAATAGGAACACTGATGTTTCATCTGGAGCATCACATATATTTTCAGAATTGAAAACTGTCAAAGTTAACTATATAAGAAAGGCTTTACCCCAGATTTTAAATATATTTCCATAAATATGAGAATTTATTTTGGAAACACTGTAGGGGGTGTTTTTTTAAACATGTTTGTAGTTAATATATTTTACCTTGGTTTTCCTGCCCTGGTAGTTACTGTATCAAGCTCCTAAGTAGAAACTTTTCTTTTTTCAGGCCACTGAAATCACCTGCTGGCAAAATTTAGAAAAATGTTTCCATATCTGACCGCCACTGAAAATGAACAAGTGGATCCAACGTTTCCTCCTGTTTCCACATTTCTTTTTGCTGCCTTCAGTGAACACACACAAGCATGCATGTAGCGCTGGCACGCACTGCAGTGTCCCCGCAGTCCTACCGAAGGCAAAGAGATTGAGTGCTGCATGCTGGAAGTTTCACTGTCTACAGTCCTTGACAAGTCCTCTTGTGAGTGAAGTGCATAGATTTCCTGATTGATCCATAAGGCAAATAATGGTGCTTTTTGGGGGGAAGGGAAAAACGGTTCTTCTAATACTTTGTTCCTGCACAAGATTATAGCACTTTGGATGATGCATACTTTATCGGTCAGCTGGATTTAGCTCACTCAAAATTATCTTCTGGAAAAAGCCTTTTTACAGACTTTTACATACTCCCCACACATGCACTTCAGAGTGACAAAAAAAAAAAATTATATATACACAAACATGGAAATCTACATTTGCAAAGCTTGTGCTACATTAGAAAGAAATTTCTTGACAGCTGGTGTTCACTGTGTCTGTCAGTAGATAACCATGAATGGTTTAGTTTTCCAATGAGCTTTAAAGTCCATTGTAAAAAACTGATAGGGAAAATCAATACCTGCAAGATAAATGGCAGTGTCTGTGAATTAGAAATACAGTAGTACTGAACTACGGTTCCTCAAAAAAAGAGAGCTTAAACATGCAGCATCTGTGGTGCATAACAGCATGATTTCGTATAACTATCAAGAATTCCAAGGGAGGAAACAGATATTGAGTCGACAATATTTGCCAATTACCCCAGGCCTCTTTTTTTTTTTTTTTTTAAACAAAACCCACAGAAGTTTGGAGAGGAGTGACAGGTGTGAAGAATAAACACTCTGGGAATTAGGCAAATGGAACGTAACCCAGATAAATGTAAGCTAGTGTACATAGGCAAAACCAGTCTAAATATCCAAATTAATCTGCCTCTAGAGGCTACAGCAACTCAGAAATTCAATAATACTGCAAGTATGCAAATAATGTTGGTTGACTTTACAGCTACAGCATCCCTAAAGATAAGGTTCTCCAAGTCTTTATGTATAGTTCCATGAAAAAGCTCACCCATAAAACCAGTGCAACTGGAAAGCAGACAAATCAGTAAAAAATAAAAAACTTGAATGTATTAGAAAGAGAATGGAAAATTAATATGAATTGCATCATGCCTAGAAGATGAGATGATGCAGTACTTTCTTGAAATTGTATTGAGTTTTGGCCCTGCACTTTAAACATACCTGGATTTTTTTCTATCTTTTATCTCTTTGTACACACACATGCACCCCCTGCAATCTGTACACATGCACATCCCCACAACTCTCATAAATACACAATTTTCACATACACATTTTGTAATGAATTAGTAATATTTGATACTATTTATAATAAACATTGGGCTGCTGACATCTGAAAGAAGCTGGCTGATACGTTACCTCATAACCATCCCACAGCACCGCATGCTGTAGCACAAGGCTTGTCAGCTAGATGTATTTGCAAGTCATGAAGAAAAAAATAAAGTTTTAACTTTAGACAGAAGGTGAGTTTGCGAAAGGAAACACTTGGCAGTGGTTCAGCAATCACCCCCTGGTGGTGATCACATTGCTTACCTTCCCATCCCCCCACCCCTCCAGCAATTACAGTGACAAGTGTGATGCTGCACAGTTCAGGCAATGGTCACATACGGACAGATCGTACTTGCTGACTTGGCAGAAATGACCCAGAGCCGTTTCCTTCCTGTTGCTATTAGCTTACTGTTTGCCAAGGCATTCCATGCTGAATTACCTCTGCAAATGGAAACCTGAGTGGCAACATGCAGAATACTGGTTTTGGTGTACTCAATGCATTTAAGATAACAATTAATTAAGTTCCACAGCAAAAACGCATTTTGGTAACATTCAGAACCATTTTACAAGCTGTTGAAGAAGTGAGAACTACAGAAAAGAGTACTTTTATAATTGCTGCTCTGATAAACATGGAGAACTACAGAAGCAATGAGCATTATTTTGGCAATGGTATTTTTTTTTGCAAAAAACTAAAATGCTTTACCATAGACTAGAAGTAGCAGTTTCACATTTTTCACATGGACTGACTGCTCAATTTTAAACTTTATTGATATTATACAGAATTAACAAGATCCTCCAATTGCTTCACTGGCTGTAATAGACCTAGCTTGAATAATGTCAGTGGAGGATCTAGGTTTTACCTGTTGATGTTTTTCCATTTTGCTTTTTTCTTTCTTACAGCACATGGAAACGCACATACCCAGGCAAATACTCAAAATGATTCTACTGCTCATCAATTCTCTAGTATGGGGTTTGTTTGGTTTGTTTTTTTTTTTTTTTTCAGTGTGCAAACACCACCCCAACAGACCAAGTTAAAAAAGGACCAGCCCTGTTCACAATAAGGCTGGGTACCACTCCAAGCCTTTCGCACAAGGGAGCAGCAGCCACCACAGCACAGACATAAAGGGTTCTCTAGAACTGTGTCAGCAATGCGCTGTTTTAAGGCAGCTTCAATACTGGATATTAGAACAGTCTTGGAAAGCATACACTGAAACTAAATGTGGAAACACCTTTACTTACTGTGTTAAAATTTGGGAAGAATCCAACAGCAGAGCTGCTGTCCACAGGGAAGGACATAAAGGGTTTGATATCCAGGGAAGGCTGCATCATCAAGGTAGGTGTGCGCACAAGGGTGGGAAGTGTAGTAGCGCCTGCCAAGAGCAAACAAAACCAGGAATTCATAGTATTCCCCTTTCCACATCACACACAGTATAGCTGACACAACTGCCAAGATAAAAAAATAATACAGGGAGGTAATAAAGTGGCTCTGTATAAGTTAATATCATTAAAAGAAACCTACTTCCACATAATACATATGAGGCAGAGTATTTCCCTATGGCCAGCCACAGATGCTGAAGAGGACACATATGGTATATAAATCACACTGGCAGGTAGAATAAATCCTTTCTAAAGCTGAAAAATTCTCCTGTGCCAAAAAGGCCAGGTTGGGCGCTCATGAAAGTCAGATGCTTTTGCAGTTCATGGTTGCCTATCAGATCAGCTAGCACACACAATACATGCAAGCTGAAATCCAGAGATTTGTTTCCAAATAGTGAGCTGCATGTTATTTTTCCCTTTTCTGACAGTAACTATTAGGTACCGCACAAACATCATTTTACCTAACATTTAAAAAAAATGCTTTCTGTTCTACAGTGCAAGGCAAACAAAAGAAAAAAAAAACCACCAACAATTAAATAATCAGCTAACACATAAACGAACACAACTCTTACATGCAATGCAAACTAGCATTTTCTTAAATGGAGCCCAGACCTTTCTCTCCAAATAACAGCTTTCCAGAAATCTACATGCTGAAGTTCTTTCTATATACAGCTGAGAATCATTCCCCAAGCAAGACTCCAAAGGAATAGGAAGGCACAGATGTCCAAATATTCATTTTTAAGTAGCTATCTGCGCTATTCACACAATAGTGTCTAGTACACAGCTTCCAGCTATGCCTGTGAGAGTACTTTTTTTCCTGAAATCATACAAAATAGATTTCAAAATAAATTTATCTCATTGAAATAAAAAAAAAATGCAAAAAAAAGTTTCAGTTTCTCCTTCCAGGGTTGAATAAATAATTCAACAATGACTGGAGCAGGCACTGGAACACAAGTGTCCCACACCTCTAAAGGAGGGTGAGTCACTCTCTGCCTCTCCTACCTCTGCCAGAATTTCTCCATAATTACCTCCTTCTCCCACTCACTGATGGTCAGCACATCAGCTGGGAGCATAACAGTCCTCTTAGGAGCTTCTCCGGTCTCAAGCAGAGCTGACACAATACCTAAGCTTTTTCTCACATTAGTCATCTGAGCTCTTTAAACCCAGTCAGGAATGTGGGGGAAAAAAAGAGGGCAGGGAAAGGAAACAATTTTCCCTCTTTTCTCCCATAAAATCGAATCACTTGCATCTACTTGCAGGATGCCAGGCAATCCATATGGGCTGCCTGAGTACCAGTCTTCCATTAAGGGATCTCCCTTTCTCCCTGTTAAGGCCACACAAAATTGAAGGCAGAGTAGAATTTTTCCTCCTTTTCATCTCATCAACCTGCCTCCACAGGCACAATTTCAAAACCATCTTACAGTATTCAAGAGGAAAGCTGAGCTCAGAAGCCAGATGGGGCTGCATGGATTTTTTGGATGACCAAACACTGATAACTAGCCCTGAGCTCAAATTTTGTAGATGCTGGAGAGACAGTCATTTCGATCACAGCTGCAGCACAGTAAACATTATATTATGGCCTAGCAGATAAATACCAGGCTGTAATTTATTCTCTGTTTCTTCTATAGGAAAAGTGTGATGCTTGCACAAAGACGGGTCATTGACAACTATGGAGAGAGAATTGTTTAACACCGTCCCAACTGAGCTGCACAACTTGAAAGGAAAAATATGCTTGAGAGACTTCCCCAGAATATTTTCTCCCCTCAACACTTTCATAAATGTAAGGTTTGTTTCTGCATAAGCCCATGAAATTAATTGACAGTTGTACTTAATTAACTGTAAGTCAAAGCTTAATCAAGTGGAGTCACAAATGTCAAAAAGCTAAAGGCTAACATGCCTATGGTTACTTCTTCACATCCATAATGAAAAAAATGCAGCACCAGGAAAACAGTGCGTCAGAGGATTTATCCAAAGAAAATATCTTCAACTGCAAAAATGACAATTATTTCTACTAGCTGGTTCTGAAACAGTAGATTTACATAATTTGGATTTCAGAGTTGTATTCAAACACCAGATATGTTGTATTCAATTACCTGAGGCCCATAAAGTGCCATCATCAATCTAACTTCCAGAAGTTTCTCTTTGAAGTTCATAAGCAATTACAGATCCATGAAGTTAATAGAGCTGTCCTCTCTTTACATATACATACTTCAATGAAGCTAGCTATGATTACATATTTTAACAAAACTTTACAGAAAAAAAAAATAACAGAGTAGAACTAAAACTGTGACTGACTTAAAACCAGAGTTAAGCTACATTTCTGGTGTTGTCTTTAACCGAGGTATAGAAAGCATTTAGCATAAAAGTTTTAAAAATCAAAAAACAGTTAGCATCCCCTTGCAAACAATGCACTTCTTTGTACTCCTTGGCTGAGTACAGATAATTTCATGCTACAAAGACATTTGAAATCTACCTGCAGTTTTGCAGTCCATGGTCTTTCTGCTGCCAGAGTAATTATATGAACAGTAGACTAGGACACATTTGGAGTCCGTACAGAATAGAAAACATACACACCTACCAGATTGATCAGTGGAGGCATCAATAATAACAAATTTCTTCACTTCTCTTCACCAGTTTACTACTGCAACTATTGCCAATCAAATACCAGTGACCCTGTTTGACTGAAGTCTGATTTTTAGACCCACTTTTTGAGGGCCTCTGGAAGAACAATCAGATAAAGACGACCTAAACTACAGGTGGAAGCACTTCAGGATAAAATCATCAAATGAGACAGAAAAGGGCACAGTTTTACACTGGCATTGCTCCCAAAGGTCAAACAGATTCTCACCATCACTTCACCAAATCTGTATGCAAACCTGAGCTAAGCAGGAATACTGGCACAAGAAAGATGTAACTGACAAGCTTCATTATCTTCATAAATCTAACAGATGTTTACCATTTCATTAGCATTTTAATGATAAAGACAACTTACCATGTCAAACACAGATTGTTTTAAACTACTGGCATAAATATAACTGATCGTTCTTGTAAATTCATCTGCTCATTTCAGCTTCATAATTTTTAAGCAGTATTTTACCTTTGTAACTTCAATTTTAACTCCCACAGCAGGAGTTACCTACGTACTGGAGATGCAAGCAGCAGAGAGACTTTGCCAAAAGGCACTGATCTTCACTGGCTCCTTCATCCTTTTCTAAAAGGCTTCACTCACACTCCAACGCACCGAGACTCCGATGTTTTTGCAAAAATTATGAAAGACTGCAATCTTTATCCAAACTTGCTCTGTCTCTAGCAAAAAAGGCATATAATTAATAGATTAGGCAGTGAAAGTGATGTTTTGGGGAAGCAATTAGAAAGCCTTGCATCGGTCACTCCTGTGGCAAGACGAGCCCCAGGGGCAGTGAAACACGCTTTACCCAGGTGCCAGGGAGGGGACAGACAGACGGCACAGGCACTGGAGGAGCCTCTGCCAACTACCCCCTGCAGCTCTTTTACAGCTTCACAGAAAAGCTGCAGAAGCCAAGACTGGCAAGGTCACAGTTTTGGCAGAGGCAATCACAGTTAACTTTGGCCATGGTTATCGGTCACTGCTCATCTTTCTCAAGTGACAGCAGTGTCAAGTTCAGTCAAATCTATGCACACTATTTCTCACTCTCTACCTCCCGAGAATAATTTGTGGAAGTATTACTTCTATGATTTTCTTCCTATATGCTTTTATATATCACTAACAAAAAAAAAAAAAAAAAGGTCTAATATATGCACATTATTTCCATTGATCTGGGTCAGTATGAGACCATTACATAAAAAAACAAATTCCATTAGAAAACTTACTCATCTAAAACGCATTTTGTGAACAACTTGAGCATACTTAAAGAAATTAATTACCTTCCAGACTTGAAAGTATGTTCTTCCAAAGTATTCATTAAAGACAACTATAGAGAAATCTACAGCCATACTCAAGTCTCTCCCCCTTTTTGTATTACCTACAGATGTTACTACAATGTTTTAATCCTCTGATCCAAGGAAGCAGTCCACACTCAGAACAAGAGCAGTGAAAGAGTAATTGAAGTGCCATCAGAACTGAATAAAAGTATCCAGCTGATAAATTTCTGTGAACTGGCCAATCTACATCCACCTCAAACTGCACATGGTTGCCTTTGTTTTAACTTGTGCCATGGACAGTATTTGGGAAAAATTCAGAGGGACACTGAGTTAGTTATTCACACCCAACACTACTTCGGCACATTACGCCGAGAGTTTTCAGTTTATGGACAAGCCGTGCTGGCTTTTTCACTTCTGAATTACCTGACCATTTTCAACTATGAGAAACCTTTATTTCTACCCCAGTGTTGAGTAGTCTCATCTGGCCAGTGAAGGGTAGCAATGTAACTGATGAGATAGGTCAGTTCTGGGCTTTCTCCCCCCTTGACCTCTTTAGCACAGCATTTTTCAGATGCTGCTTGAGCCAAGAGTATCCCCTTCAAGGGTGGATGACAAGTTGCCCCTTTCATTTTGCCCACGTTGGCTGAATTCATTATGGACTGTAACCACACCATGCACAGCCACTCTGCCTTCAGACCTCACATTGCCGTCTCCATTTACAGCATTTTCCTTCAGAACTCCAGAAGATGGAAGCCCAGACAGGACATAGTTGAAACAGCTCCCTGGAAGGATTCTGAGATAATTCTGCATGCATTCATCTATAAGCTTTGTCTGGGACCCTACAGGTTCAGTAGAGTTAATTAATTTGTCAGTGGAAGTTTTGAACATTGTCAGAAATATTTACTTCAGCACATGGCTCAGAAAACATTTTATGAACAGGTTAGAGCCAGAGGTAGTAGCTAGGCTTTCATACTGAATAAAAATCTCTTCAGCTCTACTGCCAATGCCTTGCAAAAAACTAAAAACCCAAAAAGCTCACCACCACCAAAAAAAGCACAAGAATTTCCTACACTTACTTCTAGCAACTTTATGGGAAGATTGGTACAACGAAATTTATGTTTATATAAAAAAACCCACAAACCAGCTAACTACAGAAATGCATGCCATTAAAAAATAGCTTTCTTCCCTTATATCTGATGCCTCCATTGCATCATGCCCCAGATCTATCTCCCTTCACTACAGTTTCTTTCCCCCCACAAATGACAGGTAAGACTAAATCACTCATAAGTCACTATGTTTTATAGTTTAGGTATTTAGATCTTTCCCAAGACTTAATATAAATATTAGTCTTCTTTTCCTTCTCAGTATAATCAGTTTACAGGAGTCAGAAATTTTCTAATTTTGCCTGTTTAGTTACAGCTATACATGGGCATTAGAGAATGTCATGTGTTTCTGTTTATGCCTAACAAACTGCTAAAACCAAGTTAAGCCCAAGTGAAATAATTCTGAGTTTCTGAACAGCACATGTTGATTATCAAAATGCTTAAGGAAAAAGCTATTCTGGAAGTACTCCATTAATAATACTCATGAAGGGGAACCTTACGACATTCACATTCTCCCCTCTTAAATAAGAAGCCATGTGAATATATACAGCATTTTAGTAGATTCCCCCACCCCAGGATTCAGTTAGCAGAAGAAACATCGCTTCCTTATAATACAGTATTATGATAAATGAGACTTATGACACCCATAGGGATTCCAGTCTGTCAAAAGTAAAGTAGTCAAGGAGAGATAAGACCATTACTTCAACAGATTTTCCCAGCTGGTGAATTAACATGATCCTAAGAGATATCTCACTATCCAGGCAACTTATTTTTAAAAATAACTTGAAGCAGAAGCCCAGCATATATGAGATATGGCACAGCCCCCAGCTGACAACAGGAAAAATGCTAACAACCTCTCTGCCTCCAGGGCACTCTACAAACTCACTAATGAATGAGGATGCAGCTCCTTTGAGAGCTTATATGATTACCATCCGAGCTACTGATACACACGCATCTTTTAAAACTTGGATAGTGCACTGAATTCATGTCTCAAACATTATTCAGATGTCAATGGAGCAATCACACCTCCCACCAACTTATTAATGGATTTAAAAAGCACAAGCCATAGACGTCCATCCATGTTTGGTAAATAAAAACATGTAAATCCTCAAAAGATGCAGGTTGTTTCAGAAGCCACAAGGCAAGGCAGCAAGAACTGGTGTAGAGCTTATGGCTACTCAACAGCACTAGCAAGAACCACTCTGTGTAACACTCATAACACAAGTGGTGAGAAACCATTGGTCCAGGTCTAGCCTACCATAGCAACATGTGGATACAAAATGACATGCCAAATATTTTGCACTCCATTCTGAATTTAATTTTTCAGTAGATGTTTCAGCAAACCCAGAGGCATTTGATGCAACTTCACTGCAACATACAAATTATCTGTATGTAATAGTTTAAGCTCTTCGTGCTCAAGAATGACTTCTCTAAAAAACATGTCAGATTATGAAAATTATCTCCCTACAAATGAAAATAATTTCCAGTATGCTTGAGCACGAAGTTAGTATTTCCATTATTAACCAAAGAGAAATAAATTTTCTGTGAAGACATGCTAACAGAATTCCGTATTGTCTTTTTGTATAAAATGAGATATCATGAAATGAAGTATTTCTACATTTCAAATACATGTAGGATTCCACCAACTAGGTCAATACCAAAAATAAATTGAAATCTGGTGTTGCTGAAATGAATGGAAGCTCTGCCATTTAATCAATCCAAAAAGGCAACCACCACTTACCTAATATTGATAATCATTTATAGCTCATTTACAATTAGAAGTATAGCTATATATTGCATGTATTTCACAAGAATTCTAAAAATAAAAACTTAAACCTACTTGTACTTACAAGTAAGCAAATCTTCATTAGATCAGACCCTTCATCATCAAAGTATTAGGGGCAGACTTGGAATTACTTTTAACTTCTATGAATTGTAATATTCTTCTATCTAATTGTTTTCCATCTCCAATGTCTTATGATTGAAGGGTGTTAATTTCAAAAAATAAAAATGTAGACTACAGAGCACAAATACTATGCATTACTTGATATGAAGGCAATCATGGAAAAGCTGATATTGAGAATCTCTATTATAATAATATTAATAACCAAGAGACCTGTGTCAATATTTATTTTTCTAATCTCTACATTTAGTACATCAAAATCTAGGAGAACAAATTATGGATGTACCTGTTGGGGGGAAGGGCAATGGGAGGGTGAAGGCATAACAATAGGAAACTGAAATTTCAGTATTTCAGAGACTAATACATCAAAACATTAATCAAGAAAAATCTCATTCTCCTGCAGCTGTACTGCATTACTAATAGTTTGCAATAACAACAGGAATCCCTGTAGGTTCTGTATAGAAGATACCAGAACAGATGGAGTGGGAAGAGAAGTCCAATAATTAGAAGTGGAACAGATTATCTTGCATTTTCCTTAAATAACTGTGTTACAATTGCCTGATCAAAACATTTGGAAGAGCCCTGTCCTTCCCTGATTTGCAGAACGTATGATTCACACTCCTGTCCTCTTTCTCCTTTAGCCACCACTCTTGTGTTCTTGCAGCTGAGAAAGGACTTGCACACCTGCACAACGGACAGCCTAAATTTTACAGGAATTGTGCTACACATTTTTTTTCAGTATGTATATTCCCAAGTCAAGTGAACTCCAGAAATACTATACTACTATCAAAGCACATTTGTTAGTGCTAGCTCCTTATCAAGTGTAAGCAATTAAATAAATTTCGGAATATCCTTCACTATATTTAGAAGAAATATGCTGTCTACATCACAACTGCTATTTGTTGTTATCTATAGGTAACATGGAAATATCTGTCATTAGTTTCTTAAAGAGCTAATTCTCTAGACTTCTAAAGCAACCAAGAGAATCTATCTGACTGGAAAGCAGCAGCACATTATAGCTTAATACCATCAAGCTCAGTAAGTTGTATTTTATTCTAATCAAACAGTGACAAACTATTAAAATGCAATGCTCCTGCCTGCATTAAAGTCAGCTGGAGCTTTGCAGTCTATCCCAGTTTCTTGTTCTTAGAATCTCCTGGCTTGCTCAAGCCTCTGCCTCTGGTATCCACAGCCTGAGTGAACAGCTCTGCCTCCTCCTCTGTTCTTATCTGCTTCTAGGAAACACTGCTTTGAGTTGGTTTTGCTTTGACATTTGCAAAGTATGACAGAAGAAACAGCTGCATCCTTTTCAGCTCTCTATTCTCTTGCCATCTGCACTACTGGGGATCTTTTTGAAATCCTCAGAATCCTTTTTCTTGATTTATTTAAACCAGGCCCTCCCTTGGCTTTTTTATTCTCCCAACACAAAGGCACAGTGAGAGAGGGGGGGTGTTTGCTTTCCTTCTGACACCCTTAACTAAAAATATGACATCACCACGTGCCTGCTGAAGTCATAATCTTGTCCAGCACATGGTGCAACTTCCATGCCAGTCTGATTTAACACAATGTTTCATTACAAACTGAATCTCCCCTATGAAGGAAGAGGAGCAAAAAATCCCAATTTACATTACATTGGAAGTTTTACAGTCTGGGGGATGGGACTTGGTTGCAGTTAGCTTTTTAGAGAGTCTGTTATCACTTCACCTCTCATATAACATGATGCTTCTCAAAATCCAGCTCTTGCCCTGAATTCTGTCACCACTGAGCTCATCATCTAACCCTCAGCGAGCCTCAGCACAGACTTTCTCTCAGGAGCTACTGAGTTGCTATTCACAAACACCAATCAATTCTGGCACCAGGAATGCTGCTGGGTGACTCTTGTTATTAGTTGGTCAAAACCATTATGCTTTAACTTTTACATGTGGGGGATCCTTGCTCCTTATTCCACTTCAGTACTCCAAGACACCAGCTTGGCAATGCTGTGTACAAAGGTAATAGGGGTCTAGACCTATATGCATCCTCACAAATGTGTCCAATCACTTAAGCATATTAGACAATTTCCAACTTTCCTAAAAGTCATCAAATTTCATGCCTCATTGGCTTTTCTCATGTTACACAATCATCTACAGAAAATACAGTTACTCAAGTTACTTCTTGTTTTTGTAAGTTCTTCTATTGGTATTACTCCCTAAATATCCTTCAGATAAAAGATGTCAACAGCAGCTAATTTAGGTTGTTGAAAGTAGTCTATTAAAACTATCTGCAATAGAAAACAAGATCTTTACTGAATGAAATCTAGTTTTCCTTCCAATGAAAATTTCCAATTTTCCAGTAATTTCAAAAGTAGTCTGAACATCCAGTTGACCCCCCTTTTCCACCCAAAAGGCCACAATTTCAGTCACAATCTTTCCCTTAGGTGCTATTATTTGCATAGCTAGATACATGTTTTTAGAACCACTATCCTTCTGTTTAGAAATAAGAAACAGTGAGACAGGGAAGAAAGGCAGATTTAAAAACCTTAACACTGTTGATGTAGCCTACATTCCACACTGAATTTAACTGCTCTGCCATGGCACAGGGCATGCAGCATACAAGCACCTGTCCAAAAGAGGTCAAACATGTAAAGGTAGTGGGCAGATGCAGTTTAAGTCTAACACATGCAGTTTAAGTCCAAGTGATACAACCTTTTTTCTAAGACTGCTCTACGGAAGGAATTCCTAGATGGCTCAGAAGTAGTTTAAAGAAATAAAGAACTATTTCATAATCTCCTAGTTAATGCTACAGAAAAGTTCCTCTGTCCAAACTTCTCTAATTCTTCCTTGTACTCTATCTGCTGCCCCTAACTAAAGCAACAAGAATGTCTTTGTAGGGTTTCAGCTTTCTCCTAATCAAATGCTATACTATTCTCCTTCTTTTCAGAGCCCTCACTCATAAAAGTCACAGCAAGAGACAAGTCAGAGCTCCGTTTCTCAAGCTTTCCAAGTCACTAGCATGCCCTGTTGTATTGTACCTGGAAACACAAAAAAGCACAGAGACCCCACCGCACTCCAGAACGCAGGAGCCAGACTCAGCACTTCTTTCACCTAAAAATACAGATGAAGATACTTTAACCTGGCTGTGAAACAAGCACAAGAGTCGCATTTCTGACCAAAGTTCTTTAGGCCATTTAGAAATTGAAGACTGATAAAAGTTCACCAGTGCCTTATAATACTCATAAGCTGCAGAGGTTTTTGCTATGACCACACAACCACGAATCATTTTAGCAAAGCAAAAGCATAATAAACCACAGACCACGTAGTCCCATAAAGGCTTCCCACTATTAATCAGTCCCACAATGCTTACCTTAGTTGCTAACGTTACAATCCACTTTCTCTTCAGCTTTTAAACATACACATAGAATAAGACTCAGAGAGAAATAATCCTTTCATTTCAACATGGTGCTTTTGTGATGCTGGATGCTATGAGGCAGTGGGCAACCAGCAAGCCTGAACAAATCCGGACTGTTGTAATTGTGTGCTTAGCTTTAATTACCCTTGAGGAGAGCATTTGCAACTTGACTCCTTGGCAACACCAGATCAAATATAACTTAAAAGACTGATAAACTCTGTTTCAATGGCATTTCCCCTGCTATTATTCTTAGAATTAAACTTAAGGGGTTACTAACTAGCTGGCTGCTACAGAGCTTCATTGAAAATAACTTTTGGAAAAAAAGAGAAAAAAAAAAGTAATGGTACCTGCTTGAATTTTTTAGTAAGTTCATAAAAGAGGTCCTCAGAGCACAGGGTGAGGTCATGACATTCAGAAGATCAAAGTCCACAAATGCTGGCTCTCCTGAATTAAGGTGCACTGCTTTAGTTATTCTCAAAGTCAGGATTGATGAATAAGAACTTGAAAATTTATAAAACTATAATACATGCTATCTACCCTCTATTACAGAGGGAGGAATGAAGGCAATAGATTTCAAATTAACAGACCTGTTAGCACAGATCAACGCACTCATGATCTTACTGAACATCAACTAAACACTGGTATGTGACCAGAAACCTTATTCCGCTTTAAGGTCCAGTAGTGCACCAGCGCTGCCAGGGCTGGACCATAAATACTTTTGATGCTGTTATGCTTTCAAAGATTGCACAACATGAAGCTGGGTAACCCTACCCCTCGCTATATTCAGAGAGAGAGACCAAAACACAAAAAGCAGTATATAACAATGTTTCGGTTAAATTACACTGAGATTGGACCAAAGAAAAAATTTTTTTTTAAGAAAACATTCAAACTGACTTTTAACAAGACTTCAGCTAGTATAAGCCTTTCAGAAAAAGCCACCTTTCATGTCCCAGAGACTAATTAATATCACTTTAATATGATTTCATAAATTAACTAAACACTATACTGAAAATAAAGAGAAATAAGCAGAAGGTGAGAGCTGATTTTAAAAAACCCACATGAAAGCGTTTTTATGAAATGTGCCATGCAGCCTGCATCTACTTTCCATGACCACACTGGGAGCAGGCTGGGCAGCCCCACCACCCCTCCGTTCTCAACACTCCCCTTGAGCCAGTGCAAGGAGTCAGACCAGCTGGAAACAAAGCAGCAACAAACCAACAAAAAAAAAATTTGCTTTCCACCAGACCACTGAGCTGGTCAAGCTGAACTCGTGGTCATGAAACAAAATACCGAGATGGGGCAGCTGAAAAAAAACACCTTTGTGAGTGCTGATGCTTCTTATTCTCACCCAGATTCACTAGCCCTCATCTTTCTTGCAGTGTAGCAGACAAATTTCATGCCTGCCACGTTATGTTTCTGGTTACATCTCTCAGGATGGTATCAGTCTTAGTTGGCAACACAGCAGCGTTAACTCACATTCAGCTTGTGATACACAGCAATCCTTTCCCGCATTCGCAGAGCAGCGATTCCTGCTTATGTGTTGCATTGGTTATTACACAGCTCCTGTCTTCCTTCGTATGCTTTGGCATAATTCATTTGTCCCTTTCTTCAAAGGGAAGATCATCTATTAGTTGTTAAACTCAGTTTGTTCTTTCTTCTCTTTTAAAAACACTGTGACCCCCTCTGCTCTCCTATTGCTCTGGGACTTCACCTTCTCTTCACAAGTGGTAACAGCTCTGGTATTTCCATCCCTGCGAGTATCCTTGTGTTATATTTGTCAGAATCAGCATTTTGGAGACTATAGTTCATCAGGACAGTTTGACCTCTTCTTACAGGTTTTAGTTATTTATATTGAAGACTGTCACATTAAACAATTGATCTTTCTAATGAAAAATAACGCAAAAATGACACCATGCAACCCAAACTTCTTGGCATCCTCTGACATTCACAGAATAACAATCCACCTTTTCCTTTAGTATTCTGTAAGTATTGTATGTGCACTTACAGAAAGATTTCTTAAAGTTTGATGCTTATTTCAAGCTCATTTTATTTTCTTGTCCTACACATTCACATCACCCTTTCTTCACCATCCTTAGTAACTTAAACTACTTCCCACTTCCCACCTATACATATAGTCCTTGTGCTTGAATCCATAGTTGAGTCAAATTATCCTTGCCACACATCCTGTCCCTCCTCTGCCATGGGACAGTCTGCAGTTGTGCTGTTACTAGGGTCTCTCTAAAAGAACTTCCAAACCCTACAGTACGCTTGATTAAAGAATATCCTGGTAAGGGTATCTTAAAGAAAAAATCTGCTCAATCGTCTTCTCAAAATTATTTTCACTACTGGTTGTTTGGTGTACTACAACATAGTAGCATCATGCTGCATAACTTAAAAATCAGGCAAGATGGCTATTCTGTTACTATTTCTATTAAGAAGCAACTCCCTCTCCCTCCTAATAAATATCCTTTGCACTATCTTAAAAATGTGTAATATTTCACTCTGATCTTAAAAGCAATAATCTTAATACTTAACATTTAGTATCCTAAACGCTATTTTAAAGATTTATCTAAGCAGCATACAGGCTTCAGCCTGCCTCTTGGAACAGGCAGGCAGATGTATTTCACTTTCTAAATCCCTGGTTATATACACTAAGGTAAATAACTGAGCCTATCATTCTGAGAAGTAAGAATGAAGCAATGGACATTTCACATTTTTTTTCCTCTGTCCTGATTCCTGTTTTAAGAATGAGCTTAAATTCTCAGTCATTGGGCTTTAAATTAATGTTCAAACATTTTTCTTAATTCTCTCAAGAGTACCAGGCACATTTAACCTCACTTCATACTTAGCAATTGGTAAGACTGAAGTAAAAGAGGCTTTTCTGATTGAAAGGCAATACACATTTTATAGAAAACATATGGTATGAAATGTGGCTTTATATCTAAACTTCTCAAAACTTCACAATGCCAGATGAAACTACATAATTCAAAGGAAGGCAAAGAAAGGGTGTTTTGTTTTTGTGAGGTGGAAAGAACGGCCAAAAGGCACCAATGCTATTACAAAGACATGGCTTCCTCCCGCTCGTGATGTGTCTAGCAGCTGTAATGCCCCTGACTGCAACAGGGAAAGTAAAAACTCTGAAATGCAACCCAGATTACTGGAGAGAGAATTATTCATGTATGATTTTGAAATCACAGTTAAAGGCATTTTATAAGAGTATACAAAGAAATCTTAAGACTGTTTCTAGAGTATACCCCTGCTTTTCCCTTTTATTTGCATATATTTGCAAAATGACGGGAAGCAAGACTGCTTTTAAAAACATGAGGCCTAGAGGTATGATGCGTGATGTACAAAACTCCAGGAAATGGTCCAAACTTGGATCTGTTATCCTGGTGCAAATCTGTCATCATTCCTTTTAAGTCTGCAGAATCACTAGGATTAACAGCAGTACAAGTGTGAAATTTGGCCGATTAACTTCAGCAGGAGGAGTTCTGTGCAGAGAGAACAGCTGCCGGGTCAGGTGCTATAGCTAGCATGTCTCAACACAAAGCAGTAGTAAGAGGAGGTGCTATGGCAGCACAGTTTCGTGTTTTTGCTTTGATGCTACATGAACAGAAACTGGTACATGTTGACTAACAGTTCTTGAACTGCTGCACAGAGAAATGCAGCGAAGACATGAAATACATGAACACCAAATGGAAACAAGCAAACAATTATGATGTTACACAGACAGCAGCATTTGTAGGAGGAGGACCACAGCAAGCAAGTCACGCAGAATGACTTGCAGTCCAGGGAGAGGATCACAGCATACCCACTCCATTACCTATTAACACATACTCTGGACTACACATAGCAGCTCTCCTATTTCTGTGCAAACATCCTGAATCATAACATCTCCTTGCATAAATAGTTGCTACAGTAGCATGCTAAATTTGGCAATAGAAGGTTGCAAAGACAGGGATGAAAGACTGGCTCCTTAGTTAAGGTCAAGGCTTACACATTCCTGTGGATACAGCAGTCATGGTTTCATAGGTAAGCATGCATCCCAGCATGGATTTAAAATATGGCATGTATTTCTGCAACAGATACAGCCTTTCAGAGCAAAACTATACTCCAGAAAATACTCACTGCTGCATAACCTAAGGACTCTAACCAAAGTCCCTAATTCAGGAGCTGAAGTTCCTTAAGCAGGTGATTAAAGCTCTGAACTTGCATTTTGCAGTTGCAGTTCAGTCATCTACAGAAGGAGCCCGCATTTTTAACATGGTCACTTACAACAGACAGCATAAACAATCTCCCTCCACCTCCACTGGATGTACCTACACCCTTGGAATTTCTGTGTTGTTTTTCCAGAATTTTCAAACCATTCTCTGGAAATATTTGATATTTGAGTCTGGGTGAACCTTGTCTGTAACTACAGTATATGTCTGCCAGCACAGGAGAAGGTCAGGCAACTGAACTCACCATTAACTTACTTTTATGCACTTCGATCAGGAAGATGTATGATGACCTTAGCTGCTTCCAAATGATAAATTCCTTAGGTATTTAAAAAAATGTAGTCAGAGTAGAGAATGGAACAGGAAGAAGTCTAATAAGGTCATTTGCCACTAGTAGAATGTTTGCATTAAAAAGAAAAATACATGTAAAGTATTCTAAATCCACCCCTTAGAGATGTGATGTATTAAGGTTTTGGGTTTTTTAATTTAAGGTCCATTTCACCACAAGTTTTGCAACGACAGTTTTTATCTTACAAGTTTTTGCCAACACAGAAGTTCAGGCTTCTACAACACCTTTTTACCAGGATGCGAACTTCGAACATCTTCTATGAAACACTCCTGAAAGTTTCACACACACACACAAAAAAAAAAAAAAAAAAAGGTGTGTAAAGTGAAATTTAATGCTCCAATGTCTTTTCTATTATACAAGAACAGAAATGCATGTCACATTTTAAATGCTTTATGGAACACACATTTAAATAGAATACCATGACTGATACATCGATTTAAATAATAAAAAAAAAAGGCAGTTGCATCTTTAGACAACAATGGAGCCAGAATAGAAAACAGCCATAAACATTTTCTTCTTCCCAGATTTAACAGAATTGCTTGCAACAAATGAACTCCAGAAGAGCCATCATTCTACATGAAAAAAAAGAATAGAGGAAATATGTCTTGAACACAAACTGAGTAGTAGTCATCCTATGGTATGAGATATCACCTGCAGCACAGTATTTCATTTTTGGTATCCATGATGAAGGATAGGAAAAAATAAGATGGGAATAAGACTGCCTGAATTTGAGTCTGTAAACCTCTGTGCCTACAAGAACAGAGGTTTAGACAAGATGAGCCCTGCCCAGTAGTTCTATTTCTGTATGTGCACATTCAAACAAAACAGCTGTGACAACATGTAAATCAATCTAAGACCAACTGGTCTTTGTATGTTGGGCTAGGTATAGATTATTGATTGATCAATCAATCCATGAGGGAGTAGTACAGAGTTAAAATAAGTCTTCAGCAAAAACTACAGAAAATAAAAATGTCTGGATATTCTGTCTAAAAAGGTCTTCAAAGATGACCTCAATCATACAGCAAGAAATATGAAAAAAAGATTTAAATAGTACAAACGTTTGATGTGTTTCCAAATAATATTTGAGTTGCAAGAGCAAGGGACTGACCTGCCAGAGTAGCAATATAAGGTGAAGAAGGAAAAAGCCCAGTTCCCTCTTCTGCATAAAACCATCATGCCTAATAACCTCGCCATGTTACGGCATGAGGCAAAAAGCTCAAGGTATCAATGCATCCCTTATATGAAGCAAGGACTTATCAGTCCCTGTCTGACAAAGCTTATAGTGCTGAGCAGCAGTTACCTTTTAACTCAAGAAGGATTTACAAAACTGAAGAGACTGAGGCAAAGCAATGTAAAAGGCAAGCTCTGTGAAGTCTAGAAAAAAACAAAAAGTTAAGTATAGACACCCTAGGAACAATACAAGACAGACAGGTGAGAGGGGGGACAGGGTATTTGAAAGACTTCTGAAGCAAAGAATTCTGAAAGGTCTGAATAGAGAGAATTGAAATAAAAGGATATAACTGAGAAAAACGGGTCTGAACATCAGGGAAAGCTTCTTGACACCAAGATTATTCTGAGTGATATTTAATGTTCACAGTGGCAGCCTTTTTGAGCTGAACCAGACTGTGGAAACAATCTCCCAAGAGAATGCGGGAATCTCAACTGCACATACATTTGTATCAAGACTGAATAAAACGGTGTTGTGTGTACAAGAGAAGCAATTCCACACTGACAAGGAGAGGATTAGATGACCAGTAATGGGTACTATGATTGCAGTCATTAAAGACAAACTGCAATCAGGTATTTATAGCCAGTGTCAAACTTTACTTTTATGAAGTACAAACATAGCCTTGCTTGATTTCAAGGAGGCTATGTCTTTCAGAAATAGTTTTCAAGTTTTGGTCAAGAGATCAATAAAACAAAATTTAACAGAAGCAAACAAAAGGCACAAACATGTTACAAGCTAACATCAATGATGTCCCCAGTGTGGTATATTTTACCACGTCCATTCTACACTACAAAAGTGGGTCCTTCCTCCACAAACAAGGTTGTCAAAATATTAACGTCATAACATGGAAATATATAGAAATATCTCTATATTTCTTTGTATAAATAAATAAAAAGCTTTAGTTTAAAAAGCGAGAAGAGCACTTATTTCTGTTTGAAATTTGCATTTTTATTTTTATGGTACTTGCATGCTTTTGTATTTGAAATGCAGAGAACAATATAAACACCAACAGAATCACTCTGATAGGAATTATATACCTATTCCTGTGGACAAGTAAAGCAGAAAAACTTCTCACACTTACACTTCTGTCAAATCTGGTTGTTGACAATTGAACAATTCAGTAGTTCTCAATACAGTAGCAGTTGCAAATACTGGGAAAAGGAGGTTGCTAAGATTCCCTCTCACTCTGCAAGTGGAATTTTCCACTTTATATAAATACTATTTTTGTCAAAGCAACTTGTACAGAGTTGTGCTACCACCACACATGAAATGGAAAGTTCCACAGCTGTAATGAAACTGGGAACTTTTGTTCATGGAACACTTCTATTTTCATATGAAGGACAAACATGCATCATAGTCAAGAGCTGTGTTGCTTACCTTCGCAGTAAATACAAGATTTACAATTTTATATCTAAATAAATTGTATTTGATTTTAAATGTTTATTTTCCATAATGCATTTCCAGCAAAATTCATGATAAATAGAACAACCTGAACACAGCTGCTAGTTGCCATGTCTTCCTTTACACCTACCATAACAATTAGCTTGCATGGAAAGCACCGTGAGCTGAATCAGCAAACAGCAGAAACGGCTTTCATTTGGGGACATTAGGATTTGTGCAAGTTGCAACGAAGCAAGGAGTCTATCAAAGAATGTATACTTACTTTTTCTAGAGTGACTACAACTTTCAGCCATTATTACTAGATACATCAAAGCACTTTGATTAAAAGCTGATCACTAAATCACAGAAAGAAGGGCTAGGCAATCTCAATTCATTCAATCCATCTACATGAAATAAAACAAGAATTCTACCTTGAATCTATGGTGCCAGTTAAATTCCACACCATTTGAAATTAGTGTTTACTATAAATAGCACTCAGAACAGAGGGGGGAAAAGGAAAGGTAAGTGAAAAGCTGACAGGAGAAGAAAAAAATGATTGTTGCTAGCTCCATAGAATTTGGTGCATTTTCTGTGCACGTGTAGCTCAAAAAAAAAAAAAGAATAAATCACATATTAGAAACAGATTTTAGTGAACTGTAAAGAGGTACTCACTAGAAACTACAAAAATTGCTACTACATCTCACATTTAAAAGAAGAGTCAGCAATATAGTGTGATATTTGCAGAGTAAACTAATTATAAGCATCACGATCTTGTTCATAGTCTGGAACTTTAATTACTTCAGAGAAAATATAGAAGAAAATAATTAGATAGATTATAGTTGTAAATTATGCAGACTAATTGATGGAGTTATAACAACTACTTCAGCATTTCAAAGTTCATCCTTCAATAGCAACTAGATGCTGAGAGTTTTGTTCTGTCTAATACCAGTGAGAACAATATAGACATATGGTCCATCTTTCCCTGAAGGTCTGGAATCCCACTGCTCAAACTTTTGCTTATGCTGGAAAAGTTAGTTGCAAATTTGGCTTGCAGAAAAAAAACCAAACCAAACCAAAACAAAAAACCCCAAAACAAAACAAAAAAGTCATTGGTGATAAATCACAGAAAAAAAGAATCATATGCAACTTTCAGTTTTCAGAAGAGCTTATAGGGCTGGACTTAGGGGCAATACTAGCTTTGCTTGTAGGTTCAGCAACTTAGAGAATCGGAGATTTAACACACACAACACATAAGAAGGGAAATGCTGTCCAAAAGATTCAAGGGAAGGGAAGAGGACTGAAATAGGATATAAAATTTCACTGTAAGACAAGATACAGAATTGCGCCTGAAGGGATACTGACTTAATCAGGAACTGTTTGGCTTAAGGCCAGACTAGAGTTACCTGGTGGTCTTCAGTTCCTCCTATGACAGATATACAGTCACATTTGGCACTATTACATACATACACATTCTTCTCAGGAGTGCAAATAGGCACAGAGAAGCTTCTACTACTTATATTATAACCACTCTGCAAAAAGAAGCCTGTCAAGTCTCAAGTACTACTGTTATTCTGTCTCTCATAAGAACAAAATTCATTTTATTAAGTGACCTGGCAACTACTGTCCCATACTTACATTGACCTGTACCAATTAATCTCATCAAGCACGTCTGCCCAAGTTTATTCCACTCTCATTTAGATTCCCACCATTCTGTCTCTTTTCTTTTACTGCTTTACAGATAGTTGAATGTACCTGATAAATGAATGAGTAGGTGGCAGTTCTTTACCCTGGTGTCCACCCTCGAAAGGTTAAAAGTAAAAAATGACAGAAATCTTGACATTTGTGAATTTCCTTGTAATGACTTTCAGCTGACAGCCAAGTACATCCAAATAGTTGTCTTAGTTGCTTGCCCTGACATCACACAGCAGAACTGATAAGAATATGCAAGATTATATTTTTCCCATCTGACTGGTACCTCTGCTAGTGTGCCTATTGGTGTCAGTAGCTCTCACAGCCAAGCAGGAGACCCAGCCTTGAGCTGCCATCTCCACCCCATGCAGGGTGGCTTGCTGTACCATGAGCCTGCTCCTGTACATCTTTCCACTTTTCATCATTGTAGCTTAACACAAAATAAGTTCAAACACTGATCTGGAAGAGATCCCTTGTAGAGAGCCTACATTAGTGCTGACTACACAGACAACTTCCTGAAGTGGTCCATATTTTGAAGGGTACCTGTTTGTATAAGCTTTAAAAATATATCAGATAAAATATCAAAGACAAAAAATGCATTAGATCATTCAAACTAATCCCAAACTTTTCATGAGAAAGTTACAGAGCTGTTAACACCAAGCAACAAATATCTTGCAACAGCACTCTCCGTTGAAGCCTCCAGTTCCAGTGTTAACCACAGCAGTGGCTGCATTGCTCCCTTCAGCAGATCTGGTCTCAAACTGTACAGCAGAAGCTGTAAGCAAACAAGTGAATAATTGCTGTAAGACCTCAGCTTAAGTTTTAAGTTGTCACACAACAGGCTGGCATGTGAACAGTCAAGGACTATGTAGATTAGAGTATCAGTTTAATTAAGAGTTTTAAGAAAGTGCAATGTAACCGAGAACTTAAAGAATGTGTTATTTTATTTGAATTACATGTACGCTTTGGGTTTATCTATAAACCTTCAAAAACAAAAGACTGCTCAGAAAGCTTTTGTGTCCGAGACAAATGAAAACAATTAAGGAAATCAAACTTTCAGCAAAAGTTGGTTGTGTTTCATAGTGCAGACAGGCTAAATTACTTGATTACAACAAATGACAGAAAAATACAGAAATGTTGCCTTCATTGAGGAGGGCCACAAACAGGTGTAACTGGAGTCACGAGTAACTGAGGACCACATGAGTATCTGTCTAGTTCTCTGAAGTCTAAAACAGACACCAGATGGTATCTCGTGCTGTTGTCAGTGATTGAAGGTGTTCTGTTTTGCTGTGTTAAAAGAGGGTTTGTGTGATGCTGTCAAGTCAGACTGAAGAATAGCTGGTTGCAATCTCCATCTGCCATCTTCCTCATAGAGAAGAAAAGCCTTTGATAACTGACAGTTCAAACAATCAGGAACCCTGGATTCAAGAAATGAGGTGACACCTTTACAAAATATGGAGCACTAACACGATACATCAACTGGAGAAAGTTGCACTCACATTCAACTAATTTAAGATTCCAAAAGGTGTCCTGGTACATGCTGCATTGACAGTATGCATGCATACATATTAAAGGCAGAATTCCCACAGTACATCCAGCAGCAACAGTTCAAAGAGATTTTTCAAATATCGGACACAAATTACTTAAAATAATATAGGGTTTTTTCATTAACTCATATCTCGCTGCTTTTGGTTAAGAATGGATTTTCTCATTTAGTATGCCTCAACTACATAAGAACTCCCCTTAATTCCTATTCTCCCTACTTAAACACCGAGCATCCTTTTTTGAAATTGTTCTCCTCTCATAGCTGGTTTACAGCACCAGTCTCAGCAGCATTCAGTCTGATCTTATCAAGCCTTTTTCCTCATGAACGATTTTCAATTTTACATGTCAGTAAAATAGCCAAGCCCCTGGCACCATGGAGTTAGGATCAAAAACTGATGATAATTCCTCCCAACCCCCTTTTATTTTATCATCTATAAGAAAAGCATTGCCTTTTTTTCACATGCTTCCTCTTTCAGATCAACACTGAAGCTAGATGAGAACTTTAACCTTTATGTCCTTTAGGAGCTAACCCCACTTTTCTAAAGTGGTGTTTGTTCTCTGTTCCGTCAATAAACTAAGAAAGCTTGAGCTCCTCTCCAGGTGGCATATATTGTATACGCCAGGAGCCCTTTGCTTTTCATGCAACTCATTCCATTAGAGAAAGTAAACCAGTTTCCTGTTGAATTTTAAAACAGTACCTCATATATAGTTTATAAAAACTGCCAATTACATCAACCTTATTTCTTCTGGTATGTTTTCTGTTTTAAAATGTCACATGCAATACTTCACCCATAGGTGCAGTATCTATTACTGGCTGTAACCAACCCTGCGCTGGCACCCATTTTGTTGCTATCAACAATCACTTAAGCATTACAGATTTTTTTGGCTGACAACATCACCCACTGCGTTGTTGTTACACTTAAAGTTGCCATGGAGACAAAAGAACAGCTGATTAGCAATTTGAATGCTGGAGAAATGCTTATTCTTTAGTAATAGGATGCTACTTGCTAGTATGGAGTCTCAGGGTTCAATGGAAGTTATTATAAATAGTAACTTCTGAATCAAAGCTTCACACAAAAAAAAATAGACAAAAGACAAACAAACAAAACCACCAAAAAAAGTCTCCTCCATTTCCTCCTGCCCACCCTAGTTCTACTGGTAATAAACAGAGGTCGAGGAGTGTCTCCCTGCTGTGGCACAAGAGAACAGCAGAGCAGAAGTTGCCTCCAGTCCCGTATCCTAAAGGATACAACAGTCACTGCACCAAGATGCTTACCTTATTTTCTCTCCATGTGCCTTTAGGTTGCAAATAACCTCAAAATGGGAAAGAATAAGAAAGTTCCATACTTCATCTTCCTCAGCAACTCAGATTAAAGTGCTGCTCCATCCACAGGAACACAACACAAACTAGGGAAAAAAAATAATCAAGGAGCCTCTCCTTGATTTGTTTTCCTCTAGCCATACAGACCTACTTTTTCTCCAGCACTACACTTTCTACACAGAGTGTGTGTAGAAGCTCAGACTAACAGCTGAATCTCACCGCTCTCTGCTCATAATCCATTAACTCACATTACAGTATGACTTGCAATTGATGGGAATTGAGGGCACTCAGCCCTGGGATACTTGGCACCTTTCGGATTCCAGTCCTAGATGTTTAATTCCTTTTATCTCACCGCAGCTCCTGCTCCTGAGTGGACAGAACACATGGGTTCAAAATGAGTATCACCTAAAGATGTTTCTGTCTTAAATCCTATTGTTGGCAAGTCAGAGAATTTCTAAAGATCACTATCAACAGCAGATTATCCCTGGTTCGGTACAGTGCATCGGAGACAAAATGCAGAAAAGCAGAGTTTTGTCCTGAAAGCCAATCTGCAAGCAAAGCAAGCAGCTGTCAGGAACAGCTGAAGAATATTTTCATATGTAAGAGCCTTCCCCTCACCCTCTGCTTGACACTGCTGCCCTTCTTCCAACACCTCAGTGGCAGCAAGAGCACAAAACCTATTCCCAGGAGCTGATGCCTGATCCTTCCCCAGCAGCAGGACCAGTTTTAACCCCTCATTTTCCTGTCCCAGGAGCAGATGCTGACTCGCCTGTTACCATGAGGTGCAGGAAAATACAGTCAGGAGGAAATATTATAGCAGGACAGGAGGTGGTACGGGATAATGCACTAGAGTAGGAGGAAGAAGACTGAGATAAAGATGACTCTTCCTCCTCCTTCACCAGACCACCCTGCTGAATGACTCCTGCACACCCTTTCGAACTCACTGAATTCCCTCTGCCCTCCCTGCCTTTGCTCCCTACAGCCTTGACATCCCACTTGTGACTCCTTTTACCTCTACAGAAGCCTCTTGCAAACCCACAGCTTTCAACAATTCAGCCTCTGTGCCAAAATACATTTTGTTGACACTTCAGAAAGAATACTTCACACTGAGGATTTATGATCTTTCACTCACATTGGACAAAATCTGCTTTTGCTAAGAAGCCTTGAATTGACTTAGGAGCTCACAGGAGCAAAAATATTAAATGCTAATATATGAAAGAACAGGCAGGCTGTGACAGCGGAGGTCTGTTCTTCTAGCTTGGAAGTTTCCAGCTGAGTGAGAACATTCTATTGATAAGCTGAAATTAAACACACAGATTGATCCCGGTTTTACAAATTCTCTGATCTATAGCAAAGGTGCTTAAAGTGGAACTAATATTCTGAAAGAACACTACCTTTTTGTTCTTTTGAGCAAATACTTTTCTATTACTTGAGGGAGAAGAGGACAGACAATGATGAAAAGCTTTTATTACAGTTATCTAATTCAGCATCCCAGCACTCATATGCAATCCTAAGGTCTAAGGGACATGATACAAATGATCTCAACAACAAAGAGAAGTGAAAACATAAGATCAACCTCATCAAAGAGAGGACAAGACAATATTTTAAATAAGCTCCTTGCCCACTCAGGAGTTTCATTATTCCAACCTCAGTTTTATGTCAGCAGGTCCTGCGCTCCAGGCTTGTCCAGTCACAGAGAGATTGCACAGCTTAAGCAAGTAACCTGGGCAGATGCCCAGCAAGACAGGAACTCCTTCCAAAAAGAGTGCTGTCCCCTTATGACACCCTGTTCAGAGGCACCAAGAGCCTGTGACTGGGATGCCTGATAAAAGCACACAACCTCCCCTTGGGAAGTGCATCAGTCCGGGCCAGCAGAGGGCTGGGACTTGGGCATCACCCCACCAACACTGCAGCAGCTGCCCATTTCTGACGAGGCTGAGCCAACACGCCAGTCTCCAGCTACAGACAGAAAAATGCAGCCTGGCACATCACTTCTGACAGGTTGCCAAGCCCAATTCCACATATCTCTACAAGTAAGGTATGAAGGAAGAAGGTAAATCTGCTAACAAAATGGTGAAGTTTCTGATCCTTGTGCCCACACAGTCAAGCCCGAATGGAAGGGAAAGAAGTCCACGCACCATGAAACTAGGTAAAACTGAATGGGAAAAGGAGAACAGCTGAGTGGCAGCCTCAGCTCAGTCCCACTGGCATTTTTTTTATCAAATATATTTGGAACTGCTCCCACCTTGGGAGAGAAAAATCTTCTCTGAAACACAATTTAAAGAAACGTGTGATGGGGCAGGAAATAAAAGGCTTCAATTCAAAAGATTACATAGAAAGACCATTTTAGAGGGGGGGGGGAAACTTTTAGAAAAGATTGTTCAATGAAAAAAATTCCAGATGGGACTCAAAAATAAATAAAGCAAGAAACTGATAACTTCAAGGTCAAGTTGCATTTGAAGATTAACATATATTCAGACATTAAGAAATAAGGGTGTGCATTTAAAGCTTAATAGCTAGTCACACAAATTCCTTGTGAGAGACACTGCACCAGCATCTATGTGAAGTCTACCCTAATTCATTTAAGGACCTACTTAACTAGGTCTAGTTCTAAACTAGATCTAAAAAAAGAAAAAAAATTAATGCCCTGAGATAATTATAGACAGTTGATGTGCAGTGGTAGAGGTTTGCCTAGGATTTCAGCTCCTATGTTTCTAGCTCAGATATCTTAAAGAAGGACAATATCTGGATAAACTGGGGGGTGAAGGAGTAGGATACTTGGACTTCTCAAGTGCAAAGGAAGAAATGCATTTAAAATTGAACAGTAAATAGGGGTCAAACGAAGTTTTAGAAGGGATCCAATCAAAGTACGAAAATGAAGAATGATACAAAAACTGGCATACACACCCACAGATCATCTAGCAGCTTCTAGCAATAAAAACAAAAAGCAGACTTAACTGTCATCTTGCTATATTAGCTTAGTACTTCCTCACTGCACCTTAGTGAGAGGAGGGATTCCTTGGTGTGAAGGCACAGACGCAGGAATCCTTCCCCTCAAGAAGTCTGGCAGAGAGATGCTGCACAGCTGCTCAGAGCAAAGGCCTCTGGGCAGAGCACAGTAAAACTGTCACAGCCACCATGCAACATCCTTGCAACAGCTCAAATTAAGAAACATTGCCGCCCTTCCAGTAAGTCCATCTTTCACCATTTTGTTTCTTGTGGTGTTAAGAATTGTTCCAGATTCAATTTAATAGGAGTTTGTGTATTTTCTCAGAGGTCAGTATCAAGTACTCCATTATTCATGCTCACGTTTAGGGAATTCATCCTTCGGGTATCATGGTTTTTAAATACTGATGAAAGGTCTTAAAAGTCCCCTGCATTTGTATTCATAATTGACAGTATTATATAATCTTTAAGTACTGAATGACTCACAATTGGGTATAAAACACTGACTTTGTAGAAACTGTTATGCTGCTTAGTATTTCTTAGACTTTCCTTGCTCTAAGGGTCTAGGATTTCAATCCCTGATGTTCGGATTTACAAGAAGCAATTCCTCTCAAGTAGAAGTCTTTCCTTTGTTTAATTTTAAAAGAATTTAAAAAGAAAAGATGGTGCTGAGATCCCCATTTTTGTTAGACTTGCGTAACTACATCTCAAGGTACTTCTCAAATAGCTTAACTGAAGGATTTCCCAAATCTTACAACTATATCTCCAACTATAAGCAAAATAAATCCCTGGGTTTAAGGATTCAACACATTAAATGTATTTGAATGAATCTTTCCTGTGTAGACAAAATACTACAAAAATTATTGTTTGTTCTGTGGTTAGTTTTTCTGTAATCAGCTCACCCTCCCAAGTCCACAAAACCTGCTCATTTCTTTCAACTCAAAGAGCTACTCAGATCCCAGTAACATATCTTTGAAACATCAAGACTATTACTATCTTCTTAAGTACCACTACAGTATAGTAAGTCTTTAATTTAACTGGATCCCTGAAGAGGAAGAAAAAGGGTTATTGAGTTGGTTTTGTTTGCTTGTTTGTTTTACTGTTATTAAGCTGTAATAGGATCCCACCCCTTTCATTATCTGATACTATTTCTCAATGGCCAAGCTTGAACAGGGACTCAAAAAGTAAAATGACGCTGTTCTTAATGTCCCAAGAGCAGACAGCTAACACAGTAAACTGATACCATTTACAGCTGCTAGAAGTAAGAATCTGGCTTAAAGACCTCTCATGTCGTCTAACTAATGTTGCAAAGCACCACATATGCACAGAGTATGCCTCTAAAAGTAACTCCAAGGTTACTCCACACAAAGGAACAGCAATAACCAAATGGCAGCATAACAAATGTCACCTTTATGAACCTGGTGACCAGGACAGGAATCACAGACTAACTCCACTGCAGGAAAAGCATTATTCAAAAGGTATCTCTGAGTTGACTAGATATAGACAATTTTGAAATAAATATTTTAATGAGGTTATTAAAACCCTGAAACACAAACATAAAACACCATCCCTACTGCTATTATTAGGACTAATTTAAAAGGTAAAGAATATCTGTACCCCTCACTGCATCACAAATGTTTGAGGCATAAGCAAAGAATGTCCCTTACTTTGATACACTGAAGCATGATTAGGATTGATGGGACAAAAGAAATATACAGTATAGCTAAGGCTTAATATTGGGAAAACCAATATCCAAAACAACCTATTCATTAAAGCAAAAGGAGAACGTCCCACGGGAAAGTCAGGAAAGCCAAATACCTTAGGACCTCTAAAGAGAGATCAGAAAATAATGAAATTCGTGCATGCAGCCTATTCTCCCATTTCAGTATCAATTTCACTTTTGTTTCATTTGTATTTTTAATATTAAAACTCATTAAAAGTATTTCAAATGTGATAATTACCATAATTGTAAAATTTAAAGAGCACAGAGCCACAGAATAATCATTTAGTCTCTATCATTGCTGATCTTAAAGTATATCTTTTACTATTGAGTATGCTCAGTGAAAAACTGATTTTGTTCTATAGCTGGAGTTCTACTTAATCATAAACCACACATCACTCCCCATGGACTCCCTTGCACTCAAGATGCAGAACCAAAATGAAAATGCCCCCCCTTCTAAGATTTTACTTATATTTCATTTAAACTGGACAAAGACCAGATTCTGTGGATTGCTGAGCCTATTTCTAATCTCACATATGGTCTTGTCCATTAGCTTAATTCCACTAGCCTCAGAGGATTTGCATGGGTAAAAAAAAAAAAAGGCTGTGCAAGCCAGCCACAAGACACTTTGAGCTGAAGCACACACCCCACGACAGCCTGACCTGCAGTACATTAGGCAACTGGTAGGCAGTGGAGATGCTGCTGAGCCTTTTGTTTTAAAGCATGTCAGAAATACAATACACCACTTCAGAAGCCAACTCCTCATTCTACTGCAGTGAGCAGCAAAACTTCCAACAAAACCAGCATTACAAGCTGACGGTTTGAGGGTAAAAAACAACATTCACAAGAAAACCTGGTCACTCAGCTTTATAGCTCAGCACATACCATAAACTACAAGACCACAGAGAAAGAGATGGACACCCTACTCCTTTACCTCCAAGCATCTCCTCTATTTTTTACTGGATGAACAGCTATCCTTTCAGTGCCATCAGAATCACATAAGCATAGGAATTACTTTATCAGTTAAACCGCAGGTTTGAATCTGTTCTTATTCCTGTTTTTTTCAAAAGCTTTGAACACTTTGAATTAATATCTTTTCATGTCTATAGTGCCCTTAGGTTCCTATAGTTCTAAGCAAGCCTGGAGTAAAGTATCTCTTCCCACTATTAGTGATATCCCTAGTCTGATCTTGACTGTACCTGGAAAAAAAAACAATACAGAGGAAACCCCGCTGCTTCCATAATTCTCTACCACAATCCTGTTCTGACGTCTCTTCCCCCCTACAGTTTCAGGCAGCATGTTAAAAAATTGCAAATACTTTGCTCAGACAATTTTCCTTCTCAGCCTCACTGCTGACTCACACTTACCCAGAAATTGGAAGTTTTAAAATGTACATCTCCAAAATGGCCTCTCTTCCCAGGCATTCTAACCAACGAATCCTTTATTTACAGAGAAGCATTTTACCAAGTTCTAGAGATTTGAGACTACCCAAGATAAAACAGACAGACTTTTGGATTAAACTAAATGCAGCTTCTTGGTTTTGCAAGAACATGTGAAGGAAGAGATCAGGGATTTAGGAAGACCTTTAGCTATGGATGTTACTTTTCAGGACAGAATTCATGAATTCCTATGAAGTATTTCATACTTAGCAAAAAACTGAATAGCTATGAAATACACGTAGGGATGTTCAAATTAAGATCTTTGAACTACTGCTATTTCTTTAGGGCTTGCAACCTTCTTTTCATAAGTAAGTTTTAAAAGTTCGTAAGTCAACATCCTATAGCTAGATTAATATTCAACTCTCAAAAGGGACAAAACCCGTGCTTTCTAGTCAGCCATGATTTTGCTATGATTTACTCATACATTCAGTACTTCTGTTCTTTGTCAGAGATAACCTCACCCACACACAAGGCAGGGCTGCCGCCTTGCTCTGCTGCGCTACTACCTGTCATTTCAGGAAGTTGGCAGTAGCTTTTCAAAGAACTTTTCAGAACTATTTTTAGACCTATTACTGACATTTCTACCAAATTTTCATCTGTGCCACCATGACATGGTGACAGACATTAATATACGGTATCTCAAGTCACTAAAAAGCAGTTAATATCAACAAACGTTAATTTTCACACAGGAGACAAAGCACATGAATCAATCTAAGAATAACCTTGGAAGCTATTGCCAAACACAATCTCCCATCTACATGATCCTCTTAAATTCAATCTTAAAAAAAAGAGAGAAGAAAATTTGGGTTTAGTATCATGGAACCTCCAAAACACTTTCAAGCTCATTCAAGGTGGAATTCTGGGAAAAACAATGCTTTAGATGCTTTAGCTACTTTTCTGGGATTAAGAATTAGCCACCTTTTCAGAAGTCTTCTAATTCTGTATTTACTCTTAAGACACAGGCTACCAAAAATAGCTAGCTAAATAAATGAAGGAATGTAGAACACTATCTTTTCATATCTTTAAAGTTCTCACTGGATATTGCTTTTTAAATATATTACACTTTCTAAAGGAAAAGCTGGTCTAAGGCTGACTCATCAGTCTTTTGCCATAATTATTTCATTCAGTCCTTTATGTCCAGTTTCATGAAGGCCTCCTGATACATGTCAGCAACAGCTACTTTCCTAAGAACGCTGTAGGACTGTATCCCTAAGTAATCTTAAGTAACATAAAAGTAATTTAAGTCTCTAGTGTCTGTAATAGTTACAATTCTATTTTAGTAATTATATATTATATGCAAGGGTGTATTATATTTTGGTTTATTTACAACAACGAACAAGAAGTGTTCTAAATTGAAGACAACTATAGAAGCATATGATCAGTTTAGGGATTTTTGGGGGCAGTGCTTTGTTTTGCATTTTTACTTTTATTAGCATTTTCTTAATCAATCAAAATAGGCTTTTCTAAAGGCTTAGGACAGATACTATCCTAGTTGTTAAGTAATATGGTGGTTTGTGTAATACGGTAAAAGGTATGACTGCATGCTTCCATGAGCAAGAATAATGCAGGTAACAAGGAGCAAGATATGGTGAGATGAACTTGAGTATTCTTTTGCATCGAGGAAATGTCTTGACATTTAACAGTGCATGTATTGTTGTAGAATAACAAAGAGGAATAGTTCAAAACAAAATTTTCTTTCTTCCTTTCTTAAAGCTCTCTTTTTCTTCAGATTCCCCAGTAAAATCTTGAAAGAACAATCTGATTCTTTAGTCATCAACTTCATTTTAGTACAAAGCACAGCATCACTAAGGACATATATTTGTTACTGTCTAAATATCTGGTAAAAACAGAGGAAAAAATTAAAAATTACTTCAGAATATAATTTAGCTATATATGAAAGTCTTTTTTATTCTAGTACCACATGAGCACACCCATGCAAGCAAGATGCTAAATAAAAAAGCGATACCAAATGGAGCTCTGCATAGACATGGAGGTGAGTCAGCCACCAGGTGGGTTTTGAAAATAACCTACAGAAAGTACCTTGTAAATGCTGGTGAGATGCCTCATCACCTGTGGATAACTGCACTTATCACTGTTATGTCAATCATTACCTCTTCAATTAAAGGAATCTGCTTTATCAGGGAACACTGGACATCAGTTTGGTTCTATCCCCAAAGGGTGTATATAGAAGTGCTTTGCTGATCACTGTCCTTTGAAATGTGCAAATCTGAGATACATTTCTCTTTGGTAATAACTGTTAATGAAATTACCTAATAAAACAGAGATTTCAATCACAAAGACCACAAAATTAGATTGGTTTCATAGTATAAGCTGATCTTCACTGTCTGGCTTGTATTACTACTACAACAGGCAACACATTTAGAATGACTAGGGGGTTTGTATGCTACTTTTTATGGTAAGATCATATTTTTCAGTAGCTTGTAAATTGTCAGTTTATTAGTTGAACTCTTCCTCATTTAGTTTAAATTTTTATTATTGTTTTAAATTTCAAGTCACTTCTGAGAACATCTATTATAAATAACTGGAGGGCATATATGCTTGAACAAACAAAAACTGGTAGACATTGCCCAGTTAGGATTACCTGATGCTTCCTTTGCGAAGGATTCTTAAAATTTTTCTGAGGAACTTCTCACATTTCGGTTGTCCATGGATATCTGGAAGAATATCCTAAGGCTGTCCACCTAGTCTTTGAATTAGTGATATACCTTCTGAGCTGTTAAAAATCATCAGTTCCTACCCCAGGGAGATTTCAACAACCTACAAAAATTCTATAACCAATCTCAGAAAGGACCATGCTACTTCTAAAGCTCATGCCATACCCACAACCGTCACACACTTGGTCACTTACACCCATTTGAGTTGTGAAAAAAACACCAGGGTAAGAGAGCAAAACGTCTACTCTCAAAACTGAAATTTAGCACTTTGTCTCAATACTCGCTACCTCCTCTCCTTCCAATGGACAGGTTTCCCCCAGGGCTATGAGGACAGCCAGGCAGCACATGCAGTTAGAAATTGTTCCTACCCACAGAACATAGGGAACAACATTCTTCAGAGTCTTCACAAGAAGGATGTTGGAAACAAGAGGAACCAAGACAGGTTTAACTTCCTCTTACAAGTTCCTGGATTCAGCAACTTTTCGCTTGAATTGAAAATTGCCAGCTTTTATCATCACACGATATTATTAGCCCTGTAGATCAGACAATAACAAGAAATAATAAGCATACTGTCCTCTGTACCTTCTTGTGCCATTCCGGTTGCACTGAGGTCAGTTTTGTTCTTGCTCCCCTTTGCCTATCTGCCCACAGTGAGGCAGAACTTCTGCCTAAAGGCGCAGAGGACAAACAGGAATAAACATTACAGCAAAGGATTACAGGCAGGTATGAGTAAATCATACATAAAGAAACTCCTGATCTACGCCAAAGCAAGCTGTATCAGGATCAGAATTTTCCTCTGCTAATCTTCAGTGTCTCATAAAAACGCTAATGAAAGACCTGATCAAAATCCCAGAAATTAAAGCAGGAAAAAACTATTCCAAATATAACATACTTCTAAACAATCCCTTGTTTTAATTGCACAACTCCAAGCCTTGGCCAACAATGTTCCGCAGAATTCAAGCCAAACCCATCCCCAACTGTAAAAAGTTGTTGTTCAGATAGATCCTACCTTCTTTTACCAGTTAAACCAAGTTTTGTAGGAGAGAGTACTGCTTGTGTCTGTGTCCACTACCCTATTGAATGTTGCGTAAATATTAGGCTTCCTGCTTGTGGAGAAACTACTGCAAAGTCTCTTTCAGTTCTGTTTGCACATTTCAAACTTCTGCGTGATTTAGAACAAGGAAGTTTATGTAATGCTCCTGAGAAAGTGCAGTACATCATGGCTCATTTTAATTCAGGTATGAATACATGACACAGATGAATTCACAAAACACTCCTTTCATCTGAAATTTAAGTAGTAACCCTTTTCCCCCTGAAGGTTTAAGCAGCTTTAAGTGACGAAATGATTATATTTTGCTGTTTCTTTAAAGCAGTACTGGATAGAAACAGCTTAAGATTATTTTTTCCTGAATTTATTCAAATATACACCATCGACTATAAGGAAATTTGAATAAGTCATTCCAAAAGATCTTGATGTTCCCTACAGTTATACAATATAATGACTTTAAACTGCATTTTAGTATTACAGCACATAAAAGCATCTTTTCCCTAAAGGCGAAATTGTCAAGTGCTGAAAAAAAACAAATATCTGTTTGCCAAATCAAGAAATCTGTACATGCATCTAGGACGCAGATTTTATTTGTGCACTGCCCATTACCAAAATTCTTGCTTACTTGTAAAGCTGGTTTCGTATTTCCTACAGATAAAGCTTTTTAAATCACTATCATTAGGAAATATAATTGGGAAGGTGATGGTGTAGTACTTTTGTACTTCAGAGTCCTGTTCAAACACCCCCTTTTGAGGACCCTTTCTGACCCCGATTGCTGCCTTTTGCCCCTACGACTCAGAGCCCTACGTCTTCTTTCCCAAAAGTAGGGTCAATGATAGCCACTGCCACCAGAAAGGGTTAGATATTTTTCCTCATCTGGCAGCAGTTGTGTTGCTCAGCTTATGCCAAAATTCATGTCATCTTTGGTGCACAAGCTTCCAAGTTTTATTGGGCTTTCTTTCTCAACAGAATCCCTTTCTCAGCTTATCAGAGCTGCATGGTCTGTATGAAGCAGCTCTTATGAGCTAAAGTGGGGGGTTTTATGGTTGGTTGCAGTGTTTTGGGTGTTTTTTTTTTTTGAGGATGGGGGGTGTTAGGGGCAGGGCGTTTGTGGAGGTTTTTTGTTGATATTTTTTTTTGTGGATATTTGGGGGTTTTGTTTTGTTTTTTACAGTTTCTGGATAGATGGAATTTTCTCTACTGTTTTCATCACATTGCAACAGTCTCCAAAGGTTTGACATCAGGTTTTGGACTCTCATTTCTCCCTCTCCACTTGCAAGCCATTTTGCCAGGACAATGTCAGCCTGGACTTGCCATCCACTGGCCAAGAGCAGCAGACAGACAATGCCTGAACAGCATGGACTGCTCATTGCCTATGCCTTACCTCCCGGTAGTCAGGAACATCCCAAGATTTGGGGGTTGTCTGCGCTGCCTGGTAGCCATTTGCTATGGACAACATAGAGCAGCCTGCCACATTCTGTGGGCTATCAGATGAGCCACACTGGAAAACCAAAGATAAGTGCAAATCTAGACATTACCATGATAATGGTAGCACAGGGAAATTATGACTAGTGATGTTTAACTCAGCACCCTAAAGGCAGCATGGATGATGTGGACTGCTCCAAGTTCAGAAAGAATTAATACATTTCTAAATACAGAATGCTGAAATCACGGAAGTGAGCAACAGGAACAACCAAATCACCATATTTCTCACATTGACTTCTCTGTTAAAACCTTTTACAACATGTATTTCTTTGCCGCACAGCAAGTTATTATCATGACTATTATCTGAATACACAAAATGACACAGAGAAGCAAAGGTCTAGAAAAGTCAGAGAACATTTCCCTACCACAAAGAATTCAGCACCCAAACTGTAAAAACTATAATCATAAAATAAAACATAAGAACAATGCCACAGACACATATATGAAGAGAAAGAGAAGAAGAGATAAATGTTTGTGAAATAGCTGTATTTGCAGTCCTGAAGCACCTACAAACATGCAATGTAATTTGCTGGAATCTGAACGATTTAACTAGATTAAACTAAATACTGTACTAATCCTCAATTCTGCCTAAGAAAAACATCTCCCCAGGACATTTTCATGCCTTTATAAAGTTAAAACAAGGTGACAATAACCAAAAATTATAGTCAATGGATAGACATAATTTTTAGTTTAAAGAAAGGTAAAAGAAGTAGTTTTAAAAGCATTGGAATCCTATGAAATGGAATTTGCCACAGTCCAAAGATAGTACTTACACTGAGCAGAAAGTATTTTGTAACACTCAGTTCATAGCATTTTATTAGTATTTATTTCATAATACTAATTCAAAATAAGCATTTTATTAGTATTTATTTTAACATCTTAAAAAAACTACCAATGACATTCCTCCAGACAAGGTTGCCTTGTATGAAAAAAAAAAAAACAAACCAACCCAAAACCACCACAACGAAAAAACAACAGAAAAACAACCAAATGTGTTCTACAAGCTAATCGCCTAACTATAAACAGGACTTTGAGGGCAAGGGCAGCAGGAGAGCATTTATGCTGTCAACCTAACAAGGCATCCTAAGAGGAATTTTCTGAATGCATCATGGATATTTTTAACATTGCAGCTAAGCAGTACAGTGTAATCTGCAACACATTAACATTTCATAAGCTAAATAATTTGAAGTTGTTCTTTAAAGTACACATGAAGGTATTCCCTATTTCAAACGCTATTACTATTTATGGTTATTTAAACTATTATATAACATAATATCTGTGAACAGGATTTAGCAGCATAATACTAAAAGGAAATTAAAGACATAAAATAATCAAGCATTAAATTTTTACAGTAAGCCATCAGCATACTCAGAAATAAGAAACAAATTTATTTTAATATTTAAGAAATACATTCTTCCAATGGGCTTACTAACAAGAATTTTCATTTATAGCCTTCCTTCAGAAAATGTCATGATTACCATCTGAACGGGGGGGGAAAAAAAAGATAAAGTTCAAATGCTGATTTTGGCATTTGTATTTCTCTGATGTAGTTTACCTAAAGATAAAAAGTATCTAAAAAAAATAATAAAAATAGATCACAGGCACCTACAGTGCTAATGTTTCCTAATTTGACCAGTCAGTTCCTAAACTACAGCAAATGAGTACAGCTTTCACTAATGGATTGCTATTAAAAATAAATCAGCAAAACAGTGCATGTATTTCTCCTTCCATACAGCTGGAGCAAGCATACACTGTTCTATTATGCAGTTAGTGGAAAGACAGATTTTAATCTCCACATGGAATTACTTACCCAGAAGCATGTTTCTCTTCTACAGTTCGTCCAGTAGAATAGAAAGTTTTGCACAATAGATCTTGCAAAGGGAACTTTCTCACAAGCTCCTTCTTGACTTGGTGCAGGTTTTGAGTAGGGTTTGAACTTGAGCTGCTGAGAAATATGCCTTGCCCCATAAAACTGCTGGGACACTTTACTTCACTCTCATTGGTGAACGATACCTCTTCAGACTATGTGGAAGAGATGCAAAAACAGGCAGTAGCTGCTGCCACCTTAATTTGAGGTAACAAAACCATTAAAAAAAAAAGTCATCACTAAAGTTTTAAAGTTACATATTTTACTACATCTGTCCTGTTTAAACTGCAACTGTGTAAAACCAGTTGCCTATCTTTGACCAAGGGAAAGATTCCCTACAGAACTACTGCATTACTTAGAGTAATACAGTAACACAGTGTATCAAGGAAAATTTAAGTGGCAGGCTAAATTAGTGTTTTGCAAAAGCAAATGCCCCATCTTTCCATACTGCTTGATTACATTACAGCTGAACTTGTTTCCTCTGATAAAAGTCTTCCTTTACAGAAATAACAGCAGAGTCTGTTTGGGATTTTTTGTTTAGCTCAAAAGTTACCTACAAAATTAATATGGACACAGAATAAAAACATTTACAACATTGCTGCTACCATAGCAAGTACCTACTGTCCACTAAAATCCACCAGACTGTTTTTTCACAATTAAAATTAGCCTCTGCTACGAAGAGAAAAAAAACACACCCTCTTCCTATTATAAAAGCAAAAGACACATCATCTGAAAGCTGGGACTCAAACCATAGATTTCTAACCAAACGAGATGCCCATGCCCTGCATATCTCTTCACTTTGGGATGTGCTGTGTCAGTACAATGCAGCTGGGGTCTGTGAAGAACTTCTGACTCTTCAAAAGAAATTTCCCAAAAGTATCCTAGTAAGATTAAGTGATAGAAAGAGTTGTAAAATAAAAAAAATTAAAATAAAATAAAAAAAAAAGGTGGCGGGGGAGGTGAAGAAGGAAAGAAATCCAAGTGCATTAAGGACAGACTTTTATCTGATGCAATTTACAGTTGCAGTAACGTCAGATAATTCCTCATGGAGAAACTAAACTGAAGATCATGGAAGAAACTACATATAACCCTTCCACCTTGGTGCCTTCCCTTAAATGTATAGAGTTAAGATTTACTTGATTTCTTTGTTTTGTTTTTATAGAAGTAAAGGGATGGGAGGAGGGGTAAAACAGGACTTTGAAAAACTATTTGGAACAAACTTCCACATACCTAAAAATACTAGCCAAATTTTTGTGACCAGATGAATTTTGTACCCAGTCCTTAATAAAACATATT
Source organism: Falco naumanni (assembly GCF_017639655.2). Lineage (NCBI taxonomy): Eukaryota > Metazoa > Chordata > Aves > Falconiformes > Falconidae > Falco > Falco naumanni. The sequence goes on from NC_054061.1 coordinate 48,251,010, forward strand.
GTTCCAGTGACGACACTCTTCTCTAGGGTGTGACTATGGGTTACTCAAAACCACACATATGAAACTTTAGCTTAATCTTATTTTATTCTACAATGTTCTACTCTTTATTCTTTTTACTAAAAGGGGGATTACTTTGATAATTACCCTGCCAACATGACTTGGCAGCAATTACACGACTTTGTTACATGTCCTGAAATATTTGGTATTGTTAAAAGTCCCTTCCTTCTCTTTTTATTTAAAAAAAAATAAAAAATAAAAAAAATAAAAAGGGAATGGGCATTTCTAGCCATAATGATCAGAGAAAAACAGTGGAAAAAATGAATCAGCTTTGACATAAAAAGGCAAATAAAAATGAAAGCCAATTAAAAATAAACCTCTCTGATTTTTAAGCAAATCTTGTGATCTTGGAAGATGTGACTCATTCTCATTGCACACTTGGGATTGGCAACATCAAACCTCTATGAAACTTTATGTAGGTTTTATACAGACTCTGATGACTTAGCAAGATGACCAGTATTCCCAAGTAAATACTGCGTTTTCTCACGCTGACAATAATACTAATGCTTGTATTTTCTGTGATGTCTGAAGGATTTATTTATTTTTTTAAAACTTCACAGTTAACTGCAGAAGTGTTTCACGTGTTCCATAAGCACGTAGTATGTATATACAATTAAGGCAAGACAAAATGGCAATGACTATATCCCCCCCGCCCCCCCAAAACTGGCAGGCATGTTTCCCCCACTTGGTCCACTTGTTCAATGACTGTAATGCCTCTTTTCTGGCAATGTTTGACGGCTCCTTACTAAAGCCATTAGCCTCTACACTAGCACACTCAGGTTTAACCACCTAGCTGGTTCAACACACTGTAGCTCCCTTCTGTTTCCCTCTCCCTCCCAACAGTATGTAACAGCCAGTCTCACAGAAGACCAGTTTGCCTTTGGTTGCAGAGGAAAGTCTTAGAACTCATTCATTACAGTTTTAACATTTTAGCCTGCCCTCTAGCTCACATTAAAATGTGATCTCCAAGACACAAGAAGTCACAGTTTTCACTACAGATCTCTCTTCCCCTCCTTTTAAAACCACTATTAACTCTCATTTACTGTACTAACGCCCACTGTCCCCAAGATTTTGGGCATCCCTTGGTTTTTATTTTGTCCAAGAAGGCCTTTTCAGAGACCCATAATCAGTGCTGCTACAGCACAGATATGGCCCCATCACACTGCCAGTGTGATGGCGTTTTTGGCTATGAGGGCAGGAACATGCTTGTGAAAGCACAGCAGGTACAAACACAAGAGGGATGATGTGGGTGAAATGGAAAGCAGGACAGCACTTCTTGGAGCACCACTCTGAGGTGATCATGCAGCTATTGCATTATAGATGGTGCTAAAGAGCTGAAGAAGCAACAAGTGTAAGGATAGGTGCTGGAAAAGAAAGAAGAAAAAGACAAAAAAAACCCTAAACCACTGTATATGTGAGAGAAGAATGGAATGAAAGGGCAAAATCTTATAAGATAGCAGAAGGCATTGAGGAGAGATGGAAAGAAAGGAAAAATGGAAGTAAATTAGGCGAAGAACAATGGTAAATTAAACATGACAAAAGCAAATGCATATTTTTCCAGCTAGCTATCAGATGCTGACCTTCCAGAAGACAAGGTGGTACATCATTCACTGCAAATGTGGCACCAACTACCACAAACCTAATTAAGGGGAAGAGAGCGAGCATGAGCGCATCACACTAGGACTGTAGGAGCAACAAGAAAGGAAAGGCCTCTTGAGGAGGTCATCTGAGGGCAAGTGCACTCCGGTCTCATTCACAAGCAGCTCCTGTAGTCAAAGAATAAAGAGTTGACATACAGGTCAACTGTTAAGATACTCAGGTGGCGTCTTTTGGTTTTTTTAACCCTAAGTTCATGCTTTAAATTTCCCCTCCCTCTGTATTTCCCTAGCATCTCTCTCTCACGTGTGGATGCTGGAGAAGTGGTATTTTGAGTACTTGTAATAGGTTACTTCTTATCTCTGGCTAACAAGTTTTAATAAGGAATAAAAGTCACCTAAAATCCATCAATGTCTACACAAAACATAGTGTTTAGACTTCTTTCTATGTCCACTCTCTGTCCCCAGATTGCTTTGATACAGATAAGTCTCCCTAGTAGACTGTAATATAACATGTTTATAGTTTGGTTCATGTTCAGAAACGAAAAAAATTGTACTGTCAGGATGTGATTGAAGAAAAATGGACAGTGTATGTAGATGTGCTGTATTTTCAGCCTGAGCACAAAGCAAATCATCCTTCCAGAAGTCCAAAATACAGCACTTTGGACTTCTGTAGAGATTAGTGTCAAACAGCAATAATAGCATCCTGCTTTCTAACATTCAGAAAAATTTAGAAGCGAAAAGATGGTATATGTAGAAATGGCAAAACTTCAACAGTCATATGTGTGTCTTCCTCAGCTTTTGCTTCCAAAATTCAAATAAATATACATTCATCATAACATTAATGATAAAGAATTCCTAAATAATGTGAACAACAGCGAATCACAGAGCTTAAGCAGCTGCAAGTCTTTTTTTTTTATGATGCTTGATGATTTTTAATTATATCTATTACATATGTATTGTATCATGAAAGCCACCTGTTTGACATCAGAAATATGAAAATACAGTAAAGGCTACGGGAAAGGAACAATGAAAAGTTCCATTCAGATTTATTTTTTTTGTATCAGCATGCTTCTCTCTGTTGTTAAGGGATAATAGATGTTAGCAAACCAATCATCAATTCATACTACATAAATGTAAGCAGACTAGGTCACAGTCAAAGAACGTTAGATTAATGATAAAAAAACCAGACATATGCACTGACATGAAAAAGTAAGTTTAAAACAGCTTTCTGAGCCATTATTTAGTTTGAAAATACATTTATTTAGCTTGAAAATACATTCAAATCTTTCCAATAACTCTAAGAGTCTTCAAAATTATTAAAAAGAAAAATCTGCATACTGTTTGCAAGGACTTATATGCCAAAAAGGTTGAACATAGGCAGGAAGTGTCAAGACAGCTTTACTGAGAGAATGAAGCCATAAGAAACAAACAATACATCCAAGTATATTCTAATACTGGCTAACAGCTCAAACTACGTTAATCCTGTTTTAAGGACCATCTCACAAAAATTATTCCTTTGCCCTTTTCTCTTTCTGAAAAAGTTTTAAATTAAAAGCAGCAGCACAGCAAAGAGAAAAAAAAAAGATAAAAATGTAAATGAAATAAATCATTTCAAGGAGATAATGACACATTGATCAATTTAAAGTTCACATTTTTGGCAGGACAGGACTTTGTAAATAATACTCAGAGCTGATGACAGCATTTAGCCACTGACTTGATCAAATTTGTGCTTGTAATGGCCCAAAATTACATTCTGAGCGCTGGGTTATGAAAAGAGTAACACCCTAATGCAAGAAGAAACAGAAAAGGACATGAAATCATGTCAAGAAACACCATCTCTGCCTCAAAGATCACTCATTAGGGGATCTTACTGGCAGACTTACCTGAGATACCAGTATTTCTTTCTGTTCAGATTTTAACTTCCCCCCACCCCCACCCCGAATGGACATTCTCATCTAATGGTAGGGCACAACAGAAAGCTTCTACAGATGAAAACACTTCTGATAAAATGCAGTGCTGGAGGGTTGTACAGTCTAGTTCTAACAAATGAGTTTCAACAGGACTTAAGTATGACACAGTGCAACTCTCTTCAGTATTTGTGTTAATCCAGGGTTGTAAAACAGATGCTGAGGAAAGTCTCTTGCCTTCAGGGGCTGAGTTGCTTAACCGATACAATCTGAGAAACACAATTTCTACCCATACTCTGTACATGTGAAGTGAGATGTCTGTTCTGTGGACTGTGTATTGGCTCCAGTCTTCTCCCACACAGCCTCTTCAAGTTGGAAAGGATTTGCTCATTCCCCAGACTCCCTTCCCTTCAATCTTTCCTCTCTATTTGCCACTGTCTCTCAGCTTTTCTTTTCATGGTCTTTCCATCTATCCTTTCTTTACTTAATTCTCACAACACTGTGCATAACTAAGATGGTACTGGCCTCTCTTCCTTTTTTTTCTTCTTGCACATTGAATCCTTTTCCTCTTTGGTGCTGCTTGAGTTAGCAGCTGGTGTGGTTTTGTTTTTTTTTTTCCTGGGGTTTGCACAATATTTCATTCTGAAGCCTCTGTTCCAGTATTTCTGCAATACATCAGATCAATGGCACCCACTTCAAAGCCAACTGGAAAGCACGCACTCTTGCATCAGCATAGCTACATTGTAGATCATTGGAAGGGAGAAAGCTGTAAGGAATGGAGCCGCTCAGCACAGGAGAATCCATGTCAGGGTTATTTTGTACATGGAAGATGTGTGTGAGAAGATGACCAAGGGCTCTGCACTACACAGGGGGATTGTTTCCAGGGTCAGGTAGCTGAATTCCAGTGTAGTAGGACAGAGTCTGTTGTAATAAATTCCCTCTGAAGCAGATGGATGTGCGTTACTCTACAGAGAGACCAGGCTCTCAGAGCATGATGACAAGTAGTAGCTTGTTTTTATTTCAGCCTTAGGTGTGAAAGCCAATTAAACTGCTTAGCTGACACAAGACACGGAGTTAATTTTTCTTGGCAGCCAGCCTTCTCTTTCTACAAAGTCACTGAATTGTGTGCATGGGCTTTGCAGAGATGGCACCTGTACAGACACATCAGAACTCGAAACAGATTTACACCTGTTAAAATCCATCCCCAAAGGTTTGCGGGTTCACAGATGCACACAGTTGTTTGAATGTTACTCTGACTCCACAAGTATTTATATCTACTATGAATATAAGCATATGCTCCCAAATCTGTGTATGAACAAGTGCAAGATATACAGAAGGTTGGCTGAAAATTTCCAGACTTTGGATGGAAGAAAAACAGCCCTTCACTGACTCCAGGAACAGCGCCACAGAAGCGGCTTCACTGTCAGACCTCCACCTATACCCTTCTGATGGAAAATTCCAACAGTTTGCTCTGCAGCTTCCAAAGCTAACACTTCTAAAAGCATCACATGAATTGTGTAGGGTATGTTGCTACAGCTCAAAAATCACAGCGACATCTCAGAGCAATTACTTCATCTTGAAATATTATCTCTGAATCACATTACACTCAGTAAGATTTCCTCAAAGAAGGTTATTTGCAATGTATACACGACACACTTTATAATCTGGATAAAATACTAATCTTGCAATTTTAACCTCTAAGCTTCTTATATGATACCCTAACTGCCTTTTATCACATGCATTTAGGCATGTATTTCCTCCAGGGCATCTAAGACATACCAGTTTTATTCCTTTGGGACAACTTGTTCACATAGGACATACTTTCTTTAACAGGGTACTCAAGTCAGCTAATCCAAGCTCTCCGGAGACATTTAAAGCACTGATAGCATTAAGTAAGGTCGTTCCAGGCACCTGTTATGAATTTTCAAGCAACCTAATTTAATTAATCATAGACTGAAGTAATTTCATTAATCATAGATTGAAGCTCAATCAGAATGGCACGTATTTTCACTGATCTTCTTGAAATGAATTAGTATGTTCTTCAACAGATTCATAGCACTGCAGTCTGCCACCTTTTCGACAAAGCACTGCTGTGCCTGACAGGATGCAGATTTATGCCCGAGTTTTTAATTGTCATACAGAAAACAGAAAAGCATCACAAGACTTTTTTTTTTTTAATACAACATGCATGTGAATTTTTCCAAATAAAAATCTCATTCAAATTAGATTATTTCAATAGCATTATTATCTAAATAAAAATATCCAAAGTGTAAAGCCATTTTACTAATCTTTTCCTAATCTGGTGATCACTCCTGAGGGCTATTTCGCTATTATCTGCCACTCAACCCAGTTTCTGAAAGCACTGAGCCTCTGAAACTACACAGAAACCAAAAGAAACTGCAGATACTGTGTCCTTGGAAAACTGGGCCAGCTGTCTTTCTGGGACTTGCAATCCTTCAGCTTCACCTTAGTTTAAGTCTGAGGTACCCTTAAAAGAAATCTCAACCCAAGCTCTCTTTTAAATTAATGGTACTGAACCACAACAACTGCAAATACACTTGCTTATACAGTATTAATTTAAGCTGCCATGACAGGCCAGTTTCCTAACAAAAATTGTGGGCAAGGCCTACTAACATGGATGAGGCTTACATCTGTCCTGCTTGTAAGTGATACTACCAGAAACATTTTGTTGAGCAAGCCAGCTTGCTAAGGAAGCTTCATCTGCTGCCATACAATGAAACACAAATATTCAGGAACAGATGAACTAAAACCAGGTGAGTGAGATGGATTCCACAGCACAGCCAGCACCTCCTTTAGCCATTTAGAGCATTGAGGCACCTAACACCACTTAAATACAGTTTAATGGAAATTAGAGATAGTTTAGATTGTCTCTTAAACATATAAAGGTTTTTCTGACTCCTTGAAAAAGTCCTCCGAATAAATCAAAACTTCATCTGAAGTCTTGTCATCAGCTTCCTCTTTTCCAATGTACCAAGTTATTCCTAAATCACTCACTTTCCTAGTTATGCCTGGCCTCTTGAGCTCAGGAAAAAGGTGATGGAGATCACACAGTATTTTTCAGTTAATAAATTCATAGTAGTTGTTTTCTTAAATAGAAAGCTTAGCATTTAGAAAAGCAAGTTTTAGCTGACATGAGCAGAGGACCAGTTTCTGTGAATGAGTCAGTTTTTTAAGTCTGCACATTTTGACAGCTGTAGAACTATACCAAACACCTGGAAAAGATAAGTTACATCACAATGATTATCAATATAATTAACAATAAGGTAACTTCTATGTATCCTCTAGCAAAAAATGATATAATAAACTGATTATATACATGTAAATGATTAAATTATAGGAACAACATAATTCCCTTCTTTCCCCCCCCATTCCCCCCCCCCCCCCCTTTTTTTTTAATATGGACAAATTCCCTTATTGTTCTTATTAACTGCTCCAAAAATCCTCGGGCCAGCATCATTGATAGAATCACAGTGAAGAAAAACTGTTCTATGCCCACCCCGAGTCCTCCAAATGCAAACCAATTACTGCACCAAGATCAAGATACTAGTGAAACTGACTCCAGGACCTGTTAAAAGCCCTACCGGGCAGCAGATGGAGCCAGCACCTTCCTACAAACAACAGTGACATTAAAGCCCTTTGTTCACATGCCTTCGCATTTGTCTTCAAGTCAGGCTAGTGAAGAATATAAGCATGCTTTAGCGTTATGAATTTGGGATAGAGAAGTTACCTGCTTCTTCTTTCCCAAAACTTCTGAGTAGTCTATTGACTACCCGTAACTCAGCCCTGCTACTCTGACATGCACTACTCCAGGTCACTAATTTGGAAGGTTCTACTTTCCCGGGATGCTCCCCTCAGGTGCTTGGCAGACATGATGAGCATGTAGAAATATGGCTGTACAGAGCAGCCTACAAGGCTAGGTCATACTATCTCATTTTAAAGGCTGATGAATAATGGTGGACTGTATTTTTAATCTCATTTTCATGTCCTCCTGCAATGTACATAAATACCTGTATTGTCTGGGAATGGATTAATGAGGTAGTTTAGGGCTTGCTGTCTGCACTACAGCATCACCAGTTAAAATAAGAACCTTACCATGTGCCTTCACTTAGTGAAGCATAAAGGGGCAGCATAAGAAGCAAGCTCATCCACTCCCTATCTGTAATTATTTAAGAAGCAGGTTATTATTTTATTATTTTTGTATTTTGCACATACTTCTAGGTCTCCATGCCCATTGTTCTACTGAGTATGTCAGGTATATTCTTCATTTCACCGATTTCAAAGAAAAATTTAATGACTACTCGTATATAAACAGACAGTAGATGAGCAGAAATGGTTGATCTTAGGATAACTTATCCTTAGGTTTCCTCGTATCAATTTCACATTTTTTACATAAAAATAACATCCCCCTTTAGATTTTTCTTCAAAAAAATTGTTCCTTAAAGAGAAACTTGAGAAAGAGTAAAATGGAATTTGATTTCTTATTTTAAAAGCTGGACTTCTACAGAAAACACCACCACACATACAGGTAAATGAGTGTTTAATTTGGCATCCCAAACCATTAAAAATATGAGAAAACAACTGCTTTAGAAAGAAGTATAGGTTTCAAGATGCTTATATACAAAGCAAAAAGAAATGTGTAATTCACAGAAAGGAAAAGGAAAAGCCCACATAATGAATTCAACGTCCTCAAATCCTAGAAGCCAAGAACTTTTCATCTTTCAAAACCAGTGGGAAGTATACAGACCAGTATCAGTCTTGTCCCAGAGCACATTGTCTCTTCAGTGGGTTAATCTGCACAAGGCTGCCATTCTCAAATACATCACAAGAAAGAGGTGGGTACCTCCTGAACCTAGAAAAGGACTCCTACATAATTTTTTTGCCCTCTTTGGAAATAAATTGGACCTGCAGCCAAGCAATTGTCTCCCATAATTAAAGATTAGCAGCACCAGAACTGTGAAATATGAACACATCCACATTAAGAAATCAGCAAAACAGTAATTCAGTACTTCATTCTTGGATACCTCTGAACAGTCACATAAGCATTCTTCTGTCTACCCCTCCCACTTCGTGTTCATTTCTATCAGTCAGCATTTCTGGCCCCTGACAAGAGAAAAAACTGACTAAGGAGACAAATGAAACTTAGGATGCAAAGAAGAGCCAGAGCAGCTTTGTCTCAATCCTTCATATAACCTTTTATTCTTATATGGGAAGGCTGGCTGACCAGGATTATAGTTACATAAAAACTAGCACCAAAAAAACATGTTCTTGCAACCTCATATCTACTTTTTAAAGACGACAGATATCCAAGTTGGAAAAAACTTACTTTTAAAAAAATTACCTTACTCATGTGAACTTTATTATTGCAATATTGATCACTAGTTTTATTTAAATAATTTCCTATTACATTGCACTGGGGTCACAACAACCCCATGGAGTGCTACAGGCTTGGGGAAGAGTGGCTGAAAAGGACCTGGGGGTGCTGGGTGATGGCTGGCTGAACTCAGGCTAGCAGTGTGCTCAGGTGGCCAAAATGGCCAACAGCATCCTGGCTTCTATCCACAATAAGTGTGGCCAACAGGACCAGGGAAGTGATCATCCCCTGTACTGAACACTAGTGAGGCCACACCTCAAATCCTGTCTTCAGTTTTGGGCCCCTCGCTTCAAGAAGGATGTAGAGGTGCTGGACCATGTCCGGAGAAGGGCAATGTTGATGATGAAGGGTCTGGAGCACAAGTCCTATGAGAAGCAGCTGAGGGAGCTGGTGTTGTTTAACCTGGAGAAGAGGAGGCTCAGGGGGGATCTTATTGCTCTCTACAACTACCTGAAAGAAGGTTGGAGTGAGGGGGGTGTCTGTCTCTTCTCCCAGATACCAAGCAATAGCATAAGAGGAAATGACCTCAAGTTGCCCCAAGGGAGGTTTAAATTGGATATTAGGAAAAATTTCTTCACTGAAAGGGTGGTCAAGCATTGGAATAGCCTGCCCAGTGAGGTGGTGGAATCACCATCCCTGGAGGTACTTAAAAAATGCATAGATATGGTGCTCAGGGACATGGTTTAGTGATAGACTTGGCAGTCCTGGGTTAATGGCTGGACTTTGTAATCTCAAAGGTCTTTTTCCAACCTAAATGATTCTAGATGTTAAGATAAGGCAATATCCTAACAAGACAGATCATAATAAAATGGTAGCTGATTCTCCAAGACCTCTACAACTGGTTTTAACTCTTTTCTATGTAGATGAGAGCTAGCAAAATGAAAAAAAGGCATGAAGTTGTGCTTAATGATACTAGTTCAGGAAATGAGAGACTAGCCCATCAATACAAGAATCTACCTTGAAATCTAGATATAACCTGCATCTTCAAGAAGTGAACCGAGTGGAGGTTGATAAGACTCTTTCAAGCATCTCAACAAATTAAAAAAAATATTTCAAACATTCAAACAAATTTAAGAGGTCAAATATTTACTTGTCAACACCATTAAAAATGGAGCTTTAGTCCTGCTCACAATAGATGGAATTTTTATACAGAAGCCTCTAGATACTGCTATTAAGCTCAGTGGAACCAAAACAAAAATAATTGTAAAAATACAAGCTTTTTGCCACCCTTTATACCTTCTATAAGTTTGGGGTTTTTTTGTTTTTGTACTTGCCTGTACAAAACAGAGGACATGCTTAAACATGCTTAACCATCTTACTGAAGATGATACTACTATGTAAGCTCCCAAGAGCAGACATATCTACATAATTTAAATCATAACAAAGCACCAGTGCTCAAACCTAATTTGAATTTTTTTAATATTTTCTATAATTATGTAGTTTCTGGGTTTTTCTCAACTTTCTAGTAAGAACAAAACATTTTGTGCTTTAACATAACTTCCCCTCATCTGGATTGACTAAAGAAGCTTTCCATGAGGAAAGTGAAAAAAAAAAGTAATTAAATATGGTAATTACAGCTCTGGTCGGCTACAAGTTTGCGAATCAGAGCTGCTTTTGCTTAATAAAGTAGCTGCTGAATTAAAATCATGCTCATCTAACATCAAATCTTTCAAAGGGGTAAGGGCAAAATATTTAAGAACATTTTCCCATAATAGCTACTGGCAAAAATCTTAATTATGCTGAAACTATGAGATCTATTGTCTCTGATTTTTTCTTATCGTGATTCTTTATTCTGAAACAGATAGTTGTTTGGAAAACTGTAATAACATTATCCCTCAGTGCCTCTTGATCTTATGCAGACTGCTCTGATAGTTAACATTTACAAGAGAGCAACAACCTCTTAATCTATAAAACACCCAGTATCCAAGTTTTAACAACATTCTGTATGAAAGCGAAGTTCGCTATGCCATGTGGGAACTGAAAATTGGGATTTATCTTAGCATCAGTTACACGAAATGCTGCATACTCGCTTTTGTCTGGATTTACAGAAGCCAGGACAATTTTAAAATCAATTAATGATCTGTCACAAAAAAAATCATTCCCTCAGATGATTTTGCACCCCTACTTTCCCAAAAGTAGAGCAGCTTCCTCACTAGATAAATGAATCCACAGATACGCATAAACGTATTCTTCCTTTGAAGCCACACCATGAATGCCACAGCGAGAAACAGCTTGGCTTCTAGATCAGTAAGACCCCATTCTTTTTCCCCTTCTCCTCAAAATGTAGCTTCATCAAGAGTTTCTATTAGGTAAGAGTAAGTATGCCTACTGCAGTTCCAAATGACTTCCAGATTATTAAGTGAAATATATAATTTAACACAGATGAACTACATGTCAGTCTTGTCTAGATTATATGAATACAATGTTCTTGTTGGTTTTGCAGCCATGCAAATTAACATACACATTAAAGATTTAGGTTGAATAAAATCCTAAGAGTCTGTTTTTCAGCTCTACATTACTTTCCTTTCTCCTTGACTAGAGACAAAAAGGACTGTCCTGCAAGTTCTTCAGTCAAGTTTAGAAACCATTAACTCAAACTACAAGGTCGTCAAGATAAGAATAAAATCAATAGGGTTGTCCTTCTGGGCTCTTTTCAGATATGGCTAATAAGTCTCTACAGCACATACGTCTCCACACTGGTTCCTTTTTAATCAAATATTTACCCTGGTTGCAGTTTAACTTATGGTTTGCTTTGCAAGGTGTCAGTGTTCTGGTTTTGACTATAGCACCATTTCTTGCATCTGGTGGGACTGCACTGCTGTACGGCCTTGTTCAGTATACACAACATCCCAGTCAAGCCTGGGCAATGCACAGCTTGCTGAAGAGAATGGGAAAATAAAGCTCAAATAATGGAAGACAGCATCTGGACATTCAGCCAGAATGAAAGTCTACATTAAGTTTGATGTTAATTCATTAACCAGAAGCGCACAAAGTGGATTCTCTTGAAATGCAGGCAACGGTAACCTGTCCTGAACAAACTTACAGCACAGACTGAAGGAGGGGCTTGGATGCCAGGCGCCACCAAAACTGGCGTGCATGAGCTAGTGGTGGGACAGCTCTCATCAGACGATGATAAGCACTAGCATAGCTTATGTTTACATGCTGAAGGCCCTTTGCAAAGCAGTCTATCACCATCACCAATCTTTCCATCACTAACACAAGCATCAACTCATTCGTTTCTCACAAGCAGATCACTCCTTACGCCACCCCGACACCGGAAACTTCTGTCTAATGGTCACCTTGTTTGCCACCATACACCTTTTAATGGACTATTTTAAGGAATATCACCCCCTGGTAGCTAGGCAGGTAGTTTCTGAGGGGATTAGTATTTAACCTATTTATACTGTACAGTTTGTGAAAAAGCAACAGCACTACATATCTGGGCTGCAGAAATATTACATATTTTCTACATAATCTTTATTTTGGCCTGTAACCATGTTCCTTCCCACTGTCTGTGATCCCACACTCCCTGAGCCTGGTTTTAAAGCACCCTGTAAAACCAGTACGGTCTTGTGCGCTCTACCACTGGGAAGCTACCCTGACTGCCAAAACGCAAAATGGACACACAATATTTTTACCAGGATACTGAGGTTACTACTACTATGAACATAAGACACCAAAAGTAAGAATGCGGGGAAAAAAATGTGGGAAACTTAACAGATACAGTCAGATGTGCAAATGTCTCTTTAAATTTCTTTACTTTCAAGATTTCTCCCATCCTTTCAATAGCACATAACCTGTCATAATGGAGTGCCTGCTTAATCAAATTTACTTAAGTGCTTGTAAAAGAATTCAGAAAACATGCTACACAGTATACTAATATTCTTTGGAAATTCAAATGAAAACTAGCTTAATGCATATGAATAAATTCACATTTTAGTTATACAGGAATGCTCATAATGTGATAAAAGCAACATTCATGTTTATCCAGGAAGAAACTGATTTTCAACAGCAACAACTGCAAGGGGAACTATCCCCCACTATTTGAACAGCAATGAAATAGCATAAAAATATTGTGTTTTCAAAGTTTATTTTATAAATAATTATGGAATTAATTCAGCTCTTTGTTCTGATTAAGAAAGATGGGCATGCATTACACATGCTGGCTGGGAAAAATGACAAACCTATGATATCTGGAACTCTTAGTCTTAAGAGTTATAAATATGGTAAATCAATGGAAATATCCTATTACTACTTGTACCTCAAACACAGATAATTAAGTAAATTAGTACTATACATAACCTTTCAGCTCCCCTTCAGTTAATCTAGATTAATGCAGTATAAATTTTTTTAGGAATAACAGCAAAGAAGTTTTCTAAATGCTATGTAATTCCAATCAGCTGTATATTAACTGACTACATAAATCTTATGGAAGTAATGAATTAAATTTCATTACCACAATCATAAAGCCTGCAAATGTTCATCAACTACATCAAATCCCCCCAAAAAAGGTGCAGCTGGTATTGTAAGGATTCAAAGGCAGAGGGGGGAAAAAGAGCTGTTACTCTAAGAAATGTATACTTTTAAAAAATGTGAATTATATTGAGAAAAGAGGATTATTAGGAAATATTCTAGGATGTGTGCAAATACAATTTCTCACATTATGCAGATTTTGGTGTATCTTTGCATAGGCATGACTATGAAAAAAGCACGCAGCAACGATACATACTTAATTCACATCAATTCAGAGTAGATATAACACGTTATTTAAACATGCAATGCAAACTTCAGCACTGAAGTTCTGTTCTTTTTTTGAATTTTTTTTTTTAATTTTTCAATGCAATAAGACCAGATACAGCTAGGATAAATAAACCTTTAGATTTGTAAGCCAATTAGGTGGTAAAACTTCTAGATTTTATCACCTAATCTCAAAACTTGTAACTAACTAAAGAGGAGAGAAGTTTTAGACTGAATTTGAGTAGTGCTGCCAATACATTTAGACACACTAATATAAGTCAAGGTTTACTAAGTATTAAAAATCCAAAATCTTCTATGATACTGAATAAATGCAATGGACTACTTTAGCCTTCATTTATTTAAGCAGTTTTGGCAAATGAAAACAGACAGAATCTAGAAACATGTTAGAAATCATTCATTTTCCATCACCTGTGTAGAGCTTGACCATATCAACTCATCTTCATAGTTATTGATGGCAGCATGTTTCAATAATACCGCATGTCAAAGGCTTACTTAAAAAACACCTATGTAGCCTATCAAGGCAATAAACACATAAAAATGCTCACAAATCAAGAGAATTAGCTGACTGATGTGGGTGCTATAACCTGAACAAAGTTACACCAATTTCAAGCAGTCTACAAGTATGACACATTGCACACACCAAGTTTTCCACATCTTAGTGAGAATATGTCGATAAAAGTTGGAGTACCACATTTTGCTCACATAACTTGCTTCAGTGTTTGACCTCGCTCTGATGTACATTCCCAGTGCTACCTGGCACCAGTGGTGAAGCTCCACAGTACAGACATTGCACTGGGTTTACTGCCTTTGAGTCACTGAAGAGAAACCCATTTTTCATCACAAATCTTCAAGACAACTTAAAAATTAAGTTCTGAAGTACTCTGTTGGATTGCAAACTCAACACCTTGCCAGATTAAGTCCTTGCTGAAACCCAAATGCATGCTGTTTTGTTTAACCATTAAGCTGTTACACATAGGATGAACTATCATACAAGTTCACCTTTGGTTTTCCTGGCCTTGTTAATTTTAATATCCATATTGCTGACAGCAATCTTCAAAAGGTTTTCAATGAAGTACATTTTTTAGAAAAAAAAAAAAAGTACATTGCAAGTTAACAAGTTAATAGAGGCTTATACTATTATGCAAGAAATACAGGGATTTTAAACAGAGATTCTAAGCCAATGTGCCCTGTGGTATCACCTTTATCACTGATAAGATGGTCATACTAGTAGTAACCGTATTCTATAACAAATTAATATAGCTATTGCCTCAAAAATCAGGACCTAATTCAACCATAATATGTAATTTTGCATTATACAGGTTACTGCCAGTTTAATATACATACACTAAGATAGCTTAATGTTTTCCACATGTGTTTGAAGACAGTCCAACCTGGCTAAAGGCAGAAGTTTCATGCTCTTCAACTCAATTCTTTGTACACTACCACCTTGAACGGGGAAATCAGGAACACATTTCTGGAGTGGAAATGTTTCAAGGCTCCTACTGGATAAAACAAGTGAGCCACAGAAACCTTCCCAGATGTGTGCTCAGTAGAAAACAGCTTGGCAACAGACAATTTTACAAACCTCTCTGAAATCTCAGAGGCTGAAATACAGAATTCTAGATGTGGGACTCATTGCAACTCCACCCTAGAGACACAGAATTTAGAAACTAATTAATGATGGCAGTCAGCATAATCTAACGTTTGTCCTTGTGTAAAAGCTTAGCCATGCATAATACTTTTGTATGAGACACGTGGAGTGATTCAGCTTGGGTTTCATGAAGTGGCAACTTGATCGCAGCTACGTTGGAACATTTTATCACAGATCTAATTTTGCAAGTGGTAATTCTCCTTTGATCCGTTGCTAAGTTGAGAAGATAATTGAGGGACAGTGAATAGCTGGAGGCCACTATAGAGGACACGTTCAAAATACAAACAAGCTATGCAAAAAGAGCAGCTCATCTTTAATAAACTCAGAATGGCAGCACTTACTATAAACGGACTAAATACCAGCAGTGCTGCCACAGCATGCTAATCGTGTGCACATCCTTAAACAGCCACTGGTGGGCTAAGCTTAATGACATGCCAGAAAAAGCATTTGAGGAATAGGCAGCAGCACCTGCCATGGATGCAAGTCAGCCTACCTAGCTTCTATTTTCAGCAATATGGTGCTTAACTGCCACATTTGGAAAAGAGAAAAGAAAAAAACCAAGCATTATTGGTTTTGTGAACTATGCAGACTGTTCAAATACCTATTCAAAAAAATAATAAAAGGTTTGATTTACAGCAGTGGACAGATACACAGGTTTTATTTGGCAACATGGAAAACACAGAGTTATCTGGACACAGATCATTTCACATAAGGAGAGAAGCTCTGCAATCTTGTGCACTTGAAGAGTTGCAGAAAAGCCTTTATTTAACATACTGAACAAGGGAGGCAGTCACTGCCTTTATAAATGCAGCTAAGCAACATCTTAATCCTTCAGAGTATGAAGGCACCACAAAAAAGCTCGGCAATATCCACTCCCTCAGCTGAAGCCATCTTTGTTCACAAGGAGTACTATCTGGAATGAGTTTTCCTAATGGCACATATAAGTCTGAACCTCCTCCAAGATGCTGATGACCACAGCCAAGTCATCATTCTCAATTGACAAAAGTGGAAGTGACTTCAGTAGTTGATGGGGGCCATAAAGGTTACTAGCCTGCAAAAACAAAAAACACCTCAACCAGAACACAGACAGACACACTCATATTTGTTATACCTAAAGCCCCCACACTCAACACACGCTAAAATATATCATATCCTTTACACATTTACTTCATAAAACCTTCCTTGCAGTTTCCTCCTGTACATAGGAAGGAGGAACTGCACAAAAAAATGCTCAAAATGTCTCTTATTCTAAGGGCATTTGGTATGACAGTGATACGGAGCATATAACACCATGAACAGAAAATATACTTTTATGCACACTTGCTTAGCTTATACATCTACAATGGAAAAGTAACCATCAAACAATTCTTCTTGATTGGCAGCAAAACAAATTTGTAGTTTTATTTATGGTTACAACATACTATTGGGAGAAAAACGCCTTATTTTGAGGTTATCTTAGAAAAGCATCATTATTTGAGGTAGTCAAGGACCCAGACTTTTGACTTTCAAAACACTGCCAGGTATTCCTCCAGAAAGATTTATTTTTAGTAGTTTAGGTTAATGTTACAGAAAGTTTGCCAGATTTTTAAACAGATGTAATTAAGATGCCTTAATAGTTTATGAAAGACATCCAGGTATTGCCTATCACTCAGTGACTTCATCTAGCATGTCTTTTCCTTTCTTGCCAGATTCTGTAGTCCCGAGTTCCACATATTCGCAACCACATTTCCTCTGCTTAGGAATAATAGGAAATAAATTGAAATGGGAACCAAATAATTTATGCGTTCTCGTTATGAATGCACACAACTAAATTAATTGCAATTCAATGAAATCATCTATCATTGCTTAGATGACCAGTATAGCACTTCTCCGCCTGCCTCAGTTTTCTATTCTGGAATTATCTTTAGTTATTTTTTAATTCTACATGTGCATATACTACATACGAGCCTATATAACACTATAAAAGACTATAAATGGAAACACTGGTGATTTAACCCTTTAGATAAAAAGACTAATAACTAAATCATTCTGAAAAATCAAATCATGCTTTGAACAACAGTTTTAATAATAGATTAGGTCATTTCTTTATCCTTGAAAGTCCAGCTATGAAGAAATAGGCCTTGAATCAGTTCCACATGCCCATAAAACTGCATGTAGAACTTGATTTTTTTATTTTTCAGTTCTGTAATAGTGTACTCAGCTTATTTCAAATATCTCCTTGGGATATGTTCTTACACTCAGGTATTTCCTTGAGTTACATTCACGTACTTTCAGCCATTGCTTAGGACTTACTTCCCTTTTCTGGTTTCTTCATTATTGAAATGTTTAAAAGCATTTCAGAAGTTTCCTGTGATAGAAGCTTTACCGCCTCCTATAAAAATAGAATTTTCCTTTATCCATGCCCTTTCTATACGCCTCAATCTCCCAACATTTGAAAGAACCATGTTGTTCTTAGAACTGCTTAGATCTTGTTTTCTTTTGGTGTATGAGATTTATTACCTGTGAAATATTTTATTGCCTTATTTACCGGCTTTAGCGTTCCATTCTGGGAAAGTGGGCAGATCAGCTACAGGCACTCCTAAAGACAATGATATTAATGACTCCAGCTGATGTTCCTACTTTTCCAGCCAATGGAAACGTAAGCCCTGTTCCTGAAGCAGCATGTTTCCTGAAGCACTGCCGCAGTTCACTTCAAGAGCTCACTACCTGGAGTGAAGCCAGACATATACCCTGGCCTGTTTCACAAAACTGTAGAAGACTGCACTCAGTTGCCTACTAAAGGAATACAAGTAATTTACATTTTCCATAAGCAGGACTACTCAACATAAAACCAGGTGAGTCATGAGAAGGAAAAAACCCTAAAGCTTAGTCTCTCCAAGGAAGTGGCTTAAGACAAAGACAGACAGTTCTGTAATGGGAAAATAAAAAACAGAATCAGTGTATTTCTGTAAAACCTTTCATTTAAGGACCTCCAAATCAATTAATGCCATTAATTCACTGGGCCTTTCAACATGTCTTTTCTTCACGTAGCACTGGAAAATTTAATGTGCAAGCTTGTGGTCACAAATTTGAAATGCATAAAGCCAAGAAAATATATTTTAATAAATGAATGTTTTGGAAATGGTTCAGTTGCACACATCAGAAAACACCTTAACAAAGCTAAATTTCCTGCACCTAGCAATATGAAATTGGCCATTCAATTATCAAATAAACAACTGAAAAGAGAATTAATGCAATAAATACCTATGACTAAGAAATTCAACTTCCCCCTAAGGATGGAGAAATAGGTGCCAAACTTGAAGGAAAACATCCTGCTACTAGATCCTTCCAATTACTGTGCCATCCCAGATGTACCGTGTAGCCCTATCAGTGGTCATTCCAACTTCCTTCACAGTCTCTCTTAGATACTTACATTCTATTTATCTATGATACACGGACCAAATGTTTAACACCATCCCAACATCCCCAGATCAAAAAATAGTTTAACAGCGTTTGAAGATGAAAAGAATGAACAGGCACTGTACAAAGACACTGATTATGGTGAGCAGCCTACAAATCCATGTTAAAAAACTCCAAATTTATGCAACTGCATATTTATATTTGTACTGAAATATAACAGAGGTTTAAGATTTAGTAAGCATAAAATGTGGACACTCTGCATTTAACATTAAGGACCTGGAACCGGGTTGCTGAAATCCTGGGCATGTGCAACATACATCACAACCTGAGACAGGGAGTTCGGAGATTCTGACCTCTTCCCATCTCATTCTTGACTGCCTGTTAGAACTCGTTTTCTGAGAGTGGTTCACTGATTCATTCTTCCTTTTCAAAAGTGAATTTTACTTGCAAGGCGTGGAAAGAAACTAGCAACTTGTATGTCTCATTGACATATCAGCTATATTGTGTTTAGCCCATTAAAAAAGAAAAAAAAAAAGAAAGAAAAGGAACCCTGCCCAAGCCAAAGGGCTGCTCTACAGGAAGACACATATTTAATGGGCAGCAAACCAGATTATTCTTCAGGAAGCTGTTTGCTTGTTCTTGTTCATACATATACCCATTTTTCTACTATGATATAATGAAGTGTTGCCAAAACAAACATTCACTTTCATGAGAAACATCAAGAAAATCACTTGACTTCAGCCAAACAACTGTTTCTAAATTATTCTTTTCTTCCTATTTACTCTATTTTCTTCATGCATTATGTTTCAAGGCAGATTTTAAAATTTTGGGGATAAGTCTTTCCCATAATTCTGTACAAGTGCAGCATAATAAAACTGTGGATCTTGAGACATGCTTGCAATACAAATAAACATCCAGTTAATCACTATAACATAAAAGACAACAAGCTCTGAGCAAAATGCCTCTCATTACTAAAGATGATCATGACCAGTTCTATGCCAAGACAAGGCTGAAGATTCATTTGAAGAACAAAAAAACATACATAGTAATCTAAAAATCTTGTTTAAAGTTTCTTTTTGCTACAAGGCTATATTGAACAATTACATACCCCCCCACACACACACAGAGTACCCATGTATGTAAGGTTTCCTTATCGGTCATTCATTGGAAGGCAGGTATTTTTCATTATAATTCATTATATCAATTATTTTTTCTTTTTTTTTTTAAAGACATTTTATTAAGCCTCCGTGCTCCACATCCTCTCCAATTCTTATTACCATTTTCATACCCTATGGTGAGGCTGACAAGAAGCAGTGTAGATTTGACAACCAGAAGCACAGGAATCTAGCAAGAAATTACTATGCAAATGTGTCTGGGAGAAGATAACATTAATAAATATTTGCTGATGGGCCTTTTGCTTCAGTAGGTGGCACATCTATAATGAAAACTTAACTGCAGTTTAAGCCAAAGATCAGAAGCCTCATATGTACATGTGGCTGATGGATGACAAAGAGGAAAAACACTTCTATGTGTTGTCATTTTAGAGGAACTAAGCCAAGCTCACTACCTTAGATGCAAATATTTTCCTTCCAACTTCTCACATTATATAAATGTTTTATTTACCAAAAAAATAAGCCTTTTTGTTCAGCAGTTACTAGCAACTTCCAAAACTATATTTCAAAATAACCAGATACTCTCAGAGCTGAAACATGAAGTAGAACAGGCAACATTAGGGTTGTCATTAAAAAAAAAAAAAAAGCCTGAACGTTTATTAAAAAAAACAAAAAACTCCAAAGAACTTTACAACTTTTGAACTTAGTTAATTCTGCAGCTAAAGTAACGTAAGTCACAGGAAAGCACACCATATTTTTACTTCACTGTAGAGAAAATTCAATTATAAACTCTGACACTAAAAGAAAAATTTAAGAGAAGGAGAGAAAATACTACCATGTGATTACATAAAATTTCAATTTAGATCACAAGAATGTAGGACAATGCTTCAGGAATAAAAAGTAATCAACCTGGGGTAAGTACTTAATTTCAGTAGGAGGAAAAGTAGAGGGAGTGACCAACCTTCCCAGACATTCAATGATGTGCCCAAGAGCAGAACTCTACTTCTGTTTTAGTGTTTCCGCTTTAGATATTGCTACAAAATAACTTCCTTTTTAATTCAAACCATGCTGTGATTTTCAGTTCTTAAAATACAAAATTTTAACATATTTTTGGATCTATTAACAGACAGCACTTTCAAAATCCTGAACACAGGTACACATATGAATCTGAGGTCACCCTGACGCAGAAGTGAGAAAAGCTTAGGTAAAGGTCAAGTTTGCAAGCAATACAGAAACTGCAGAAATAAATTCCGAGCAATACTTAAATTCACGGAGCTTTTTCACTCCCACTTCTGTGGGAGAAAGTTGGTATCAGGAAAAAGCAGCCATCTTCTGGCAGCACACTTTGGAATCAGAAATCCTGAACACTAGCTCACAAGGTATTAGAAAGATTAGTATTATGTATTACAGTCACAGGCTTAAGAGCAAGCCTGCTAACAACATCATCTTGTCAAGATAGTTTTGTGCAATTAAACTGCAAGCATTTTACCTTAAGTAAAACAGGAAGAAATTAGTCATCCAAATAAATCTGTATGCTTACACTGTGCTTCCACAAACTACAGAAAAGTCTTTGTATATAGGTGGATGTGGGTGCAGGGAACATGCTCCAAAGGAGTTCAAAGGAGTTAAAGACGTCTCAAAGATAATAGTCTGAATATAACACTGTATAATGTCTCTAAACAATTCCAATGAAGTGGCAAAAAAGACAACGGCTAATGGGCATGCCTGTTTAGTATTAGTACCAGTGTACCAAAAAAGACAGTCAACAACATTATTTACATGGTTAGATTACAGATACTTTTAGTTCCAAAACTTCAGGTAAGACCATAGGAAAACACGTGTCAGGTACATTGTATATGCAATGTATTTACAAGCTGGTTAGGAAATAAGGAAGGAAGATTCTCTATTCCCTGTTCTCTGCATCTTCACTGAAGGTATGCTTTGGATAAATGTTTTTGAAATTAATACCAAGAAAATGAGGTGAAATGATAAGCACACGTCATATAAAGGAACTCAAACTACACTACCCCAACCCCCCCACTGATATTAAGCTTCACATATTTGGGAAAAAAGAAAAAAAAAGAGGAAAGAGAAACCATTGGTAAAATTGGATGACAAAGGTCACTGCACATCCTGCCTGGATGGTATCAAGAAGGGGACATAGAGCTGCTCCACAGCTGCCTTTCAGTATTTAACATACGAACATACAGAGGCCAATCTCTACAGAAGAGCAAAACAAGCAGTCTATACCATAAGCAAGGGATTTGACCTGGAAAACTACTGTCCTTTCACAAGTGTGCACTGAGAAAAGCTTGATCCTGCCAGCTGAAAATTAACTGAAGGAGAGGAAAAGACAGCAAAAGTCCAGAAAAATTCTGAGAAGTGTTGGTATCATGCTCCTAACTTGATGCTAAGAAAGAGAGCTTTATGAACTCCATTCTGGCTGAAAGAGCATTTGTTACTGTTACGAGTATATTGCCCAGACTTTAAAAACCAGGACCCAACAGTCCATTATTGTGGAGGCAAAGTTGTCGTTATGATTCATCGGAGAGTCACTGAGACCACTGATGTGAACCATGTTATTAAAAGAAAAAAAGTAATACATACTCCTTTCAGATGTTACACGAGCTGTGTTTGTAATTGCACACTCAGTACAAACAGTGCTGGACTTTAAATCAAGCCTCCATGCCATTTTAAAAGGAGAATGTTACGTAATAACAGGGGTTCTTTAATAGTGGGGAAGAAAAGGCACCTTCTGGCTCACAATTAGAAAATCCACACTGGTAGTAAGATGCAGTTCTTAACTGCAAAGGTAAAGGTTTATTTAAACAATTGAACAGTGTAACAAGTAAATTCATCACATCCTGAAGTCCTTCAATTGAACTTGGATGTGACTCTAAATAATGTGTTCTAGTTCAATTGCAGATTTATTGGACTTAACAGCAAGCACTGGCATGATAGTGAAAGCAATTTCTTCTACTGAAGGAATTAATGCTTGAGATTCTTTTGTCTGGTATTGTACAGGAGATCAGGCTTGGTGATTCGTTTGGTCCTCAGAGTCTGTGAGCCCCAGTGGATGCAATGAATCTGATTTTGTTTATACCAGAAGAGTCAGACTAGACCATACATGGCTTACAAATGTGTTGACTTCCAAATTTCTTGGTAACAAGTTAGCTTTGATACTGTACCAAGAAGAATTTTCTCATTATTTTCAGTTAATTGATAGATGTCCCTTCAGACTTCACTTCACTCTGGCAGCCAAATGCTCCATACCACGACAATTTAGTCATGTTCCACTAATATTCAGCAACAAGATCAAAGGAGGAAAACAAAACCAAAACTGTTTCTACTAGATTGTGGTTCCTCAAAGTGTCCTCTGCTGCATGTCTGCACTGTACTGGTTGCTGCTCTAACAACTACATTACCACCTGAAACCTGGAGTTTGCAGTACAGTTTTTACTGACCCCAGAACTCTATTAAAGGTAGGCAATAAACACCACGTTCGTGCAATAGATGCCCTAGAAAATAATACAGTTAGTAAAAGGATTTCAATTATTTCAATTTCAGAATAGGTAGCATATTTACAGTAGCAAATCAGTTTCCTACAGATTATCACCACTCAACTACCTACTAAAAGCTGCTGTTTTGACTCATTTTAGGATATATAATTTCTAGCTACATGGTTTTGACCACTCAAGGCAGAATAAAAGTCAGCCAGACTTCATGCATGCTCCCTATCTTGTACATGGGAACCTCATCCAGTCTTTCTAAACTCCTAATATTTTTCCAGCAGTGTGCTTTTGCTACAGAGGAATCACTGTTGGAACAAATGAGGCACATCCTCTTTCAGAGGGGCTGGATCAGCTCCCTTCTGCGTAGTGCACAGCTGTCAGTTCAGAGAATGATAACCCCTTGTACAGGATGGATGGGACTCCAAGCAGTCTAACAGCCTGCTAATCGGCAGCCAGCAGAAAGAACACATTCCTGCTCCCCACTCCACGGTTATTCAATTAATGCATGACAATTTCTGTGATTAGGATTCTTATCTTAGCTATTTAAAGCAGTTAAAGTAACTTTGATGCATTGCATCAACTTGCAAAGGGGAGACTTGAAGCAGCCAAGGTGTGCTCGCTATCTATCAGAGCAATCCCAGGTTCTCAAATGAGGAAAGCAGTACAAAGTAGAAATACTTTAAAAGTATAGATAGCTTTATTTGCCCAATTCATCCATTGACTTCACGTCTGGATAATCATAACAAATATTTCTGAAGCAGAACTATAAAAAGATGGAAAAATAACTGCATATAGTCGAAGACAGAAAGTATATGTCTGTCATTCCATCACCTCCCAAGAATTTCAATAAAAAATAAGCACATTATGACTGCAAACTTGGCCTGTCTTTGCCAGGGTAGATATCCGATGCAATAATGTGTAATTGACAGGATCATTATCCACTAAAACCTGCTGATTCCTTTTGCCATTGGAGTCTTGACATTAAATGCAACTGAAATCTTTAACTTCAATTTCAAATAGATAGATTTCAGTGCTTGGTATTCAGTAAATTAACAGCCCTTCAAATATACTTATTTCATATACAAGACCACCACTCACGGAGACCTACGTCAATAATGAAAGAACTCAACAAAGCTTCTCTTCAAAAAAGGCTTCAGTAAAAGTGGCTGGAAGTTTACTTGAAACACTGATGAAAATTAAATCATCTCATGTAAGTATTATTTCTAAAGCTATTTTTAACCTTTTGAATTTTGTTTTATTTAATAACATGCCTATTATGCATAAAATTGACTTCTGATGATACAAAACACTGGTATATTTAATTGTGTTTCTAAAAAGGTGAAGTACACTATTTATTCATATACTAGACTCTTGCTCTAAAAATACTAAGCAATACAAAATCCTTTAAAAAATTATAATGTTTCTGTATTTCTTCGGAATTATTCTTCTGAAGAAGTGTGCACTTCCTCAAAACAAATTTACTCCACCAGAAGGTTTCCTGGATTTTAAAAAATATTTGTAATTAAAAACCAAAGCAAAGCCCCAAAATACACCGCAGGATTCACACTGACTAGACCTTTGCTTCTTCAGCTGTGATCAACTTCACTTCCAGTTCACAAGCAGAACTGATGGGTGCAAAACCTGGGATGCTTCATCACCCCCCACCTTCTAGGGCAGAGTACTGCACCACTGCACACCTAGCATTAGCTTCACTTTCTGCAGGAGGAAAATAAGGGAACTCATCAGACTAGCAGCCAGAAAGTGAAAAACAGAACAACAACAAATAATCAAAATCCAGCCTGCATCTCCTCAAGTAGTATTTCTTTAGGCCTATCCCCCAAAATATCATGTATTACTTTTCATCCTGGTTTAATGTAACCTTTTCTAAGACTGAATTTTCAACTGCCAGAAGCTGCAACTCTGCTGCAATTCAAACTCCTATTCATGAACCATACCCACAACCTGTGAACACTCACACAAATATTTAAGCATAGGTGCATGATTACTCATCACTGAAGTCTCAGATATAGCACTCATGAGGGTAGCTGACCCTTCAAAATTCTGGGACACCCTGACTCCAGCCACATTGCTGCTTCATTTCAAACATCAGGATGCAGCAGCACCTCCTGCTCTCACAAATTCCTTCCTTCTTATTTTGATTTACTTCTGGAGTTGATCAGTACATCATACTTAAGCTCTAACCCAAATCTCTCCCTCTTCACCACCAATCCTATTAACATCTTTCCAACAAGTGAGCATGTGTATGACAGACAGCAGAAGTAGCTATGTATTTAGGTTGCAAAGCACTTTCAGACCATGGAAATCCCCAGCAGTTTTTATCCATTCCTGCAACAGCTCGTTCTGTTGTATCACATCTCTCAGAAGATTCCAGTAAACTTGGGCTGGATCAATGAATTAATGTTGTGAACAACATGATAGTTTTGGCTAAAAGCTTTTCCAACTATCTGACAAATGTTTACAAATCCGTTTATAAATATAAAATTACAATGATGTAGCTGTACATTGTAGATCACCTATGAAATTATTAATTACAAAAAAAAACCCTTTCAGCTGACATAGTTTGGATACATATTTCAAAGTAATCTTTCCATAAGGTATATTTTTCTCATTTTTAAGACTTCTTTGCTAGTGGGTATCCTGATACACTTATCAAAACCAGGCTGTTTCTGCCTCAACTGAATAATTGTTGGTAACAATACAAGACATTTTAAGTACCAAACACTATATACGACAAAAATCTTCTGAATTTTGGGAATGTATAAATTATTTAAGTAAATACCTTTGTCACTCAGATTATCATGGATATTTTCTTACAAAGCATAAGCAGATTACAGGCTTCATTCATTAGCTGCAGGTAAATTATTACTTTATTGATTTGGATTTTAAGCTTAATTGATTGTCCAGTTGAAAAATATTATCTACAGAAAGATTCCAGCAGCATAGCTACCATGCAGTAACCACAAGTCCCAGAGTAGAAGTCTAGTATACAGTTAAGGTAACAATGTCAACTCAAATATTTTTTTTTTTCCAGCAAAGGTCATCTGAAGTAATCTCTAAAACAAAGTCATCCAACTTGTTAGTTTTGAGGACAGACAAAAGAAAAAAAGAAAAAAAATATTTTTCCCTCTAAGGAGAAATACTTCTTAGAGAGAATAAATTATTGAAATGAACAAGTGTTTGCAAATAACAAACAAAATGAAGGAACAACAACATTTTTATTTTTCTCTGCCAGATTCTTCCTTGTCTCTGTCAAGATTTATTTTAAAAAATCTGGTATAACACCGCTTCCATATAAGCATTCTTTATAATTATGTCTACAAAAACAACTAAGGATGTTTTCATGTTTATTTAATCCCCAGAAAATAAGCTCCTGGTGTTCCAGCTTTGGTTTTTCTGAAATCTGTGCCCTGCTCACCAGCCAAAGTGACTGAAAAGTTTGAATCTTGTTTTCAGAAGTAACCTGGGTACACAGTTACCAAGTGCTATTTATGTTTCCTTAAAAGGTTGCTACAATGATTATTTAATAGAGGATGGATTTTTACTATCCAAAACCTTACTAGATACATATCAGGCTTCAATGGTACCGCTAACAAAGCTGGCCACAATACACTGATTTCAATTCCTAACAATAATCTCCAGTTGTTGCCAACTAGTCTGCTTTTTCTTGATGAAGTGATTTCTATGACTCTTTATCCAGATGTGCCACTCCAAAGCCTAGAAATCTTCCACACCTCTTTATTTCCTCCATGTTTCATTTAAGTGCATTCTGCTGATTAAAAAAAAAAAAAAAAAAAAAAAAAGCCTCCTTTTCTGTCCACATTTAAATGCTCAGTCCCAGAACTATTATTCCATTCTACCTATTATGAAACAAAACTTTTCAGGATGTCATCATTGCGAACACCCTAGGCTGAGAGAGAAGAGATAGCATGTGTAAATTTTGAATCCAGTTTGAGCAGAAAGACACACAATTTTAAGAACGTCTTTCATAGACTTCTTCCCACCTCTTCCTCTCTCTGTTCCACCTACTATGAAGTATCCTAAATAAAGAAAATGGAGACCCCTGGATGGAAGCCACAAACTTCCAGGCAGTATGTTCTGACTTCTAATTATGTCATTACAGAACACTTGAAGAGAGCAAAAGGGAAACAAGCACACTAGAGACCTGCTCTCTCTGTCTCTTCTTCTAGCTCAGTATAAGAATAAACATCACTCAAGTGAGCAGTTAACAAAAAAAAAAAAAAAAAAGAGAGAGAGACAACAAATCCAGAAAAGGACACACCACAATAACCTCAGCAGTCCCTAGACCTGGAAACATCCTTTAATCACCTGAACACAAGTAATCTAAGGACAGATCTCAAACACCATCCAGAGCAAACGCATATATGCATATACCAACAAGTGGTATCACCAAATGAATCATACCACAAATTCTTGCCCAGTCAAAAATCTGACACTTTCACAAGTTGCCTACCAGGAAAAGTTTTGCCCACTGAGCTTTCACAGTCATATCCCTTCCCTCAGGTAGCTCCTATAACACACTACATGAATTTGAAAATCTCAGTCCTTAAAGAAGCTGTAATATTCTGAGAAGTACTACAGTGAGAGAAATACAATACTTCCTCATCTCCTCCAGAGATCTGCACTGCTCAGCCACAGACAAAAAAACTTTTTCAGGGTAGGTCTTGGACCTACCAAAGGCTAAGGAATTTAGCCTTATCTGCCCTAGCTGCTGGTGTCAATACAAAAGCACCATCCTTACACCTGTACAGATCAAAAAAGTACCCTGCTTTCCTCACTTAAAAAAAAAATTAAAATATTCTTACAGGAACAAAACGCATCTGTGAAAGAGGGAAGTTACTCAGTTCATTTTCCCTTCAAAGAGATGTTATGAGCACTGCTCAGAATCCAACAGAACAGAAACCATATGAAAAAAGACACAGTTTCTTGGCTGAACGTTCTGGGTGAGAACTCCAGAACATCTCTGGCTTTTTAGCCTATAGACAGGGAAAAACATATATAAACTCCAGCTTCAGCAGTAGGTCTTCAACAGGGCTTGCCACAGTGATCTACAGTTCTGAGTTTACTCTGCTCCTCTGAAAAAGGCAAATTCAAGATTTCCATGAAGAGCTTGGCTAGACTTGAGTCCCAAAGTCAAGTGATCAACATGGAATTGCTTACAGTCCCATACCACTTCCTCAGTCTTTATTCCCTTTACCTTACAGTATCCTCTTCTCCTCCAGAATCTCCTTGTAAGTAACCTTGCAGTGGTGAAACCGCTATCCCCTCAACATTCTCAAGCTGCAAAAGATCACCATATGTTAACACTGATGTCTTCTAAAGGAGAAGAAATTAAAATTATGGTGCCATGTGATAACTGGCAATCTGATATAGTAATGGCTCTTGAAACAGTAAAGCTCCCTACTAGGAAGCCAAGTAGTTTTGTCCAGTGTAACGAGCACACCAGCTCTTCCTTCTCACTTTACCTACCAGTGTGAAATGGCAGTAGGGGAAATATGCAGCAATAAAGACACTTGGAAGAGGATGCAAGATTTTTGAAGCTGAAAGCACCTTACAAACAACAATGTGTTGGAACAAAGAACTAGCCAGCTTGAAATGTGACAAGCTTGTATTCATAGTGATAAAAAAGCACAGATAAAAGAATCCCAAAAAGAATAAAAGGACAAGGAAAAGCATTCTATCTCAAGCACTTAAAGAAATAAAACAAGTTTTATGTCATAGTAGTGACATGTCACACATGGTTTTCAGAATGTTCACGACTATTTTCTGCCTGGTAGCCTTTAAACACATGCTGAAGAATAGCAAGTAAGTTTATTCAAAAATCCTAAAAAGACAGCAATTTTTTTTTTAAAGCTGTAAAAAAACCCAAGCTGTCAGTCTGTATGTATTTCTTGACTACAGGATGATCCAACCAACACGGCTTTGAGAAAGGACCTTTATTGAAGTGATGCTGTGCCTTCCAAGTATCTTTGTCATAGGGCAGTATTCTCCATAGCTTCTACTTCTCTTCCACCTCCATGATGATGAAATAATAAAAAAAAAAAATCAGTACACCATCTTAAGTTTATTTCTTAAGTAAGCCTTTGGAAGCTATGGCCTCCAGCTGCTTCTTTCACAGGAAGACTTATCAGCAACTGATCAGGATCTCTCCTCAGCACTTGAGAGAAGAAACACGACCACTTCTAAAGCCCACCACATCTTCCACACAAAAAGCAATTTCAAATTTTGCCCCTTGCAGACAGAACAGAGCAAAGAAGCAAATATTGTATCACAAAAAAATGCTTACTGCAGGATCAAGTCAGAATTATGGAGACCTCTATTAAAAGCAATACAATTTAAAATTACCTAGTAAACAAGAGAAATTACCATAAACTGGACAAAGTAACTCAAGCGAAGCCTAACAATGCACAATGTTAACCACTGTAATCTTTCACTAAGGACAGCTGCTAGTGAGGGAACAGTTAGCAATCTGGCAGTTAGAATGTCCTCTTCCAAGAATGAAAGATGGGTAAAAAATTGGCTCATCAATTTATGAATTACATATATTAAAGGAGGTTTTACAAAGGTATTTACTAACGACATTTTTTGACTTCTATAGATTTCCAAAGAAAGAGCAAAGTTTGTAACCTGTTCTAAAATCACTTTCTAAAAAGCATCTCTCCTGAATGTTTAGGGTGCTTCATACACATTTTTCAAGTGTATTTTGTCCTTGACCATTAAATAAGCACACAGAGCAAATCAGTAATTTTCCATGTCATGAAAGAAAGCTTATTGCAAAGTAATTACAAAACTCTGTATGAAGTTTAAGAAGGTGACAATCAATTTAATAATTTTATGTCATGAACTACAAATGTATGCTTACAAACGTTATCTGAAAGACTGCAACAAAATAACTCAAAAATGCTATCAGAACTGTGAGTAATTTAGCTAACTGTGGAGACTTTTCCTTCATTAGGGTCTCCCTAGGATCCCCACCACGAGATGGATTTGTGTTGAGGGTTTTTTTGGGTGAGAGGTGTTGTTTTGGGGTTTGTTTGTTTTTATCTCCAAAGAACACCTTAGCAGAAGCTATCAGCTTTGACAGAACACCAAAATTCTGGCACTGAACCATAAATTGACCATTACCATAAAAAGAACTGCTAAATGAGAAACCATGTGCTCAGTATAAAACTAATTTCATGCTTTCAAAAGCACACAGTGGCTTCTAGCAAGATAGTGGCCCTGGGACTTGCAAAGACAGATTGGCTAATACAAATGGTGTGTGCTCCTGATGCAGTCTGCTTAGCCAAGCTTTACATGTACTGGCAGTAAATGGAAATTCTCGAATCTTCTGTCAAACAAATACACACTTATCTATAACTTTAGAGCTGAAAGCTATAAAACAGCTGCCTCATAAATATATTTAGCAGGAAAACGCATGAGCTGTCCTAGTTCCTCGTAAGGAAAAAAAAAAACCACCACACCACATCAGGCTTTACATAGTAAGCATAGACATTTCTATAGCAAGCAAGAAATCCATTTTAATAAATGTTTTTCAGCATTTTTCCTTTTTTTATTGAGAAAATTGCTATCAGCAAAAAATCATAGCAGGTCTTACCACAAACTAAATGTATTAGCAGAACAGCAATACTTAATAAGTAACTCAGTTAAACTAATTTTTTGTATTCTGCTATAGGTGAAATTCTCAGTAAAAAACTCTCTTTTTTTAACACATTGGTACAAAGTCTGTTTAGCTTACGATAATCCTTCTTTCAAGCTTAAAGATTTACTACTAGAACTTCACAGGCTACCTTTAGCACACTATCTGTTCCCTTAAATAAAACTTACTGCACTGAACCTCAAATTTAACTGGTTAGGGAGAAGCGCCAGTAATTTTATACCCATCTCAAAGCAAGTTGTCAGTGCAAATGAATTACTGGAAGCTACCCTGGGCATGACAGATCATAACTTTTAATATTAACAATGACAGACATACGCAAGTTGTTAAATCCAGTATACAATTTATTTCATTCTTTACTTTCTTAGTTTATCTGGAGAATTCGACAGCTTTTGTGTTTACATATCATTATAACTATAATTTGAAATTTAACAAGCCAGAAAGCAAGCTCTGGTAAGAGGTATTTAGTCACACTGCTAATTAGCTTCTTTCTGTAACAGTAATACAGCATCACTGACATGTTCCAAAAACATTTAAAATGCATAGGAAGTCACCTACTGGAAAGATGCCCTCTGCAAACAGCAAGCAAGGAAAAGGAGCTTGCCACATATTTAGAGTTACTTTTAATACTGAAATAAGAGAAGAAATATATGCATTGTATGCCTTGCCATTTTTCTTACCCTTTCCACTGAGTAACTAAAACACAACTGACATGCACACAGAAATAATGCCAAAAATATAAGCATCCACTCTTAATATCATATCACAAAGCAATTCAGTGAAGTTTAATAATAAAAAAAAAATCATGCTCACCTCTACTGGGAAGCCCACTCCACATTATGGCAACACTACTGAAGCAGCTTAAACAGCAACCAAGTTACATAAACAAAACTTCCAGTATGTGACCAATATGATCTACGGTGCTACAGAGACTTGGCTTCAGCCCTGATCATCTGTGTGACAGTACGCTGTTATACCAGTGCTGTCTCAAACCTTCCCAGATGCCGGCTTATTGCATTGCTCATTGAAAATCCTTCACACGCTGGCAACATTTTAGGGAAGGACAAGCACACTCTGAGTCATTTGTAAAGAAAGCAAAGCAATTTCAGTTCTGTATCTTCATGCGTACCGAAACAGAGCACTGTCAAAGTAGAAGTCTGAGGTGAATTTATGCTGAGAAACAGGCAACCCAAGCCTTCATTATCAATGCATGGAATCAGCTACAGTGATCAAATTCAAACAAACCATTAAAAAAAAAAAGAAAAAAAGGGTATGATTATGAAAGGCTCTACAGATTCAGCCCCAAACCACACAGAATGAAGAATCATCTATTTAGACTGTGTAAATGTTAAAAATAGCTCTGTCTTTTCTACAATGAACACGAAACAGAGGAGAATCAGTAGCCTGTATTGTGGTAAGCTTCATTATTGGGGAAAAAAATCCAGCAATAAAAATTAATGATTCCTTACAGCTTTTCTAAAAGATTAATATACAATTATGCAAATGAACAAATAAGTACTTTTTAACCACATTACAAGGTCTGTTATAAACAAATAGGGTATTTATTAAAGAGAAGCATACATATTTGGATGAAAAATTTTAGAATACTGACCCAGCAAAGACCTGTGCCATCCAGCAGATTAAGTATTTGTACAACACACACCCCCCCCAAATAAAAGCATGACATTACATGACCTATGCCTTTTCTTTCAAAAACAAGAATAATTTTTAATTACTTACTAGGAAAAATCTCCATGGCTTATTAAATTCATGCTCTTCCTACTTCCACACAGACTTCCTACTATGTAAATCTTTTTGTCTTTTCAGGTAGTTCATACATTTTCTTTCCCAAAAAAGATAAGAGGACATGTGTTGCTCTGCATACTCACACCCACAGAGATACACAGTATAGTAAGAATCAGATGTAATCATGGCTAGTTAAGTTGGCAAAGAAATAGAAAGACACAGGAGTTTTTATTTTAATACCTGTATAGTTATCCAAATATACTACTGTGTCAGGGGTCAACTATGAAAGACATTTAGGATCTGACCCCAGATGAGGATACTTACCATACAGAAAGAGTACCTGATTTACAAGACAAAAATAACAAACATATCTGACTTTACTGTTTTATTTTTTCAGTCATTTTAATACAGAAATCACTGTTGGAAATGCACACTGGATAAAAATGATGAATCTGCATGTATAGATAACTTTTCATCTCAGCTGCCTATACCTGTAAACTGTGGATTACATCCTTCAAAGAGATGGTGAAGAAATCCTTGCAGCAACACGAACTCACTGATTTCAGTAGCTCTCTATGCTGTTGCCTGGGCTGTTTAAACGACAAGAGAGACACCCACCCCCCCCCAGCCTGAGCAGACACTGTGTCATCACCACTCCTGCAGCCATTCTCTCTCAGCTTGAAATCATGGCTGGTGAGCAGCTGTATTTTTAGTCCTAGACCCTAGAACACCTAATTATCTTATGTCTTACATGCTGGTTCTTTACCACAGCATAACTGCCCCTGAAGAGAGGTTAAACTCTGCAGGAAAGAATTTTGTAGAGCATTTTGATATGGGAATATGCAAACTAGTGGCAAAGAGTGCCAGCTGTGGCAGCCTGTTTTCCTTTGAAACCCTCCTCCACTCCACCCAAAGCACCACCCCACATAAACCACATTTTTCCTTATTAGTCACATACTCTGTTTCCTAACAAATGTCATTCATGCGCTCCCCACCTCCAAGAGGATGAAGTGGAAGCTACAGATGAATAACTGGTCTGATAACCTTTACCAACTTCAAAAAAGGTTGTGTTTTCTTTTTGCCATTAGGGAACTGTTCAATTCTTTGCTCTAATGCAACTTACCAACTACTTAAAAACAACCAATCTCAATGAAACAACAATTTCCACTTTTTTTTTCTTGATGACTACCTGTGAGTGCACATATCATCTACTTACTATATTTATGAATCTTACCAGTACTTTCACAGTGCAGCTACTCAAACAGAAGACAAAGTATTATGGATACCGTTTGTAGTTATTAGCAAACACGAAACCGTATCTGCTCTGTCCCTTGATATTAACAGTCATCATTAACATTTTGTGAGCAGCATCAAGTCTACAAAAACAATATAATAAATCCCCTTAATGTCAGAGCAGCTAATCATGACTGCTGTGAATGAAAAATAGCAATCACCTATCATGAATACATTTCATACTGTAAGAAAATGTTAACTTATGTAATATTAAATGTTTCTTAAGAAAGTTGTGGAGATACTCAAATGATGCAAAGAACATGGAACCATCTAATCAAACGAATCTTGTTCAAAAGACCACTGAACAAGAACTCAAACAACCCTGTACCGAGATAAGTGAAATACTAGCAGTTTCTCAACAGCTCACTAACCTAAGTTGCATTACAGGAACATAACTTTTTTAAATTATTATATTGGTGAAATGTAATAGTTTTGCTTTTTAGTAGAAGAATCTAATCTTTTCCAAACAGATAAACAGACTTTACGCAGAGTAGGATAGCAAAGCAGGGAGCAACTTCCCTTTCACATGGGGGCAGAGAGAGGAAGTCCCAAGGCAGCACTCCAGTTTGTGCCCCCACAGCAGCAGCTTTCTTCAGACTGCTTTCCAACAGGTTGAGCTGTAGGCAGCAGATGTGGAAGGCAAAACAAGTATTGACCTTCTACAGGTCTAAAAAAGATTTTGG
Source organism: Falco naumanni (assembly GCF_017639655.2). Classification (NCBI taxonomy): domain Eukaryota; kingdom Metazoa; phylum Chordata; class Aves; order Falconiformes; family Falconidae; genus Falco; species Falco naumanni. The sequence continues at coordinate 48,285,814 of NC_054061.1, forward strand.
CATAACACAAGGAAGCGTAAGTTCACAGTGCTTTCTACTGTCCTCCTCTTCTCTTACACACCGGTTCCATAGCTATACTTGCAAGAGTTTAGTAGAATTCAGCTCACAAACTCTTACAAGATACTTTTTGGTTGCTCCTTAACATTCCTCTGAGCATTTGGTAGATTAATTCATAAAGATCTTCTGTAATAAAAATCAGATTATCCCTGTTCTTTTTTTTTTAGAAAAATGAAAAGATAAACATTGATAAGGAATTTGAGGACCTAAATTAAAAGGCTTCAAGTAATCAAAAATTCCCTTCTCTATTAAGTTGCCAAAGCAGTCTTAGATGGCAACTAAGCTACCCATCAGCAAGCTAGTCTTGGCCCAGCTAAGGATACAAACCTACATACAAAGACCTTCATTCAGAATCAGATTCTTTTGACAATTCAAAATGAAGGAAAAACTCCACTGAAATCACAGTAATGCACTGCAGTTCCATTCTGTTGTAACCAACCATTGTTTAGTCCTGCATTGACCTAGTCACCTAGCAAGGTAATTGCTTTACAGTTTCATTAAAAAAAAAAAAAAAAGTGTCCTCCTCGTATGTACCAGACCAAAGGTGGGCATGCGGAATTAAGGCTATATGGAATATTTTCCGCATAATTTCTCAATGTCTACCAATAGTCCATTTTACCTTTTGAGAGAAAAAAAAAAGTCAAATGCTTAGAAAATGAGTTATAAATTTAAATTAGATTTTTTAGAAGGTCCTTTTCATTTTATATGGCTGAAGACACTATTCACCCTTCCTAACTCTAGACATTTAATCTGGAAAACAAATATGCAAGTTAGCTATATAGGCCATAGATCCTTTGAAGGATAATTCTGAGCACTTTAATTGTAAGTCTCCCTGCCGCCATTAACTTGAAAGGATGCTAGACATCCAGCTTAATACAGCATCACACAAGGAAGCAAAGCAGTTCTAATCCCTATTCCCAAAAGTGAAAAAAACCCTGTCTCTCCATACTCCCTTGCTGTCCTCCCATGTCCAAGTTTGCTGTTTTACCTTCTCCCTTGCGCTAGCAGTACCAGGCCCTTTTTTTGACCTGATCTACGTCACGAACACAACAGAAGTCTAGTCATGTATGTATCTATTTTGCTAGCTTAATCCCTGGCTGTCATTGCTGTGAGCCAGATCACACGACTTTGTGTTGACAATCTCTCAGAAAATCACCCTGCCATTATTTCCTCAGTAGTGCAAGGGAACACATTAACTTGTAGCACTGCTCCCTACAAAGGGTCCCCACAGCACGGGACCCCACAGCACTTCCAAAACTGTCCTGCAAGGTCAGATATTTCAAAAGCAAAAAGGCAGAGCTGCTACCAGAATACACTGCCAAAGGACCGATATCCCAATCTCATTTCCAGCCAAACCTACAGACAAATCTTCAAATGAGTATTAATGAGTGTCATCCAGACCCTAAAGCACATCTTTTCTTTAAAACAGCCTAGGACTCAGGAAAAAGCGGTTCTGCTTCGCCCACTTCTAGAATTTGGCCTGTAACAAAAATGAAACTGCCCTACCTGTTTCCAAGGATCTGTAAAATCTGGACTTTAATAGGCATTTCTAGTACACTCACTCTTAAAACTACACCAACCATTCCCATGTTAGCATGGGGGCAAATGAGAGAATCAGGAGATTCACCGAAAGATAGCACCCCAGGGAACAAGTAATGACAATCGGTGGAGCATCTCCAAAGGATAAGTGGGAGAAATATAACAAAGTCATCCACAAAACTGGCCAGAGCATATGTTGATAAACAACTCACTGTTATCCCTACAGATACCTTGCTTAATAAAAAGGGCTTTAGAAAATAAGATGCAGAACTAGCCAACAAATCCCATAGTCGCGGCTTGTTTGCTCAATCGCCCGGGCTGGAGCACCATCTCGTGGAAGCCTTGCCATCCCGCAGGCACGCTGCTCCAAAACGCTGCCGCCCTCCTACCTTTATTTCCGAATCAATCAATTAGCTATCTGTTAGTAGATAAGGAGGTATTAGCCAAGTTCGTACCATAATCTCAAAACTGGTTTCTTCCCCTTTGAAGAGCAGATAATTTAGCCCTTCTTTTCGGGGTGGCAGGTGGGATGTTTGGTAGCTCAAGCAGCTGTGACATGACTCATGGCTATCGCCGCTGCAGGCTCTAGCAAGACTTGCTGCTGAAAACCTTTTAACAGGCCTACTCCAAAATAGATTTCCCCAAGGCTGCAAGAAACTCCTCTTTCTTTTCCTGCTTATAGGAAATAACAGAAATAATTTTCAATTCAAGATGCAGAAGCAAATACACACTTTCTTATTTTCCTGAGCTTCCATTTATTTCCTTCTGGCAGAAGGCTGCGTACATCAGATATGCCTGGCCTAGGGGTAGGGATGGCCCTTGGGAATGGCATTGCTGACAAGCTTCAACCTGAGCTGCAGTAAGACAGGGTGGATAAAACTGGTAGTAATGAACCGTCACTATCGTAAGCAATAGCAAAAGCTCTAACATCATGTGCAGTATACTTTTCCAGTGTAACACTGTTCTCTTCACACACCAATTTTTAACACCAGTCTAAAGAAAATGAGGAGTTCAATGGGTGGACCAAATCACCAAAGCCTTCTAATTTAGTTAAATAGTTTCTTGATTTGGTCAATAGAAAGAAAAGCAGCTGTTAAACTTCATTTATATTCCATTTTAGTTGCTGTGAAGTAATTGAAATTGCAGGTACACGTACAAGAACCAAATAGCTTCCTAATTTCAGTAATGGGGTAGGGGAGGCAAAATAAACAAGAGTCTACAGAAACAGAATATACTTTTTAGAAAAATATATTGCTAAACAACTTTCGTAATTCTGTAACAATGATACCATTAACTCTAAATATAAAGAATTAACTTTGAAGTTTTCTCTAAAAAGACATTCAGCCTTTAATTATCTAAATGCCTCTCATCTATACATTGTGGAGTATTATTGCCAAGACCCAGAATTCCACAATTAGCAAATCTTAGTAAGCTCGATAGTGGTATAGCAAGGATCATTACCTATTACTGACAGTTACAAGCAACAAATTGAGGTTAGAGTTGTAAAACAGTGGAATCCAACAACTAAAAGGATGCTTTATAACAACCTGAGGTCACCTGTCATAGAGAGGTTCTCAGAAGAAGGAAAATATGACAACATGTCTCATGACGCCTTTGTGTTTGTCCCCATTTGGAGCAAAGTCCACCAAGAGCCAAAGAGGCTGGAGGCAGTGATGGTGCACAGATCAGTTCTGTCACACAAGATCAGGACTATAGTCCTGGTTTCTGTACTGTCAGCGAATATTTAGTCACCTGTATTTTACAGTCACCTTATTTTCCAACAGGAATATTACTAATTTCACACTCATGAAGACAGAAGAAAACCCCAACCAGAGATTAGCAGGAACCTTTTACAGAAGGCTTCCTGAGGTGTCCTGAACTACTTAATCACTGCTACCTAGTTTTTTAGGAGCCTATGTAGTTATAACAACAAAGTATGAGAGGGGCTGCTTGCTTCCTTCACACGTGGAATAGTCTCTTAACTGGTGAGGTGAGATGAGATGACTGTAACTGTTCTCTTACCATCTGTACAAATAATTCTGTTAGCCAAAGAAATGGCAAAGGCAGACTCCCATTACAATGGGTAATAACACTCCATAGATCATCCATTAAAATAGAGACTGGATAATGTAAATTTATAAGAAAATTAATTTCTACTTTTTTTCACAAGCGTTCTTTGAGAACTACATTTCAGTAAATCTTGTTGTCCTACTGGCTCTTAAGCAGTATAATAAATTGTCTATACAATAATAATAGTAATAAACTGCCATGTAAGCCATCTCTTTCTTTTAAATGTTATGAAATCAACTTCCTTCAGCTATGAAAACAGAATGTCTGTTTCAATATACAGTGGATAGACCAGCATAACTAATAAATAACTATGATAGAGTCTAATATAGAGATCAGTGAACAAAGCACAAGGAAACATGAATTTTAACTCCTAAGCCATACAGTAACTCCAAAGCTTGTGGTCCATAAAATGTAAAATATTCAGCATCAGTGCATTCTTCGAGCAACAGTGCCAGAGCTGTGATCCCCAAGAATGACAGCAAAGACACCAGGTACAGATGCCCAGCTAACAAAAAAGCAACAGGAAATATACAGTGCAAACATTTTAAATGTTTTCTATCAGCACACAGAGGAATTTAAATTAAATTAGAATGTCTCATAGATATGAAGCTATTTTAAGAATGCACACAATTAAGTAATTCAGGTGTTACTCAATAGGAATTTAATCTTTTGACCACAGGCCTTACCCAAGTGATAACTTTACACTAGTTGGTTTTAAAGCAAACAAAAACAATAATACAGACTTTTTAAAAAAAGTCAAATTCAGTTTTATTCTAAGAATCAAAATTAGAAAAAAATTGTTAAACCCTTTAATACAGTTTGACTGTTTCCATACAAAACAAACTCACATGACTAATAATAAAAAAAATCTCTAATAAAATTAATTAAATTTTTTTCATGAAAATTTGGTATTGATGAAGTAACAGATGTCAAGTGTCAGTAAGAAACAACTTTGGCTTCTGCCAGACAATAATTCCTTAAACCACAGCATTTTCTTTATCTCTGAACTAGAAAGGATGAGTTACTATACTTGCTTGAAATGTAAAGAATACTTTTTAAGATCAACTTTGGCCCTTCTGGATTCTACAGAATGTCAAAAACCTCTGAATTTTCTTTAACAAAATAAATGGAAGGGAAGCAAGAAAGTATCTATTTCTACTAACAGTAAGAAAAGCATCCTTCAAAGTGGTCTAACAAATTTTCTGCAGCGCTGTTGGAACATCACAGAAAAGGGATAATCCTGCAGCAAAATCCTTAAACAATGAACACTAAAGCAAGAGACTATATAGCATACCAGGACCCCTTAAAACAGGGAAGGAGAGTCACTACATCTTTTACCCTTGCAACCATACAAGACTGGATCATTTTTGACATGGGCTCACTTCCTTGTGTGTAAAGTAGTAAGGAAACACTACATTTTCTCAGAACAGCGATGAGTGGAGCCTAACGCTGAAATAAAAAAATCCAACAAAAAATGCACATTATGTGCTTTGCACCTTTACATCATGCATGTTAAATGCATTTTGCCCAAGCATCTTTACTTACTGGGCAAAAAAAAGTATTATTTCAAATTATTTCTCACTTGAATGACAGTAATTAAAACCCAGGCCACTGAAAACAGAAACAATGAAAGGGCCAGGCCTGTAAATTCCAGCTCTCCTCCTCCTCTTCCCACCACTGCATTTCTTTTAAAAGTTCTTCTGTACACATACATCCTTCCAGAACTTTGTTTTGGGAACAAAGGCAAATGACAAAATGCATGACCATTTGAAGTCACAACAGCAACTTTTAAACAGACCACATCTCAACTGCCCAAGGCCCAACACAGCCATTAATCATGCATTAATGCAACATTGCCTCAATAGAAGTTGGCTTCACAGGAAAAGAAATACACCAGCAATTCTGAACATGGGAAAATATTATTAAGTAGTTGTATTAAGTTTAATGGTTATGTTGGGTGGGGAAGGTAGAACTTAAACGCTTCCCCAGATTACTTGACCAAAATGCAACATTTCATTCTTATCACATACCTGTGCTTGTACTTGCAAACAGAGCACCAGGAGCTGTACTTGCAGGGAGTTTTCCATTATTTAGCTGCTTCACTCTTTTCAGGTGAGACTTCCCATTGTAATGGACTTGAGCTTGTGCTGCAGAGTTCAGCTGTATATTACACACTTCACAGAAGGAAAACAGTATCTTCTTTTTTTCTTTGCTTAATTGGTAGTCCTGTCTGTCATTCCTCAGTCCTTTTTCTTCAAAACCCCAGAGAACAGCTGGCTGATTCATAATCCCATCTTCAAAGACGTGGTCAGGACTTAATGGACGCTTCATACCTACAAAGGAAACAGACAAAATTGTTACTAGGAGCCAACTAATAATGCTTCCTATTAAACCAGCATTTTCTGTTTTAGAATGCTATACACCATGCACCAAAGACCAGTTCCAACAAATAAGGTTCCAAATTGCAGAAATGTTGCTTAATAGAAAAATACACACATTTGTGACACACTGCAGAGCTCAGTAATAGTAAGTTAACAATATATCTGTCTGCACATGACAACACACAACTCATTATTTTATTCTGTGAGCTCTCTATTTTAAAGCAGGTTTATTATTGCATCTCTAGCAGAGGTTAAGAATATTTTCAAATACATTTCCTTCGCCTCACTAAACACCAGTTCCAGAGCTTTTAACTTTCCAATGCCCACAGTAGTACCCACTGCCTCAAATAGTTATTCAACAAAAAGGATGCTGATGAGATATTACTGAAATACTGGAAGATTGCAGGCTGTTCAAGTGAGGCTAATGAATACTTTCCACTTTCATTTACACTCAAATCTTCAGCCTTCATACAAGCATTAAGATGTTGCCTATAGCAGTCCACCACTACCTTCACAATTAAAACAATTATACACAGAAATGCGAGCTAGAAGTTAGCTTGTGGGAGCTACACAAATACACAGTAAATGACAGTCCTTGAAAAAAATGCAAGAACCTGAAACATGCACTTCTCCCTAGAGAATAAAAACCTCACCATCATAAATGAACCAAGTTGCACAAAGAACAGTTTTATATAGATGGGGGGGGGGAGGTGGGGGAGGTGGGGAGGTGTCTATTTTTTTAAAGATATAATGCTAAATCAGTAGAAAAGAAGGGGGGGGTGCTCTTTAAAGGCGGCGAAAGGTCTAGGGTAACTCAAATAGAAAATAGTTGTTTCCTTGGATAAACAAATTGCTGTTTATACTTAATTCTTCCCCCCCACCCCTACTCTGGATCAGTTAAAGGCTGGCTCAGGGAGCTGTGCAGAAGAGCAGCTCTTTCTGGGCAAGGGTGCACCTCTATTCAGCTTTCAGAAGCAAAAAGACTTCAAATGCAAGGTCCTTTTTTCAGCTCAGGAATCAGAGCAGCACAGATCTTTGTGCACACCTACCACCCTGTTAGGCAGGCAGAATGAGAGAGACCACACCTCCACGAACAAAAAATGAAACACAAAAGCAGTCATATCAGTCCTCCTCAAAACAGTGCAGTATTCACAAACAATATAGAATACTCCTCTCATTATCCAGGCAAGTGTATTACCAGGAGAAAGTCTGTTTAATTCTTTGGCACAGGTATGTACATAGAAACACCTTCAGAAATAGGTTATTTAAAGAGACATTTATATGGTGGGATGGACTATTTCATCACATTCTGAACTCTAGCCCACACGTAAAATTTTTGTATTTGTACAGATTCCTGCTCAAGTATGATTCACCAATCAAATATTCTAAATAAACAGAGTTCACAGTCATAGTCATATTTGTTTCATATAATGGATAGTCCTGTCATCAAACAAACAAACAAAAAAAACAATATTAAGATATGCATCACATCAAATATTAAAACAAAAAATATTTTAAAAAAATAATTGTAGGGTACAGGTACCTAATTGCTTTTAAAACAAATTACTAGTGATCCTGAAAACGTAGGCTAGACACTGTCACACTAAATCATTTAAGAGTAAGTATCACATTTCAAGGCAAGCAACCAAGATCCTCGACTCAGCTGAGCTTAGATGACATTTTCATCTGAAAATTTAATCTCCTTAGAGCTTTGGTATTTGTTACTTTTCAATGTATTTTTTAAACCATAAATAACTTCCCCTACTCCATTTTTCTGTGTATTTTTATTTCACAGTGTTAGTTTCCAGAAGTAAAATATTTGGGGAAAAAAAGTATTTTTCTATTACATTGTTTTAGATGCTATAAACATACAAACAACTATTTAATAGTAAAATCGGTAAGAGTTTAAAAGTCCTGGCTTGTCAGAAATGTCATGAATTTGATTGCAGAAAGCAAATAATAATTCAAAATATAATTCAGTAATTATTTCAATGACCTAATGAAACTGAGTTGGTTTAGATACTTTTAAAAGTGGCAAACATCTGTATTAGAAAGCTGCACGGACCAGAAGACGAACTGATAGAGCACACAGCTGCTGCTGAGTTACCCTGTAACAGCACCAGAACCTTCCAAAGGGGTTTTACTTTGGAAAGCACCAGCCTGGTACTGCATTAGCCCATTATCACTGCAGCAGGAGATACATACACACCTGGGCTGCACACTGGTTTACTTTCAACCAAAGAAACAAAACCTTTCAGTTGGTAGAGTCTGAAACTGCTAAAGCAGGGTAAGTGGGGAAAATGCGAACACTTGTCTCAAATGTGCACTTCTGACATGATCAAAAGTGGTCTCAATACAGACACACCCAGAAAAAAACAGCTAAAAGTGCAAGCAAGGACTCAGACACAACACCTACACCCTAAGCCATCCCCAGCTCTCAGTATAGAAAGTGAACCTTCAGACAAAGAACACTGCCAAGTTTCACTTTTGTTTTTACAAACCAAATAGTTTTAAACTCACTTTTACTACAAAGTACTGTCTCAGTTGCATTAACACAGGATAAAGGTCTTTACAGCATTCCCTTGCTACTAATTTAAGAATTAAAAACCATAAGCTGAAATTTTAAAATAACCCTGACTAAAGCTCTGCATCTGAATTAGAATGTGACCTGACTATAAGCAGCACTGACCTCCCAAGAACTGATAAGAGCAGCAGATGCAATGCACTTCTGGAAAAAATACCTACATCGAGCATCTTAAGCCTTGGCTTTAGGATGGCTCGCAGCAGCTTACTCTGACTGGTCCAGCCCTGGTGAGGACCTGTACATGCAGCCAGAGACCAAACCATGGGGTAGCCCTCAGAAGTCTGTCTGTTCCTATGCAGAAATCCCAGCCCTCACCTTCCTGGGATTTGAGACACCTGAACATTTGGTACAGCAAATCATCCGTGTTTGAAAAGCCTTATCCAGTCCCTTCTGAAGTGTTTAAGAGAAAAATGTTGGTGGCAAACATCCACTGACATTTTACAGTATACACATCTTTCATACAGTAATACTGTGAAACTTTTACCATAGTTATTTACCCTAACTGATCACTTCTTGTGGTATATGTATTTGTTCAAAAAATAAGAAGGTTATTACGTGAAAGGTCCCATTTGTCTTTAAAATTCTATTTCCTTCCTTTCTTCTTTAAAGTTATGTTTGGAAAAAAAAAATATCTTTAAAAATCTCTGCTGAAACATCCTGGCTCTAGAATATACAGAGCAAGTACAATGCCACATTGAGCCAGTGTTAAGAATCTCACCATGAATGTTATTTATTTTGTGAGAGGAAACCTTTCTTTAGAAGGCTATCTGAACGCTTTACACGTTTATGAAACCTGTACATACACATTAAATTGTGATTTTAAAAAAACGCAAACAAAAAAACCTGAGCATTACTCCTATTCTCTACCATTCCTAGTCAGTGAAATTTATCCAAGCAAGCATCTGGCAAGTGTCCTTTTCCTTTAAAAAGAGCTTTTCATTGCAGACAGATTTTGAAAAGTTCTGGATGGTACTTATCCTCACTCCCCAAGAGTCAGGTATGAAATGGGGCCATTTTGTTCCTCAGGTTTACACATAGCCCAATAACATTATCATGTAACAGAAGCAGCTACTCGAGACTACAGTCAGTGAACTGAGAATAAAGAGATCATGATATTCCGTGAAATAAAAAAAAAAATCATTAGAGTAATAGTTATAGATAGGATTGTGAAGTATTTAGAAGTAGGTTTAAGACTAAAAACAAGAATATGAGTTCATTAAAAGGGAGAAAGTATGAAAATTATCATATGGAGAAAATATAACAAATTAAGCCTGCTAGCTCTCAATTTTGTATAACCTGGATACAGCACAGTATAAGCCAAGACTCAGCAGCAGCTGATACATAACAAGATACACAAATTAAAAAGTGTCCCATACAAAAAGGACATGATTCTGTGGATCACACTGGAGTGACACACACATTACAAAGGTAGTGCTATATCATTGTAGTGTTATTTACTCTATGACTTAAGAGATCTAGACACAATTAAAAATTGAAAGATGAGACTGTGAAAACAAGCAAAAAAGCCGGAAACAAAGAGGAGCATCCAAGTATGTTGGAAAACATCCAGCTGAAATGATCCAGAAAAATCAAAGTCCATAAAGGGATCGTGTGCCATATTCATCTTCCACAAGTACTTTTGCTTCTTTGTCTTGCAAAAGTAAGTTCTGATTCACACCAGATATACTCATTTTTACCCTGATCAAAATCATAAGAGGAAGCAATGCAAATATAAGAGCTTTTCAGGTATATGACATAAGCTGTTAACAGACTGAGGTTGTCCCCCCATCACGTTTCCTCCCCAGTACATAAAACTGATCGATCTGAATAGATTCTGCAAGCAATACTGGAACAAGAATAAATTAGTGATTTATGACACCACATTAAAATTCTTAGGTGTCATGAGATACCCTGTTCGGATTTCTGAAACCACATCTCAGCCTCTTGCAGCTGGCAAAGAAATCTAAGCGTGGACATCCTTTGTACTTGAAGCTCAAAGCAGTTAGCCTTTCAATTTAGCTAATTTACTTTTAAACAGAGTTGTGCTTTCAGAGGAGCTCCAAAGAAGTATTATATATAGTACACTGCTGTAGGTGAGAATGTGCAAATCTTTACTCAAAAGGAAATAAGATTTGGTTATCCTAATGAATTAGTGATGGTTACATGAAGCATTCTTTTCCTGAGCGCTAGTCTAAACTTTTGCAATGCCCATTCCTAATTAGTTGACACTTCAAAGAACCACTATGCTGGAAATGTAATTAGACTGCCACCCCTCTGTGGATCTGTGCCACGTAAGCGAAATAGAACATGTATTTTAACAACTTACATAGGGGCAAAGAAAAGTTTCTCCTTTAGCCTTTGGAAATAGTCAAATGAGTTACAGAAGACATGGGAACAAATATAAAAATTAACTGGCTTTCTATATAGTTACATTTCCAAAAAGGTTCATTCAGACAACTAGACATCTTGGGAGGGGAAGGAGGGGGAACAGGAGACTCAAGACTGAAGCCTTGTGATGTACAGCTCTTAAGCACCTCCTATGGGGAAAACCTATCTATGCAGATGAACCAGTGAAGTATGCACACATGCCTTAAGAGCTGTTATCTTGTACTGGAGCAAGTATGATTCCATACTTCATCTCTGCCACTCAAAAAAAAAAAAGTTAAATCAGAAATCAGCTTTCAGCCTGAATACCTCCAGAGCATTATTTACAAGAAACTCACTACAGCTGCTTTTGAGAATTCTTACAATCTTTCTTATATTTATAGGTAGTATTTCCCAGACATAGATAAACTATCAAGAGACATATGGTTTGCACCATCTGGGCAACAAGTTCTATTGGGATACTGCGGTGAACAGCATATGCATAGTGCCTTGTGCGCAGTATCCTACAGTGTTAAAAAAGCACTAGAGACTATTTTGAAGCCAACCTTGAAAAATCTCCCATATGTTTAAGGGACCAGTTTTCTTTCAGAAGATGTGTTCCTCTCTCTTTCAGTACAAATCAAAACACAGAACTGCCATGTTTAATCTTCATCTTGTCCTGAAATTCCTCAAGGAGGCATCACATTCTGCAAAGTTTCCACCTGTCAAACTATTTATTATGCGGCCATACACATCTGATCAACTCTTTCTTATTTCTTTCACCTCTGCTCACAAAGCACATAGAATGTTTTAATTCAAAGTTACAGTAAAAACTGGATGGTTCAGATAAGTAAGTACATTTTTATTCCTTGTAGCATATAAAGAATAATCAGTTCATCATAGCACATTGACCAAACCAGGTTAAGTACCTTTTTTGCCTGTACTTTGATGCTGGTTTATCAATGCAAAGCGGAACAGGAAGTCAGCTCACTATTCCTCTGCATGAAAAGTTTTGAATAGTGTAGTATGACAAATGGCTGACAGCCTCTTCACTAACACATTTTAGAGTATTTAACATTTGAACAAGATTCTCTTTAAACTACTAAAACAGATGGTTGTTTCACATCATAAACATTAGCTGTTCAGTAGAAGGTAATTCAGAAAACTGAAAACGTTCTAGTAGCTAGTGTTTTGCTTTGTTTCACCAGCCTTGAAATAGTCCATGTTAAGGAAACCTAAAATTAGACCTATCGTACTGGACTGTGAGCTCAGCTAAACTTAAGTAAATAAAATCACTCTTGACTTAGATTATCACAGGCTGTGGTTGCATATGTCCATGTTTGTAGCTATGTCTAATTATAAGGTTGATCCTTTCTTCTTTAGCCCTGGTACTTACAGATTTCTGGCGTTCTTAACATTAACAATAGTAGATTTACACATCAACTTACTTACCAAAGATACATATCCTCACCTGACATAACATATCTGACCGCTGCCAAGAAAGTTAACCCAGTTTGGAGTCCAGACAGCTATCTTGAATTATGCTTCAAGAGGAGCAGATAGTTTTCCAGCGTTATCATAACATGATTTTGCTTGATGAACCATTTGACAAATTGATGCTTTCTACTCAGAAATCTGTCATTAAGCCATTACTTACCTTCAGTTAACTTGCACTCTAAGTACTATTACCTAATTGTACAAGAATACCTAGATGTCCAATGCATGGTTGTACGTGTGGTCTTAGCCTTTTGTCCTCCCCTACCATGTGTGTAAGTCCATCAGAAAGAATAGACTTGCCAGGAAAATGGCTGCTGAGCTCCCCTAGCTTTCTCCATCAAGAAGTTCCTTGAATAAATCCATACCACATTCCTGATAACCACACTGCCACCCTGGTGTGTTACCCGCAACACGGTCAGGTACCACATAGTCCAGTCTTTGTGGTTTAGTGTCCTCATAAACAAAATGAAGTCCATCACATACCAAACGTCACTGACAGTCAGTATCAGGTCATATCTACATCTTACTTCATCCAGGAACTCTAGTTTTCCATCAAAGACCTAACCCCCAAATATTCTGTATTTCTAAAGCAACACTCAGCAAGGAGGAAAAAACCCATGAAAATATAGGCAGACTTAAATGAGTTTTGCTGGATAAAACCAGGATTAAAACATGTCACATGCCAAACTCCCAAGCAGTCAGCAAAAAATAATAATTTAAAAAGTGGGATGCTTTTAAGATGTTAAACATGTGAAAAGTACATGTCATTTTAATAACATCTCCTCAAAAAGTAGACCAAAATATTAAACAGATTAATTTTTCCAAGTAGAAATGAACAGAGCAAGTTTTAAGTGTATTCCAAATTTCACCCATTTTCACAATCTGGTTCCTTGAGACTAGGGAACTATCTTATCAATTACTAATGTAATAAATAAATTTAATTATATTGTCTTCAAGATAATTTTCTAACACTACTTGCTAAATCTCTGGACTTCTATAATGTTGCTAGACTGGGCTTTTTACTTGCATCTTTCAAAAGTGCTTTATCCAAGTATTCTTTCAAATCAAAGGACTCCTCTTGTACTCCTCCACAGAAAAGGCATCTACATTGAACAACATAAAACATTAACTAGATGCATCTCCACCAATTTTTACAACTCAGAAAAAATGAAAACAAACTTATAAAAGGAAAATTATGTAGGGGATGTAGTTTGAACCTGTCTTCAAAAATAAAAGAAACAAAAAATACAGTTTTTTTTAAAGAAAAAAATATTTTTGTATGTTTTACAATCTTATCTTAAAACATAACATAATTTAATACCCACTGTAAAGATAATGGCTTTTAACTTATTAGAGAACTGGTACAAGGTGTAAGGTACTTCTAGTGAAGCATCTATTTCAATTTAAAAAAGTTTTAGGCATGATTTTGCACGAATAAAGATCAAAACACGTTGACATAATGGGTGATTCCCACAGGGTATTTGTAGCTGGCTGGTGCTTTATCTTGCTTGAGCATAATCACATTTGAGGAATAAATAAAGCTTTGGTCTTAGGAAGCAAAAATAGTGTCCTACCTTTCTTAAAAATATTAAGAATTCACCCGAGCATAAAAGGAAACCACAATAGGAAGCCAGGCATAGTAGGCAGCCGTCTTGTTCATATAGCCTAAGTCTTACAATGCTAGGAGCTGAATATAAGTTACACTGGAAACCATTAATCCATGATAAAGCCTGGTTAATGCTGCAGAAGAGCTCTTAGACACAAGAGCAAAACCTTTGAGGACTGTGTGAAAATAATAGCTGGGCATGAAAAAAGAACAAGCTACATTCAGAGACTGAGACCCATCAGCTTGTTTGACAGCACTAAGAAAACAAAGAAGAGAAAACTCTGCTCAAAACTACAATGATTACTGGCAGTGAATATAAATCTTAAAGAGCTCCTAAAAAGACGGTCCTGCATCAGTCATCTGTAACAGACTGCGAATGTCCATGCAAACTATTGATTCCCTTTCGGAACTGAAAAAAATATTGAAAGCAGTGCTCGCTCATAGTAAAAAGGTAAAGGGACATAACATATGTTTTGTCTTATTAACTACTTAAGGTTTATGATCAAGTTATAAGAGAATTATCCATCTGGTAGTGACAGACCACAAGAACAGGCAAGTGGATCACCTAGTTTGAAGGCACCTGCAGGAACAGACCAGGTTAAACTTAGCATTGCCTGGAATACAATACACTTCCTATTTTTCTTGTTTAAAGGAACCAGCAGCATATTTTGTGCTGCAACTGAACTCAGAGAGGCCTCTGGCAAAGCTGAAGATACGGCCACTCCCTAATTCCTCCTGCCCGTACACTGACTTGCACAGACCTCTCCAAAACTAGAGCTGGGAGTTACCTGAGGCTTGAAGTGACTGCTGCCTGCAAAACCCATTCTGAATACCTACCTTACTCCACATTAAAATACACGCTTCCATTCATAAAAAAATGAGGCAGCCTTTTGCTGGTTTTGCTGACATTTCACACCATGATCCAGAAGTAGCACACACATGTGTTTCCATGCTGCGGATAATCCACGCTGCTCTCCCTCAATTAAGAGCCTGTTAGAGCGAGTGCATTTGCTCACACAAAATTGACAGGCAAATGCTCCTCATTTCTCTGCATTCCAGCCAGTGAAACCATAATATTGCATTAATCCAATTTGGGTTTCATAAACTTTTGGACATAACTCTAACATTTTTTAAAGCCAAAAGGTAGTATTTGAATGAAGAATTCATGTGGGGGATTGTTTTTCTTCCCTGCTATTCATTTGTATAAAATCAGTATACTATTTGCATATCATGCTCAAGAAGCAAAAACACTTGAAGAGACTCCATTAATATATTCCCTCTACCCCAAAAATCTTTGGCAATTCCAACAGCACTAAACTGCATAAACACTTTAAGCCCCACACCCTTGCAGATACTCTGCACCAAGTATACTGAAAGTACTGAGAAAAAGAATAATCAAGTCAGTTACTTGAATCACTGAAGTACATGCCATTTCATTAAACTGTTGCTTCACACAGCTCTGAAGCCCCAAACATAAAAACGTGGGCCTGTTGGAACAAGTCCAGAGCAGGGCCATGAAGGTGATCAGGGGGCTGGAGCCCCTCTCCTGTTAAGGCAGGTTGAGAGAGTTGGGGTTGTTCAGCCTGGAGAAGAGATGGCTCCTGGGAGACCATACAGCAGCCTCCTGGTACCTCAAGGGGGCCTACAAGAAAGCTGGAGAGGGACTTTTTACAAGGCCATGGACAAGAGTTTAAACTGAAAGAGGGTAGATTTATATTAGAAAGAAACTCTTCCCTATGATGGTGGTGACACTCCAGAACAGATGGCCCAGAGAAGCTGTGGATGCCCCATCCCTGAAAGCATTCAAGGCCAGGCTGGCTGGGGCTTTGAGGACCCTGGCCTAGTGGAAGGTGTCCCTCTCCATAGCAGGGGAGTTGGAACTATATGATCTTTAAGGTCCCTTCCAACCTTAACTGTTCCATGATTCTATGATACCCATTTCAGCAGATACACAGACCAGCTGAGTGTGACTAAAATATGCTTTAACACAAACCACAATGGGTGTCTTAACTGCAGTATAAAGCAAATTGCATGATAGATGCACAGATTTCTTCCTTTCAAAGATGTTTTAACTTGATACAGCCCAGAGCTTCCTATGGGATCAACTTTACTATCTAAAATACTCTACATAAAGAACCTGTCACACAAATGACAAGCAACCCTTCCATCAAAACTGGTGAAAACAGTATTTCTCAAAGCACTTATGTCCAGAAAGGAGGCTTACTGCATAGAGCCAGAGCCAGAGGATGGGGGAAGCGGTCTCTGGCTATCCTCCATGGTTTACATTTCTGTCTGTGCAACCCCTACCTGGGAGAAGGTAAAATGGGAGTAGAGGAGGGGCAGATGTGCATTTCCATCTGGAACAAAACCATGGGGTATTATTTGGCAAGTCATTTTACACCTTTGTGTCCAAATCATCCCTCCCTTCACCCATTAACTCAGACTACACTGTCAAAGCAAGGGCACATTTTATAGCATGGATTTGTGCTTGTTATCAGTATCAGGTATAATCGGATATGAGACACCTAAACATTACCTCTGACACAGTACCTGAGAAGCAGAATTTATATATATTTTTCAGCACAAAAGCACCAATAAAAATTAAATGTCTGCCAAAATAAGGGCCATTTAAGTTCGTCATCAAAATGAACAAACTATGGAAGAATCCCCTTACACCTAACCATATTACAGAGATGGACCTGAGGCGCACAACTCAGCTTTTGCTGATTACTGCATAAAGTGAGTTTCTCGCAGTTGACTGCATACTAACTGCCGTGCTAACAAGCAGTGCCTTCCTTCGGACATTTACAAACATCAGAATGCTTTCTCATGACAGTCCCACATATAATCTGCCATTCCAGATGGTGACTGGTGGGATGCTGATTTTTTCCTAAGGCAGTTACCGCCCACTAAGATAGTATATACAGGGCTAAACAAAAAGCATGTGCCATCTGCTGTCAAGTTTATAAGACTTTTTGAGAACTAGTAGGCTAGTTAAAGTTTATTTTAGATCACAAAGGTCAGGAGGCTATAGCTCTCTAAATGCCCAATAAAATAAGAGTAAGTTGCACTGTAACAGATATGCAGTAAATCTAGAACAAGTTCCAGTGCCAGGCCCACCTCTAACACCCTGAGAGCAGCAAAGGATTCTCACTATGATCCGTGGCAAAAGGTACATACAACTCACAAGCTCAGAGGGAACCTGAAACCAAGAAGAAAGATTAAATTCCACAGAACTTACAGATTCCTTTAGCCTGAAGAAATTTTAGGAATTTTCTTCCTTGTGGCAGGATGTTTTTTCTGCCCCCTTTCCTTGCATCTCTGCTGCTCTCATTTTGACAACTTCTTAATCTTATTTCTTGCCCAGCACCAGCTCTTTTCCTACCCCACTATCTGCATAGATTCTTCTTATCCTCCTGCTCATGTGTTGTCATACCATATACACATAGAGAAAAGAAAAATAAATTAAAAAGCAGAACTAGTATGACATCTTCTGCCGGCCTCACAAACAGCATAAACTTCCTCTGACTCGCTTCATCTGTCATTTATAGATGGTTAACAGCAAATACAGCAATTTCCCCTCTCTGGGGTCATTAAAGACTCAAATTACATAAAACAATTCTACACGTTCTTCTTAAATAGTCTAATTCAATCTCTTTTTGTACATTGATGAAGAACAAAAGCAAGCAGAGAAAACAGAAAAACACATCCACCAGTACATTTTTCAGAACATTTCTAAATCACCATGTACATTAAAACCTTTAATTGGACCAGGGAATTAATCCTTGCACAGGTGTAAAGGTTACATCACTGTCTGAACAGATGAAAAAAAAGTATTGTTTAAGCTCACCCCTTAAGAAGTGGAATTTCAAAACATGAAAAATTGCCTTTAAATCATTAACATCAGAAAAACAGGACACAAAGGAGAGAGATCATGAAGGTCCGTACTGCACAGTAATGAGAGAGGGGCTGCAAAGGTCTCTGCAGGAGCTAACACTGTGAGAGCCTCTGGCGCCACACCCACACCAATGTGGCTGCATCAGCAGAGATCCCCCTGGAAGCCCAGCAGCAGATGCTGAAGGAAACCATCTCCAGCCAGCACAAGTGCATCACCTCCTCCAGCATTCATACCATGTAGGGCAGAAGTAGGGTAGAAGAACAGAACACACCAAAAGTTACATCCAAATGATGACTTGGCTCTTAAGAAAAAGTAGGGGCTATATGAAGAAAGAAAATCTGGAGAAGTACGTGCAAAGAGAAGGATTTGGCATTCCTCTCCCCACCACATACAAGCAACCAGAGGCAATGAGGGGCATAAGGTAGAGTTTCTCCATACTCCTTAACAAAAAATTTCCTTACTCTTCTTTAAATGACTGTTAGTACAACTGTCAGTTGCTTTAAATCATCCCAAACCGCTTCCTCTACTGCAGATACCACAAGTACCAATCTATGCATCCTGCTGACTATCTGCAGAACACATGGCTTTATTAAATGTCCATATAATCATAAAAGTAATTAAAACTCAATACTACAATAAAGTTATTTAACATAAAAATATCTGACAAAAAATTACACAAGTCACAGTTAGTCTTATACTGCCATCCTGCACAGGATAAGATTCTGGAATCTCCTTAGTGATATAAACTTTTTTCCAGCTTTCCTTTTACAACTATGAATCTGAAGTATTCACAAAAATTCATGCATACTGCTGCTGTAAAAAGTAAAAACATCATTTTGTGAGGGGATCAACTTCTGATGAAGGCAGTCACACTGAAAATTGGTCATTAATCTCCTCTGAATAAATACAACCCCCAGAAAGATGGAAGTGTGAACAGAATATATATTTTCTGCACTTGAAAATGCTGAGGTGCACAACAAGAATGTTTTACTTTAGCATTTATAGCTGAAGTTATCCTTCAAAAACCTGGGCTACTCTCATGAGAGATTTCTTTCCAATCATTCATTTTTCAAAGCCCTTTGCAACTTTAAAATTGCAGTAAAGCTGACTTTATAACTTATTTCGGTAGGTCTCTCTCCCTTGTCCAAGCAGTCACATTCCTTGGAGACATTTGGTGGGGTTTCAACTTCCCAGACATTTTATTAATTAAGAAAAAAAAAAAAATTTTTTTTTCAATGTGTAGAGAGTTGACTTTATAATGGAAACATCCTTGTGCTAAACGATTCCTCTAATAGATACCCTGATTAATGAAGACCCTGCTCTCTCACACTAGCTTACCTAGTTAACCTGTGCTCAAGTTGTACTTTGCTGTATGGCTGATAACTGAACAC
The DNA here is from genome assembly GCF_017639655.2 of Falco naumanni. Taxonomy (NCBI): domain Eukaryota; kingdom Metazoa; phylum Chordata; class Aves; order Falconiformes; family Falconidae; genus Falco; species Falco naumanni. The sequence goes on from NC_054061.1 coordinate 48,305,201, forward strand.
AATTTCTGCTAAAAGACAGTTTTAAACATACTTACTGCGTTAAAAGATCCAGTAGATTGAATATGCCTCCTGTGCTGACATCAAAAAATGACGTTTTGAAGCATCAAACGTTTGGAAGGGTTCACTTAAGAAAAACTAATTTATCAATCTGATGACTCTTTTGCTTATGACACTCCACTCATGAATTCAGGGCTGCTAGCTCTCAGAATTTTATTTTGCAGTATTAGGTATTTTTCTTAAGCCTGGCTCGTGCAGTTATAAAAATCCCTAGGAACTCTAGCTTTTTAAATATCCTTCTAATCCTTGCAGAGATGACTGAAAACATGAACCCTAAAGGCTCAAAAACTAGAAAGGAATTAAAGAGAAACCAATTTCAGTTTTCTTCTAGAACCTGACAAGATATTCAAATGTTCAGAGTTGACTATTTCTGGCAGCTAGGCAGGAGCATTGATGTTCTCTCAGCTATGCACTTGGATAAAGTCCTATACTGCTGTTATACTTTATCACTGTAAGAAACAAAAGACTTAAAAAAACAAACCAAAAACCAACAAAAAACCCAAAACTTCAAGTCCAGTCCTGATGTACTTTCAGCCAGGACAAAGCCCCAACAATCAGACCTGTATTTGGCTATACAAGATTTTCCAGGGCAACCTGCCACTTATTCTGGGCCAGCCCGCTGGCTGTTGGTTTGAAGTTTCTCTTTCCCTAGTGCGTGCAGTCCATAAACACATCAGAAGGCAGGTGTTTCCTCTTCCCCTGTGTTCCCATAAACTCCCCCTTCCCTTAGCTTTTATTTTACAAGACTAAAGCAGTCTCCAAATAAAAAAAAACCACCAGTATCTCCTTTTCCCCAACCAGAATCCTTCTCAACACCCATCTCAGTCTGAACTCATCACAAGCAGTAATCAAGCCAGTTCCCTGAACTCCAGATGGGGACTCATCAGTTTTGCAATGTTAATGCTTCCTTATCCCTAAAAAGAAGGAAGGTTAGGAAGCACTAGTTAATTTAAAAGTCATTTGTAAACAATAAAAAATGGATTTGTATATTTGATTAATTATGTTTAATTAGGTATTGCAATTAAATAACTAGCAAGTATCAGTGAGTTCTGAGTAATTCATTCAGCTTATGCTAAATGGCCAATTGAATCAGTAACTCAAACTGTCAACTAAATGACACTTCATTGTTTTTAAAAAAAATAATTATCAGTCCTTAGCTAAGAGTTGAAGAAAGCAAGCCCAGTTCAACTGTCAGCAGAAACAGACTAATATCTGCCACAGGAAACCACACAGGAAAGCAACTAGAGTTCAGAGATCACATAAAATACCCTTACAAATGAATGGATATTAAAAACTTAGTTTTCAGAAGTTTCCAAATATATACAGCTGTAAATTTTCCAATTATATTTTCTACTTCCCCTTGGAAAATCCTGTTTTGTAGCTAAAGTTTTCTCTAGGAAATAATCAATTTAGTCACAATGTTATTTTCAGAAATTGCATAATCATTAAATAGTATCATGAGCGTCTGTTTCAGTACTGTCAAACCAGCATCGCAAATGGAAAAACTGAAAACTTACAAACTTTAAAATTTACAGAAGCAACTTTCAAAGGGGTTTTTGTTTGTTTGTGTTTAATATTTAAAGACTTTTCCCAAAATTTAGAACAGGAATCAAAATTGACACTGAGAAGTTAAGTGAGGTAGCAGCTTTGGTTTCCAAATACTTTTAAACAACAAGGTCTTTAATTCAGAGACCCTTCATGAACTAGGCTGATACCGTGAAACTCTTCCCAATCCTGTTCATGTTTTAAACTGGGGCATGGCTCAGGTGGCATTTGTAGCTCTGCTACAGATGATCAACAAATATTTTTCAGGAAGTGGGGCTGTATCCTAATCTCCACTCTCCCCCTTTGATATATGAAAAAATATCTTCTAAGAAATAAGCAAAAACCCAAAACAAAACAAAAAATAGGCATTACATAGAAAGAAGCATCTTAAGGGCTAACTCTAACTCTGTGCAACTACAGATGCTATAGCAGAACCTTCAGCCACAGTACAACCACATCCTGGTATCGATCAACCTGGAGAGCTCTTGACTTTTAAAGATATTTAAGGTTCACATCGTACCATGACGAATTCTCAGTGGGACAGTCACCACTTGCATTTTATTGAGTTTCTCATGGCATACTTGTGTCCCAGCCTTAACATTACTCACACTGCAAAAATTCCCAAAGGTAACTGAAGCATGCAAAGAAGGGGAGTAATCTCACACCCACATTTTGGTTTGCCCAGCTTCATGAACTCCAATGACCAAAAAAAAAAAAAAAAAAAAAAAAAAAAAATTCACATGGCTAATCATCTAGGGATTAACCACATCCAAAATGTCAGAAGTTATAAAACACATTTAGTCTGTCAAGACAAGAAACAAAATGTAACAGGTTACTCTACCCTATCTCCTATCCTAACTTTGGGCATACCAAAGTTCTTACACAACATCTTGAGCAAGCACGACATGTGACACCATTAGTGGACTTGGCAGTGCTAGATTAGTAGTTGGACTCTATGATCTTAAAGACTTTTTCCAACCTATACAGTTCTATGATTAGATTCCATTGCTACTGCTGGGCCAAGCATACACACACACACATATATAAAACATAATTGGGCACCTTGTCAAATTCTCTCGCTTTACCCTTTCCGTGAAGTAGTAGTAAAACAGACATCCTGTTACCCAAATGCACAAGCCAATACTCAAGTAGTATTAACTCTCAAGATAACAATCTGCAGTATAGCTACCATAGTCTGTTTTATCTAGCTTTTCAGGGAGCAAATTCTTGCATTTCAAGCATTATCTATAATGTATAAGAAAACAAATTAAAATAAGAGACTTCAGAGGCTCCAAAACCAAGCAGAGGTAGGTTACAAGATTTTTGTCATGATTTTCTAAAGGCATTTCAGACAGCTTTAATATAACTGCATTCAAGGTCTCCTGTCAACATGTACTGAACAACAGCCTCCCAGTTCTGCAAAGTTGTTCACCAGTAACTTCTGTATCAGGTAAAGTTTCCCTAACTGCATTTTTAATTATACTGTACAGCCAAAGGACAAGATCCATACCTACTTACACTTGCTATAGCATTAGATGTGTCTACATCAAAAGGACAAAACACAACTTAGGTACTAATGACTCCTTTTTTCCTCTCAAAACAATCTGCAGGTACAGTACGCAGGCTGATCTAATGCCTGCTCCTGTTATGAGAGCATATCTTCTCTAGATTATCTGAATAAATCCTGAATAACAATAGAGGAACGGTTTATTCATGCACTTTTTCTAGATACAAAGACAGAAAAGATAAAACAGTATAATTTTCAAGGACCCTAATTATTTTCCCTGTGTCTGACTGCTTGGACTGTAAACAGCAATTTAGGACCACTTCATCTGTCCCCTTGTTGATTTCCAAACCAAGTAGACCGACGGACCAGGGAACCACAAATTTAAATTTTACATGCATTCATCTGATTCCTTTAATGACTACATACATTTCAGGGTAAGCAGAAATTTGGGGTGTAAGAGAGAACCTGAAACTTTGCAACCAAAGTTCTTACTGCAACAATCCAAAAAAAGTAGTATAGCCCCCAACAGTGAGGTCGTTAATAAATACAGCCTCCCTAATTTTTCCATTTCACATCCTAAATGATGTTACATTGTACTCCTAAACAGCTGCCACTTCTCACTCACAGGATATCATAAATTCATTATGTAAGGTAATTCCCATTTTGAAATTATATACAGACCCTCTGAAATAAAACACTACACAAATTCACATATTATCAGTGATAAGCATTTACTTGCCATTCTTAGGCATTAACATCAGTAAGCATTCTAGAAACAAGTTTATGTGGAATACCAGTTACCCAGTTTGCTTTTTCAGTACTTAACTAGACTTCATACTATGCTGGTGAGAGACATGAACAAGGAAGAACATCAGCTGGTTTTCCTAAACCAAATAACCCTCACAATTTACCCTAGCATACTGCAGAACACTGAAAACTGCAATTTCTCCAATGTTCATAAAAATCATAAAGAACTCATTTACTGAAGGTAGATCAAAGAAAGCTGTATGGAACACCTATATTCTATATAGGAATAATGAATTATATTCCAAATTAAGTCTTCTACAAGAGAAATAGTTGGGAACAAATAAACTAGTGTCCTAAAACTCTGTTCATGAGTGAACTCATTTGGGAACTACAGCTGTTGGGCTTTAGAGATTTGGATTAAAATCCATCATTATCTTTCAGTTAATACTCTTTCATCGACCAATCAGCAGTCATATGGTGTTTACCAAGCCTGGTCACTTAACCCACTTGAATGGCCTTTGTGCTCTAATTTGTACTTCAATACAATCAGATTACTTCTAATCTAAATGATTTGTGTCCTTTATGGGACAGATAAACACTAATCCCAAGGTTCCTAAAACACAACAAGCCTAAACAGTGCCAGTATGGCATCCACTGTTTGCCATTTTAATAGAATATTTCATTCAAGTTGGGAAATATGTGATTTGATCATACTGACCCTGCCTTTTAGATACTCGTTCCAGATTTCTTATATAGACAAAGAAGAAAGATTTATTCAGCAAACACAACCACTCAAACACAAAATCAACAGCAAATAATCAATACACTAATATTTAGATATTATATTTTGATAAAATTATTTCACAGGAAAAAATACTTATTCTTTAAAAGTAGACTAAACGAGTAGGAACATTTTACAAATCCTTGTTCAGGATTACACATTACACATGGTAATGGCCCACAACAGTCCCCAATTCTCAATTTTAAAAGTCCAACTCTTCAGAATGGTTTTCCAAGGATTCAGCAGTTAAAGCATCCTCAATCATTCCTGTTTTTCAGTTAATTTTGGGTGACACTTGGAAGAAATTGCACTACGGTGCAAGTCTAACATCTAAGTGCACTTAACTTTAATACGCTTAGGCTCTGATCCCACAAATGCTTCTGAACAGGTAGATCAGTGAGCATGCAACAGTATCCCTAGAAAAGGGAAGACTCACAGATACAAATACATTTGCATGATTGAAGCCAGGTACAACAATGTATCTGCACCTCAAAAAATGCTGAAGTCAGGAACAAGAACAATTGAGTAATCAGTAATAACCTTGTCGTGACACCAAGTAGGCAAACACCTTCATATGTAAAGATACAGGCTAACGCTGAGAGTTATAGTCACATATTCACCAACATATATATTTCTTACCTAGAAAAATTAAAATTAATATAAATTAATAAATGGTAATTAAAATTGCCGACTCCCTAGAAAACATATCACCTTCTAAAATGTAACTTGGGATATGATCAATTAAGCCAGGATAAGCCTACCAAGAATTGGATAAAACATTCCACAAGAAAAGTTCGGATCCTGGATGTTATTAATAGCATCTGTAGCTATTACCTTACACAAATCTAAACATGTTTATTTACAATACCTCAGCACAGGTAACTAAAACTCTTTCCTAGCTGATGACCTAAACTAGGAAGTCCATTTTCTTATGGTATCCTCATTCACTACAGAGCCACTCTCAGTAGGTGACCTCAGCCTACCTTGTAGCAGATGAGCAAACTAACACACATGCAGGGGATCAGGAACTACCACCATTGCCAAAATTCTGTTTTACAACTGCACATACGGCATGAAGGGTATTGCACTATGAAACCTGCCATGCTGGCAAATACTACTTCCAGGATTATTCAATGAATGGTACATGGTACATATACTCCTTACTCTACTATGGAAATGGCTCTGTTGATGTTCCTTGTACTTTGAGCAAGATCCCTACTATGTATTACAAAACAGCCGCCTTGAAATATCCAGCAGAAACTACAGCTTGCCTGAGATCTTCCAGAAGTTGCAACAATCTCAGAAGTGCTGGGAAACCTTCTATAATTCACTACTGGAATTACAAGCTAACATATCACTAAATACAGAGTTTAAGAGGACTGATCTACCTTCCCAAGAGCAGTAGTCTTTGCTTTTCACAAATTTCTCAAGCTCTGCCACAACCTCAGAAAGTTGCATAGTTCCTTGAATACTATATTTCTGTTATTTTAACTCCAATCATGAAGTAAGCACAAACTGCAATTGTAAAATGGCAAGCCACAGTTTCTCCTCTACTGACATTTAAAAGAATGATGAGAGTGCAATGCCCAGAAGCCGAAGATACAAATACAACAACGACCCGCATAGTTCACTTTTACAATTAGACCCACTGCCACTGCCTGGAGGACACTTGAAAGAGGAGTGTTGCTATTTTTTTCCCAGATATCTAAAAATCCCTGGACCAGCTATTCCAAAGACGGCTCGTTCCAGAAGATATTGTAAAGTCCACCAACATTGAACAAGTATTTATGAATATGACAGTGATCCGAAATTTGAAGGAAGAACTTGTAAAATCTACAAATCCTTAATACCTAATGAATAAACATCTGGAAATAGCAAAACCTTGCCCTCTGTGAACCCCAAAACATATGTCAGAAACTATATTTCCCATCACGGGAGTAGGTAACAGTCTTCACTTACAAACTCAGTAGTTCACATATATGGTATCATACTGCATATGTACTGCAAAGGTACCACACAGTTCTTTGATGATTAATAGCACGAAGTCCAAGCTTCACAAAAGGGGTGGTAGTGGGATGAACCTACAGATCTCTCAGGACAGACAAAAACTCTCAGATGCAAGCCAGAAAAGGCTCTAGCCTTGGTGTCTCCATAAAGATAGTACTACAGACTAGATAAGGAATGGACACTTGCTGGAATATGTAGGGAATGCCTATAGATTACAACAGATTCAGAATTAAATGTGTGCACTTCTGTCCAAGATGCTAAAACCAGGTATACCAGTAATGTTACTGCACTCTTGGCAAAAGGTGGTAATTCTTGAAATTAAACTACGCACCTGAACAGCAAAATAAAAAGGACCTCTTGTTTCACTCCTGTATTTCAGATGGCTCCCCCCAGCGATTACTGAAAGCAGCTGCCCCAAACAGAAATTAAATTATTTCTGGAGATCAAAACAAGGCTGAAGTCAGTTAACTTCTGTGATATACCTGCTTCTCCACTCCAGAAGACACACTAAGACCACTTAAACTATTAAGAATCCAGAATTAACTAATTTGAGTTTACAGTATTGTAGTTAAGAACATCAGAACCACCATATCAACGATGATGTAAAGACAACTATTCAGGAACTAACAGAAATACAACTAGAGAAGCTTCAGGTGTGTAAGAGTAATACAGCAAAAAATTACATCTTTCTTCAAAAAAGTCACTTAAGTAGTCAAAGCAGCCATTTGAAAATCTCTCCCCAAAACCTCTTATCTAACAAAACAGCTTGCCCTGCTGTGGGTTTTCCACCCCATTTTTGGAATTAAATCACACTGGAATACTGTTTCTCTAGTATCAAGAAAAAGTTAGAGCTAGATTCCAAATATGTGAAACAGATCCATTAAGTTTGAGCAACAAAGGTTACATCTGCATTTCTATTCTTACCTGTTATTTTTATGCTTTATAAAAGAGCCACATGCCCTCCTTGCTCCAATGAATTGCCTATGTGACAAGGAAGCAAACAGCCATAAGTCTCAGCAACATGGACTTTTACATCCTTGCCATAATGAAGTAGAAGATGCTTATGGCTGCTTGCTTCTCCTCCAGCACACCAGTCACTTAGCTAGGGGAAAACATTAAACAACTAGGGGTGTGAACCCATTCTAGCTTTCCACTTCATTAAGTCATATATCATTTTTACATAGGAGTCATGGAGTTATAAATCATGTGAGACAGAATGAGAGCTAATTAAAGGGTCAGCTAAGCATATAATTTTGCATTATTGCATATCAGACAGCTCTAAAATTGGCCATATTTTGTATCAAATATTTTCAAATATTAAAAGAAATTTCAAGCAGATGAGTATTTTCTCCTACCTGAAAGACATGAATATTTGTTTTCCTAGCACAGAAGACCCGTGAAACCTTGAGTCACCTTTTTTTCTTTTTACTAACAGATTTAACTCTGCCTTGCACACGTGTTGCAGTCCAGTCTTGTTATACTGTCTCTGAATTCAGTCATCTTTTTTACCAGTTAGAGCAAACTCCCGTGCTTCTGAAGACAGAAATTCACAACCCAAGAAATCTCTACATGCACTAAGGTAAAACATTAATCAAACACACCTAAATCTAGCAGTTAGACTTAAGTGTGAGCACTTCAGGCTATTTACAGAATTCCTTTGCCAATAAGGTATAGCTCACTTGAGAAAACCAATCTATTTCCTGATACCAGATTTCTCAGTCGATGCAATTATGTCGTAAAAGATCTTCTTTGAAGGGTCTGAGGTAAATCCGACACAGACACGTTAACTGAAATATATATAACTCTCACAACCCGAGAGGGCTTTTAAGTATGAATAATATTACTGTGACACCTACAGCATTTGTTAGTAGGTGAGAAACCTGTTATGCCAAGGCCATGTAAAAATACAGCATGAGGATGATCCTCTAATTCCAAGAGCTTTTTCTCTAAAGGATTTTTATAGAAATATGGACATGTTTTATTCTTATTCCTTCTTCACCTTTGTAGTGACCCAATAATTGTAGCTACTAAAACAATTCATCAAATGCAAGAAAATTAGTCTCAGACTGATTATTAACTATATACATCAGTCTCAATAATATATAACTTCAAGGAAAAGTCAAGTGCTTATATGGTAGCCTTATATTTTATTTCTGTAACTTCGGTTTCCTACCAAATACCCTAAAACAGGGAAGAACACATGTTTTTCTACTCTGAATGCATACACAGGCTTGACAACTAAGCTTTAAAAATAAAGAGCATTCATCTTTTTTTCTACTGAAGGGGGGGCGGGGGGGAAGATATGTAAAATTTAAAAAAAATACTTTTATTTCAGCCTTGACTGACTGAAAAAGGGGCTCAAAAACATTTATATTAAAAATGGGGCAGTATCCACATGAAAATTCACATTTTACTTGGACATCCCAAGTATCCCAGCAAGTTACTGGTCACTCTTGCAATTTGTAAAGCTACACTGCAATCAGGAAGGGGGACGTAGATCAGATACACAACTAGGTCAAATACCAAGCTCACCAAACCAATGCAGGGGTCAAGAAATCAGAAGAGTCAAGAAATACAACTACTGAAGGAAAGGCCAGAGGCCAAGGCATTAAGCTGCCTGAGGGGACAAAAAGAAAGGCAGGTGTGGAGGAACGGCAGGGGCCAGGCAGGGCTGCCTGCAGTCAGCCCAGGAAGCCACAACTCACTCTCTTCAACCTTCAAACCTAAAGGATCCCAAGCAATCTCAAGGGAGTTTTTCATCTTCACACTATCCTACTAACTCAAAGTACTGCCAAATATTTCTAAAAGTTAATTAAATTCTGCTTTTTGAAAAAACACAAAATACAAATTCTAGTAACAAGCATTCTAGAGATTCCGACAATGCTTAAAAAATGCACTCATGTCAGTCTTAGAGAACCAGCCCATTCAGAAATGAGAGATGAAATGATCCTTTCAAACAACACAAAATATTTCCATGGCCCAAAGCCGGCTAATTCAACCTCAAGTAATTTTAAAATATATATGGTTTTTGCAACAAGTCATTGACATGAAAGGAAGCTGAGGGTTCTCATAAGATGGAAGCAGCAGCACAGCAACAGAACAATAAATGACAGGAATGTAGTCAAAAAAATAATCAGAAACATCCAAAACTTTGACACAGTGTCACATAAATGTGATCTCCAGTTCTATAGAAGCAAGAGCCATTTCATAAAAAAATACCATGTTAATATTACAAACACATTTATATGGTAGCAGTATACAAAAGCAAGTCTGCCAAGACCCTCAACACGAAACATGCTGTTGACTCCTAACTCCCCACGACATTTCCCATAATTATCACAACCACATGGTAAAATAACCCTCTGATAACTGTGCACAGCACATGAGGCAGGAAGCAGCCACAATGTTGCATGTAGAGATTACAAGCCACACATACTCCTGTTGGCCACAGACTCCTTGCAGCCCTTCTGTGTCATGTCATCAGGGTTTAATGCCAGCGTATGCCTTTTTTTAAAAAAAAAAAAATCACCAAATAAGATTAGCATAAATCTTTTCCTCTGAAAGAGGAGGACGTTTTCCTATCTTTGTTCAAGATCTAGACGTCCACTTTACGGATGGAGAAGAAAATTTAAATCCCTTCTTACAAAACTATGATACAAAAACTTGATCAAGATTCTAATTTACAGTTAAAAAAGCAAGATGAAAAGCATCAGAAAGCTACAAATAAAAGATGTCCATGGGGTTCCTTCAAGGGTAGAAGTTTTTCCAGTTTAAAAACTGCAACAACAAGCTGCCCAAAAGTTGTATGTAGAAATATTAGCTAATGCAAATTCACTGAAAGAGTTAAAAACAAGTAGTATAGTATTCCTGTTCTGTCTGCCTCTCACTTTCTCCTCCCCATCCTGAGTTACATGATAAATTGTAATTATGAAGGGGACAATTGAGGCTCATCAAATTTACAGAGTTAACATATGGCACTGCAACACAGTTTACAAAATAACCAAATTAAGAAGTTGACAATATAATCAAATTTTAACATTATTTCTGTCAACTTTTGTTATTACTGACCATCAACGCAACTTTCTTTGATGCTTGATGAAGTTTGAAAAGCTCTATTCTATGGTTTCTTAAGATATTTTTGTAGCATTCTTAAGTTGGTGAGCCTAACCCACATGCTGAGAAAAGACCTCATAATCTAACTTGAAATGTTTTCACAAATCTGTTTTAAAGTGAAAGGAATTGCCACAGTGTAGGCAGCTCTTGTCTAGCCTTTCAGGAATACCACTTGCTCCACAGCATGTGTTACCTGCCTGTAATAAAGAAGAGGTTCCCAGTACAGTGGACTTATATCTTATTCAAATCTAGATCAGTAAAGCTACAGCAGTCTCAGATACGTCTGAGAAGAGCAATTTTCGTCTTCAAAATGTATTTTATACATTTGCAGACAAGAGATATTAATTTGGAGCAGTTTAATACTACATAGAATAAGGCAACAGCACCAAACATGCCTACCCATATGTTAGAGTACTTCATATACTTCATATTACCTATGGGACTAGGAGTGCCATAGCTCCATTTTGGTTGCCCAAAACTGTCTGTAACAAGGTTCTGCTGCTTCCGATGTCACCCGTCTAAAAGAATGTGCTGAAGTTCTCCAGAGTGTGATCTGACGATATCTGAGCAAATACCAGTGAAACTCAGACAATGCGTATGAAGCCTCTAATGCTATTCCCTGTAGAAACACAGAAAGGTCAGGGCTGGAAGGGACCTCTGGAGAGCATCTAGTCCAACCCCCTGCTAAAGCAGGTTCACCTAGAGGAGGCTGCACAGAATTGTGCCCAGGTGGGTTTTGGATGTCTGCAGAGAAGGAGACTCCACAGACTCTTTGGGCAGTCTGTTCTGGTGCTCTGTCACCCTCAAAGAAAAGAATTGCTTCCTCATGTTCAGATGGAAGTTCCTGTGTTGCAGTTTGTGCCCGTTGTCCCTTGTCCTGTCGTTGGGCACCACTGCAACAAGCCTGGCCCCATCCTCTTGACACTCACCCTTAAGATATTGTAGACATTGATATGATCCCCTCTCAGTCTTCTTTTCTCCAGGCTAAACAGGCCCAGCTCTCTCAGCCTGTCCTCATGAGGGAGATGCTCCAGTCCCCTCATCATCTGCGTAGCCCTCCACTGGACCCTTTCCAGTAGTTCCCCACCTCTCCTGAACTGGGGAGCCCAGAACTAGACACAATACTCCAGATGCAGCCTCACCAGACCAGAACAGAGGGGATCACCTCCCTTGCCCTGCTGGCCACGCGTCTCCTAATGCAGCCCAGGATCCCACTGACCTTCTTGGCCGCCAGGGCACACTGCTGGCTCATGGGCAACTTGCTGCCCACCAGAACTCCCAGGTCCTTCTCTGCAAAACTGCCTTTCAGCAAGTCAACCCCTAGCCCATACTGGTGTATGAGGTTGTTCCTCCCTAGGTGGAGAACCTTACACTCACCTTTGTTGAACTTCGTTAGGTTCCCCTTTGCCCAAGTCTTCAGCCTGTCCAGGTCTCACTGACTGGCAGTGCAGCCTTCTGGTGTATCACACAATAGTATGAAGTTCACTTCTTAATCATTCCATAAGATCCAGAAGCCAGGCTCTGAATCTAAACATTTGAAAAGCAGCTGTGAACAATTCAAGATTTACCATCATTCCTTAGGACAGAATTTACAAATTGTATAACTTGCTTTTTTTAAAAATAGTTAGTAGGCTCTTTAAATTACAAGATCATGTTTTCCCTCTCCTCAGAGACTGGACATGAGTCAAATCAATGTAAGCCATAACAACAGCTACCCCTTGAAAAAAAAAAAAACAACAACCTACCTCATTTGCTGTAGAAGTTGGAAGAAAAGAAGGATACTGCAAGAAAAAAAGATTCTCTCAAGGTTAAGGCACTTGAGTGCTGCAGTGCAGAATCTGTTACCACAGAGCCTCTAGTAATGCTAGGCAAGTTGTTAAATCAATGGTTCCACGATCACTAATTGCACATGCCTTTTCTGGGAGCCTAACTTGCTAACTGCAAGCTCTAGTTTAGAGAACTGCGGAATGCTCATGCTGTCAACTCAAGGCAACAGAAGCTTTGCTGTGAACATGCACTGTATCATTCCAAGTGTTAATGTACCAGTCCCCATGACTCAAACTGAGCATCTAACACTGCTGAAGACCTCTCTCTGTGATGAAGCACCCCTGCTATGTCAGGAGAAGGCCATTCATTTATGTCATGGAAGTGTTGCAAAGATTAATTTGGGGGTTTGTTGGGGGGGGGGGGGGGCTTTTGTTGTTTTTTTTTACTGTTTGTGAAGCACACAGCTACCATAGGTTGAACACCAGTGAAAAAGCCCACATTCTCAGACTAACATTCAAGTGATAAGCCACGCACAAGAAATCCAGGAAGAGTCATAAGCAAGCATTACCTATCCTGTGCACAAAGCCTGGTGAGAGTCCCACAGAAGGGAAAAAAAAAAAAACCACAGAATCATGATTATACACACCAACAGGCTCAGTTAAGATTGTATAGGCTACACTTTGTGGCATTTCTTGATTTTCAAATAGTTAACTTTGCAGCTTTTAAGTTGTCTTAATGCTGTTCAATGTCTATAATATGGGTATTCTTGTTTCTCTGATGAATAAGGGTCAAAGTTAAGCATCAAACATGGTATTGACTATGTACCGGCCCCACAAATCTAACAAATATGCATCTGTTTGGCATAGACTGCACCTGCATTGCAGATAACAGACTGCAGAAATAGAAAATGGCAGAATCTTTTTCTGTAAAGCTCTGATGCTGACTTATAAGGGGGTTTCTTAATTAGTAATATGTGTTAAATAATCTCATTTTAAATGAAAAGTTAAGTGCATCTAGGCACTTTCATTTGCAATTCCAGTTCAAAGATTCACCATGCAATTATTAGCAGGTGGCTAAAGGAAGGAAGATTATGCAATATTTTTTGTCATATGCAGTCATGCAAAGATAGAGACTAGGTACTCCTCTGCTAACTTGTATTAGCATTTCCATTATAAAATCCCATTAGCAGGTTCCTCTAACTTCTTTGGAAGTCTCACTGCATAGGGCAGAGTAAGAACTTTGAGAGTGTTTACTATGATACCCAAAGAGTCTCTATGCTCAAAAATATTATTCCCTGGTTTAGGAAAACAAGCTTACTTTTAAAGCTCAAATTTATGATAGATGCAAACAAACCCAAGTTACATAAAAATCACACTATAGGGTTTTTGCCTCTCTTGCCATTTTGAAGCATACTGTACTAACTCTGCCTGTCACATCACTGACCCTTAAACTAATTAATCTTTGAAATTGTATCAAATTGTAATCGGACTAAGGAGACCTGATAGTCTACTGTATTTAAATGGGATGTACTGAGAAGTGTCAAATTAAAACTCAACAGCACTAGCTGTTACACAAAATCTCCCACCATATGTTTAACTTCCTGGTACCTGCACAAGTATATATAGAGAGAACAACATAGCCTACAGCCATAACAACTTATGCTATAAACTCATTAGAACTTTCAAGTTTAGTAATGCTGAGTAGTGTTAAAGATTCAGTAGGTGGCATCCTCTGCTGCGAATCAGCACTACAACAGCCACCATCAAGTAAATTGGTTATGAACGACTCAGCATGAGAAGACAGTAGTTGTAGAATGGCAGCATTTTGGTTCCCAGAATGCCCTCAAAAACTCACAGACCATAAAAATACCACAGCACATAAAGTATGTTTTAATGTCACAATGTAATTGAAACTTTACCTCAGTTAATTTTACTTTGCTTTCCTGACCTTAACCCTATCATTTCAGGTAGGTACAGAATTGTTCTTTATTGCCTGTAGTAAGCAGTTATATAGTCTTCCTTTATGCGCAAGACTTACCTTAGCCTTCTAAGGATTGCCTTCCCTGCCATACAGATGCAAGTAAGGGGGTGAACATTGTCATACTATCACACAGTGGACTGGCTTTGAACTTTGTGAGACATCTCTTGGAAAGATTCAGTGAGCTGTAGGAGACAGGACCGCCCTACTTCACATGCAGAATGACTTTGTTGCAGGTGTGCCCCAAGTCCTCCATACTTTCAGCACTGGCATGTCTGCACCAAACAATTTGTAAATAGAAAGCTCAGAGTAATGAAACATTGTCCAGCGTATTCCAGAATCATAGCATTTTACCAATGCCATAACCCATCATCCTGTCACACAGCAAAATCACCAGGGAAAGGTTTTGAAAAATGCAAACTGCGATGCATAATTACGCGGATCCTGCATTCTGCCACAGAAGAAAGTGCATTTCACCTATCTGTAAACCAAAACCTATTTGTGCAGTCTCTGTGTTCAAGGCAGACTCGACATTTTAAAACATATGAAACACAAACAGAGAAGGCTATGTAATCAAAGAGTTTAGGTATATAAAGCAAGGTGAAAAGAACTTCAGGTGTCTAAAGCTTCTCATGTCCAGTTAACCCCTCTGCCTTAAATTCCTTATTATAAATGTTTAACACCAAAAAAGGCTGATGTCAACAAAGACTTACTGGATAATTTCACTGAGGAATGAAGTCTTAGCAATGTTTTCATAACAGCCTCACTTGTTCATATCCAAATAATCATCAATAATGTAAAACAGCACAGTTCTAACATGCCTAGATGTGTATTAGCACCACCTGTCATTACAAGATCCATCTGGCAGTTCAACAGCAGCACATTGGTAAGGTAGCAATATTGATAAGTGAAGGACTGGAACTGCACTGATATACTTAGATTGGTTTACAAGGCTTCTATTTTTACACGCCTTGGCAGCTCAGGTTCTCTAATTAATTTTTAACATGTCAATTAATATGTTTATAGAAAGCAATGTCGGCATTAGCTAATACGTAAGAAAAATCACAGTCGCATGCAAAATGTACAACATACGTGTTAAGGCTCTATGCTTTACATTTTGGAAAATTTAAAAGAATTGTTGCAGATGATCTGATGAGAACACTCAACCAGAAAAGAAACACAAAAAAATTGTGAAAGTTAATGGATATGATTCATCACTCTCAGAAATATTAGCTCAACATCATGAAATGTGATGTATTGCAGGACATAAGAAAACAAGACTGTCTTTTTGGCAAACAAAGTAAGACCCTGACCTCCCACTGTTAAAAGTCACAGTATACCAAAACAAAATACCAAGTATTTTGTTAATTTTACCAACATAATACTGGTGCCATAAATTAAGCAATGCTTACTTAATAATATATGCTTCCACTGAATGTAACTATTTTAGAATACTAGTTATTGTTTTACAGGACTTCAACAACACAGAATGGCATCAAATGACTGCAATGTGCAGATACAATTTTTGTCACAATTCCCCAGTTTGCTCTGTGAATTACATAAAAATCAGAAAACAGATCAATTTTGTGAAAAAAAAATTTAAAAATCCTTAAGACAAATTTGCAAAATATTTTAGATGTTTTGTTTCAAAAAACATTGTCATTTGTTAAATATTGTCATTTGTTAAATAATGAAAACCATAAACTTCCTATGGTAAGATTTTGCATACTCTGTGAAGCTACAGTAAAATAATTTTACTTTTGAAAAGAACCCGTACGTTTCACACTTGTGGGCAAAATAGCAATAGAAAATAGCTCTTCAACCAACATTTGAACTGCATCTGTAAAGTTAAACAAGCAGAGCATCTGGTAAAATCTACCAACCTATCCAGCTAGAGGGATATTACGATCACACAGGAGAGTGAAGTTACTGTAATTCCCTCAACTCTCTGTGCATTCATCGGCCTGAGGCTAAAAGACGCAAATGCAGTCTACAGATTTGAATAAACTCCCCCTTTGTTAACTAGGATATTGGATATTATAGCATTTAACATGTGCCTCTACCTTCGCTGCATCAGAGGTAACACAGGATCACATCAGTTAAGATATTCATGCATCATCTTGATGGATGACGTATACTGCATACTACAATTTTCTAAGTGAAACTAGAAAGTTACAGGACTAAGATATTTTTCTGCTACAAGCTGACATTCAAGGAATTTCAATGGTTTTAAAGCACACAACAAAATGATAGCAGAATTTCAGAAAACAAGCTATGCAGGCTGCAAAGTCATCTTTTCTTCCCATTAACTACAGATGACCTAAGTTTTGCAATGTATTTCACTACACTAGACAGAACCTTGCACTCCAATTCTGTACTCTGTTACATCCCACCACAGCCTGATGAATGTTTCAGGACTGGAGACTACCACAGCTGTACCATATGTTCATTTTAAAAATAATATTAATGCCTCATTTCATAAACTCTTGAAGTCTTAAAGCAAATATTCTCAAACCACAGTCCCTTGAGATAACCTGAAGAGCAAAGACTGCAATGATGGTTAAGCATGTCATGGTTTATACAGTAATCCTCATTGCTGTCAGAAATCTTGGGGCTAATTAACTAACAAGCCTACAGTCCCCCAAAAGATTATCTTCCACAGGGCTTTTTCTTGCTTTTATACCACCTTATCCCTGAGCAACTGCACTCAAGTAGGAAGGAAAAAAAGATGCAGACAGCTGAGAACAGTTGGTTAAGAGAGATTGATGCTGATGTGAATACATTCATCCCTGGTGAGAAAGTGCGCAGTGCGGACAAAGCACAGGGGTGATGGACAGCTCCAGCTAGTGTGGAAAGAGGCAAGACAGTGCAATCTCTTCATACCAGCTAGTTTGTCTTAATAATTTTAAGTTTAACCAAGCATCTATTGTATTATTAATTGGGGAAAAGACACAGGAACTTGGTAACTTATTGAAGATATCATGTAAGGACTGTTTCCTTTCTAATTTCTTACTACCTCAAAGATTATTTAATCAAACAACAGAAAAAGAAGCTAGTAACATGACCAATTCCGCAAGTCCCAATTTCTCTTCTGCCTTAAGGGTTCACACAGTCACATCAATCCAGGCTCACTGGAAAAGGTTTCAAGTACAGAAAATTCATCTGGTGAGAACAAAATCCAGGAAAAAAAGTTTGCAGCCATGGAGAAACACCTTAGCAACCAAAAAACAAGAAAGAAGAAAACCCTCGTCCCTCCCTGTAAGCAGTCCACTGACCTGGTGAGTTGGAAGGAATAGCAAGATTGCTTATTTGGAAAAGGAGAAGCAGCATAACCCACTCAAATCCATCTAGTGTCAGCTCTGGACTGTGCAAAGAGACACCTTTTTCCCCTTTTCAGAACTGAAGTAACAGGGCATGGGGCAGCTGCGTCCACTGGTTGAGCACAGTGCTGCCACGAGAGGCAGAAGCTTCAAAGAGTACATCCTCCCTGCATTCACCAGCCTAGGTGTCTCACCAGTGCCCTACCATTACCTCTCATTCTGGACCAGCAATAATAATGTTTCATCTACATCTATTGCAATCACACAGACGCATCCCCATCAGCTTCAGGTTTTTATGCTACCACATCATATTGCGTTTCATTCAGATAAGAAAACTTACAGGTTCCAGACAATAAAAAAGGACTTGGTTTTCACCTTGTTTTTATACTTTGTAAAAGACATCACTGAAGTAGCAGCAAAGAAGATGGGAAATAAAACTATAATCTCCCTTCTCCTGTAAGCAGTAATTAGCTGCAGTTGAGTGTTCGCTTTGAAGATTTATTTAAACTTCTGAGTGCTCACAGTGCCATACTTCTCCAACTTTTCCATTTACAGACTTTTCTATTCAAGCTTAACAATAAAGACCTAGCGTCCAGAAGTTTTAAAACCCATAGAGAGTTCTCTAGTTCGTTTAAGAATCAAAAATCAACAGAAAACAAACATGAGCATTCACATGTACATGAACAGTCTGACAATTCCTCTGAAACAAGAAAATTTCACATCTGTACTCACAGATAACCTTGCATCCACCTCTCCTTTATATGCTTTGAAACATACTGTCACCAGGACTTAAAGTTTAACATTTCGAGCATGCCACCACCCTCCACAGGTTTGTGATTATGAAGCTTGCTATGCCAAGCACTTATGCTTATCATGGGTAATTAGCTCATCAAGGATGACTCCTCCATGTGGGTTAATGCCTCCTTTGCTGAAGAAATTTACTTTCCCAAAGTCGTCGTGATTTATGAAACGAGAAAGCCAAGTTATTCTCATGCAACTTTTTCTTAAGAAAAAAAAAAAAAAAAAAAAAAAGTCGCTGGGTATGCACTGAGAACAGCTCCGTGTAGCCTCGAAACCCAGGAAAAGAAGCCCCGCACCTTTCCAAGGTAAGGAGAACTGTTACGCAAATCTCATGCACTGCTGAAGACCCTGACCTATTTAGAGGCGCCTTATCTTTTCTGGAAACAATCGCCGCTGCGAGAGGCGCCGATAAAGCCCCGGGGCCCGCCGCGCCGCCGCTCCCCGCCGCTACCTGCGGCGCCGCTTCCCGCCGGCGAAGTTTGCCCGGCGGCGCGCGCGGCCCGGGCGGGCTCTGACCGCGGGCTACGGCCGTGCCCCGTGGCCGGGCTGGGCACCCCCGGCACAGAGCGCTCGCCCCAGCTCCTCCGCGCCCACCCGCCGCGCCGTGACATTGAGCAAGGTCCCCGCCGGCACCTGCCGAGCCCCGGGGCACCGCCCGCCCCTTACCTCAGCCACCGGCGAGATGGAAGGAGGGAAGCGGCGCGGGCGGGCGCGGCAGCCCCGCTCCGGCGGGACCGAGGCGAGCGCGTCGCAACTCCCGGACCCCGGCGGCTCGCCCGCTGCCGCCGTCCCGACGCATGCGTCCGCCCGGCCCCGGTGGCCCTCCCCGCCACCACCGCACCGCCCCGCCTCGCCTCGGCGGGCTCAGGTGGGGCGCGTGCGGGCTGGGGGGTCGCCCGCGGGGGCGGAGCCCGCGCGCTCGCGCCGGGCGCGGGAGGAGCCGCTGCACCTGTGGCCGCGTCTCTTACCCGGCTGAGGGGAAGCGTCGTCGCCGCGCCCGCCCTGACGGGCGGCCTGTGACAGCGCTGCGGGCCGGGGCCCCGCTGCCGGCTCCCGGGCGTTCGAGAGCAGCGTCTGTGTGAGGGCTGAACCGCCTGAAGTTGTGAGCGCTGCCCTCGGCTCGCTCGCTCCGCCGCCGAGGTGCTGCCGCAGCGTCCGCCCGCCGCTGAGGGGCCGGCCCGGGGCGATGGCGGGGGGCCCGGCCGCTACCCCGGCCTCGCCGCGCTGCGGGGCCCCGGGAGTCTCTCAGCGAGAGAGGGCGAAAGCGGCAGTTGTTGGAAGTAGCCTCCTCCGGCAGCACAGCGTGTTTATTTTCCCTGGGCAAACCCAGAGGTGGCCGATCGCCGTTGCCTCAGCATTTTCCGATTCCTCTGGGACTTGCCCTGCCAGAAGCACCACAGCTACGTCCTGGAAGCAACAGCTTTCAAAACACAAAAAAAATATCCCAAACACAAACAAACAACAACAACAGAAAAAAACCCTAGCTGAAACAACGTCCCTCTTCCTTTTCTTGCCCCCCTTCAGTTTCTGGTGGTCAAGGGTCTCTGCTTTTTTTAAACTCTGTTAAATTTCCTAAATTTAAAGAAATGGCTGGTAAGACTCCCAAATCTTTGGCTTTGTCAGCCTGCCTGTGAGCAGTGCAAAACAGTAGGCATTGCTAGTAAGTTCTGTTTTGTAAAACTATACAAAACTGTATCTTAAATACAATCACTACACTAAAAAGCATCAATTTTTTAAGTGTACTTAGAAAACATTATATATGACAAACATTAAAATCAGTACAAATGTAAGTACAAACACTTTTACAGTATCAGTTTTTATAATTTGAATGTTATCGTTCAAATATGCCATGATGCATATAGGGTAAACCCTGTGGTACTTAATTTGTTGTTCTTCTCTGGAAAGGAAAACAAGATCATTTAAGATTGGAGAAAAACTTCTTACTGCTGTATTTTAATTTCAGCTTTTGGAGAAGAGAAGCGCTACTTAATACCATTAAGAATTGCATCATACCTTGTTTACAGTTTCACATTCAATAAGTTCTTTTATAAGTCAAGACAGGAAATTTTCAGAGTTTGAATTAATCATCCCATGAAAACATGAATATAGCCATTTTTCTGGTGCTTTACCTACCAAAAACTTCTTGCTCAAAAGAAATCTAAATTCCAAAGCATCACTAAGTGGTTTTGAAAGATTTGCTGATGTTTCCTACAGAGAGAAAAAGAAAGAGAAGCTGAAAACAGGACACATTTATTTTTTCCCAAAAATTCTGAGTTTGTCTGAATCTGTAGACACCAAGTAGATGACACAGTAGGAACAATCTGCCACTTAAGGTGGGAACATTGGACTAATGGTAGAGGAACTGTGAGTGTACACAACCTCTTCAGTAACTGAGCTCACAAAAAAAAAAAAAAAAAAAAAAAGGCAAACCAAAACCAAAAAAAACCCAGGCTGGCAGGATTTGGGGTCAGATTATCTTGCAAAGGAACATCCACGTATGATCACACACTAGCAACATCCAACATTTTAATATTTGATTATCTTTTGTCTATCTTGTAGCCCTTTTCAAGACAAACTTCATGTAATCTAGTGTAACAGTCTCCAAAATACATTCAGAAATCTCAAAATATGTCAGGACCAGAAAAAAAACCACATAAGCAATTTTCTCTTCATGTCCAACTGTTAAGTCCTATTGTAAAGAACTAAGAATATTACGTTCACACAATATTATTTTCCTATGTAAGCAGTTGTTGTAGTTGCTATAGAGATGTTATTCAATCTCAAATTGAAAGGTGGTCTACAATGACCATGCACCATATTTGTTGTTTAGATGAAAATGTTTAAGAACCCCTGTGAATACTATAACAGTCTTCAGAACAAATACATTACTGTTCAGTAGGCTTATTAATTACTTTTTACAAAAGAAATTATATTTCAGTGAATGCTAACCATCAACCCCCTACAGAGAGATGTAATGGCAGATAGATAATTGTATATGGTTTTGAACACTTTATGTGAAAGTGTATCTTGGATCTGTCATTGAAAGGACTTTCTCATCAGAAACAGCATCATTTAACCCATAACTGTAAACATCTTTATAAAGCATTTCAGTTAAGTCTTCCACTGTGCTCTAGAAGACGGTATAGGTGGGAAAGGTGAAAAATTTGTATTACCAAAATCTCACATTTCATCTCTCTCTAACTCTGAAAGCACACTAGAAGTTATGAAATTACAGATTTGTTGTACAATTATTATTTCCTAGGAGCTGAAGAATATCAAGACAACTGTAAAAGTGGTGTGAGCAACAAGACCATTTAACTAAGGAGACCTTATACAGAGATAACAGGTCTGTAAACTCTGAGGAACCTCATGGAAAGGAGAGGTTGCCATTTGCTGCATTTCTACTGAAAAGCTACTGCATAAAAACCAACTTATAAAAACAGGTAGAGTTGGGATCCGATCCTGAGTAAAGTAAAAATATGCAGAGTAAGACGATGACATGCCAAGTGTGAATTAGAATTGCTTTTTATCATTTCAATTTATCCAGAACTTTACATTTCATTCTACCAAAATAAACTTGGATGGTTTGGATTTTTTAAAGCATCTACCATTGGGAGTGGGTTGTGTGACACAAATTTTTCACTGAAGGAGTAGATCCACGCAGAATGGTGTGTGCAAGCAAACCTCTCAGGGCTGTCTGTGACCCAAAATCAGTTAGGGAAATTCAAAGATCTGGGAAGTGTTTCCTGCTAAAGACAATGGTAATATTAAAGCTGGATGATAATTTGTATTAGATTAGAGGCGAGGTTACCACTGGGAGACTTGAAGCCACCCTCACAGATGTGATTAAACCTGTAAGAGACATAATGCAAGAAATCCAAGTAACTTTTTCTTTTTTCCTCTAGAAAACAAGGCAACTGCCAAGTTCTCCATACTAGTCTGTTCTATATAAGGCCTACTTGCCTGTCGTTCTTCCTATGAGAATGAAGGGTCAATAATTTTTTATTATTGTCCATTTCAAAGATAAGCTGCCTCTAAGCACCACAGGGCATTTGATGTATGCATATAGGCTTTTTTTGTTTGGTTGGTTGGTTGTTGTTTGTTTTGGGTTTTTTTGGTTGTCTGTGCAAAATACAAAATTAGTGTCCTAATGTGCCAAGTGTTGATTTGCCTTTTTGGTGATCCCATAAGGCTAATAATGTAAGGAACAACAAAAATAAGTACTTCCAAGGCACATCACAAATCTCCTTCTGTGGGCATAAACCTAAGTGTTTCACTTCTCCAGTAACCTAATCGATGTTACCCTTGGTGAGAAATGTTTCAATAAAAGACTTCAGAAATGGGAGACCAGACATAGAAACCAAGACTGCAGGTACAGTTAGTACAACATTTCCCCTCCATTAAGTACCAATTCTTCTCATAATGGGAAATGTTTCTAAATTATTACCTCAACATGTCTTCTTTCCCATGGTAATTGGCCCAGACTCTCTAAACTCATACTCTCTTGATTTTAACTGAATATGGGCAGCCTTCTGTGTTTGCTTTGCACTCTACCCATTCCAACACAGTAATAGCCTTGTCACCATGTAGATGTGAAGAAGAAATTTGAGATGCGTTTGCTTTTTTTTCCTCTGAGAATTTCAACTAATTTCTATGGTCTTCAAAATCAATGTCTAATAACAGAGTTTTTATTAAAACACAGCTAAAGATCTAGCCACTAACTTTCATGCATAGAAAAAGTATGGTGAAGAAAGTCCCTCTGATGACTGAAGTATGATCTTCCATGCCTGAATCCATGTCTCTGTCCCTAATCAAACTGAGATTTTCCTGGTATTTTCTCACAACATTGCCTCAAAAGACTGTAAGAGTTTTTTCCTACTGGCATGCAGTTCCTTGTTTGTCACCTGTTTTGGTTTTGTGGTTTGGTTTTTTGTTTCTTTGTTTTTTTCCCCAGTAAAAGAGTTCTTTAGAGTTGTTTCTGGATCAAGTGGGTTTTTAAAGACTTTTGAAACTTCTTTGATTTCTTTACTCAATATAAAACTCACAGCTATATGTGTGTCTTGAGTTTCAGTTCCTCTAAGGGAATTTGACATTTTATAACCAGGTATCTAGCTTCCCTGTTACTGCCTCTGGGGAAACAATCCCAGATTTAGTAGATCTCCATCTGCCTCCCCTGTAAAACCAGACAAAGCAACTACTTAGCCACCCTGCTACTTGCTAACCAATCTATCTTTATTTTTTAAGTAGGGCAATGATTTATTTTGTTGTTCTTTTTTACCTTGCATCTATATTTGATGGAGTCCTTGTTACTGGAGATGCTTTTTGCAGTTTGCTGTTAACTCTTTACTGCTCTTTTTTTATTTTCTCCAGTTTTCCAGTTTCTTGGTGTTTTAAAAGTGTGTTAAGTGTCCCACTTGTCTTTTTAAATGCTTAAAGCAGGGGCCCTGAAACTATGGCCTGCGGGCTGGATGCGGCCCCCCAGGGTCCTCAATCGGGCCCCTGGTATTTACAGACACCCCCTCCGCCCCCCCGCCAGGGGTTGCAGCGGGGGGGGGGAACCAAGCAGCTGCAGATGACTGCCTGCCACTTCATCTGCACGCTGGCCCCCTGTTTAAAAAGTCTGAGGACCCCTGGCTTAAAGGATACCTCTTATAAACCTGTGTCTGCTAGCTACAGCTAGAATGCTCAGTATCTGATGAATTTAGCTTGGGGAGAATGCCTTTCTGTGTTATTCAAAATTATTTGGTAAGTTGTTTATGTGAATACACTTTATGCAGCATCTGCCAGTCATTCAATCTACATAACTATGCTATTTGTACTGTGTGATAGGTCAGTTAATTTCCATGATAGCATTTCTATTTCCTGACTGCATGTTGAGTAACATGATGTGGATTTAGTTTGTAAGCTGTTTGGCACAAGGAATTCTCTGTATTATCTATCTACATCATGCTCAGAAAGCACATCTGTGAGCTATGATTAGGGTTGTATGTGCACATTCAAAGTAAATAGTAAATAACAAACAGAATAACCAGACAGTCATATGAATGTGTCTTCACAAGTCTGCTGTCATTTATATATTCACCGCTCTTTCCAAAACGACTTGTGAACAAACATTTATGTTTTATACTAAAAATAATACTGAAAGTTGGAAACCAGGAATAAATATTTTATTTTAATGAAATATTTACATCATTACCTTCCCAGCTACGTCAAATGTTTTTATATTTTTGCAGTATGTTCTTCCTTTGAGAAACTGAAGCAGAAAAAAGTAATCTAAAGAAAAACATATGACATCTTTCCAAGCACTTGAAAAGCAGCTAAACCCTTCCTTCCAGTCACAATCTGTTCTAAGAATGAGAGCTCACTGGTACATATTAAGACTATTCAATGTTATCCTGTCCCCTGAGAATATCAGCTTCACAGTTAACATGGAGGCCTGTTCCTCTGCATAACTAATTTACTGTGAATGCTGGAAACACTAGAGATTTTCTAATTTAGACGATAAGTAATAGCAACAACAGACAGGGAAAATCTTTGCAAAAGAGAGCCAGATTTTTAAAACTCTGATTCAGTTCAAGGAATAAGGTAATTCCTACACAGGGAAGAACAATTGGGTAAAGAAAGTACATCAGTAATATAGGACTTAAGAAGTTGAAAACTGGCAGAGAGAACAGCTGAAAACCTCCTGGTAAAGTACCCGGGTAGGCTAGCCAGATGGCATACTATTCGTTTTCACTACTTCATTTAACATAGAAACAAACTACTCTTCAGCTGAAAAACAAAACCAATTAGAATATTTCTTTCTTTCAGTGTTCCTAAATGAGCATCCATTAAAAAATCACCAGGGGTTTTCAGATAAGAACTATGCAGTTTCTCTTTTAAAGTACAGGTGAAAGATCAGAGACACCTCCCGAGTTCCCATCTGTTTTTAAAATAATACTACCTGCACAGTGCAGGAGATGAGGAACTGTGAGAAGGGTAGTACAAGGCATTTGAGCTACTGCATTTGTTCTCTGGTGTCATTGAGTCAAAACCAAGGCTGTTGTATCATATATGCATGTAATAATTGGGATTTTTTTTTATTAATATAAAAACAGTGCAACAAACTATGATTCAAAAAAAATCTGAATTGAAAAGATCATTCTTTGGTTAGGGGGTGGTCTCTTCTCCAAGATATCTGCCACTTCAAGGACAGACAACAAGCCAAGTATATACAGCATAACTTTACCACTTTCACCCTAGTAGAAATACAAAAAATATGAAATACAAAATCCAATGTAAATGCTAGCAGTTTAGATCACACAGGAAACTAGTAATTTTCTATCTTGGGCTGTGGCTTGAAAAAGGTACCAAGGATAAGAGTAATCTTTTATTCTTTACGTTGCCAAAGCTTACCTTGGAAAAGTCAGTATGTGGTAAAAGAAGCGGGGTGGTGGCAAAAGAGACTTTTCTTTTCAACATCCTCAGGACCTTCTCTGATCAATGAAAATAAAAGAAAATGTTATGAAAAGACATTGAGATCCTTGATTGCAAGTACTTGAATGAATGCTATTCAGTATGAAATCTCAATGCATCACCCAAAATTGTAAAATAAATAATAGTTCTTCTAATTAATCCTCAGGGAGAATTACTCTAATGACAACATGAATAGGATTTGTCTTTAACTGCAGCTCTGTCTGTACCTTGAACAAGACTACTAGTGCAAATTTGGCAGCACAGGTGATGCTACTTAGCTACTTAATTGAACTGGTATAGCATGCCATAAAATTCTATGTATGGATATTAGGTGCTTTATGCTGGTATTACAGCATATTCCAGTATAGGAAGGCTATGCAAGTACATTGCTATACCAGGATATACATATACACATCAGCTCTACTGATACAAAGATCCACACTAAAAGTTTGTACTAGCATTACCTGTGTTATTTGATACTGTGTGCCATACTATTATTTTTGAAAATGTATAAGTATTTGACTACTAGCTTGTTGGTTTGTTTTTTCCACCCCCAGCAAACAGATTGCGTATCAAGACTTCTCTCTCATACAGAAACTTTTCCTTCTCCATGGTAAAACTTACCCACTCCCCAGCCCCCACCACCCTTTTCTTTTTCTGTCAAGAGATAACTGTTCCAGAAAAATACAGGACAAAACCCAAACCTTACAAATAGTTATATCCATAGAAAATCTGAACAGAGAGCAAGTTTAAGAATATTTAAAGGACAAGCTGCAGCTGTGCTTGTTTAATTTCAGCAGAAATGTGAGAAATTGCATCAATAAGGTGGATGTCTCTTAGACACACTGGATGAGTCATATGAATCAGTCTTCAGGACACAGTAACTGGACACCTGCAAGAGCATGCTCGTGCCATAAGAAGAGCACAGAAAGAAAAATAAGGTGATCAAGAACGGGATTTAGACTATTTTTATTTCCTACTTTTGTAGGGCTTTTATGCCTGCATACATATATGTTCATCTGAATTCCAGAAAGATACTTCTGCTTAACCAGTAGGAGGAATGGATATGTTATGTGGACATACCATTTTTAAAATACACAGGGGTTTCATGGACAATGCTGAGACTGGATTATACTATTGGTTAAAGAGTAATTTGAGTTGGCAAATAATGCAGTAAAATAACTTTGGGAAACTTAAGATGGGTTCCTCAGTTTAAAGATTACTTTTAGTATGCAGCCCTGTAATTACATTGCATATTTTAAAATACCCAACACAATGTATAATTAAATAGCTGCTTATTAAACATACAACTCCACAGCCTTATGGAGTTATACCCCTACAATTACTGTATTTCCCACTAAGTCCTACAACAATTTTAAAATAATTAATCTTTCCTTAGCTTGTTTGCATGGATCTTGTACACTAAGATTTGAGGAGGAGATTAATTCTGATAGACTAGAAATTATATCAACACTTCAATTCTACATCTGATTTTTCTCAGGGTTTATCACTCAGTTAAAAAAAATAGTTGGTTTCTTCCCAGCACGTTTTCATTCGTTCATTTACTTGCTTATTCTGTAGAAGAAAGACAGCAATAGATACAGCTTAATTATACGCTAAACAGATCAAAAGCTGCCTCCATATGATTACACAGTTCTGAAAAAGAACAGTCACCAAAATAATATCCACCAAACCAAATTACATCTGATGTAACCACAGAGAAGCAAATCAAACCTTATGTGCAAGGTAAAATCTGCACTACTGTGAGATCTGCCTTCTCTTTAAGAGGAGGCTTAGTGTGTACAAAAAAAGCATAGCTTCAGCACTGTCAAGAGAAAAAGCAAAATGGGAAGCTCTCAGATCTCAGAAGCAAATCGCTTAGACTACAGTTGCAAAGAAAAGCCACACCTAGTATTGTACTGGTGGATTTCTTAACACACCCAGCTCCTCAGATAGCAATGATTTCGGAGTGGAGCAGAGGGAAGGTGGCTTTTGTGAAACCCTTCCCATCAGTGTGCCAGGTAAAGGGCTGAGCCACGCTTGTGGTCAGGGCTCTCTGCAGGGTGTGCAGGCTTGAGGCACTCATTTTTAACATGTGCCAGGCACTGGGCTTGCTTAGAACTAGTGAAAAATATAGTGGTTTTATTTCGTGAAGTCTCTGTTGCTGAAGAACTAGTCTCTCTCTTGGGTGTTGCAAGTGCCAGTGACAGGCTGTAAAGAAATACAGCAGCAGTCCCAGGGATAACGATAAGGCGCAGGGATCTCTGGGGGCTTTTCAAGGTCTATTATAGGTTTTGAGGAACGTGCAGATTTTGGTACCAGATTTACTGCCTGTGCCAGAAAGGGGAAACAAATTCACCCTGAGCTCCTCCCATGTCCGTTTGATGGAAGCTCCAAGGGGAACGCTAATGAATATTCTGCTTTCCACATGAATAAGAGAATGCTTCAGTGCACAGATACACATTTATCTATAAAACAACAAATGCAGTTTATGTGTTAGGAAGGTTTTATCAAAGTTGGTCCACCTTGTAATTATGCTGAGAAATGAATTGAATGGAATCTGAATGACTTAAGGTAAATGAGGTATTAACCTACCAAATGATTCATGTGCACTCGCTTTTTCCCTCTTGCCTCTCACTTCATTGTAAAGGTGAAATGAATGACTAAGTTGATCAGGACATCAGCAATCGTGGCTGCAACGGTGTTCGGCAGAAATGAAAACCAACCTTCTTTACACTAAACAATCCAGATAATGTTAAAACAGTAGGATTATTTTCTTTTTAACATTTGCACAACATGGGCAAATAAGAAAGAGTCAAGCAAGACCCTGGGTAGTCTCATTTCCTCATTACAAGAAATCCCTGTTGGAGCTAACCATATAAAAGAATGAATAAATTCTGGGATCAGACTGAGAGGAAGACAAAGTGATGTTCTGCTCAGCTCTACACCTACACAAAGTCCCTCTCACACAATTTTCAGCTTATTAGGGACAACTTTTCTTATTTCTTTTCTTAGTAGGCACAGGAAATCAGCTGCTTTGAAAATATGTGACAGCCTGGCAACGGCATGGCACAGACAGGCTGTTGTGTCTCAGCAAAGGAATTGACACATGACATGACTGTCTCTACTGCCAGCCATCATCCCAAAAAACTGTACAACCTCCAGTGATTCCTTTTGTAGCTTAAAATCTTTGTGACAGCAAACATAGTGGGGAGATGGACTCCCCTTAAGAGCCTGCATTCATTCTTTCCTAGAATGAAGAATACTAAATGGACAAAAAAAAAATATATTTCTCGAGAGTTCTTTGCAGCTGCAACTTGGTCACTGCCGGCCAGCATCTCTTGTTGGATGGGCTGGCAGGCCAGCACTGGTCCTTCCGGCCAGGGGTCAGAGTTGCACCTTGCCCTCAGCTGGTTAAAGCAACCAGAGTTTCTGTGTGAACCTTGCACCAGGTGGTCCCTTCTGATTGAATAATACAGGTCTTTAAGAAAAAAATCGTCCACCCACCCCTGAATGTTGCTATGACAAGAAAATATTTCAATCACTTCTTTCTCTCGCCTGTATACAAGTAAAACTGGTATCAGCTGGGGGATCCCCTCCCCTCCCGAAGTCAGGCTGTATGTGGGGGATGGTTGCAGACAGCTCTCTTGTGATTATGAACATGTGTTTCATGATTTCTACCGCAAACACAACAATCACATCTGAAAGTTACATATGCAGTATTTTGCTGTTTCATGTTGTAAACTACAGCCCTGTTTAAGAGTAATCATTAAGATTAGGACCTGGAAATAATATAAAGCAGGACGAGAGAACCTGCTTACAGCTCTGTACAGAGAAGAAAGCGAGGAATCTGCAGAGCAGACTGGGAAGACACTGCCAGCCCCAGTTGTCCACAGCTCAGAGCTTCTCAGGCACGGACTGTGTGCATGAAGAGCATGTGTGTAACCTAAACAGAGCATGTTGTATGCAGCATTGCCTATGACAAAGCAGTTTATAGCCCAGGAGACTGTTTCCTGCTCCTGGTTGAGCCGTATCAGCCACCCTGGGGGCTCCCGCATGCTCTCCTCACAGCTCCATCAGGTAGGATCAGAGGAAGACCCAGTGCCATAGCCCAGTGCTGGGCTCCAGCACCGGGCTGTTTCTGGGACATCACCCTCCCTCCCAGCAGTTTGCTTCCTGAAGCTGCCAGCCAGTCCATGGTTCAGCCGGCTGGATGGCATGGAGAAGGGCCTGGCTGAGCACCTAACAGCAAAGGCAGGCAGAGAGCAAGCAAAGGAGATGTGGCAGGACTGTCCCCGGCCTTGTGCTCAAGCCTTTTTGCACGTGACATTCTCCCTGTGCTCTGTGCCAAGCTGCTGCATCTCTGCGTCTGGGGTAACACATGGCCCAACAGTGGATTAATAAATCTAGAGGGACTGACGCTGTGTTCACACTTCCTCCTGCTTTTGTCACCTGCTGTAGCAAGTCAGGGACACAGCAGCTCTGCAACGTCTGCTTGTAATTGAACTAAGCAGGTCAAGGGATTAAGATGGTTTTCAATAAGTAAAATATTTTATTTCACTGCTTTTTTTTTTGGTCCTTGGCATGAAACAAATTAAACTCTAGCTGTTCCCGAAGTAGTTTCAAACGAAGCTGCTCAACCACCTGGAGCCACAACAAGGGAGAGGATTTTTCACACGCAGTCTTTATCTTACTCATTTAAATACCTTTCCTTTTAAATACCTTTAAAAATGTATTTGAACACCAAGTCCTTGATTTATCCCCTTGTAAAGATTTTCATCTTCTCTTCAACCATTTAATCCTTTAATTCAAGTTGTCAGTTGTATAAATTGTATCAAAGGTCTTCAGGGGAATTATTGACCTCATTTTTAGTTACATGATAAATATTCAGTAAAAATTAAAAGCCCTAAATGCAAAGTAATAGGAACCACCAAAAGATATAGGAGGGAACCTACCTGGAATAACGTCATTCATCTGGACATTCAAAAAGCCTTTAAGAAGTCCCGCACAAGAGGCTATTAAAGAAACAATCCGGTTGTGAGGTAAGAGATCAGGGATTTGAAACATGGTGCTGGAATATAAAGCATACAAAGACATGGTCGATATTCTGTATGGCAATAGGTTAACAGTGAAACAGTCCCCAAACCATGTTCTAACGTTGTGTAGCACTGCCAGCTGTCATTCAGCTTACGTGGAACAAAAGTGATAGGAAACTAAAGAATTTGAATTAGCTGAAAGGACAATACAATGGCAGCTGAAAGTCATTGTTGACAAGAACATGGTAACGGACATTGGAGGAAATTTGTGAATAATTCATACAAGTTTGGTGCACCAATTGTGGGAGAAAGACCAGAGGATCACTGTAGACAGCTCAATCTCCCTGATCACCATTCAGTGGCTGTCAAGAAGCAAACATACAGACTGTTTCAAGCATAAGGAAAAGAAAAAAATAAAAAAGGAAAATACAATGTCATTTTGAAAATTAGTGGTATGGTCCTGTCAACTGGGACGCTCTGCTTGATGGCTCCAGAGTACGGCATAGAATCACAGAGGACAGCACAAGAGAGAAAGGAGAAGGAATAAGAATGATTATAGGCTGTGAAGGCTTTCCTTCTGAAGTGAAACTCTGGAGAAGCGTTTACAGAAAAGATGAATAGAAAAGCACTTAGCCCTGGACACTGGCAATAATGAACATTATATGGAAGAGAAAATGAGCACTTCTTACTCTGTCTTGTAACAGGAGAGACATTCAATGAAAATGAAAACAAAACATTTAAAACAGATTACAGCTTTTTTATTTTAATGTTGTAGATGATTCCATAATAATAGTCTGCAAGATTTGTGGCATCTGCTTCTGAAACACTGGCTGATAAGGAACTAAATATTTCACATGTAATTCAGAACAATCAGGTGGAGCAGAAAGCTTATTAAGAAAATAAAAGGGGGTTTCTGCAGATATGAGCACCCCCCATCCTCTTTAATTTATTTTTATAAAAGAGATTATAATGGTCTTCACAGAAAAAGGAGAGACTGGAGTTATTAGGAACAAGGAAGAAGATTAAGTTAAAGCCAATGCTAGGGTTAAAGTGCAAATTAAAACTGTCATTCAAAATGAAAATGTCACAGACGGATGACAACTGCCATGCAACAAACCTTGAAACTCTCTCTGCCTCGACTGGAGTATGATATACAGATCATTAAAACAATTGGCCTTCATGCTGTATTTTCTTTATAAACCACAGTGAAACTGCAATTATGGAAATAAAGCCTTCCTATAAATACTGTTAAACAGAGAAAGCCTTTGATTATATATGCACCCAAAATGAGGTAGACCTCAAGTCTTGGGTGGAAACCCTACGCACTAAACCTGAGTCATTGCTCCTGACCACGCTGGTAACCACAGTCACACAGACCGCCGGAGGCGCCACCTGTGTTCCTCGGTATACTGAGGCAGAGCCTCATCTTGATGTGCACTGTTCCAGTTAAGTTCCAACTTCAGTTACTCCTGGAAAGGGAAGTATAATTGCATGTATATAGAAACCAGAATGGGATGCCAAATATACACTAACAACGCTGGTATCTGTAATCCTACCTTTCGAAGCGCCTGTTATTAGATACTATATAAAAAAATACACATTTTTCTACTTCGGTGGCATTATATTACACCATATATCACCAGAGAACCTCAGTTAATGTACCACATATCCTTTTTTTTTTTTCCCCCAGCCAGATTTCACAACATCAAGACTGTGACTTTTTTGTACTGTTAACAGAGTATAGAGGAAAAATAACATTTGGGAGCTATTCAGATAGTATGGTGATAAAGCTCATTGCACAGAGTATAAAAAGCTGAAATGTATTCCAATGAACATATTAATTCACACATACAACTAATCTTAAACTCTTGTGTAACAAGAGAATTAAAATAGAAGACTTTATGCAAGTGTGTGTGTTTATACATATGTGGAAAACTGAAATACCCTTCTCCAGTATGTCTGTGCCTCTAAATAGAGAGCTAAAAATGAAACAGGAGGAAATAATTACTTTGCAAAATGAAACAAACTGCCTCCATGTGCATAGGGATGAATTTAGCCTGAAGTTCCATGAGGACCACGGAGGCTGCCTCCTTCCCTGCCATGGGCTTGGTATGAACCTATCCTCATGGTTTCTCCTCACAGCCATAATCACATACTCAGCACGAGTGGAGGAAATGATGGGCTGTGAAGCAGTTGTGGATGACATCTCAAAGAATTCCAGTTTCAAACAGGAACAGTGATCAAAACAGGCTGATGCACCGTCTCTTTTCTACAAAGAGGTATAACAAGGGGGTTTTTTTGTGCAGAAAGAAGAGGACAGGAAGGAACAGAGCTGCAAAGGGACTTTTTTTTTTTTTTTTTTCCCAAATGCATATTTTCAGTTTCTCATTTCAATCACTTATCAAGTCAGTCACTCGGGTTCAATTTTTCCTTAAGCACTTCTATGTTCCACCTCTGGTGACTCATAACAAAGTGTATAGCACAAGAAGAAGGGGGCCCTGTGAATCTAATCAAAGAACAAGAGCCTACAGACCAGACATCCAACCTCAAGGCCTGAACAAAGGAAGCATATTCATTAAAAGTGTGTGTCCCATTCCAGGTAGTCAGCACTTAAGCATTCCTCCCTCACAGGAAGCCACAAAGGCTGTCTGCACCTCTAGCATAATGTGATCTGATGTATCAACTTTTCAATTGGCTATTTCAACCCCCAAATTAATGCAACTTTCTGTCCACCATAAATGCCCTGACACTGAAATCTATTAACACAGGTTAACTGACAGAGGAGACCCAGAGAAGGCCACATGAAACCTATCAGTTACTTCAGCCTGTTTTATCAAGGTGAATATAAACACAACAGATTTGGGGCATGAGATACCATTTTTAAAAGTGAACAGAAAGAGGTGACCATCTCTTCCTTTGAGGGACACATGGGAGATGGGAAGAGGAGGACAGATTGAGAGAGAACTGTTGTCATACATCTCCTTGAAGAAGTGTGTTTAACACTCCCAGCAGTAACGCGTGGTGGCAAAAGAGGGAGGATGGCATTCTCACTAAAACAGCAAAATAAAGGGCTGCTGTCAGCCACCTAACTGGAACCACTTAAGAACTCATGGAATCTTCTGCCCTTCAGTGCCACTGGCCTACATTAGATTTCCAGGGTAATTTTCAAGTTGACTGTTT
The DNA here is from genome assembly GCF_017639655.2 of Falco naumanni. Lineage (NCBI taxonomy): Eukaryota > Metazoa > Chordata > Aves > Falconiformes > Falconidae > Falco > Falco naumanni. The sequence goes on from NC_054061.1 coordinate 48,339,494, forward strand.
GGGCACTTCTCATTGTGTCTCTAGTCTACCAAACGGAAAACTGGGACACTTCTCAATTTCACATAAGATATTCACCTATGACTCAGAATCAGGCAGAATATGAAGGAGGAAAGGAGGAAAGTACTTGCAAAAGCTAACCGTGGTATAATGAAGCTATTCCCTCTGGGTTCTATACCCAAGAGAGGCTTTTTCAGTTCCTTGTATGCTGCAGAGGTTTCCTTCACTTACGACCCATAAAGCAGCCACGGTAGGTTAGACACAGGGTTCAAGCCAGCCATTGTGAAAACCTGCGGTGCACGTGAACAGCTGACCAGAGCTACTGTTCACCTTGCTTGAAACATTACTGGGGCAATCATCACCAGAATGGACATCAACATATCACACCCAGCTCTGAACTTGTGTGCTGAGGGACAACAGGGAGGGGACAGTAAGATGCATCTCTCTCCAAATAGCCTTGCCCAGGCATAGGTGATGGATAAACTGGCTGAGCAGTGCACAGCTCCCGCCATGACCCTCTGCATGAGCCTTTGTGGCCGAAAGACTCCGGCTGATTACATAGTCTTTCAGTAAGAAGATAGCAACTCTTAGTATTCCCTACAGGCACACAGAGGCCTATGGGATCCAATGTTGACCCCCCTTCACTTTTTCTGCTGTTACTAGTATTCCTGCAGCTCCTCTGAGGGCATGTTGGCGTACATAAGACACTGCAACCACCTCTTCACCTAAATTCAGAAACCTGTAAAACTCCACCAATGGTTCTTCCTAGCAAAGGTGGTGCCAAATAAATGCAATCAGAAATAAATGTTTACAAATGTAAGACTGATCAAAACTAATCAAACTTGCAACTGTCCTCACTGTTCTGAAGTAAGGAGAAAACAAGAAGCATGCTGCACGCTTGTTCTTTATAGTAGGTATGTGCATACACTGTTCCTTCAGCCAAGCTATCCTTTAAAGTTCATTTTTTGATGCATTATGCAAGTGAGATACAGTAAGTTTTTGATGTGTATTTTTGGCATTATACTTTCTTAAATGGCTAATACTGCATGTGATAACGAACAAAGTTCAGGAGGGCTAGGAAAATAAAAAAGGAGAAACTGTAACTAGAGCAGGAGAAAACGAGGAAAAGCCTAATGAGAGTAAGAATACTGAGCAACACAAATACAGGCGATGCAGGAGCAACATCTGTAACTGACTAGATGAAAGATCTTACTCCTCTCCTTTTCAAAAACCAATGGCCATCTCTCCAATTAGCCTAAGTGTCACTCCAGGGCAAAAAAAGGATGCTGAAAAAGGATGTCTGTATGGAATGGAGAGGGCTTATCCATGGGGACTTAAAAATACAAGGAATCTTCTCCAATTTACACAAATTTTAGGGAAGGTATTAACAATGGAATTTTTACACAGCTTATTATATAAAAAGCTTATAATCTGAAATTTCACAAGAGATCTCTCAACTGTGACTTAGGCATAAAGTACCTCTGAAAGCGATAGGTAAGCAACTGAAAAAAAGCCAAGGGACCAGCAATTTTAAAGGGAGAACACATTTTAATTAAGTAATTAAGGAGCAATACCAGTCAACCAGCTAAAACCAATTAGCATTGCACCTACACACCTGTGTCAGTGGCTCCCCACTGTGAGAACAGCTTTGAGCTCACCTCCTTACCTGCCATGAGCACCCTGACATGGAAGACAAATTCTCCTGTTTCTTGGAACTTTACATCTTCTTCCACACCCTTGCTCTTTCCCCCACCACCTTCTTTTAAGAAGTGTTGCAGCTTATTTTCTCCCTCAAGAAAAAATTTAGTCCACACTTCATTTTACAAAATAATGGAAAAAGATAACTCAGAACAGATATAGCTTAACCAGAGACAAAATGTGACAGTTAATTTTCTTAATGTGCTTGTCTGTTTTATGGGTTAACAAACCACTTTCCCAACACTAAGGTTTCAAACTGCACACACACCCCCCCGCCTTCTTTGAAGTTAGAAGAAAATGCTTGATGATAGTTATGAGTAGACAAGAAAAGAAAATCCTTAGTCTCAGCCAAATTATAGACTTGCTTGAGGAAAACATAAAAAGCAAAACATCTCTGAAGTGACCTCAAGTTTTTCTAGCATATAAAGTAACATTTTCCTCATGCCACTTTTAACCTACTAACACCGTTAGTGCGGAGTTATAATTAAAATACTCCTATACTCTACATTTTTGGCTTCGCCATTTCTTAAAAAAAAACAACCACAACCAAAAAAATCTTTAAAACAATATACTAACTTAACCTAATTGAAAATAGATTGAAAGATAAGCTTCCCTACTCCATGACTGTTATTAGAGTCACTGGTCAATTGTCTCTGCTTTTTCCGATTCTCCAAGAAAATTAGCTTTATGCTTTCCTCAACAGTGAAAGATAATTCAAAGTAGTTTAAGAACAGTGAATGAAGATGAGCTAGTGTCTTCTTTTATATTCATAAACCTACAAATTTAATGACAGGAAGGCACTTAAATTGCTACTGGAGCTTGGAGTGTCCACCCTAGCTCATCCATTCTTTCGGTGGCTGACATGTGCCAAGCTATTTTAGAGTACACTCAGCATTCAGAAGTTAAGAATTACGGTACTGGAGCCTTAAGTAAATTAGAGAACACCATGCTCCTGGGTCAAAGTAATATACCACCTAAACCTAATTAGTACTACTAATAATTTTCAGAATTGAATTTGATTTTCAATATGTACATGACCCATCTGCAAAATTCATTTTACATGAACAATGCAGACAAAGACGTTTTTGTAGCCATGTTTCCATTCCCATGCAGAACTGTGGAGATGAACTATCTACAATTTGAAGACTGCAATATTGCTTAAATAGCAATTAAAACTGCTTTAGAAAGCATGTGAATGACAATTTTAAAGTATTTTTAATTAAAAGAGGAGTTATAGTTTTATCCCAAAATTTATCTATGTGCTTTCATACTATGAGGTCATATTTTGATAATTTATGTAACAAGATGACCTCAACAGTGGTAGTCATTCCCCCAAAAAAACATTCTTCAGACTTGAGTATATGAATAGTCAAGCTTCACAGTCCTTGCTCCAAATAAAATTACAGTTAAAGAACAGAATTACAGTTCTTACAAATACCACAAACACATCGGTCAAGACTTAATCCTTCATGAACAGTGAATTCACTGGGCAAGTCAGCAGCTCCTCTCTGCAACACCCAACGCCACCACCGTGAGGAAACTCAGAAACTCAGCCAGGGCGCCCCCGCACAAGGGATAGTCTTTCTTACTGTATCTATGGACTTGGATATTAGAACCACTTTTGAAAGATTAATTAATTCCTTTCCAAAGAGCACAGCAGCTCTGGACCCTGCCAAGCCGAGCCCAGAAGTCTCCTCTAGCAGCTGTCCCCTTTGACAGGCGACAGCGGTTCATACATCCAGCCCCTGCAACAGTTACTCGTGCCTGAACAGCGACCAGCACAAGGAACTGTGGGAGACAACCCAAGAAGCTGATGACAGTTCTGTGTTCAAACACACCACAAAGACCAAGGCCCAGATGCCCAACACCGCATCACTACCAAGACCCCCATGCATAACACTTTGAAGGCCAACGGTATAGGTTGCTAGCTATAGGGGGAATAAACAGCACATTTCTCTGACATAACATTTACGTTCTTCCAAGTCAAGAGCGCTTGTGACTGAAACGTGCAGTTCAGCAAGACCAAAGCAGCTTAGTAATTCATCTTGAGAGGCAGCCAAGCCACTACCTGAACACAGCCCAGAGGTACCTTCACTAGGTGACAGCTGACAGCAGAGGCCTACTCAACAATGTCATCACCAGCCCCAGCTGCAGAAAGCTGAGGCTGGGCTGTTTCAGTCATGTTTTTACATAACAAGGATTAACCGACTAAAATAGCGCATGCCACAGAACCTCCATATGGTGCAGTCTTTCAGTCAGAACCACTATTTGAAACACAGCCTAGAGCCCCGGTATGAACTACAGACTAGATGCACAAGTCACTTTGTTAGTGTGCACGGTCCACAATGAGCTATTACCGCTGAGGACAGAAAGCCCAGGATAGCTGTGGATCGCTCAGCTCGACAGCAACTGAGAGGATGGGCAGCAACCAAACCAGCCCCCAAAGCTCATGTCGCTGGGCAACTCCAGGAACACCCTCATTTTGAACACCACATGCTGCTTTGATGTCCTTGCCCTTACAAATAGTACAGTCAAATAAATAAAGGGCAGGAGGACTGATCAGGGCTACAGAGCAGTCCTGCACAAGGAGAGATGACTGGTGAATTTTAGCTTCTGGAAAAGAAATGGTAAAGAATATACGGGTTAGGTTATAAAAATCCCACACAAGACAGCAAGCAGGAACTGCACACTGTTATTCAGAGAACACATCGGAAAATAGGAAAAGTGATCAGGCAGAAGCTATAAAGGAAACACACTTTTACACGTACCGTACAGTAAAATATTGGAACTGCTGGCACAGGATGCTGCAAAATCCCCCCCAAATGAGTTAAAAAATTAGGCCACCCAATGGGCAAGGCCTTATTCAGATGCACAGTGCCTCTGGCTCAGGAACCTCTTAAGCAATAGTCTGCTAAGAACTGGGAAGAACACGCGACCACTGCCTCTCTCATTGTCTTACTCCTTCTAGCGAACACTAACCCGCCCACAGTAGTAATGGTAAAAATAACAGCTAGGTATTAAATATCTATTAATTTTTCTGGAAATAAAGAAACAAATCAAGAAATTGTAAACGCAGTTAAGACCCCACCTCAACGCCTAACCTCACCTTTGCCAAAGACCACCATATTTTTATTAGCCCTTATGAAATAACACAAAGAATTGGAGATGTTTAAGCTGGCATTTCCTGATTCATTTTCAAGGATCAAATGCTTTATTTTTTAATAAATGTTTTAATGTTTTCACATTTATTATTTTAATGTAGTCCCATTTATTATAGATGTAATTAACATGCTTGTTAACTTGAACAGAATATCTCAAAAGTTATGGGTTAATAAAATTTATGCTATTAAACCCATAACATAGTAAATGAAGTATTACTCTAGATAAATTAAGTTTGTACAAATAAACCATTATGAGTACAAATAATTTTCAATAATGTTCATAGAGAGCTATCAAAGCAGCTCTACATTATCAGCAGAATTCTTTTTAGAAAGCATTCTTTCAAATTGTTTTCCTGGAATTAACACATACTGCCAAAATGCACAAATCATTTTGAAAATGAGAAGTGCGTTGGACAAAAACCCACCACAGTTTAAACAACATATACCTTGTGATACTGCTACAGCATTTTTAGCTGTGTGGTATATAAGATAGAAAACTTATTTTTTCTCTGAATGTATTTTCCATGCAAATATTTTTGACTCAAAATGTTTTATTACATGAAAGCTTACAGAACTAAGTTCTGATAAATACAGGAAAAAATTCTGAATATGACATTTTTCTTAGAAAAATGTTGACAAGATTTAGGCAAAACTGATCTATTTCCTTAGGAATTGTTCTATTTTCTGTTATAAAACAGCTCAAATATTTTCTATGCTTTATACAAGATGAAATATGATGTACACATGAAATATGTTCATTTCACAAAGAAAAAAAAAAGGTAGTGACAGCCTCAACAATTACATAATATACAACCATTACCTCTGTCCTTCCTACTGTCCACACTATTTCCTATTTATGCCGAAAGACTTAAAAAATTCTCCTTTGTTATTAGTGAGATTTTAAGTCTTAACCAGATGATTTTGATTCATTACTCATACAAAGAATGCTGAGCTAGTTGCTTCAAATGACTCCAGGTAGAACCATTATATATTATAAACTGCTGCAGCAACTGAATTCTACCACCGGCCCCCAAAACTTTACTTCCAATAAACTTGAGCACTTCACGATGTGTAGTTCAAAAAGTGTAAAAAAGTTTTTTGGGAAAAATAAAAAAAAAGTATTTAAATTTTATTATTATTATTATACACTGTGAAAGATGTTCCTTAAACACTTCCTTTGCAGGGCTAGAGTTGAAATGTATGACTTCAAGAATCAAATTTTTATATAGAAAGGAAAAAAAAAAAACCTCAAAAAAAAAAAGCACCACCCCACGACATTTCTTCCCCTATCTCTAAAATCACAAGTGTGACTAGCTCAGGATGTTACAGTATTAAAAAACATTGTGAAAAGTAACAGAAAAAGCTGACACACATTCAAATGTGAAATTTAAAACAGTAATATTGCTTTTCCAATTTTTAACTCTTGAAGAGGAAAAAAAGTCACCTGAAGTATCTCCTGAAAATATTGGTCAAACTTGCTTTCATGTCTGTGCAGCTGAAAAAATATACAGCTACAGAATGCCTGAAACACTTGCGATGTTTGAAAATTTTCATAAACCCTTCTCATGTAGCATTTGCATCATAATCTGCAACACTTAGATTTGTCACCCTACCTTCAGTATCTTTCAATTAACAAAGTTAAAAACCAATGCTTTTCAGACCATAAAGGTACAAACCCCTGAAACTGACAAAAACACCCGTTTTGCTAAGATCTTAACAGTTTTATTCACAAAATAAACAGCTTTGCCTTTCCAAAGTAAGAATTTAAAAGAAAGCCTCATAACAATACTTAGAAAAAAAGTGGTACTGAAAATTTGAAAAAATCTGAGAAAACTTACAAATGCAAACTATCACTTTGTACAAAATTTTTTTTAAGGAAAGTTCAGTAATAGATTTTAAAATACAGTTTTAATAGCTCAGAAATGCACATTGATTTCAAACTCTGGTTAGGTATTATTTTCGTCTGTGTGGAGAACTATCCCTTCGTCTGTCCTCATTCTTTCTGGGTTCTCTGTACTGGTCAGAGTAACGGCTGTGCTTCTCACGGTATTTCTCGGAACCATTTCTGTATCTGTCTTCTTGTTCCTCCTCTCTTGGACTTGAATTGTTATGGCCTCTCTCTCTAGATTTTGATCTTTCTCTTTTTCTGCTGCGATGTCCATTATCTTTGCTCCAGTGTCTGTAATTTTCATCATCAGACAAAGAAGTTCTTCTCTCTGCTTTCTTCAGTTTTGAATTACTGTGTTTATTTTCTAGATCCTTACTTCTTTCATGGTTCCTATCCTTTCCACTATGGTAACCATCTCTGCCATTGGACTCATCTCTGTGATGGTATTTTGATACGTCATCTCTCCTGTGTGATTCTCTCAAGTTCCGGTGATTTCTTTCTGATTTGCTCTCAGTATCACTTCTTTCCTCTTGCTGACGCCTCCTCATTTTCTTTTCAAGTGATTTCCTTTTCTTTTCTTGTTTTTTCCTGGAAACTTTTTCAGATTCTCTATTCTTCTTTTGCATTCTCCTTCTTTTGGCCTTAGGAACATCTGAAATTATAATGAATTATGGGAATAAGGTTGTATTTTAATTTACTATGCTTAACTTGTTAAACTATGTAGAAAGTTCTAGAGAGTTTTGCCAGAGAACTTTTTTGTGTACATATCTGAACAAAGGTTTCAAAATAATGAGCTTAGATGCTATTGCCCCCTCTCCTGCCCCCAGCTGAGTGTCTCATGCAACGGGGGAAAATTCACCCATTCTTTAATTGAGCAGGGACTGATTATTTTTAAGTGTCTGCCCGCATTACAGTCCTTTTATTTTACATAAGGAGAAATTCTCCATAAAAGTGTGAACTGACCATCAAGCCCAAGACTACACTCCATTTTTCCTCTAAGCTTCAACAGTTCTCAGTAACTCCACTGTTCGCAACACAAGAACCTCATGTCATCAAAAACGTTCTGGGGTGATGTGCTGTGACCTTAAGAGCATACAAGTAAATTAGGGAATAGCCTTCTGCATTTATCCCATTTACTACGCCTACACAGGTACCAAGATGTGATGCAGCTCAAACAAAAAAGAAACTTCTTCCTCAGTTTATAAAAAACACCCAACAAACCTGCACTTGAACGCAAAACACTACTAAGCAGTCAGTGTTAAAATAGAGTAACTCACTAAATGGCAATCTGACAAGATCTGCAAACCTGTTAACCAAAAAATTCTTGAATTATGTGAGATGTTTTCATATTTGAAAAGATTTGAAATTCTATGTACTGATGAAATTCCAACAATCTTGCTTCCACCCCTCCCCGCCCAGTTAATTGCTTAAGAGGGAACCGCTCAAATTTGTACAGATACGGCTGCCACTCACAAGTACCCATCAGCAGGGCTTTTATCTCTTGGCTATCTGCAAGTGATGCCTGACTTTTGAGAACCTCTACCCATCATCATCTCCTTGTAGACTTGATGGAAAAGGACCAGGCATAGGCTGTAAAGTCATACATCAAAGGACTCCCACAAATAATTTTTTTTTAGAACGATCACCTTTCCCAGACCATCCAGTCTCTAGATAATTTACTTTTCCAATTACTTCCTGGAAAAGCTTATCAGTCAGCGGAGATTAAAAACAGCAGATGGGGAAAAAAAATCTCCAACATTATCCTGTGAGGAAACAGTGGCATGATGAAACTGCTTCAGATAGTGGTACCACAGCAACATAACAATGGCCCTCTGGCTCATTTTCAGGAGAAACAGTGACAGCTTTGTCAACAATTTAATTAAAACTATTTCTAAATACACAGTTGTCCTCATCTCAGTGGAAGAGGCCCTACTCTTCCTATTTGCTCTTTATAAGGAATATCTAGATTTCACTTGACAGTACTTATCAGTAACAGCCACTTAAAACAGTCATCAATTCACCTTACCGTATGAACTACGGTACTATTAGCTAGCTGTTATATAATCACCTTTTGAAAATACCAGAGCCATAAACGGATTTAATAGCACGTCACCTGCATTCTACAGCAGCTGGCTAGCCTCACATCTGAACTAAAGCTTCCAGGCATTCTGAGAAAATGTGATGATGGATCAGTTCAGATAGATTAAATACACAAAAGTTTTTTTAAAGTGTTTTCCCAGAATCAGAAAAAGACCTGAGCAAATAAGTACAAAGGAACAAGATGCTTGATTACAGGCAAATTTTGTGTTCTGCTGGACCTGTTTTGGTTGGACTAACCTCTTCAGAGCAATGCTGAGCTATGTGGTAACATTCCACAGATTAACTGTCAGTAAAACAGTAATCTCCAATTTAGTGGTATGCTCAATTTCTAACCTGTAGGTTTTCTACTTTCACTTATACACAGCACTGTTAAAACACCGAAATAAAATGCCTTTCAACTCTACCAAGTTGTTTTAAAGATTTAAAAAGCTGCAAACACAGGAAGACTTGGAGTTATAACCAGTAACAGACCTCAACCAAGTTTACCATTAAATAATAGTTATCTCTAATTAGCATTCTGACCACTGTATCTAAGTACACAAGAACCAGGGCAAAAAAGTGAAACCAGGCTGCAAAGATACAAAAATGGAAGTGTTAATGAATGTGTTCCTGAATGAAAAAAGGCCAAACAGTAAAAGAGAAGGTCCTAAATTTACAAAAATAAAGTGTTCGTACTAGCAGACTACAGACTCAGTTGGTTTGTCACTGAGGACTTACCTCTCTGGTTCTTATCAAACAGCTCAGCAGAGCCGCAGCTGTCTATGCAGGAGCCATCTGGCTCTGCTGAACCAACGCCTCCTCTGACCCTGTTTAACTGTGCCCTCCTCTAATGCTTTGCCGTCATTAATGCGGTTAATGCGATGACACACAAATCAGACTTTGTACAGTAAGACTGCAATGGAGAACAGGGCATTTCCAAAGCACGAGCAGTTTACATTGCTTTTGTATTATTAATCAACATTTTCATTTCAAAGGCACGTAATAAATCAAATTAACTTTGAATCAGCAAGGTTCTGTACTATAGAAAGTCATGCTGTGTTATCATCTGCTCACGTTACATACAGTGGGGGACACTGCACACCTTAACCCACACTAGCATGTACTTTGTAGATTGAACAGTATTTATGACACTTCATGTCAAATAGAAGGTTCTATTTGCAGGATAGTATAAGGTTCTATTTGCAGGATGGTATAAGGTGCTGAACACTAAGTATAATGCATAAAACGACAAAATACTCAGTTGTCAGCAAAAACATTCTTCCTTGGAGATCTCCCTACAGACAAGAGCCTTCACTGTATCACCACATAAACTCTTCCTGAGGAAGAGGAATTAGAAATGGAGATCTGGAAGGCAAATAAAACTTAAACGCACAACTAGAACTGAACAATGTCATTTCTGACCCATGAATTAGTACATATTTATAGGGAAGGACAGAAGTAGTATTTCAGCTCACTCAAGCCATGCAAACAGAAAAAGAAAAAAAAAAGTTGTAGACAGGAGTCTCTACAGCTCAGCAATAAACATCCCAAAGAGATACTGATAGGGAATGACTCTAATCCCTCCATCCTCCACTACACTGAAGTGATAGTACTGTGCAAAAGGTATCAACTGTGTAATCTACAGAACAATGCTCCTCACATATTTAAGTCTCTAAAAATGGAATTCAGTTTTTCTGAGTCTAAAATACGTTTCCATGAGCAAATTTAGTATTTTAAAACTTTCAAGTTTTTTTTTTAATTATTAGTTCTTAAAGCAGAGAAACTAATACTCTAGCTAGTTTTTCCTCAAAACAAGCACACATATAGAAACAAATAGGTACACAGAAGTAACTAGAAGTAAATGGTTGTAAAGCTACTGTTTAAGTACCTGAGTCACTACTGTTGTCACTGCTCGATGAGGAGTCACTGCTGCTGGATGACTCTGAGCTACTACTGCTGCTGTCAGAATCAGAATCTGAGGAAGAGTCTGTCTCTGAAGATGAAGATGAATCTGATGACTCAACATCTTGTTTCTGTGTCATTATCAGTTTTGGTGCATTTTTAAGATGCTCCCGTAATTCATCCCTAATTAACAAAATTTTTTTTATTATTATTATTTTTCTTTAGCAGAGGGAAAGGGGAGAAGGAAAGTAAATATCAAATCAAAAAGTGTTCCTCACGTTAGTCCTCCAAGGCCAATAGAAGTGAAGAAATTGATTGCAAAGCGAGTGTTCCTTGGGTTATCCCGAGGCAATAATCCCTCAAAGAAAGGCTGCAATGTTCTGATGGAAAAAAAAAAATCTAAATTATACACCATGCAAGCTTATCACTAATTCTCATTTACACTGATAAACTGAAAAAGAAACTGCATGTATCTCCATAGAACAAAAGTTTTATCTTCATGCATTTTTCAATACCTTCATTGTTTCTATCTGATGTATCTAATCAAAATGCTATTTAAAAACTTGCCGTTTTATGAAAACAGATCTTTTCACACATACAAGAATTACGTACATACTGTCAGATTATGATAACAGAAAGCCTGATTTTATGAAGCCCTGAAGAGACCTGTGAAATCACAGTAGCCTGTGATAGCAAAGGGTAATACTTGTTGACCGAGAAGTTCAAAGATCTAAGTACCTATCCTGAAATGCCACCAAACAGGGCCCTAAGTACAGTTTCAAGTTTAATTTTACATAAACTAAAGCATCTACTAAATTCTCCATCATACAGAGAAGAAATCCCAGTTTACAGGAAATAGCTCAAGCAACTGAAAGGAATACTGCCAGAATGCAACGCATTAAATCACATACAGGCCTAAAAGGATATATTACTTACACTACACTTAAGGATAAGCAACCAATCCTAAAAAAAAAAAGTTTTGTTAGAAAAAAAAGTCACAGTAACAGTGCCAGGTCCTGCACTTGGGTCACAATAACCTCATGCAGTGCTACAGGCTTGGGGACGAGCAGCTGGAAAGCTGCCTGGTGGAAAAGGGCCTGGCGGTGCTGGCTGACGGCTGGCTAAATGTGAGCCAGCAGTGTGCCCAGGTGGCCAGGAAGGTCAATAGCATCCTGGCTTGTATCCACAGTAAGTGTGGCCAGCAGGGCCAGGGCAGTGATTGTCCCCCTGTACTCAGCACTGGTGAGGCTGCACCTCGAATCCTGTGTTCAGTTTTGGCCCCCTCACGGCAAGAAGGACATGGAGGTGTTGGAGCGTGTCCAGAGACGGACAACGGAGCTGGTGAAGGGTCTGGAGCACCAGTGTTATCAGGAGTGGTTGAGGGAACTGGGGTGGTTTAGTCTGGAGAAGTGGAGGCTCAGGGAGGATCTTACTGCTCTCTACAACTGCCTGACAGGGGGTTGTAGACAGGTGGGGTCAGTCTCCTCTCCCAGTTAACAAGCAACAGGACAAGAGGAAATGGCCTCAAAGTTATGCCACGGGAGGTTCAGACTGGATATTAGGAAAAATTTCTTCACTGAAGGGGTGGTCAAGCATTGGAACAGGCTGTTCAAGGAAGTGGTTGTGTCACCATCCCTGGAGGTATTTAAAAGGCGTGCAAATGTGGCACTTAGGGACATGGTTTAGTGGTGGACTTGGCACTGCTAGGTTAATGGTTGCACTCTACAATCTCAAAGGTCTTTTCCAATCTAAACAATTCTTATGATTTATTTTACAGCTGTATAGCTGACAATACATAGAAACAGACTTGCACTTGGAAAATTCTTACACAAGCTGAGTATCATTGGGAAAACAATAAATAAAAGATACATCTCATAAATAGCCATGCACATACATAAACTCAAATTGATGGTAGCACACTCAGCTAATGGGACTCTTTGCAATGACTAAATCTGTACATGAATATTCTTGAAGTACTGTAACTACAGAACTGCAGTCTTAGTTAAACTTGAAAACAGAGTTCTTATCTGCTCTTTTTCAGATAAAGAAACTAATCAAATTTACAGTTTTGAAAATAAATTTTCAACTTACTCATCTTTTAATCTTGCATTTAGATTAGGTAGTCCCATATATTCACTGAGTTCCTGAAAGAATATTTTTACAAAAATTCTACTGGAGGATGTGGTAGTTTCTTCACTCAGTATTATACATTCAAGGACCTGAAAGTATTTAGAAAAATATTTAGAATCCCCCCCTTAAGTATAAACACATGTTCTTTTATTTACCTAAAACCTTTGTTCTTACGGAATAACCAATTTAGACTGATTCTGAATACACACACTCCCAATTAACATAAGCCCTGTAATTCCTAGTCAAGACTTTCTTCCTCAAAAATTCTTTTATACCACCTGGGAGCAGCTTCTGATCAATTTATGCTAGTAATTCTTTAAGGATTTATTTTATTCAGGAAAGCTCCACAAGAGCAAGTCAGATGTGTGAACGTCTCACAATTAAAGATTAGGGACTGTAGTTCTAAAGGGTGAAATATCTGGACTGACTTGTGCATGCCTGAAGAATGACAGTTAGGCTAGGCTACGAACCAAGAATAAAACAGTATGAAAAGAGAAGTTACCTTGACACTTATTTCTTCATTTTTAATGTCACATCATTATATCTCAGTATGAAAACTATTTTTGGTTATTTGGCACTTAAATGATAAGATGGCAGTATTTTTTAATTTCTTATAGTTCTGCTATTTACATTGCTGATTAAAAGTTCAAAATTCTCAAAAAAAAAGTACATTTTAATCAACCAATTCCAGCTGAGCTCCATAAAATAACAGCTTAAATCAACTCCTTAAGAAGTGGGGGGAGGGAGGATCATGAGGCACTGGAGGCAGAAAGAGGAGATGGAGCAAAAGAATTGTTCAACAGTGTCTGAGAAGATACTTAAAATAATCCAGTTTGCTAAAAATACAAGTAGTTTCAAATTGTAGAATAAATACTAAAACTAATGTATTATGCATTATTTCTGAATACTGGAGATTAATTATTGAAAAAGAAATCTAGGACAATAGCTTTTTTCACTTACACTCCAGGGAATTGAATCGGTGTACAGGAGATGAGCAAACATCTTGGCAACGTTCCTCAGTTTGTTCGTTTCCAAACGATGAATAGTATCATATTGTTCTTTGAAAATAGCTTCAAAGGATTCCATATATTCTTTTTTTAACATGCAGAAACGCTGCGACAACATTGCACAATTCAAACAACCGGATTAAACAAAATATTAAACATGCAAATATCCTACATCTAAGTGACCTAATGGTGCAAATATTTACTGAACTATTTTCCTTTTAAATAACCATTTGAGGAGAAGAACACACCTTCAAATGAATACATTTTATTGTTTTAGCAGTTTGTCAAAACAAAAAGCTTATCTGCATTGCAAAGTAGTAATTATCAGTTTTGAACTACAGCAAATTATCCGGCAATTTCCTTTACTTCTGTACATCCACTATTTTCACCTGATGTAACCCCATTAAATGTAACTTTTTTCATTACATCATTGAATGACTATTTAAAATTAGAGAGGCAGCAGGGAACACAGAGGCAAGATACTCTGGATGTAAACATTCCAAAGAACATGGAAATTAACGTTCATATTCTACCAAACGTGTAGATTTGTATGGTTAGTGCTTTGTAACCAACTGTCAGCAGAAGTACCACCTCAAATACTGGATAAAATAAAATACAAATGGAAAAAAACCTTCCTTTCAGCATAATTACTCCCTTGAGAAGTAGTTTATCTTAACTAGTCAGATCTGATAATATCATAGATAAGGAAAATTTAACTAAGCAATAACTGCAACTAAATTAGCAATTAGCTACAGAAAAAGAAAGAGCTTGCTGTTTACTGAAAAACAAACAAAACCCCCACACACCCACAACCTCAGGACAGTAAATATTCAGTCTTGTACTCTAAATAAAACCTACTGAGAAGAGTCTCCAAACTTCATCCTCAGCACTGTAAAAAGGGTATTTTATGGTACCTCATAATACTTTTACCCCTCTTTAGTATCATTGCTTTGCCACTGATTTATTGTTCTATCGCAATGAGAAAAGAGGGAGGCAAAAAAGCAACAATATGACGAGGAAATGAGTTCTCTCATTCTGAACTCACTATGTTTATCATAATCAGAATGTTAATTCAATCCACTAACACAACCAACCAACTAATATAACCATTTTCAGAATGATAAAACCCCTATTAGTTTCATTTATCCATTAAAGATTGTTTGACACACAAAAATTAGAGTAAACCAATGAAATTAACTACTATGAAGTGTAAAATCTAAAACCACAACTCACCCCTGCCAGTAACCCGAAGAATTTCTCATACGTTCTTTGCTGGGCACAGCAATCAAGTATCATATTGCAGAGTTCTTTCTGGTTTAAGAAAAAAAATAATAAAATATTTCTCTAGGTAAATTCACTCTAGCAGCAGAAAAAACCCATCATTACTAAGCACCAAAATACCGGAGAAAGCCTTACATGGTTGTGAGCTCTGAAATAAGAGCATTTACATAAAACTTCATTGGTAACTTAATTTATAGAAATTGAGAAATTCAGAAAGCTACTTATCTGGGACACGCATATGAACTTTTGCCATTCAAACTCCCTGTTCTGCTTAAGCTAAAATTTATGAGTTAACACACTGTACATCTAACCAAAAAAGATCAAAACTAATTCACAAACTGACTATACCACAGTACAAAAAGGAGTTATAAAATAGAAAGGTAAGGCTTTGAGGGCTTTTTTTGGTGGTTTTGGTTTTGTGTGTTTTTTGTTTTTTTGTTTGTTTTTAAATAGTACCAATCCCTGCATTTATAGGAAATGAAGATTCTTTGCAACTTCCAAACATCACGATGGCTTCAAGACAAGCCATTTGGAAACTCAGATACAATGTGATGCTTAGCAGCGTATTTCTAAAATCAGACATTATCTGTAGATTTTGTATGTACTAGTATCTTTATTTAGCCATAATTTGCACAAGCTCTGCTTACCATAAGCAAGCAGAAGGCAGTGTTTCACTGCAATTGCTTCACCAGAGAGGCCTGAGGGTGATGTTCAGAAAGACTAAACTCAACCTTGCAAGGCCAATATGCCTAGACTTCCTCTATAACCAAGAGAGCAACAGAAATTTTTCTAAAGAAACTGGTTTAGGCTCATGTTCTGAATCAGCCCCTACAAGAGCAACTCTCCTTCTTGGCCAGGAAGGAGCAGAGGAAGCCTAGCTAGATTAGCCTCCCAAGGCTTTTGTGCATCCCCCCCACTGAGAGCCTGCCTTCCATTTTTTCCCGGTCTCTGTGGTGGACACAGATGTAATGCACCAGCTATGGCAGTCCTGCAGAAGATGCTCCTCTTCCATTGATACCAACTATCCAGAACAGTCTTTTTGGAGTACATGTTGTCTGGCTCCCTTTCTCCTCGTTCTCCAGTACCATCACCCCAAGATCATTATCAAATCAACCTCTGGCAGCTACCTCCTCCTATTCTTCATGCACACCAAAGCAGAACCAGAGGGAAGCACACACAGGTGGATTCTGATTTGTATCTTGCCTCTAGAAACAGAGCCCTTCAGTGGCTAAGAGCAGGGATCTGGGCAAGTAAGCATACACGAGGTTAAAACAAAGTTACAGACTGTAATATACCTACCAAATGGTTAGGGCACATTTTGAAACATTAAGACAAGTGAAGCAGACATTTTAATATCAATTAAAAGCCATGAAATACACAGTACTTAAACAAGACTGGAGTTTTTCACCATCTTTTTTTTAATTACTTTTTTCTCGTAAAACAAACTCCATAGCATAAACCAATTCATGACATTCCCAAATAGGTCCTTGGCTGTCAGTCATGTACTTTTATGATTAGCTTAACTTCTTCAAACTAATAATAATGCTCACCTAAAAAAATACCTGATAATTTAAAGCATTTTGTTACAGTAAACTGGTGTAAGATATAAAGAGGACATACACCAGATTTCATATTCTCCCACTTGTGCCATTTTTCCAAGCATGTATTCTGAAAAGAAACATTTTGCTCATCCCAAATTCTCAAAATAAATAAAAAGCCAACCATGCTGAACAAGAAAAAAATACCCCCTCCAACTAACAAGGCAGCAATGTATCAGACTTACAGATGTGTTTAAAGGCATTCCTTTCAACACTCTCACACTGCATTAGTGTGATGTATTAAAATGCATATTAACTTTTTATATTATCGTGGTTTACAGTAATGCTGAAGTTAATCAGTTTTTAAACAATAAAAAGGGTAAAGTGCTGATGCCACTGCTAATAATGTCAGCAAGACTTGAAAAACAAATTACTTTTTCTTCCTCATCTTAAATGCAATTACAACATTGGTATCCCCTGTGGTTTACAGTAATTAAGTATTTTAACATTTTAATTAAATATTACAATGATTTCTAGGAGGGTATTTTGAATAACCACAAGCATGAAAACAGTTTTGCCCACAGACATTCTTGCCAGCATTATCTAAACAACTCGAGGTTAGGACTAGAGTTAACAGTCTTCCAGATTAAAAATTAACAAACTTTAAAATGATTTAATTATTTTTTGAGAGATGGGACAAGTTCACATGACAATCCTAGCTTCCTTTATAGCTTTTAAAGGTTAACTCATCTCTGTACTCCCAATGATAATACTTCTAGTGATGTTTATGTAAGGAAGAGCCCAAGTTTTTTGGTCCATCACTTGCTTTGAAGAATGCAATGAATTTGTTTCTCAATTTTACAATTTATATACTATGTTATTCAACAGTTTTCATACAATGCTCAGTAAGTAACTATGCAGCTTCATTAAGAAAATACGTATAACTATCTGATCTGTAAGTAGAACACTTGGAAAATACCCGACATCCCATACAGATGGTGAATGATCTTTTGCAAAGACCCTTAATTCATTATTGTGTCATGGAAAAAAAGGCACTTCCCCAAACTGCTAAGACAGAAGATAAGGAGAAAGCTCCCTCTAATACACTGCATTTCTTACAGATCTCCCCAAATATTTCTTACCAACTCTTACCCAAACAGAATAATGGTTCAACCTAACAAGGGAAGTAACATCGTACATTTAAAGGGTAAACTAGCAAGAGAGAAAGAAAAAAAAAACCAAAACCCAAACAAACAAAAAGCCTGGACTCACTTTTTCCCCCCAGCTTTACCATTTTAAAAAGCAAACACACCCTGCCCACTCTATATTGTCCCAGCTTCACACAAAGGCTATGTTCACTGCAGATAGAACAGCTAAAGCAACTCAGCTTTCTCACTCCCTTCTCATCATGCGTTTCTTCTTACACTTAGTACTTCCCCCTCCCCCCCCCCTTTGCTTGTTTTTTGATATGTATTTTAAGATTTGCACATTCAGCCAAGACTGCAATCTTGGAGCTGTCCCACAGGCTGCCTCCAAAAGGTCTCCTTCTCCCCTCCCTAGTTGGAAGCGATGTTATTTCCACCCCCCGCTCCCTTGCCAGCCACACAGCTCTGTTCCATGCATTGCATACGTAAGCTGAAGCAATCATGAGACATCCCCACCCTGTAAGCTAATGTAGCTTCTTAAAATATAAAACTATCAATGCCAGCACTTGGTTTCTACAAGTTTCTTCATGGAACTAAAGGAACTGATTTGCTGGAAGCAAGCCTAGTAAAGGACACAGGCTGGTTTAAATCAATATGAAATTGGAATTACATGAAATTACTGCCTTGCATTTCATACATTTGCACTGCTTTTACAGATGCTACATTTTTCCTTTTTCCTCTTATTTCAGTTGAAGTGTATTTTAGTTTCACTTACTACCTTAAAAGCTTTCCCTACTGCTGCATATTTTAATGTAACTGTCACATGTGCCTATTTTTTTCCAGCATCTCTCCTCTTTTTCTTCTTTATTCATTGAGTTGCCACTTAAAGACAAGGCTGGCAAAGCCACAGAAGATGCTTCAGCAGCAAGTGGTCTCTTGGCAAACTACAGGCAGTGCTTTTGGCAGCTTACTATACTGTCTTCAGGTTTGTCCTATGTTTGGTCAGCTAATGGTCTTTCACAATTTTTATTGTCCCTTTCTTTATTACTTTTAACCTCAGCTTGTTTTATATTTAGAGCAAAGTATGCTTAAAGCTGAATATGGTTATCAAAAATCTTGCAAAAATAAGACTTAAAACATTTGACACAGGAATCATTAACTGGACATAAGGACAGACATATTTTTAATCATGCTGCTACAGGCCTGCAACACACACACACACACACAAGTCTGGCAACATCAAACATTAAAAGCTACTCTGCTACTCTTCCACCTGAAGGCTACACATGCAAAACTTAAAATTAAGTGATGCCGTTGAGGTAATCTGAGCAATTCCATCTCTTTAGGTGAAATGAATACATATGTCTTAGAAAGGTCAAAGTCTAGGCAGAATTCTAGCTAACGCCTGCTATCAGTAACACACAAATATAGCATAATTCTGTAATGTCTTCTGTACCTTCATTTTTGCAGACATCAACATATACCACAACATACACAGAAAAGGCAATGAGATTCCCAATTATATAATGAAACTGGCTATTTTTGCCTCATTAGTATCTTTAATGTCAAAGATATGCAATTTTAGAAAACTTTGTTTTATGCTTATAAGTATCACCTGCCACATTTATAAAGCACAGGCAGCCTACTTTCCAAAAAATTAAGCTTTAAGAACTCATGTTGGTTAAAAATTAGTTTTAGCTTTTTTTAGAAAAAGTATTTTCTGGTAAAGAAATCAGTAAGAGCTGAAAAACGTAAAGTCATTAAAAGTTATGCGCATATGCTCAAATTAATCTTATCTAATGGATATCATGTATTTAAGGAAGTAGCATCCCATATCAGTATGGTTTAAAAGACCTCATTTAATCCATTACTAATGATTTGAAGTGATATTTTGACTAATCCCTCTACATGCTTAAATGATTCCTCCTGTCAAATTTCTCCTATCCTTGTGTGATCCACAAGCCTATGAAAAATAACCCCTATTCCATCCTTCTGGTCATTCAAGATATCTCAGGTCAGCCAAAGCAACTAATTCATTCCCACCTACTGAACTATTTAGAAACTGTTTTCAATATTAAGTATGTAATCTACATTATTAACTGATGAGAATAAAAGAGGGTAAACTGGTTCCGTCAATGGGTCTTTCCAAATTTTAACCTAATACCCAGATTCTGTACCTGTATGTGCATTTCCTGATGTTCTAACTCTTCAGGGATTACACTGATGCCAACAGCACTGCATGTTACGCAAATTAAAGCCACTGAAGAAGCATTATCTTGCCTATCAAAATTTCATATCCCAACTATAGAGTGTTCAGAAGCAGGGATTATTTTTTTTTTTGATGTTGTAGTCTTTTGAGACTCCTACAAGTGTGAAAACCAGGTCCAAATTACTATGTAATTTGTAAAAACCTTGATCAGTGTAAAATGGCCAGACAGTAACATAATACAAACAAGTATACAAATCAACATTTTTACTTGAAAAATGTAAAATTTCTAGTGGGAGCATGGACCCACCTCAAACTCAAGGCTACTAATAGCACTAACAATTCCTTTCATTCTTCAACACCTTTTGAAGACTCCTGAGGAATAGACCTCAGATTGCTTTTCAACTTGTGATCTAAACATCTCTAGCATCAAGTAAATTATCTCAATTTTAAAATATAATTCAGAAGCCATATAAGCTTACCTATGTATCTTATGTACTGAATAAACACTGTAAACTGATGGACCGTCTAAAATTTTCTTAGGATCAAACAGATCATAAAGAGATAGCCAAAAAGTTTAGGGAACTATGTCCTGTAGGTAGGGATTAGTTAACTGCACCCCGAACTAAGAAACTGCTGCAAACGCACACAAGTCCTTTCCAACATAAAGGAGACTGGGCTGAGGGCCAGCTTCTTTCAGAAGTTTTGAAATATACTACAAACATTCAGCTATCAGGAATTAAGAACCCAAAAAATATATTCATTACATATTATATTTCACATAATATAATGATTATTTGACTGTTATTTATCATACTAAACCATCTGGAAACAAAGAAAACTAATGCTTCAAGCCAGGCTGATGTTCAGATAAGCAGTTAAAGAGTAAGATCACTTTGATTTTGATAGAACTGGCAGAGTTAAGGCAATCTATTTTAAAAGAAGTACAGCTATATTTAATGACAAATCTGAACTAAATGCTATGATAGTCCAAGTTAAAATAGTAGATTGTTCAGAACACCAGGTGTATCCATGCCATTAGACTTACACTTCCAGAGAGTAACACCAAAAGAAGCAGGGAAATAAAGGCAGTTTATGCATTAACAGAACTCCAATTAAACATATTTTTAACCACAATGTCAGAGTTAGTGCTATGTACTACCTTTTAATTGATAAATTATGAAAATTCAGATTGATTCAGCATCTCAGGCCCACAAAAAGGCCTGCTTCAAAAGATGGGAAATCTACTGGGGTATGATCATCACTATTTACAGGCAGCAGCAAACCTGTGAACTAATCACGGTGCAGCTGCCAAACCTACCAGTTACAATGCCCTGTAACAAAGGAAACTGATCAATCAAAGAAATCATCAGCTTGATCAGAACATAATTACCAGCTTTAGACAATCCCACTCTATACCAGTTTCCTGGACTACATTCTCACTGAATGTCAGGTCAAAACAAGTACTTCTGCTATATTCAAGACTCAATGCATAAATAGCACAAGAGACACTGACACCCCCACCTCTTCAACTATGACTGTTTTGAGCAAGTGTGACACCATCCTGTAAAAATGAAAATGTGTCAAACATGCATAATTTCTTTCAAGAAGGCTATGCCTACAATAACTTTTTTCTCTTCTATTAAATAAATAAACAAAAAATCCTATGACCACTACTTTTGTCTGGGCTAACTGCATTGAAGGGCAGATATTCCTACAGAAGAGGCTCTAATTTAATTTAGCAAAGTTCCAAGCATTGCTGTATACAAGTTTAGTTCACATTACAACCAAAAAAAACCACCAACCAACCAAAAGTCTAAAAGCCAATCTGTTTTACACACATTTTCAAAGATCAAGAACATATGTTAGGTTGTCCCCAGCTCCACCCCTTGAGGGAGACTGGGCAACAAGGCAAGACATTTATTTCCCTTTCTGCTCTCAGCTTGAATGACGCTAAGCAAATTTTAAAATTAAATATTCTGTAGACAGTCAATTTAAAAAAAGGAAAAAAAGAAAAAATATCTATATTCCTCATATGTTTTCCTAAAGATGGATCAATTCTCTAGCTAAGTAGTTGCCACTTCAGTCTAGATTCGTATCGCTGTGAGGATCCTCAATTCCTTTCAATAAAAATATCAGAAACTGGAATGTACTCCTCCAAGAAGAGAGGCAACAAAAATCTCTTAAGGGAAAGCATTAAGTAAAAAGCCTATTTCTGACATTTTAGTCAGGCTTGCTTGTTTGCTTTCCTCATAGTTCAGAAGCCAGAACAACTGGCAATACCATACTCCTCTAACTACAGTTTTAATTTATTTAAATTTTCGTCTCTGGTAATGCATGTGATTAATGCAGCTTTAACACAGATGATAAGAGTACTTTTTAAAAAAGAGAAGTAGTGTTCTCTGTGAGACTGAACATATGGCTAAAAAGCAACCATAAAGTTTGTTTAAAACAGCAGGGAGTACAACAAAGTGTTTCAACTTCTGATCTGCAGGCTTCAGTTGGATCTAATAACACCAAGAAAAGCAAGCCTCCTCCTGTTAAACCTACTGTGAAAAGGAAGAAATTCAACTACTTTATTTTGTTTTTTCCTTAAAAAATAAAAAATCAGCAATCAACACATGAGAATTAATGCAGAAGAGCAGAACTAAGATACTACAGTGTGTCGATCAACAACAATAACAAAGCAATAAACTCCTTTGTTAAAGCCTAAGAATCTATATGGAAGAGTATGAGGGAACAAGAGAGTCCCAATGCACAGGAGACGCATACAGTTGTCTTCATACCTGAGTTACAGTAACAGCATTCACAGATCTGAAATAAAGGAAGCAGAGGCATGCTAGGTTAGTAAGAGGCCACTTCGAACCTCATCCTCAAGTGGGGATGGATGTCAGAACAAGAGATAAAGTAGTAAAATGCAGAGGGTTCTTATACCTGGGCAACAATTCAGGAAAGAGGTCAGAAACAAAGAGGTGGGGGTGAAAATAAAACAATCAGAAGCAGGAAGACTGTGATACCATTTAATCTGCTGAAGTTGTAAGTAAGAGTAAAAGGAAAAACAAAATTAATTTGAACATGCTTTTAGTAATCTATTTAGGAAAATTCTCAGAACTGAGAAAACCTACAAATTTTTTATTTTTTTTTAAGAAACAGTGGTAGAATAAGAGAGGATCTACAAAGCAACACACACATGGGGATCCTGAAAAATCTGTAATATGAAAGAGACACTGTGAAAAAGTATCAGGAAGACGACGTGTGACAAAAAAATTAATATAAATGTCCAGAAGCCATTTTGAAACAGGCAATGTAAAACCACAGAGGAGCAACACTTTTGCTCACGTAAGGTAACTATAACACGCCAAAATAGAATACAGACTGAGGAAACCCGAAAGGTTACAAAAAGACAGAGAACCAAGAAAGCACATTGCTTTTATCTATCAAAGACTAATAAAATACAGAAGAAACTAATACATTTTCAAATATTTAATTTTAATAACGAAAGAAGGGCCCCTTTGACACAGAAGACAACATCGAACATGCTGGAGTCATCTGAAAAAGGATTAAAAAGGGCAAGAAACTCATCAAGCATAATCAGGAGGGCAGTTTAAAGACAGATCCAGATACAAGAAGCAGATATTATATTTCCAGAATCCTGAAGCAAAAATAAATGAAGGGGGAGGGGAAGTGTCAAGGAAAAAAGAAAAATTGGAAAGCTGGAAATGAAAACTGAGCTTGTGAACCTGGAAAAGAAAACGTGGTTTCTTGAGAAAGAAAAATAGGACACTGCAGTAGGCAAACTTTTCACCCAAAAATGGGGTACAGGAAAAAATAAAAGGACAAGGACAAGGAAATGAATCGGTATTTTGAAGGAGAATATACAGTTAAGACTAAAAATTAAATGCATGCAAATCAGATGGGAAGCAGAAGATGAATGTTTCTGTTTAACAGCATCATTCACTTCAGAAAAAGCAGCATTTCAGTTCATGGCAAAATGAAAAATGTGTTCATCTCAAGTCAGAATACAACAGTTTTAGGCTAACAAACAAAAAAGACTGCTGACATTCCCCTGAGCACTCAGTACTGAACTGCAATGCCAAAAAGCAGTATTTTGTACTATTCCCAAGATTATCCATTTGAACCTTAATCCTCTTTCTGTCAGTCAGATCTGTGTGACAGATCCATTACTGATATTAAGCATAAAACCCATTTGTGTTGAACAGCAGTTAATGTGACACAATAATCTGATAATTCAACCACTGATAAAAACAGCTAAATATTCTGAATTCAGCCCTGCTACATCATGCCAAAAATCTCTGTACATAAATATTTCTGGAACGATTAACATGCAATAAAATAATTACGACTGTATTAGTCTCAAATGTCTGTCTTCAGGTTTTGAATATTCTTATCAGTTTTCAGATTGTATTTAATTGACAATTAACTACTCAAAACCTGTGGAAACCAATCTTAATAATGAAATAAAAGATGAGTTTATTAAGTAAAGCTTTCCAGAAGAAAAACACAAAGTTACTGTAAAATCAGACAACGTGAACAAAAATTTTGCAACAAGAATTTTAAGTTTCACCTGCTTCTTAAGCGACATAAAGTGCTTTAAACAATACTTCAGTCCCTGCTTCTCATCTTAACTGCCATCCATAGCAGGAGTTGGCACAGAGAATGAGCTCTAAGCTACAGGGTCTTCACTGTAAGAAACAGCCAACCATGACATTATCACAGCTCCTACACTCAATCTAAATTGCAGTTTTCTTACACCAGCTTTGAAGATTCACTGAAGAATTCTGTAAACATTTCAGGAATTTCTCAAGACAGGTTAAAGCTCTGACTTGTAAAGTGCAAAGAAATCACAAAGACACAACATACTGCAATACAGGTTGCTGAAGGTTTCAGTAAAACAGAACAACCCCCCCCTGCTTTACAGCTGAAAATATAATCCTGTGGTTTGTTTTGATAACGAAGGCAGTGGGAATCAATTCAATAAAGGCTTAAATCAGACATTTTCCTTGTTTAGAAACTTGCAGTTAATTCTACCAGAAGCTTCCTGCTGAGTGCATTCAAGTTTTTTATGCATATGGACAGACTCAAGCCCCATAAATCCTTGAATAATTTTATTGTCTGTATCTGGTTGTTCTTTCTGCTCTCACATTGATCAGAAAACCTCAGGCTTTTTTCTCTTTACCCCATAAACATTCCTTAGGACCTCTAAGTCTATACAACGAGCAAGTCAAAGCTCTCACATCTTTGATTATGGTGAGGTGAAAAGTAATGATTTTTAAGGGGAAAAACAGAAGAAGAGGCCCTGTGATAAGAAGATGCAGCTTTACAGCCTTTTTGAACCTTGAACTGTAGTAATTCCTACAACTAGTATGGAATCATAGGTTAATACTGATTTATTTTGCTCTCTTTAGATACATACACTTGCACACATACAAAATGCCAAAAATACACTTCTGCATTTATTTTAAAAGCATTTCATTCATAGCAATTACAGCTGAATCATAACTACATCACTTCAGATTCCTCTTTTTTTAATAGGGTGGTGTGCTAACCAAAATAAATTATCTAAGCATCACAAACTAATATTCAAATATATAAATTCTTACTTATCCAAATGTAATAGTTTTCAAAGAATGCTATAGATTTTAATACTAAAACTGTGATGTTCAGTGAGTTTCATACATCTTCCAAAGCACAAAGTCATAGGAAAGTATCTGTTGGAATGAGATGTTAAGAGAACAACATAATATTGTCTAGAGACTTGACTAGACAGCTAGTGGGATATGTTTTGCCCCCTCCAATCATCTGTCTCTAAAGAGACCTGAAAGTAAGTGAAAACATTTCAGAGATTATAGTGCTGCTGGTCACAAAGCTACTGCGCTCTAAATTAGTTAGCATTGTATTTAATTGATTCCCAACAGTTCCATATATATTCAGTTTACTCATAATTCCTTGAGTCTCAAAACTAGACCCTGGAGTTGCTGAGAGCTTTCCTACAAAATCAGGAGTAACAATTTTTGTGTTTGCAGTGCAGCAGGAAAAAAGAAACCCACACGTTTGCACATTTAAATTTTGCATACAGAAACATTCATGTATTTTTAATTTGTGATTGATAGGGGAAATATAAAGTTTCTCAAAGCTGAGACAGAAATAAATCCCTTCACAGGATTATGTAATATAAAAAGATTCATAGTCACTAAATTAGCACCCCACAAAATATATGAAAATTAACCCCTTAAATTCATCTGTGTTTGTCTAGTTATTTTTATTTGCAGCATGCAAAGGCTTCACAGAAAGCAAAAGAAAATAAACTGGCAGCAAATATTAAGTCAAATCTCAAAAATACCGAATAAACTGGTGAGAGAAAGTCTACTTGTTTTTACGCACCTAAGATTCTGACTAATAGATTAGGGTTTTTTTCTTCCCCCAGTAAATTTATTTTTTCTAAATAGATCTTGTCCATGGAATAGTTAGTAGTTGACAGAGACTGCAATGATATTGAATACCAAGAATTAAGCAGTTCTCCAAGCAGTTACCTAACGAGCACGGTTACACAAGTTGTATCTCCATTGTAGGATACAGCACATGTATTCTAGATTGTTCTATGCTTTATAGCTGAATCACCTGCTGGAAAACAGGATCTTTTTTCCTCCTAAGAGTTCTTCAGGTTATGCTGCACTGAGAATTATAATCCTGTGCATGTTTAGTATTGCATTTCATGCACAGAATTATAGAATTAGGTAAGAAAATGCAGAACAATCATCTGAATTCTTAGTTTACTTCCATGTAAACTGCTTAATAACAAAATAGTACAAGAACTGGAAAAAAATAGGCAAACCAATTTCTGATTACTAGATTAAACCAAATTTCCAAAGAACACCTAACCACAGCTCAGATCTCCACTTACTAGTTATTATTATACTAATAAAGTTACTTCTACACACATTGTTTCAAGTAAAACGGAATAGCGATAATTAAAGTCACAAGAAAATTAAAAGCTCTCTCAAGCGCAACTCTCATGCCGATGGCTTACAGATAACTGAAAAGCTGTTTATAGAATTAGATGGGTATTTACATTCTACCAGGATCTAATATAAGTACTATCTGAAGGACAGTTTCCTTTACTCGAAAACATACCAGTTGTATTGATCTTGCAGTGTTTGAAGACAAAACACATTTCGCCTGATTGTCTCCAAGATCACAACAAAGCAATCGTACTTACAACTGCTTTAATTCAATACACTATTACTCAAAGAGGACTGTAACAAGGAAAAAAACCCCACATTCTTTTACCACTATGCTACATTTCAAGCCCCACAGAGAAAAGTCTACAGCTGCCTGCAAGTATGACCTTCAACTCAGTTGCTTCAGAGACACAGCTCTGAGAATCACTGCCATGTTACAGTACTTTTGTCATAGGATAAATGTTTCAACAGTCCAGCCAACAAACATCTTCAAAACAGGCTATGAGCAAACATTTGAACTGCTTGGCAGAAAGGAGCAATTGCCCAAGACAAATGTCTTACGAAATATGCGTTAGCCTATTTGCTCTTAAGATTGTAAGACCCATTTTGAGGAACAACAGCTGTAAGGAGTCATTCTCATTCACCTGCTTGCTATACAAACTAGGTCCCAGGACAAGAGTAAGGATTCTAGACACCCCCATAATACTATTTCTTAATAATGTTGACAAAAAACAAATAAGCAGCAAGGCTTACGGTCTGACTTTCAGGAAAGTCCATCTTCAGTAATTTGTGAGCACATTCTTCAAAGTCTAAGCTGCAATAACAGAAAAAAATACTTCTCAGTATCTGTGCAATATACAGTACACTAGACACTTTTCAGAATTATATTAAGATTGATTGTTGGTGCTGAAACTTCAACTGTTTTGAAGTATCTCATTAACATTTTAAAATCTGTTTGTTTTGTTAGGGTTTTATGTTGTTTTTTAAAATAAATATTTTGTATTTCATAGTTTATGCATGAAAATTAATCCGAGTCATTACATTTGCAGACAATTTGAAAACAAGATGATTCGAGCCATTATTACTATTACATCATCTTACAAAACTTAGCAAAACACAAACATAAGCTCATTTTACACATCCTGAAAAACGGTGAAATGCAAGCACTGTACATAAGCTCCGAAGTAAGTATATACCACACACACCACTCTCCCATTCTTGCATATTGCAAGCCTTTAGCTACCAGTAAGCACCTTCCCCCACCCAAGTAAAAGACAAACAAACTTGGGTATGGCAAGAAAGTATCGAACAGTAACTTTCAGAAACATAAGAGCCTTTCATACATCTCAGTATGGTATTAATTGATATGTGTAATGATCAATACCACAACTACATTATCTCATTCCTCATGCAGGTTCAGACCTGCAGAATATTGAGGGTCATACCTACTTTTGGAATTGAGTGGCATCCAACAAGATTCATCTCTCCTTTTACCCAGGTAACACCAGAGTTATACCACCCTGTTTTGTTTATTTGGACTTTGTACTGCAAGGGGATTTCATTTTCAAGTTGCGTACAAATAGAGTATACTTCAGGGTTGGTATATGTATACTTAGTTTCCAAACAATGCAGATGGAAACAGGCCTAAATAGTACCACACTACAGAACTACTTACTCTCCGAAGTGGAGGAAATCTACAGCATCTCTGTTTTAAGTGTGTTGCAGGTTTTTTTTCAGAAATTCTTCAGATGCTGCATGATCTGAAGATCACCAACTTGTTCACTCAGAACATTCTGATTATGGCAATCCTCAAAGAAAAGTACCACTCAAACATTTTGAAACACATACGATTTATCTTAGAATGAGAATTCGGGTATTTAATTTGTCAGAACAGTCTGCTTTATACAATCAGGTCCGGCTCCCTAAAGAACACCTCCCTGTTCATTTTTGTTTCGTTGGGTTTTTTTTAATTGCACATTAAAAAAGAATTTTAAAAGAAAGAGAATCCCAGTTCACCCATTTCAAATTAACTACACTCATACATGTACAAATTATATTAGATTTACCTTGACTGAATAGCAAGATAAATTGTACGACGGAAGGAGACCAGGTTAATTTCTGTTTTGTCATGGACAGTAACTTTCTGACCTGGGAAAGAAAAACATGGGTTTTAAGGAGCAAAACATTAAGGCAGATAGTAAATAGTAATAGAGCTGTTCTAAGAGATTACACCTAAGTCTGTAGCGCACTGTGCAACACTTTTTCTAGAATAGAAATATTTAGGACTATTTGGCATGTTTATGTATTTTTTATTTTTACAGAGAAGGAGAGAAAAAAAAAACCCATTTGCCTCATTTATAACTATCAAGTGAATATTCAGAGGTTATTCTGTATCTCCATATATCTGTAGAGATTTTAAGAGGATAACTCTCCTTTTAAAGACCTTTCAAATGACTTAACCACTGCATCCTCTCAGTTTAACATTTCTTGTCCACATTATTAGCAAGGTATTTTCTGCATAATTTAACTATACAATGTTCTATGTAGTCTCCCTGATTTTAACAGGAAATTATTTGTTTCAGTTATGTGTAGGATCTAGTTACAGCATTCTGTGAAGTTCTGTTTTGTCCTGGAGCAAGTATAGAAACATCCATTCTGAACCAAAATCATTCGGGTAACACCTTCATCCATAAGGTATTCCCTATTCCTTCATTATTTTAAAGTTTGGTAACAGTATAAATCATGAAGGAAGCTCTGCTCACTCATTTGTGAAATACGCCAGCAAACTGGTGAGGAAACCCATTCTTGGTATTCAAAAACAGGACTTAGCTGGCTTTTCAATAACTCAGTCTGCACAAACACTTCAGTTATATTCATCCATCAACCTTTTTCCTAGGAATCAAATACATCCTTTGAAAATGTGTAAACACTGACTGCTTCCACTTCAGATCAAGAAAAGGGGCTGAACTGAACTAAGAGCTTAGAGAATGTAGATACAGTTGTAAGAAAACTCATTCTGATTTTGAAAGTGAGCTAAAAATATGATAGAGCACTAGCAGGCATCCAGGAAGGTTGTCTTTGCTAGTTTTTAAGACAGTGTTTTCATGTTAATTGTTTTTAATATCTTATATTTGCAAGGCTTTTCTCACATGAAACTGATATGGTCAAGAACAATCAGGCAAAGTTGCTTTTCATTTTCTGCCTGTGCTGAATGCTTCCTTTTAGACTTTTATACTTTTTGCTAGTAAACACTAGCAAATCTGAGAATAATTTAGGATGAAAACATCCCTTAACTTTTGAACATTCTTAGTGTCACAAAATGTGTAACAAGTTAAGCTTTTCTTTCCCGTTTCGTCTACAACCAATCACGAGTAAGATGTCAGTCATATGCTTACCATCTTCATCCTCCTCCTCCTCCTCCTCTTCATCTTCCTCACTACTTCCACCCTCTTGATCTGCTTCAGATTCACTGTCACCTTCATCAAGAATTTCTGGAAGAGATGTATCCCAGATTAAAGGAATATAGTCCACAGTAGTTTCATTACCAAAAAAATCTTGATCCAACATCTAAGAGTGAAAGAGTGTCTCAGGTGGAGAATGTGGGAGAGCCAATAACATAGGTCATAACAGAATGAAGATGTAGCTGGAGGAACGACACTGAAGAAAACAGCAGGATTACATTGGAAAGTCTATGATGAGCTGAAAGACAGTTACCTGGGACACAAATACCACCCACTGTTAAATAATAAACATTAGTAATAATAGTCAGATAAGTAAATGCCAAATTAAGTGTGCAAATATATCAATATTACATATAAAACTCATATACACACACAACCCCCCTACCTTTCTTCAGCGTTTTGTATTTCTCTTCATTTTCCATAAAGTTTGGATCCATCTTGAAAACATCTTTAAAATAAAAGAAAATCTTCATTTAAAATACAAAATGAAGAAACCCATAAATATTTATTTATAATTTTGTTTTCACAGAGAATGCAGTCATGGAATTATCTTCCATTCTAACTTACTAAGAACATCCTCTGGGTTGTAGTCATCTTCTAATGGCAACATATGAGTAAACTGATCCTCCTCCTCCACTAGATCTAATCCCTCTGGAATGATTGGATGATCCTTGAAGCCATCCTTTCGTACAGCAAACATGACTTCTATCATATACTGAACACGCATATCAATTTTAGATTCATGCAGAATGTGTCGAAGACGGTCAAAGATTGCTTGGGAAAGACAGAAACGTAAATATGAAAAGAAATTACCAATACAAACACCAAAATAC
This sequence comes from Falco naumanni, assembly GCF_017639655.2. Lineage (NCBI taxonomy): Eukaryota > Metazoa > Chordata > Aves > Falconiformes > Falconidae > Falco > Falco naumanni. The sequence goes on from NC_054061.1 coordinate 48,370,800, forward strand.
AAATGTTGGCTAATTATACTTACCATTAATACCTCTAGGAGAAACTTCTGTTAATTTGAGCCCACTCTCTTTAATAAATCCAATTGCTACTTCAATACTGTCATCAGTAGGCCTTTCAAGAAGCAAAGTGAGCATTTCCAAACATAAAACCTCATGAGCCTACAGAAAGTATATCAGTAAAGAATTAGAATATACAACGTTACACAATTGTTACAGAGCAGGTTTACTTAACAGAACAGCCCAGCTTTTGAGAATGCTTCTTTACTTGTTTACTCATACACACAAGGCAACAGTAGTGGGACAAAGCTAATCCAGAGGAAGTCAAAACTCCAAATAAAATTTTACCACTTGTATTTACACCAACTTTGTGGTGAATGTGACTATGTTATTGAAATGAATAAGCAAACAACGGTAAACCTTTTGCCACTAAGAAAAAATTAGAATGCATTTCCAAGAAGCAGAGAAACCAGCTGTAAGTGTGTTGTGTCTATTATTAAATCAGGTCTTCCACGATCAGGCACACAAGCAAATGGCACATCTCAGATTAGTTTACTCTATACCAAAATGCTGCACATGGCCAATGCATTCCTGAAACACTGCTTCTTGCCATTAAATTTGAGTATCTGGATTTCTAACACAAAGAAAGTGGCATAGGGCTGGATGCAAATCCATTTTAGATGCAACTGACTCTAGCTCTGCCTACACAGATGTTTAAGTCAGATGACAGTGCTGCAAGAAAACTCTGTTCTAGATTTGTGGGACAGAGCCTCGGATGACACTTGCTTTGCATCAAGATTTGTCTCAATACCAGCCCAAACATATTTATGAAGTCTGGGGAAGCTCTGGAGCCTAAGTACAATAGTAAGTGATGATAACTCCATAGACAATTACCAATACCTTTTCTAGACAGGTCATACCAACTTAAAATTGGCATTAAAAGGAAATTTCAACTCAGATTTTCAGTAACCTTTAGAAAAGGGAGAGCATCCTCACCTAGGCTATTGCTGCCTTGAAACTAAATAAACAGCATATAGGGGGGGTTTGCATTGAGTAGAAACATAAATTAACATACCACATTCTGATTCATCAAATGCGCCACAAACTTCGAAGATGTTAGACAGAGTTGCTGCAAAACAAATAAACCGGGAAATTTTAACACATGGTGTATGGAAGGAAAAATTTGTAACTCAGACTTACTATAAATTTGTGCATCTCACAATCAGATTAAATGATCCCAAAGTAACTATTTTGGGATACTGGTAATTGCTCACAACTAAGACAGTACACTTTAAAGTAAGAACCAAACCAAACAAAACCCTTCCTGCCCACCTCAAAACTTGTTCACAATTAGGACAGTACACTTTAAAAACAGAAACCAACCCAACCCCTCCCTGCCCCCCTCAAAACTATCACAGAACCAACCCAGAATAAGTTGTCAAGCTTTCATGATACTCTAAAACTACTGAAATGTACTAGCGACAGGCCCCAACCCATTTATCTTGACTGTGTTCCTTTGAAGTACCTAATTTTAACACACTCAATATAAGGTTAACACAGCAGAATTACAAGTTTCAGCATTTTGCTGAATGCAAAAATGTGAACATTTTACATACCTTATCATTTCTGCGATATCCTTTGCGAAAATTTAGTATCAACCTCTTGAGAATCAATTCACCAATATTTGGAAACTTTGAATTGATAATTGCCACAAGAGCAGCATAAACATGGGTAAAAATTGGAGAGGCACTCTGAGCTTGCAGAATGGATCTAGATAGCAATCCCCTGTAAAAATATGTAAGTTTAAGATTTTTCTGGGTAATAAAACATTTAATGTTTTATGTGATATGTACTGAAGAAAAATAGTACTGTACAGCTGGAATAGTTAGTAGATACCAAATAGTCATTTTCAAACAGTTATCATGCCACAAATGGAGTTTTACAAAATGTGTTGCCCAAATGTACCTGAGCTGAGAAATTCTTAAAACTGACACTTTATCTTTCATTAAGTATTGTTCCTATTAGAACTACATTTGGAAATGGTAAGAAAGTAAAGTCTTCATCTTGTATCCTGCAATCATCCTATTTTAACCCCAACACAGGCTCTTCCTAGCTTTGAAATTTACATGATTGAGCCGTTCCTTTTCCCCAGCTGAAAAAACAAAACCCTGTTTATGACAGAAGAGATACCTGCACTGCAACTATTTATGAAAAATACAGAAGTGTGTTCTAGTACAATGATAACTTAAACACGCAAACAAACTTCTAAGAAATAAAAATCATATTTCCATAAAAGGTCCCTAAGAAAAAACATCTACCTAGAAGTAAAAAAACAACGTTCAGTAAAACCAGAATGAGCAAAGTATAATGCTTTTCACTGTTATTCTCAAATGAAACTACATATTTTCAACATAATTTTAATGTTTGGAACTAAGAACTGATTATAAAAGACTACTAATTAAAGTCTACATGAATGTAAACACAGGACTCATGAGATAATAGTCCTTTTATTATACTATGGGTGTCTAACAGTTTTATCAAGACTGAAGTCTGAAAATAAAGACTTTTTTCCCCCTCCTCCCAGTTTTGCTTTTTTAATATGCTTTAGCACATAGAACTTGACTTTTGCTGTAATCCTAACATGAATCTTCAAAATGCACACTGGTACCCAATTATCTTCTTTGTGGTCTATTGAATTTAAAAAAAAAAAAAATCTCCTACATGGTACTAATTACTGCATAAGGACCTCATTCCTACTTATTTTGGAGTTGACAAATGGAACAGAACTCACGTCATACCAGTGCACAGAAACAGGATATTTCATTTTGAAACTATTTATTAGTTCTCACTTACAAACTGAAACTGGTGTCGTTCAGATCCTATTTACCCTCTACTTACAAAACTCAGAAAAGGACTTTACAACTAGATAAAACTTATCACTATTTTGCTAGTTAGATAAAACTTCTTATCACAATATTTGCAACTCAAATTTGGAAGTCAAAATTAACTGTAAGGAGGAAGGAAATTATGCCATTTTCCACCTAGATTATTTTGAAATGTATGAACTTATAAGCCACATACAAACTTCTATGGGCAAGTGTATTCTAAAAACATTCCCCTCTCTAGAATTTACTTAGTTCTCTTCTGTTATTCTTATGCTATTTGCAGGATTCTGATCATCCCATCACATACGATATACATGAAAGCAGTATATTAGCAGAAACGCAAAAGAATTGTTTTAAAATACTAAGACTTACCTTCCCCGAACAATATTTTCCTGAAGGAGCTCATGAATGATATTTTCAATATTAGAAACATTCACTTTGTTGACAAGACCATTGATCGACTTCTTCAAGGCTTCCCAACTCATCCTCTGATACGCCAAGCTATTCCAAAGGTAACACAATTAATGCCTGAATTTGAGGAAGCACTGAGTGAATATATATATATATATATATATTGATATGAAAACGTGGATGTAAGCTGTGATTAGTAAAACAGGTAAGAAAATACTACTGCATAAATGTGAAGACTAGTTCACAATTTTACATTTAGCTATCAGGAAATCACTGAACCAACATGATAAACCAAAATGTAATTCTCTACAGATATGGTATAGCCCAATACATTCAGTTTTCTAAGATATTCCAAAAAATCCCTGGTTATACTCTGTATCCCACTTTCCCGTTTACAGTTTGCAGCAGAAGCAGGTAGTCATAATCTGATTCTCTTACCTTTCTTCTGGTAAAAATATACCTTCAAAACGATGATCACAGCCCTCAAAAGGTATCCCATTTTCACCAACACTCACTAAACCCCTTTATTGTTCTCCTTTTCAGTAAAAATTCTAATATGTTACTTTCACCTCACCTATTTTTATCAGTAATTTGTTCCTGCATCATCCTGAGCTTGGCAGGTGGAATATATGCACCACCCGTGCGAGTAAGGATTGGATCCACTTCTTCTTTCTTCTTCTTTGAAGTGGTCTCATCATGAGCAAGTGAGCTCTGGACTGTCGACCTCTCTGGACTCCTATGGTCAGGTGATGAGTATCTTCTCTGTCTCCTTCGATCAGATTCTTTCTCCTCCCATTTATCATGGTATCTCTCTCTTCCCCTTTCCATCCTTCTAAGAAACAAAAACAAAACCACCACTACACATGCATGGGTTCGTGAGAAACTTTCACATTTTATACTTTAAAATCAGTATTTTATTACTGATTAAGAAAAGGCTTGATACCTTCCTTCTGAAGTTCTGTCATCATAGTATTCCCTTCTTGAATATTCCTGATCATATCTGCTGTCATCAGAGTACCTTCTCCTTCTGGGAGATGGAGGCCTGTCATGCTCTATATCCCTATTTGCAACCCAAGACACAAAATTTTTAGTAACAGGCTTAGAAAAGCAATGCTATTAATATCTACTTGCAATACAACACAGAACTGTTCTGTTTCTGCAACCTGCATTTCAATATCCATATCATTCAAATAGAAGATGCTCCATTTCTAATCATTTCTTGTCAGCAAAAAATAATCAAAAGTCAAAGAAGCACTGTAAAAGGAAGCTCCTCCTAGAACTTAAAATTAAATGCTAAATGGCAGTAACATCAAATACCAAAAGTAAATTCAGCACCATGCCTTCCTTGGAACATATGCATTCATTCACCTACTTTATTCTGTTTTATACTATACAGGCAAAACACTATTAGAAAAAAAAATTACATTGTGTTTAGTTCAAGAGGTTTCATTCTAATTAACATGTGAAATTAAAAGCAGACTGGTAACTGTGCACCTCATGCCACAGTAGACTGCTCTTCAAATACTGTTTCTCCAGCTCCTGCTGGCACCAATAATCTTGCTCTAAAGTGAAAATTGTGACACCAGCAACACACGAGTCAAAGAGAAAGCTGGCATCTAGTTTCTATTTTCAAGTTCCATGACAATTTAACTGAACACTAAGGACTTTGTTAACAAGTCTAATTACTGCTATATTACCATGCAAGTAGTCTATTAAACCTACACTTACTTTTCACTGCTCAGTTATGGTAATATATAAAAAGAAATGGAACCTGATGTTCAGTTGTGGGTTTTTTTAAAAACTTATCTAACCCACTATGTGAGGTCTAGATACAAAATGGTAGGGTATAAAAATCAATCATTCTACCTGTCCTCTGGAGACAAACTTTTTTGGCGCGAACTGTAGTTTTCCTTCCTTTCATAACTGGAACCATGCTTTAGGAAAAGAGAAAGAAAAAAATCAAGCCCCAACATTATATATCAATTACTGTGAGCACATGTCTTGAGATCAAAGCGTACCATGTCTTCAGTTCCCTACTCCTTTAGGGCCATCAAATAAAGCTAATGGCAGTCAGTTATGACAAGGACAGCTGATTCCAAGTAGGTAGTTAAGCAGCTGGACTCCCTGCTACAGGATGCTGCAGACACCAAATGCTTCCATACATTCAAGGGACTCGACAATCACTGAAGAAAAATTCACACAGGTTACTAGGACAAATTTATCCGTCTCAGGAAGCTGCAAATAGGCAAACAGAGTATGTGGATGGGTGCTTTTAGAGCTGCCCTGTTCCTAAACTTTGCAAGGGATCTGCTGTCAATTACTGCTGGAGATGGACCTTCTGTCTGCCTTTCCTGCTTCCTTCTTCCATACGCCATTTTACACTTTGTTGTATCAAATGCAATACAATGCAATTAACAGAATTCTACCACTTCTTGTTTGGAGAGTGTCTTCCTCCTAAGAATTCCCCTTACTACATAATTTCTCCGTACCTTCCTCCTTCTTACTACGATTTATTTTCTCATGAGTCACTCCTTGCTTCATACATTATACACATCCAAGTTACACTGTTCCACTTGACAGTTCCTCAAAGCAAATATGATTCTAGATTTTTTTGAAATGTAAGTTTCCAGGACTGTTTAAGTGATATACGTTTAATTAGTTCACAGCAAATTCTTTGGGCTGAACCATGACATACAGAAGTATGCAGTCATACACAAAAATCAGAGCATGACAGCATCTACAACACACATAGGAAGACATTCACCTTATCAAGATGTTTTAAAACTACTTTGGTACAGCTAAGAAGCAGCTTCTATAACCTCTATACTTCCATTGTAGGCATCCTCTCTTCCCTTATAATATTATTTGTGATTTTTCAGAACCACAACCTCAGGTTATATGCCAGTGATCAGCCTGTGAAATAGGTAACATTCACCTTGATGCATAAACTCAACACAAGGACCTACTGTGCACCTTTACTGAACTTTTTCCAGAAATACTCATTTGTTGAAATGGCATGCTACCCACTAACACACCAGCACAGTGGGTTTTGCCCCACCAAAGAACCAGCTAAAACTACCAGTTAGTACAATACAATGACAATCTCATTCCTAAGCAGACCCTGATGGACAGTTATAACCGATGATCTCCAAAAACTTAATTAGAAAGAAAAGTATCTTTACTAAATGGCAAGTGTGGTGTCTATAACGAGCTGTGCCAGTAAGACAAACATTAACTGAGGCTTTCTAAAGAAATAATAGCAACACAAAGATTATGAGCATCATCCTATCAATAGACTGATGAGGCTAACTTGCTATCACCCAGCCTGGGGTGTGTGTCTAAGTGTGTGTATATATATATATAAATATAAATATAAATTTATATTTTTGAGGCCACGATAACATATCCTAGAGTATCACCTTTCCTAGGGTCCATTTCTAACACTTCAAAATTATTCCCAGTATTATCTTGCCTGAATCAACACAACAGTACAGAACAAATGCATTGCATCATTTTACTGGGAGCATGCATACAGACAAGTGTAACGCCCATCTGACAATTTAACTACAAAGTAACAGTATGTTTGATGGCAAAGCTAGTACAAGAAATTAATTAATTTTCACCAAGGTTTTCTTCCCCTTTCAATATTCCTTTGTGGGACTATACATAACAGCAGATCACTGAAATCATTCAAAGATTAAAGAAGTTCTTAAGTTGTGTTTTCCCCAAAATAATATAATGCAAGATCGTATCCTTAGCTTCCAAGACAGTGGTAATAAAAATCTTTGAAAAACATAGAACAGTTATTGTATTTAAATAATATTTAGCAGATGGGAAGCAGGAGGTCTTTTTAGGATGATCCATTCTCTTGAGTTCTACATCATCTGCCTCTGTCCAAGCAGACCCAAAGAACACGTGTTCACAGAAATAAAACAACGGTATGTATTTGGCAGTTATTATGTGTCCTTGCAGAAGCAGCTATGTTTGCTGAAGAACTTGTCACCCTCAGCTCTTTGTGACTAGGCTTTCTGTCACAGTCTTCTTCCTTGTCCATTTTGATCAAAATGATTAACTGATAGTGTCCAAACAGCGTGCTTTTTTTAACTGGCTGATTTCGACAGATAATGGAGTACCTTATGTGGTACCTATAAGGGAGTACTACCAGGTTGGGAAAATAAGAGAAACTATCAAGCTATCCCTCAAGCACCTCTATTAAAAACCGCTTCAGTCAGAAAAGCTGGAATCAAAAGAGTGAAGCCGCCTATACAGGGTTGAACTCCAGAATAGGCAGAGAAATAGCATAGATTTGAGACAATGTATCAAGAGTATCACTCTGCTAACCTGTCCCAAATTTAGTGGGTTTTACAAACATGGCATTTCCAAACCATCATTAGAAGAGTAATTTTAAAGCAAATTTTTTCTTCTTGCATTCCTAAAAATCACTCCCATCCATTCAGAAATGCACCATGCTGCTTTTAAAAAGGAAAGCTTAACTTTCACATTAAGAAATACAGTTACCACATTAACTGCTACTTCCTGTCTCTTTTATCTTTTCAACATCATAGTCAATTTTTCAACATCTCTTTTCTCCATTCCTCCACATGCTTACGTTCTCTGTTGAGCTATCATTCAGTCACTTTTCAACAATTACTTTTATATCACATGGTAACAGCATTCAGAACTTCCATTGTTAGGACAAGCGCTAGAAACAGCTGTAATTCACTGACTTCATAGTCATATTTGTCTTGTAAACAGGCAGTTGTCAATTATGGATCTTGTTTGCTTTACATTCAGGAAGTTTTACTTAATGTAGTATCAACTACAAACCTAATCACTAGTAACATGGGAATAATCAAACTCTACAATTTAAGAAAACTTACATTTACTTGTGTCACCCTGCTCTTCATCTTGACTTCCTACTTTTTATGAAGTTCCGAACGTGCAGCAATGAGACAACCCGACGTGGAGTTCAACATACGAAAAACATTTCATCTGTAACACACAGAAGACAATCAAAAACCTTTTACTGCTCACGGTGCAGGAACCTACGCTTTTCATTTGTTCTTTACATCTACGTTTGCGTAACTCCTTAAAACAAAACCGGTACAAAACAGCACAGCTTCCCCCACCCCCAACCCCCCCAAACCTGGTCAGATCTCTTACGGCTACACAGCACTAGTCCTAGGAGGTAAGGGCACCTCCGCCGCCAGCGCCACCGCCGCCAGCCCCGACTCCACGGGCCCGTCCCCACGGGCCCGGCCCCGGCCGCCCACCGCGCTCCCCGCGGGGCTGAGTTACCAGCCGGCCCGCGCCCTCCCACCCGCCGCAGAATCGCGACCACCCGGCCCGGGGGAAGGCGGGAAGGGGAGAAGGGTGCCCCGCCCGCGGGAGCGCGGCCGCCCACCGACCCGCGGCCCAGCGAGCCCCGCACCTACTGCCCACCGCCACCGCGCACGGCCGCCAGTGACGTCACTTCCGGCGGAACGCGGCGCACACCGACGCGCGGCGCTCAGCCCTGCAACTGCGCGCGCGCGCCAGCTTCCGGCCGCCCGCGCGGCGCTGCATGGCGGGAAACTGAGTGCGGCGGGGGCGGGCGGGCGGCTGCCATCTTGCGGGCCGCGCCCGCGGCATTCCCTGTTGGTCTGTTACGCGGAATATGAATGTTGGTAGCGGTTGTTGCAGGGGGAAAAAAAAAAAAAGCGGGAAACAAGGCGGTAGAGTGACTTCAAAGCGAGCAGTGCTATGGCACACCACTCCCTTCACTTCAGCCTGCGCTTCACTACTGCCAACTTCTCAGGTGAAGGCTTCTCTGAATAAACAACCCTATTTCTACCAAATGTGCAAGGTTCCTGTCAGAAATACAAGTAATTGCAAACAAGCAGTCAACTCACTTCCCTTAAAGATAAGAAGCTGTCCAAAGCCTTCCAGCATCTCTGTAAATTTTAGCAAATTTACTGAGTGAGTTTAGTAAACATGCCCCTTCAATAACACCTGTAGCACACACTTCTGTTACTTACGCATGCACTACTGGTTCAACATTACTTGAAATACGTCCAGTATATGCATAATACATTATACCATAGTGAGTTTAGGATACCTGTTTATTAGAGGGAGGGGGTTTGCCTCTGAAAGTTTCAAGTAATTGAGCACCACTGATTCACGCTAACAGAGGGCCTGTGGCTTATTATGCACTCAAATTTGTTTGGATTGGGGAAAGCAAATACATAGGAAACAGAAAGGAAAATGCTATATAAGGTCTTAAAATGCTTACAGTTCATTTTCAGCTCTTGTGAGGTAATGAAAATAAACTCTTAGACGACACAGGAGATCAGGGTCAGAAAGGCATTAATTCAGCCAAGAGCCAGATGGTTCCTGCAGGGACATCTGTAACCAAACCGTGTGGCAGTACTGCTGTGCTGCGCCTGCCAGCATCCATGTGCAAGTCCCTGTGCATGCATGTGTAGTGGGACATAGTATTTGTTGAGGGGAAGAAGGTGGCAATGAGCTGGGACCAATGCTGGAAAAATGCTACTCATAATTTCTCCTATCAAACAGAAGGGAGAAACATATCAACGACAGAGTAATTCTGATGAGCTGGAGTGTATGTTGGCCTTATGCTGACTCACAGCCAAAAATACAGAGTTATCAGCTAATACACTCCCTGTGTTCCTCCCACAGCTGAAATGTGCTCAACTATGCTATTCATGGACTAATCCACAAGATTGTTTCCCAGGAGTGGCAGGTATTTGTTTGCATCATCCCTGCACGGACAGGGGCATGAAAGTGTGTCATTTTTCATCATTTATTCCTGGTCGTCCTTCCCCTCTTGTAAGAACTGCACCCTCAGTCATGCGCTCTGGTCATGGCAGTGGTAAAACGTCTCTTTCTCACAACCAGGTAGCTGTCAAGAGGGAGGTCTCTTCCTCGGTACTGTAGAGTCTCAAGCTCCTGGGGCAGCCCAGGTGGCCAAGACTAGGGCCCAGAAGCAGGGGAACTCTTGATTGTGCCTAGGATTGTGTAGCCACCTTCTGCCCTGTTTTGCAGCCATGATGCACTGCCCTGGCCCTCCACGTTGGTGAGCCAATTTGAATAAGTTTTTAGTGACTGTGGTCCGAAAATCTGCAAAAGCCAAGTCCTCCCTAGCATTTTGTAAAGCAAGAAAGGACCGCATAGCTCAACCACTCACTTCAGGTGCAGAGATAAGGGCTTAATCTCCTCTTTGTGTTGTGATGCTGGCCAGTCTCACATGCCAGAAAACAATATGGGAAACAGTATGCACGGGGAAAAAATGTAGAGATGCATTATTTCCTGAAACAATACAGAAATGTTCCTGAAATGGTGCAGAAAATCAGCTAATTCAATATACCACATAGTATGGAATAAACAGTGAAATCAAAATGGGGAACTAAAGAAAAAAAATGAAGATGTTTAATTTATAAAAAAACCTGAAATTTTGAAATTTATGACACAAACTTCTGTAAGAAAACTCATGTAAAGTAGAAGTCCTATTCAGTGCTTATTTTTGAGAAGAATCCCTTTAACAGAGTTATTGGAAATCTTCTATTGACTTTTTCAGTAGTATTTATTGCTTAGACTACAAATTTTAAGCTCCACACTTTTTTTGAAAGTATAATTCTCAGTATTTTCTTGCTACTTTCCAAAAAATATTTACTGTCAGGAATCCCAGAAACTTTTTCTTGTTCACAACAGCTCACACTGATGCAATTTTGCTGGAATAGCTACCATTTTAAAAATGACCTTTCAGGATGCCAATTTCCTTCCTTTATTATTCAGCAGTCACATTCTTAAGTTAGCACTTGATGTATACACATGAGTAACTTCTCACTGTGAAAATGATACAAGGTTTCTGCTTTTGAAAGATTAAGATGTTGATGAAAAGATGGTACTTCCTGAAAGGATGGGCATATTTGTAACTCCAACAAGGAAACTTTAATTTTTACATGCTCTGAAAGATTTGTAATTGCTTAAATACATGCATATACAGCACTAGATGAGAGTATTAAAAATTTAGTTGTGCCTAGATCTTTAAAGACTTCACATTTTATTTGAGATACATATATATATATATATATATATATAAACTTATTTTGTGAGAATTCTCTTAGGACAAGGCTATTTGAACTGAAACAAGATGTTTTTAAATCCCAGTGATGCAAACCACCTCCTCATTGCACCCTGTGGATTACTGTGCAAAGTCAGGACTACAACATCCTCTGTGTCCAATTCTTGCTTGAAGTGGGGCTGGTGAATTTGCAGAGATGGGGCCTAACAGGTGTGATCTTGTAAACAGCATGAGCTTAGTGTGATGACTTTGACTGGGGCCTTATTAGTTGCTTATGGATTTATTTTTTTTTTATGTTTGACTTGCATATTTTCTAAGGGTAAAGGATAGGTTTAGTTATATAGCTTGCAAATGTTACTGTAAATATGCTTCATTTTAAATAGGGCTTGATTCTACTGCCAGGTTCTGGCATGCAGATGATTACAGTGACATTAGGACATTATATCATATAAACCAGATGTTCTGAAAGCTATAACTTAAAAAGAACCACCCCTCCCCGGCATTTATGCTCACATTGAGCGTACATTAGTAAATATGAGGCCAGGATTTTTTTTTATGCAAATACAGGAAAACATTTTAATCATGATAATTTTATGCAGTCATTCCATTTAGTTAAAATTTAGAACCAGCATTTCATTCTGTAAAGGTACATTGATGCCATTAAGAGTCCATGCCACTGATGCTTTATGAAGAAATACTGATTTTCATGAACATGCCTGCTTGGCTTGATTGGCTTACAAAAAATATAAAGGAGAGACTAGATGAAGAACATAATGAAATGATGGTTTCTACATATTATTATGAAAACCCACTATTTGTTTTGATTCTGCTGTCATCTGCTCTTATCATTCCTCAAACAGTGCTGCCTTGTACATTTCTTTCGGGACATAGAATCATAGAATAATTTAGGTTGGAAAAGACCCTTGAGATCATAAGTCCAATCATTAACCCAGGACTGCCAAGTCCATCACTAAACCATGTCACTAAGCACAGCATCTATGTGTTTTTAAAATACCTCCAGGGATGGTGATTCCACCACCTCCCTGGGCAGCCTGTTCCAGTGTTTCAACACCCTTTCAGTGAAGAATTTTTTCCTAACATCCAATCTAAACCTCCCCTGGTGCAACTTGAGGCTGTTTCCTCTTGTCCTGTTGCTTGTTAACTGGGAGAAGAGACCGACCCCACCTGCCTACAACCTCTTTGCAGGTAGTTGTAGAGAAGGAAAAAGTCCCACTTGAGTCTCCCTCCAGACTAAACAACCCCAGTTCCCTCAGCTGCTCCTCATAAGACTCGTTCTCTAGACCCTTCACCAGCTTCATTGCCCTTTTCTGGACATGCTCCAGCACCTCTACGACCCTCTTGTAGTGAGGGGCCCAAATCTGAGCACAATATTTGAGGTGCGGCCTCACCAGTGCTGAGTACAGAGAGACAATAATTTCCCTGGTCTTCCTGGCCACACTGTTTTGGATACAAGCCAGGGTGCTGTTGGCCTTCCTGGCCACCTGGGCACACTGCTGGCTCATGTTCAGTTGGCCATCAACCGGTACACCCAGGTTTTAGTAGTGTCATTAGTAGTAATGAGGGCCATATTCAAAACATGGGTACATCTCCTTTTAGTATAAAAAGAAGGAAGTTTGGCTCAAACTCCTGTCTAAGAGGTTATTTACTACAGTTTTAGAGCCTACAATCCAAATTTTTGATCACTTCTAGAGATTCTTTTTCCTGATTTGCAAAGCACATACTTTCCTGCAACATCAGTGCGGTTCTACTCCTCCTTCCTTCTTACCTGTCAGTTACTTTCCAACTGCAGCACTTTTGTCATACTGCATGCTTGATTTTTGTTTTTTCTCTTGTAAAATTTCAGTTAAGAACAGCTTCTGAAGAGCAGCTCTGGTTTCTGCTCTCCAAAGGTGTGACTCCTGGAGACAGAGGGTGTTTGGTACCACTTGTACTACTTTCTGAGGAATGCTGCTTACTGCCTGCTGTAAGAGATTGCAGGTCTTACAGAGGGAACCCCTAGATCCTAAACCTGCTCTTAGAACAAGGAATGAAATGTGTCGCACAACTATACAAAGATTTCCAGTTTACCACCTGTGAAAGAGCTTTAATTTCATATTGTACTTACCAGGTTACCTGGAGCTCGTTTTGTGGTGGTGGCGGTGGGTTTTTTATTAGATAAAATAATAGGTTGGTAAAAGACTAATTTTATTCTCTTAAACTATATAATTTCAATAGTGGAAACTGTTGATGAAGCAATAAATATATTTCTAAGATTAAACTTGAGTTGGGGTCCTTTGTGACCACTTCAGCGTCTCTGCTAATTTGAAAGGGCAATCACTTGGCTTTGTACCCTGCACCAGGAGCTCTCAAAGTGTTTGCAGCCCTGTTTTTTCTTTCAGTGCTGAAACAATCAAATACTCTTAGTAGTCCTTTCTCTTTAGGTCACATGACTTGTAGTTTTTGTAGCTAATCTTCTGCTTGACTGCTTCATGCAGGTTAAGGAAGCCACATGACAAAGATTTCTGTATAATTCCCTGGTTTTGTTCAGACGGGAATCCATCTTTCTGATTGATAAAGGCTTGTTTCTCATACCCTGCTCAGGGAAATGACTTGCCTTTTCCCAGCCTTCTTCCCTAAATGTTCTTAAGTTACCTATTACTCTGTTCCTTAATGATACCACATTCCTGGCCATAGGAATGGAATAGCTTGTTTTCTTCTTGACCATGTAATTTCTGCTTAGGACTCCTGAGTTGTTTTTTCAGTTTTACTGGTGACTTGCTGATACACTGGACTAATTCCTAATCTTCCTTGCTATTCAGATAACCCTTTTGTAGAACAATGCAGAAAACACATTTTCCTCGGAGTACTGGGGGGCTTTGAGATCTATCTTATACTTGATTACAGTTTTTGTGGTGTTTTTCTTTCGTGGTTGAAACTATGTGAATGCAATGCCATTAATATTTTTAGGGTTTTAAAAAAATACTTTCTGGTAATGTTTATTTTTAAAACTATCAACTGAATTTAGTAAAACTTTCTCAAGGTTGGAAAATGCTAGAAGTTTTTTTCTTTCTTTTTGTAGGTTCTTGAATCAACTTACTTATTCTTTACTGAACATTATACTACTGTTTTGTCACATCACATAACATATCTGTAACACTACTTTCATTCCAAGTATTACAGGCTTAAATCCTCAGTGTTCAAAAAAAAATAAATCACAACATAGTGAGGAGGGCACATTCATGATTTGACAAATTAAGTCTAGTTAATCTGGTGCAGCAGTTGAAGATTTAGCCACCAAGATTTAAGCTGTTTGCCCTGCTCTGCTGTCCAAGACTATGATCCCACAGAAGAGTCAGAGAAAGGGAGCATCAGCACATGACTGAGATCACTGAGTATGCTATGCAGCACTTTAACTCAAAAGTGCTTTGGTTTAAACTAAGGTACCAGTCTTTGCTCTCCAGCACTTGAAGCGTTAACAACCTGTTCTCAAAATTTTCCAGAGACCTACTATCATAAAACTATGCATCCTATCAGGTATAAATATTCTGCACTCCAGAGATAATAGCTATTTTTATATACAAAGTTATAAAAGTCAACTCTTACTTACTTTGCAATACTAAGAATAATCAATAAAGGAAGAAATCCTTAATCAAAACAGAGGGATGGCATATGTTAGGTAATAATAATCAGAAAAAATACATGATTTTTTTTTCTCCTTATAACTAAGTTTTAGCTACAGAATTTGATTTCTTTGGCTTTCAAAATGATTTGCAACTGTGGCATTTACACCGGAGACTGAAACCAGCATGTATCTGGATGGTTCTACAGATTCTGACAATATGAATTGTTAAATGCTTTCACTAGATGTTCCATGAACCCACTGCAAATACAATATTGCCTGCCTGTGAACGCTGTATGGTGTCCCAGTCTGCTGTGAAAGTAATCTTTTTCCTGACTCACACTGTGTAAACAGGTGTCATGAAATAAAAAGGCATATGGCATCAATGTGGCAGCAGCATCTCACGAGAAGGACGTCCTGTGGCTGATGGCACATGTACCATCGCTCAGGCTGTCCCTCCAAATGCCCTGGGAGAGAGCAAATACGGACAGCTGAGCATTCCCCTCAGAGGGAGCCTGAGGACAGGGATGGGAAGTAAACAGTCTGCTTCAAAGTGCCTTCACTAGGAGACAACCGATTACCTCTGAGAAACAAGTTTATGGTTTTAAAGCAGCTGGTGACATAAATTACACTCTTCAGTTTTCTACTTAAATGTAGAAAGCAGAGGAGGGGCTGGGAAGGTTGGATTCATTGAACAAGAAAGGGAAAGGGCAGTTTAAAACTGAATAGAAGCAGTGAAGTGTGGTTTTCTGTTCCTCCTTTCCTAATTTAATGCTTTTACTATTGGATTGAGTGAAGCTCCCTTCTGCTCATTTCTTCTCTGGTCAGCTTGTCTTGCAGTCCCTTTTCTGCAGTTTGCCACCCTACATTTTATTGCTCATAAGGGTGATTGGAGAATACTTTCAGTTTTACAGTGTGTTTAGTCTTGTGGTTTGGCAACGTGCTTTAAGAGATATAAGTTTTAATTATGTGAGTGTGAAAAGACATGCATACCTAGAGCTTGCATACCCCAAGAGAATGATTTAAGGAGTAGGCACTAATACAGGCTGAACACCCCAAACCAACCTTTTTGAATCTACAACGCTCAAGATCCCAAATGTATGGAGTCTGAAGTAGAATCATGACCATGGTTTCTGGCTTTGAGAGGGTAAGGGGAATTCAGGCACATCCTTTTGCTTGGTGTGTCTTGCACAGCTCCTTGCTCAGCATGTGGGCTGCCTTAATTGCCTGGGAAGCACTCTGGTCTCTGTGGTTGTGGTGAATGAAGCATCTAACTGCAGCAATCCTAATCACCCTGCAGGAGCCAGGCAGCTAGTCTCTAAGTGTGAGAGATGGCTAGGTTCTCATCTCAGCCTGAAGTAAATTCCTGCAAATGGAACATGAATATGGGGTTCAGAAAAAAAACAAAAACCCAAAGATGAAACCACACAAGAAACAAACAAGCAAAAAAAAAAAAAAAAAAAAAGAAAAGAAAAGAAAAGAAAAAACAACCCCCTGAAGAAGTGTATAGTCAATCATTAGTCCTACATGTATGCACCAGTATCCCCAGTGACCTCACAGAGCTACCCCCCCATGCAAAAAGCAGGTCCCCAAGTCACAGCACTTTCGCCCAGTGGAACCAGTCAGAGTGTGGCAGGACTCTGTTCAACCCTGTGCTAAAACTTGACCCCTCCAGTTCCAGTAAAATGCATAAAAGCAAGAGTAACTCATGAGCATTCTTAAACAAACACATACTGGAAGAAACTGCATGAGAGTGGTCTAATGACAGCTCTTTGGAGATTGCTTTCATATGGGTTTATTTGTATTTCTGAGTTGTCTCAGGGCATGTCTACTGCACAGCGCAAGTGGAACGGAGATAAATGAGCCAAGTTAACTCTAAACGACCTAGTTCTACTGCCAAAAACCATATAGCCACACTAAGTAGAAATCTGCTCTGTCTGATACACCTTGTTTCATTAGGTTAGCACAGTGCTGTGGATGGGCTAGCAGGATCACATTGCTTCTGGTATCTGAATTAACTCATGTCAAGTGGCTTTATGTATATTTAGGACAGTGGTAATCAACACAGAATGCTTCTTCTTTTCTTAAGTGAGCACAATGATAGATCAGACCTTAAAATACAATAACACCCAATTCATATAAAATTAAATCAACATGAGATGTTGTGCCTTCAGATAAGGTAAATTTAAAATATAAATTTCTACACACTGAAAATGCTGAAAGCAGTGACAATTCAACTGAGACCAATAGCAATTAAACCAAACATAATTATAGTATTTGAAAACTGCACAAAGGGAGAAAGGATAATGTGTCCCACAAATTCATATTCATCAGCTTAATGTTGTGCATGAATACTCCATTAGTAAGCCACAGGAAACGTAGTTTTAGTCATGTTGTTTTCCCATGGCAGTTTTTGTCATTGTGCTTGAAATACAAATCAGAAATCATCCACATGCTGCACTCCCTGGACTGGTGCCTCCCCTGGCATAAGCAGCTGTAGCTCCATCAACTCCCAGTCTTCTACAAATAAACAATAAAAGTTTGTATCTAGAAGCTCACTGAAAGTACCTAATACTACTTGAAAAGCAACCATAGCTGCTCCAACATCTTACTCTGGTAGCTGATTCTTTGCAGTTAATACTGCTTTATTAATTAGCCACAGAATGATGGATTGGAGACTGGTTTCCCTGCCTGCTTTATTAGGAGTAAGGCATTTACATACAACTAATTCCCATTAAAGTTAACCATGGTGACCTTTTAGCATGCTGCGGAATTAAAATTCTGTCCAAGGCTCAAACTGTACTTCCAGATAGCTGTTACAACACACCAGCCATAGGATATTGCTGCAGACCTCAGCTGAGACAAGAAATTGCATCCTCTGCAGTTTCAGTACAAGGTCAGATAAGTGAGCGGAGCTGAGCCTAGCCAGCAAAGCAGGTCAGAGACAACAAAGCTGAACTTGTTCAGCAGTGGAGTGGGACGTGGCCATGCAATCCCTTCTGCCACCTTTTCTGTGGCAGCAGTAATCTCTGCTACAGGGTGTTAAGAAGCAACATGTTGGGGAGAAAGAGAATGCAAGCAAGCTGTTATATTACATATATACCACTGTTTCAGAGGGATCTCATAGCTATGTTATGAAGTCCCATCACCGTTACATTTTAATAAATGTTAGAAGATCATGGACATACAATGCTAACTGAGAAATATCTCCTTTTGGTACCTCAAATGGGTGACATTGGTGACACTCCATATAAAAATTTATTTTTTTCCAAGAAAGTATCAGTGTACTCCTAGCTTGTTTTGAAACCTCATCAAAGCAAAGCTATCCCCAGGAGCTCAGTGGGTAGGGTTGATCATATGTGGAACTTCCACACAATTTCCACTGTGTGAAAACACATCACATATGTTTTCTATTATTTTTAATGACAGTCTCTCAGCTGCTTCTCATAGCAGTCAAAAATCTGCTCAGCTCCTGTTTAGAACAGGTTCCTAGTCTTTATGCTAAGATTTCCTTTCTTGTAATTTTGTGGCAACACTGTTCTCCAGTCAGCTTCTGGGGCTGGAAACAATTCCTATCCCTTCAGGCTCCTTCTACCCTTAAAGTAATATACAGACTAAGCACATTATTCAGAAAAGGAGGGCACAGCAAATGTGGATTGGCATAAAAACCTTTTTTTTACTCTCATGTTTTGCTCATTAATGTTGCTAATGCTTTTTTGTTTGTTTGAAGTCATTCCTGTTTCATAGTGTGGACTGAAGCCAGAGGTAGTGCTGTAGGTACAGGTCACCCCCATCTGTGCAAACTGGTGTTTCCATGTCCTTACACACTGCAGGAGAATGCTGGTTCTCTTCCACGGTAATGAGTTCATCAGACCAAGGTGTTACTCTACAGCCAGGCCCCTGAAGTTAGAGTACATCTGTTATGAATTGAGCTGTGTCATTATGTGGCAGCTTTAGCTTATTTAGCAACTAAAATCCTTTCAATTATGATTTTGTTCCTTTGTGCTGATTTTTTTTTTTAGCCTCTATGAAGTGTTTGTGTATCCCCTGGCCTTTAAAGAACAAGGTGTCTCTGCTGTTCTGCAGAGCTGGGACAGTAAAGGCCCCTCATGGGCAAACAACGTTCAGTGCCAGAAGATGGGTTTGTGCCCAGAAACCATAGGACAGGGTATGATGAATGCACTTTTCTTTGGGCCTACCTGCATTCAACTGGTGATTGTATAGCATTAATGCGCTGGTTAGCGATTTGGGGTTTAAACGCACCCACATTCTTTGCTAAACCTGCAAAGTTTACATAATTTAATCCTTCTTTTGATATGTAATTAAACTCAATTTGTACTCTTCAAATAGAAAGGGAACATGACTGTAAAGTTATCAGAAACAAGAGTATTCCATACATATTGGAAATTCCACCTAAATTTTGTCCTGCATTAAAGGCTAATGCGTTGATTATTACATGCTTCAAAAAATGTGCCTAGATAGTTAGACCATTCTTCAACTTTGCTTTTCCAAGCTAGAAGTGGAAAACACATGTTCTTTCCATAGTTTATCTTTCACAACAGGTAAAAGATAAAAGGAACAGTCCTCTGTTACTTCTGTCGCTTTTCTGCTATATTTTTATGATTATTTCATTGCACAGAAGCAGCCACTCAAACCTTTAACTAAAGGACAAGTTATCGTAACTATTTCTTAGCTACTGAACTGGCATTCAGATGTTGTGTTTGTCTTTCATGTCTTTGGCAATGCAGAGGGAAAGGTAATGTCTGACTGGAGCTAGTGACTGCTTGCAATGAATCTCATGTGAGATTAAATGATAAATGCATCAGGGTAGATGGTATATTATAATATACTGGAAAGGACCTGCTATATGTAGTTTGCCTTATGTTTAGTGAACCTGAATTAAAAACCTGTGTATTAATTACTTCTGAATTTCTTCAGTTTCTTGATAAAGCTTATGATCCTGATGTCATGATAGAACAACTAGATACTGGCAAGAACATTGAGCACCCCTTGGAACTCCTGGATCTTGCAGCATATCCAGCTATGTAAGTTCATCTCAAGAGGGATTTAAAAACTTTGAAGGTTGTTTGAAAACATTTTCTTCAGAGTTTAAACAAGTAACAACGTAGGGAAGACCCCCTAAAGTATTTCACAAAGAACTTTATCATATACAGAACAGTAACATAATGGAAAAAATAAAGGCAGGGCAGTATAGTAACAAGAAAAGTATCAATTAAATTCTAAACTCAAGCATATTTGTATTGAAATATTTAATTCCTCTGTAACAGCCAACTAGTGCTGCATAAGTATTAAGTTTTATACAAAATGCAATGCTAATAGTCTTTTCTTGGAAGAGATACATTTTACTTATATTAAAGAGCAGCTCTTCAGTATGTGAGATCAACATTTGTGTTCAAGGTAAAAGTGACCCAAGGTTCTTCCTTGACTTGTGATTGTAGCTAGTCTAAATCCTTACAGAGCTTTAACACTGTCTCCTGTCTCTCATTTTAATTTTTAAAATCATAGTTCATATCACAGCAATTTTTCCTTAGTTCTACCCAGAAGACTGCTTTTTTTTTTCTAGATTGAAGCATCTTCTGGTGGTAATGGAAGAGTTAGCACTTCAGTCTAGAAAAGAAAATATTTCAGTCAATAAATAGTCGTGTACTAAATAGATAAAAATGATGACTTTGGAATGACAGTGACAGCATGTATGTAATTCAATATGATTTTAAAATATAGAGTTACTGTCATGTTTAAAAATGTATATATTTAGAAAACAATTTCACAGAAACTGGCAAAATGACGTGTTCAAAATAACAAAAACAAATGCCAAAATGTTGATGCTCCTTTGACAGTTTTACCAGTTGTAGTGTAGGCTTGCACACTGTATATTCAACAGTAATATCTATTTGGCCTTTATCTACTTTACCTAGGGACAGATGTATGATCTGTTAACATTTTTTCCCTCATTAAATTACTATGGTATATTGCCTAAGATTTTACTGAGAGCAGTGTTATCCAGAAGAAGTCACTGTAATGAACCCCTTCAGAAATGTGTTCGTCATGTCACAAAATGGTACATTTGTTAATTATCTTTTCATAACACTATAGCAGACCTTCAAATTAATAGCTGTTGCAAACTATAGGCAAACAGTAGGTGCCTGACTTAATTAACTCTGACTCTGTGTGATGTGATTTGTATCTTGGTGTTGCTTGTGCTATAAGTGGGCACTGGTTTTCCTATGGCATATGGCTGTATTTCTCCAAAGGGCTGTGATATAGCAACTTTAGATTTAGAATACTTTATTGTTATTTGATGATTTAGCTATTATGGACTGCAGATCAGAAGGTCTGCAGCACCAGGGCACAGCTAATGGAGTAATGCCAAACTAATTGCATGATTGTTTTGATGAAGACCTCCTATAAATAACAAATAAAAAACTATTAGTAGGAATACCAGAACAGATTTGCTGTATGGTCTAATTAGAAACAGACTGTGTGATGACATGGGTGGGATCGTCTGAAGGGCAGAATCCCACTGCGCTCAAGGAAGAGCTTTCTTAATTTCCCCTGAAAGGTTAAATTCTAATCCCAAGTACTGCCTCCTTGCTGCACCACTGTGGCCATGCACAGTTCCTCTCAGTAATCCAGAGTAGGAAACTCAGCTGCTCAGCTGCTAGTATGGTTATACTTCTTTGCTGTTCTATTAATAGTAAAGTATCTACTTCATTAAACTTCTGGGGACACCATGACTGCAATTGAACACTGACGAAAAACCGTCTGCTTCCCAGAAATCCTTCTGGACAGATAGATTTCATCCTTGCTGTGGGGAGGACCATGTAAAGTAATGATGCTGTTCTCTTTTGAAAGCACAAAGTGATCATGATAAGTGCTCAAAAAAACCCTGTCTGGATACAGGTGGCACTCTCTATCAGTCACCTCTGCGTGCTGCTTAACAGGAGGCATTCCAGCATACCAGCACATGCTTTCATTTTTTACAGATTTGTAAAAATTTAATTGGTTGTGTTTTTTTTTTTTTCAAAATATGCAGTTGTGAATGTCCCATCCTTTTTGATCATGGTGAAAAGACTTCTACATTTTTGGGCATAAAATGCAGCATGTAAGTATACACAAAAATAGTAATATTCTTTAGCATTTTGCTACAGAATGTGTGGTAAAGTCCATATCAGAAAATATCATACATATCATGCAATTAACCAATAATTGTATCAATACTTAGAGTCACAACATGCTTTAATCCCTATTTAATATTAATATTTTGGGGGGTTTAGTGGGCTTTCTCTCAGATACTAAATTTGAAGGGAGGCAGTATACTCATTTTGGTTGGTAACCGTATTTTCTATTTTCAGTTGAGTCTTTACAGTCTTTGCAAAGTACCAAATGTTCCTATTCCCTGTGAGAAGGGTTTCCAAATAAGCCTTTGGCAACATTTCTGAACAAAGTGGGACCACTGTAGAAATAAACTGGCTTTGCATATCAAATCTCCATGGGGCTTATGAGGCAAAATGACTTCAGCAGAGAAAGTAGGTTAAAGCAAGGACAGAAAGCCTCCTCAATTAACAGAGCTGAAAATAATCACAAGTACTCACCCCATTCAGTACTCTTAAGACTCAGTAGTTCAAAAAAGAGCGCAGGTCAAAAAGAGTAAAATTACTAAGATTTACGAAAACATGTTCCTTAACTCTTACTCAAGTGAGGGTGTCCTGCAGAACTACTATGACTCAGCTTTAAACTGGGTTTACTTTACAGATGTAATTTAAAAAATCTCATTTGATATAACCTTAAAATTTGAAGGTAGTCTGCTTTTGGACATGCATGTTTCCTGAAAACCTGATTTGATTTTCTTTTTGGTGTGTGTTGCTGTCAGTATGCATCTTTATTAAGTGTTGGAGGGTTTGGGGTTTTGTTGTGGGCATTTTTAAGCATTGGATCATAGGTAATTTGCTTGTATATGAATTAATAGGAGAAAGAGTATCTTGCGGATCAATTATTTTTAGAATTTCTTCTTTCAGGCATGGATTCTCTAGGAATAAAAACGTATTCCTATTTTTCCCTACCTAATCAAATAGCTGTTGTTACTTCCTACCATACCAAGTATTAGCAACAATATGGATTTTTTCCCCACCTCCTCCCTATAGCTATAATGAGCTGTTACCTCTGGAAAAGGTTACTTTTCTGTAAACTGAAAAAAAAGTAAGTTTCCTAATATATTGTTCCACTGCTGCTCAGCTCTAGTTATGAATTACCTTGAATGTAGTTATTAATTTTTGACACTGAGGAGTTTTCATAGCTCCAAAATCTACTGATAATTCTTCCATCGCTTATGTGTCATTCTCTACAGTATCACTGTGTATCATTGTGGGAAATTAAATTCTGAGAACAGAAGCATCTTGTTTTTCTCAGGTTTTCTCCCATCTTTTCCTAATGAAACAGTGCCCCCAAGAGCTTCTGTTTTGGAAGGGGCAGTTTAAGAAAATTAAGTCAATTAACTATTCACCAGTGTATTAATCCCTAAACATAAAATTTCTGCCAAGCATTGCAATCAGTGATGTTGGTTTGAAAGACAGTTGAAAGATGGTTCATTTTGGTTTTCTTATTTTATGCCCAATAATAAAAAGTTAACTAAATGACTGAATTCTTCTAATATTTCCAGTATGGAGACCTCTGCCTGCAGAGGACATCTTTGCTGGCATTCTGAAGAAAGGGAGGACGTGCTGTCTGCCGAGGCTGCAGGGCATTGCTTCTTGGCGAGTTTCTTTATGGCTGGGCTGGTTTTGTCCTTTGCCGGTTGACATCAGGACAGCTGGCAGTGGTCCAGGAGGCAGCGGGAAGCACTGTTTGTTTGTGTGTGTGTGTATAAACAAGAGAAGAAAGATGGCATGAAGTGAAGAAAAACAAAGGGAGAGTAAACAAGGAACAGCTTTAGCTACAGCGCAGTCATAAAAATGCAAACAAGCCTGGAAGGCATTTTCCCTAAAATACATGAAATGCACATGAAAATAATAATGAATAGCCTGTAAATCTTATAGAGGCAGATTTTATAATAATATGAAGCAATATATTTTTTTAGCATTTTGAAAAACGTTGAGTCATTACTACTTTTTCCGAGTAATACACAACAATTGATTGACAACATCATGACTGTCGAAAAACTGAGGAATCATCATCACAGCATCTAGTAAATTCATCATCTTCAAAGGAGGCATTTTTAAAGCAAAATTTGGAAATGAAAAAATGACAGTTTATCTGTCAATGAGCTTTTACATTCAGAGACAGTATGAGGGAGAGGGGAAGGGTGAGAGAAAAAGAGGGCTTGACAACAGGAAAGGATGCCACTTGGGAAAAAAATCCCTTCATTAATCTTTGCATTCAGTGTAGAATTGAATTTATTGTATTACTAGCACCACAGAGCACAAGAAGAGTCATAAGCAAAAAGGAAAGAAAACAAAAGGGTGAGGTTTGTGGAAAACTAATCACTGGCTTCAGTCTGCAAACCAGTTTTGTAAGTGTATTTAATTATAATCCAAAACTGTCTGCCGATTACCTACCATATACAGACAGAACAATTTGGACTGTGGATCTTCCCAGAAAAGATAATACCTAGTCTAATCTGACTGCTTGATAGTATATTAATGTATTTGTCTATGGAAAAGTGGCAATTTTTATAGTTAAGTAAAAGGGTGTATGTCAAGAGTGATGCCATAAGCTTGTGCATGGGCACTAAACATTTAGCTCTGATTAGCTCATTGCTGGGAGAAGCAAAGGGAGAGAAAGGGATAGGGATTGTGGCTGACAGGCTGAGGTTGTGTTTGTGAGAGGAACAGCCAGGAGAAGCAGGCATGGTCCTTGATTTCTCCATAGCTGTTAGTCTTCTCCTGGGGTAATGGACCTTACTGGAAAGGAAAGCAAGAAAATTATTTCTACCAATGAGCTCCATACCAATGAAAACTAATTCAAAATAATTTAGAATGAAAGGTAAGAGCTTCCATCTTACATAGCAGTTACCCTATACAGCAGTGACAACTTAAAGATCATGAAACAGAGAGGAAGAACTACCTTTCCTGGCAGACAGTCTCCCTGTCCGTCCCATATACCACGGTCACTAACAGATGAGCTTTGAAGCATCCTGTAATGTTTAGCAATACAGGTTATTTCACACCAAAACTGAGAAGCTGGGAGCATGTACGTGCAAGGCTATCAAAGTTACACGTTCATGTACTGCAGCTGCTTTTCCACTGCCCAGCTGAAGCACCTTCTGGCTTCAGCAGGGTCCTGTGCCACCTGCTGAGCTGGTGACCCCCCTGGCTTTGCTCACTTTCTCTTACTCACTGCTGGTTCAAGACAGCTACCTCCTCCACAAACAACATTTGTTTCCTTCTAATATTTCTTCCACCACCCTGGTGCCCTAATATTATTTAACCCTGAAAAATGTCTACCACAAACATAATTTGGGGTAGTTCTATGTCTTTCTCTCCATCCCGTTGCATGGGTTGGCCATAAATTGAAATTTATAAATTAAAAAACATACATATGCAAATAATGGCTTTAAATAATTTTCAATAACCTGTCACAGGAACAGCTCAGGACCTCATCTACTACAGGAGTAGGAAGTTTAAATAGTAGGCATGGTCTCCCCAAATAGTCGGATATTAGCTCTCTTTAGCAGTGATCTAATTTTCCCAGTTATATCTCAATTTGAAGAACCAATGATTTCCAGCCAGGTCCTAGGCCACTGAGAGCTTTAGAGGTGGAAGCCAGAACTTTGAACTCTACCTGGATACTACACAGAGCATTTCAGACTGATAAATAAGTGGACAAGGCTTGTGGTGCGGTAAGATCTGTGCCAGAGCCGTAATGCAGTAAACTAGATGATGTTGCTCAGATCAACTGTGCAGCTGGCAAAATGTGGTTATTTCTGAGTTGTAGAGATCTGTGTGAATGAAGATGAGGAAGAGAAAGTACTATAAAACACATAAAAGAAATAAGTAACAACATTCCTAGGTACTCCTAAATTCCAAAGAATAAAACTATGCTCTCAGTAGTGGGAGGAGCACCAGAATTAAGCTTAACTCTTTGTGACACATAGCTTTGTTCCCTGCATAGGAGATGTCTAGATTCTGCAGCTTCCCTCAGCTTTATTACACATGCACTAATTTTTTTTACTTGGAAATTATAAAATATTTTTTGGTCACAGAATGTGTCTGTTCTTTATCTCGCTGAATTTAAAAACTTATTCCTGGTTGTATCAGAATTACAACTAATTAGATTCCTTAATAATAATAAAAGGAATGTGCTGTAATTTATCAGTCAAATGTATATATGTAAACAACCTTTTAAAAGCTATATTGGCGTATCTGTAAATTTAGATCTAGTCTCTTAATGACTATTTTATGGATCTTCATAGCTCTGACACCACACTTCTAGTTTTTCCAGTCTGTTTGCATCACAGCACATACCTTAGGGGTGGGAGGATAAACTCTACTCTGAGAAAATTAAACAAGTACTCTGAATTTTTATGTGCCTTGTAACAGTTACACTTTGTGGTGAGTCATTTGTGTTTTGTTCTTTTGCTCGTTCATGATATAGGCACAGGAAAGTTGTGGTACAGCTAATCAGTATGCCTTTTCACTAGGCATTCAGTGAATTTATTTTGTTCTCATTAATAATCTGACAAATTTTGGAGCTTTAGGATATATTTAATTATCTAACATTCATAAATGTAAAAATAACTTGATGCATTTATTTTCTAGCATTCAAAATTCAGCATTTGCCTTTATCTGGAGGTTTGCTCTTTTCAGCATTAACCCAGTCAAACATGAAACTTGAACAGGTATATTAATGAGTATGACATTTTGTTTCCCAGTACAGCAAATAGTTCTGCTGCTCTTGAAATTTCTTGCCCTTGACAATTGTAGTCAACATTTGCCAACTTGAGTTGGTAATACCAAAATGTGACTCCACACAGCAAGTCACTTGCTGGTAGAGCAACGCTCTGCAAGCATGTATATAGTGTTTGTTACTCCTGCTTGAAACTATAGTGTTGCAGCTTTGCATTTGTTATTTAGTTGGAGTGTGTGTGTGGAAAGGGAGGTCTGCCTTTTTTTTCTTAAAGAATATTTGTAGCTAATTTGCCCATCTATAGAACTGATTTCTACTTCAAATTAGAAGTAATGTAAATTGCAAAAGGAGGCATTAATTTTTCCCTTTCTTGATTTGATTTCTATGTGACAGTCAACTTGCCAAAGACAAAATGCCGTGGAAGAAAGGGAGATAATGGATGGTTTTATAACTGGGGTGGAATGAATTTTATAAAATATGGGAGAAAGGTGACCTCTGTTCAGAAGCCTCCCTACTCATTAGCAGATGGCTGTGGTTTAATGATTCCACTGTGGTGCAAAGAAGGAATCAAATTAGATGTTGTGTGAAGCTGTCATTATTCTGTGTGTTTCTCTGTATAGTTCCAGCTTAAGGCATGTCATTCCTTTCATAGCAGCCCCTCAGATTACAGTTCTCATCCTTTCCACATCAAAGTGCTGTCAGCACTTTTATAGTATAAAAAGGATGCAGAGATAATTTTACAATACATTCTCTTCAAACAGAATTGACTTCTACACTTTCAACATTTCTTTTTATTCTCAGATTTGCAAACGAAGATGCACTAAAATGAGTATCATATTAAAACTGAACAAAACCAGGAACAGAAATATTTGTTTAAAATTGGACCAAAGCACCTCTGCAGGGATGGTGGGGATTTCAGAAAAGTCAATTGTTCTCTAGTGCTGTCTGAATTATACTTCAGTCTGATAGTAAGAACCATCGTGAGTGTGGAAAACATGTCCATTCTTTGAAAAGCAAGGACCATCTCTTTTTATTTACTAGCTGAAAAAATATGGTACCTTAAAAAGTCTTCAGTGAAATATATGGTAAGTCAGATCCCACTTCCAACATCAAAGGCATAGCCTCAGCTAGTAACCAGTGCCTAAAGAGCTGGGCTTGCTGTGCTGACCTTACTGCAGTTGGGGGGTGGGGGTGGAAATTAATACAGGAAGGAAAAGAGTGAAAGGCAGCAGAAAAACAGAACTTTATATGATTGGCTTTAACTTCATAGTACTTTCTTTAAATCCACTCTGCCAAGAAATGTGCTTTTTTTCTTAGATATTCATTATGCATCTATGCCTATATAATCTGTAAATGTATCACACTGTATTTCCTAGCCATGTTTGTCATTTGCCAGCATCTATATTAAAGGTTGTCACAGAACTGAGTAATGATAGGACAGGGAACAGAAATGTGAAAAGATGATAGCTGAACTTCAGAAGGGAAGGCAGCCTGTGTGTTGGCATGCAGACAAGAAATTTGATATGGTCCTCTGCCCATCTCCTATTTCAGGTATTCTCAACAGCTGAGATGGAGTGATATAATGTAGGATTTCGCCTCTTTCCCCTGGTGGAAGGATAAAGGTGTTGGATCTTACTATGTTATTGGTGCTGAACTGTGCTTACTACAGTTAGTCTTTCCAAAACCAGGTTTTCTGATATTCTTCCTGCTGTTTTCTACATAGGCAAGTCATAATGCAAGAAGCTCTGGAGTTTGAGGTGGATGTGGTGTACCGTTCTCAGGAAGACCTGGGGATCTCTGCCATGCGATGCCACTTGAACACAGCGCAACACAGAGGACAGACAATGCAACAATTCTGGACAGGACAGATCTGGCTACTGCCACAAAAAGGGTAAGTCTTGGTCAGCAGGCAGGAACTGCAGGTTTCTTTCATGGAGAAATTCTAGAATTATGGTTTTATCTCAAATGTCAAAGAATTCAGATTTTTTTCACAACAGGAAACAGAACTACAAATCAATAAATAATTACCAAAGGGTTGCATTTCATTTTCCAGGTTATAATACAATATTCAAAGACTTTTTTTCAAAATAAAAAAGCAAAGCATTACTGTGAAGTCAGGTGAGCATGTTCACATGAAAGCATAAAGTTCAATGAGAGACAGAGAAAAGGGCATATTTGGATAACTCATTTTTTTAACTTGATGGAAAAAACATTTTGAAATCATAGCGATGGAAGTTTAGACCTGTATATATGGTATGTTTGTCAGATCCATGTCTATCTAAATACTGTTCCCCTTTCTCTTGGAATTATAAAAGATTTGCGCTCGAAACTGTTTCTTTCTTCCTCAGTCATCTTTTGCTCCCTTATCTTACTAGCATATGACTGTCAGTAGCGTTTCCTTGGCTCTTCACAAACGCAAAAGGACAAATACTTAATAATTATGTTTCATCTTACACAGAGGTCACAAACTGATCTTGGTTACATCAGTGTAAACCTGGAGAAACTCAGCTGAGCTCAATGGACTTACTCAGGCCTGAAATCAATTATTACTCTGGTGTAAGTGAGATGGAGCCCAGCTCATCGGCCCAGTTCTGGCATTGAGATGCAAATGGGAACCGCGGGGAACAGCGGAGCATTGCCCAGGCATCTCAGAGGCAGCCCCGGCCACTCAGTGCTCCTTGGCACTACTCATGCAGAACAGGCGAGCAACAATGCTGGGGCGTGCCTGGGTGCTGCATCCGATGTAGTAGCTACATGGCCAAGAAGCAAATAGAGAGAGATTCAATAGAAGTCGGCAATTGTTATGCAGCCATGCAAGAACAGAAACAAAATGCAGCTTATATACTCCTCCCCCAGCCCAGCCCCCGTGATTATGCTTCAAATAACCACAGTGGTAGCTGCGGTGCCCATTTTTCCATTTCAGTCTCTGGCATCTGTGGGCACTGGCACTGAAACAGACCGCAGTGGGGTGCCTGGAAGGCAGTGCTGTGCCAGGTTAGAGATGGGCTACATCAGTTTAGATAAACTGATGCTCCCTGACACCCACCCTGTGAGAACCACCTTGTAGGAACAGGCTGCAAACACACCACAAAATCCCTTTCCATCTCCTTCCTGTGTCT
Source organism: Falco naumanni (assembly GCF_017639655.2). Taxonomy (NCBI): domain Eukaryota; kingdom Metazoa; phylum Chordata; class Aves; order Falconiformes; family Falconidae; genus Falco; species Falco naumanni. Next base: position 48,400,776 of record NC_054061.1, read on the forward strand.
TACCTCCTACTGCCAACCAACAAGCAATAAAGAACATGAAGTACTATATTGTACCAGTTTAAAAATTACACTTCCCACCCCATGTGTGTCATGACATCACTTTTTACACAGAGAATTTAACCCAGAGTTGCAAGTATCTCCTATTAGTGGCCAAGTCTCAACTGCTCTCACAGAGGTACCCCAGTGGCACAACAGGATACTTTGGGGTGGGGTTTGGGAGTGTGGGGGTGGTGGCGTAGGGATCTGCAGATGCTCTCGAAACCCCTTCCCCAGGGAGCCTGCTCTCCAGCCTGCATTAACTTTAATAAAAGGCAGAGGCGCTTAAGAGTTGTTGCTTTTGCCATATTGGTATTTTCCCTTACAGTGACTATTACTCTGTATAAGAAAAAATAACACTGAAATAGATTTTTTTATCCTTGGTGAAATTTATCCACTAGTGATTTTTCTCCTCTGGTAGCTGATGTAAGTAAATGGGAAGAGCAGAAATATTGATTAGGCAGCTAATTCTGAAAGCAAAGAACCACATCAAATTTAACAAGCAAACTAATCCTCCATTTCTTTTTGTTCAGTTTTTACTACAATTATTTAGTGCTGTTTACCTTTCTCCATTTGTTATGTTACAATTGGCAAATCAGGAAAAATAGTCAATAAATACATAAAACCTTGATAAAACCCTAGATGTATGACAAGCAGAGGGTAAAGCCTCATTTGGAAGGGATCAATAATAAATATTAAGGAATTGCTTGATTTTTCTGAAGCTTGCTATTTTTTTTAAATCCAAGTGTACAAAATATTAACTCAATTGTGTGGTAAGTTTGAATAACTTAGTTTATTCTTTGAAAATGGGGAGTTCCATCACAGATGGTATTTTCTTTACTGGATTTGCCACTTTATTTTGAAAATTCTCTCTAACAGGGAAACTTTCTTGTTCCCCATTTAACTCCTTACTTCCATATGACTTTACTAGCTCCTGTTATACTACCATACCAATATGCTGCTACTAGAACTGAGGGTGGTCATTTTCTTCATCCGTAGACAACCTGGAACTTATATCTAATTTCTACCCACTAGTTATGTAAAAAATATTCATTGAAAACACAAAAGAGAAAGCTGCCAACTCTTTTATTATCACCTCTTCGTTAAGATCATGCAGTTAAAAGATATAATATGGAATATAAGAATACCAAATTAAAGCCAGTATCCAGGCACATCCTGCTTTGATGAGAATTACGTGTTTCTCCTGAATGCAGGCTTCAGAGCTGATAAGAATCAGGGTAAATGATTGCTTCTGCTCTAGCCCAGAGTCCCTGAAACATCCATAGGGGTCCCTGGGGGAAGGCTGAGGAGGGCAGGGATTTGCCACTCTCTGGCTAATGCTCCAGATGTAAGAAGGAAAGTCCTTACTAGAGCCTCTGAGAACTGAGAGATGGCTGGGGCTAACAGGTCAAAACAAACGAATTTTCTCCACATCAGTATTACAAAATGAAATTACATGAATTAGTAAAAAAAAACATACTGAGGTCACTGAAGATAGATAGAAAGTGTTGTTTCCAGTTCTGGGGTATAAAAGGCTGTGTCACAGCCATGCCTGAAGTAGATATTGTCATGCTGTGGGCCATATGCTTTTAAGTTTCTCAGGAATTAATAAAGTCATGACTCTGCTTCCCTCAACCTCCCCCACAGGTCAGCCAAATTATGGGGTATGGTGCCCTGGCATGCTCTCTCACAGTGGTGACACTTTAAAAATCAAGTCTAAATACATATTCTTCCCACAGAGAACACATAATAATTCTGACAAGTATCAGGACAGACTTTGCACAGCAACTTTGAGATGCAAATATGCTAGCTGTGACTAGTGCGCTAATTGGACGGGGCAGGCGACATACAAGTGGAATTCCAGTTTAAAATACAGGCACACATTAAATAGTTTTTAGGTTGTGTGATCTAGCTAACCTCCTTTCTGCAGAGCTTTAATCCATCAATCACCTACCAGAGCTATAGCATTTATTTTCTCTTGCTAGCCACAAATCTGGGATGGTCCTGATACGTGTCAGTCAAACTTTTAGGAATATCATTCATCATCCTTGCCACTGAGTGTACTGACCGTATACAGAATTAATTGATAGGCTGGTTAGTTATTTATCCAAGGGCCCTTGTAGTAGCCAGAAGTAAGAAATAAGAACTGCATTTCGGGTCTTAGCCTCCCCAAGCTGCCAAGTGACCTCATTTTCTGTAGATTTTCAGTGAGGAATGGGGGACCAAAGCCTCTCATGGAACTGTGTCGTTGGGGAGGAGCGCTGCCTCATGACAGCCAGCAAAGCTATGCTGGCAGTGGGGACAGCTTCTGTGCTCACTATACATCTGATATTAGGTGATGTTACTCAGAATATTACATAGTGCTGCTACATCAGAGTAGGAGGGCATTGCTGTCATCAAATTTTGCACTTGTACTTACTGAAATAAAAGCCATAACAGAATAAATACATATATATATATATGTATAAAAGTTCCTTTCTTCTGTTACTATGGTGATTAGTCTGAAAAGGTACTATAAGAAACACAATGACTAATAATTATTCCACGTAAAAACAAACAAACAAAGAAACCCCTTGCTCTAGTTCCCTTGAAATGTCAAGCGATTCTGACTGAAACAGGAACTAGCTGCTAAGAACAGTGGATTATGATGAAGCTGGTGGGTGTCTGCTTTATAGAAATAGAACTAATGAATTAAGAAAAAACCCAACACTGATGTGATAAGCTTGCTTTATTTAAATTAGTTGCTATGAAATGCTGAAAAAAGACAGTTTTACCAGTTTTCTTTTAAACTGGAGTATGCTCATGGTATTAAAAGGGTGAATGTATAAAAGCAGCGAATTGTAGAATCTTTAAAGTTGACCTTCTTTTGATAGCTTTGGTATAGCCTCTTGCTTTTAAATGACAGCACTCAGTTTGTAGTGCTGCCTTAAATTCACTGTATGGCTAGCAAGCTTCAGCAGGTTTAGTGCTTCTCTACTTTAGACACTAGCATTTGTGTGGGTTTTTTTCCTCCCCAAAGAAGTCAATTATTTATACAGCACCAACCTTTTTTAACTTAGCTTCTGACAGACTGGGATTTTTCCAATCTCAGTTGAAACTGTCTAAATAATTTATCAAGGATTCTTTCAAAGTACAATGAATTCTGAAACCTAAGAAATGTTAAATGAGATTCTTTGCCCTTCCAGTGTGAGTGGGTTACTGAGGTTAAGCTAGTATTTCCTTTGAACTTTTCTCAGTCCCTGTTTTCTGCCATTGTACAGTCCCCTTTCTCTCTCCTACTGTCTATCTATTCATTTTCATGACATTTTCTATTTATCAGACTTTTTCTTTGTGTTTCTGTATCATTTGCTGACTCTTCCCATGCTGGTATCTTCCTATATCTCTTCTTCTTAATTACAGTAAGACAGCTTCCCCTTTAGATGGTACTCCAAACAGGAGGAACCATTGATTTCTGTATCCCAAGCTGTACAGGCAGTGTCAGTCCAGTCCAATGTTCTCAGTGCTGGATTTTTCAGTCCAGCCTGAAATCTAATTAAACCTTCTCCCATGCCCACAAAGAAAAAGGTAATGAATCATAGAATAGTTTGGGTTGGAAGGGACCTTTAAAGGCCATCTAGTCCAACCCCCCTGCAATGCACAGGGATGTCTTCAACTAGACCAGTTTGTTCAGAGCCCAGTCCAACCTGACCTTGAATGTTTCCAGGGATGGGGAATCTACCACCTCCCTGGGCAACCTGTGCCAGTGTTTCACCACCCTCATTGTAAAAAATTTCTTCCTTATGTCCAATCTAAATCTAGCCTCTTTCGGTTTAAAACCATTATCCCTTTCTCTGTCGCTACAGGTCCTACTGAAAACTCAGTCCCCAGTCTTGAGCAGTCTTAAGATCTTTGGTAAAGATGAGCACAAGTAAGTTTGCATAGAACTTGAATCTGCAAAAAACATGTAAGCTTTCAAGGACATATTTCCAAGTCAGGTATCTGACATCCACCCCACCCTTACTTCTGTCTCATCAAAATTTCCTCAAATACAGACTTTTCTATAAAACTTGGATAATTATGTCTCAAAGGAACAGTATAAGAAGTTTATAAAAACACAAAACCCCCACCAAAATAAAACCAAAGTGACTGGGACTGCAAATAGAAGAAAATAACAACAACCCAACCCATAATGATTTGGGCTAGTCCAAACTTTCCAGCAGGTATTTTAATCCTTTTAAAATTTTGTCAAATGTTTCAGATGGCTTATTTTACCTGAATCAATTCATCCAGTTCTACTCACAAAAGAACCTTCAGTTTTCTTTTCACAAAGAAAAAATAATGAAGTAGCACTCCATACAGATTTTTATTTAGACTCAGCAGTTCAGTACTGTATACTTTACAAATTGATATCATGAACTATGCTTCAAGACATCTGAAATAGTGCCACAGTTGAAAACAGCAGCAGAAGCAGACTAGCAGCTGAGTTTCTGTTACCTCTGCTGTACTGCAACTGCTTAAACTGAATATTACTCCTTTAAGGCAGCTATTTAATTTTAAGGTTTTAAAGCAAGTCACTGAGCCACAAAAGCTCATTTTAGAGAAGCTGACCTGCATGAATCCCCATGACAAAGAAATAGTGGCCAGGCATGATCTTGCAGGAAACAGTAAGAAAAGGCAGTAGGTATATGGGTAACATAGTAAACATAAACTGAAATAACCCCTAGTTTCTTTGTCTCCTTTATTTTGGTATGATGTCACACAGCATTTTTCAGAGGTCTTGCAAGGCAACTTCTTCCCCCCTCTCCCTTTTCATTCTAACTTTTTGTTTCTGTCATAGGCACAATAAATACCTTATGTAAATGAGCACGAATTGACCAATGCTCACTACAATAATCTCCTGCCACCTTCTGCTCTCCTAAACCCACAAACTGCAGACTGCACTCTTTGGCCCACTTTTTCTTGAACAAATATGTTAGGATAGGAATCAGAAATTAAAAGAAGAAAAAAAAAAGGCAGAAAACCACAATAAAAAAAAGGGATGCAAACAGCAAACTAACTAGCGGGTAAGCTCCTTACAATTATTCTTTGTGAATTATAGGTATATTGCAACATTTTTTATTTTATGCTTGCTGAATTTCCCCATCTTCTGACTTACATTGAATTCCTTTTCTGGAGGTTTCCTTACACAAAGCTACATTCTAGATCTAAGTCTTAAAAAAAGATTTGCTACATCATAATCTTAGATTATTATTTCACCATATGTAGTAAAAATAAAAATCAGTCAAGATTAAAGCTTTCATCTTAATTTGAGGAATAACAATTTTTCCAATGTATGGCTACCATGATATTACTAAAAATATTTTAAAACTGCATGTATAAGAATTTGTTATGAGATATGCAAGTTTGCATTATTTAATGATATCTATTTGTGGATACAACTTTTTTTAAAGTCTACAAAATTTTACTTTCACTCTGATACTCTGGTTTTGCTTTTATATTTGTTAACAGTGCAAAATTTAATTATGAAGGAAGCTTTGTTTTTCACTTAATAGCTATCGCTGCTACAGTATTTTTCTTTTTACAAAACAGTATACTTTGATCTCAAGAAACAGGAAAGCTATGGTCATTAATTCCGACTTCCCAGCAGATGGTGCTCGAAGTACAAAAACACATGTTTCAACATGTTCATAAATTTATGTGTTTAAACACATTACATGTTCATCGGTTTACAGCTCTCATGTGTTCATAAAGACTGATGATATGGAGGCACAATGGTCAATGAAAAATTCAAAAAACAGTGGTTCTTCTATTCAAAAGTTTTGGAGGCTGTCGACTAGATATTTCCCCCAGTACATCTATGTATATATAGTACACCACTTAACTTCAATATTAACAGTTTTGGTCACTTGTGGCACAACAGACATGCTAACAGCAATTTTTTTTTTTTTTTTTTGCTTGCTTGGTGCTTATGCATAATATTGTTAAATGCCAAAATTTACTGTGCTCCACTCCAGTAAAGTATAGTAATCTGAATAGCTTCCTAGATATTATGGTACACCATGTATTATATACAAACATGCACACTCTAACACAGATTCATGAACTGGAAAACACAGGTAAGTGCTACTAAATAACTATGGATTCACCTGACACCTCACTCACAGATATCTTTAAATAACATACAGTAAGGTACCATAAAGGAATGACTGTCATGACAATGCCTTCCTTGTAAAGTGTCTTCCATGTGCAAGGTTTCTTTATAAAAGATGTAAGACAAAGTTATGAATACAGAACTGCATTGGAGAACTTGATCTGTTTGCAGTGCCAATTGTGTATAATTACATCAGTGCTGCAGTTGTTTATATTTTGTATCATCTATTTGAATAAAGAACATTAAAATCTTTCCTTATTTAAAATGGTTGAAATGCTTATTGCCAAAACACAATATGCAAAAAGAAAAAAAATTTACATCTAGCGAAATTTCAACCAGTAAGGTTACTATTCTAAGCAAACAAAAGCTGAGCTTAAAAATGTTTCACGCATTCTAACATATATTTGCCCTTGAGCGCCTTATCAACAATATAGCATGTTGTTCAATCTGTGTAGAAAAACTTTTAGAGTGCAACACAATAACACAGTGGCAAACCTGACCGATACAAATCCTTTCAAATCCATGAATAGTAAGTTTGAGATGTGTACTAAATTAGGGGACTGATGTTTGCAGCAGAACATGGATGTACTACTTCTATTTTCATTGGTTGATCATGTTAAAATATTTCATGTATACATTGTCACAGTCTCTGAATGTAGGTATTTTAGGTAACACTGCAATGACAGCTTTAATGGGAGCAGATTGGGTCACCCTGCTGTGACCCACTAGCGAATAATGCTATTTTAATCTTTCATGTATTGACTTTCTAACTCATCAAATACGTTCAGCTACAGACACAAAAGATATTGAAGCTCTGTTTAATACACAATTTAACAGGATTCTGATCTTCATTAATAAATTAAAGAAGATATTTACTTATATGAATGCCTGACCTGAATGTCTAAATTTCTTCTTCACTTCTATGTTTACTTGCTAAAAAATCCCTTAATCTTCTGGGTTGAGATAACTTTTATTAGGATTGTCGCTAGTGACATGTTTTGTGGATTTATACAAAGATTTTTTTTCTGTGTTTTTCTGTCAATGACATGCTAACTATTTTCTATACCATCAATTTTTAATTAAAAAAAATCCTTGTTGCTGGATAAAACAATACTTAGGTTGCTTAAGAAATGAGGTACCAATACTCTTTCATTTCCTGAAAAGTACCGGGGTGTGTGTGTGTGTGTGTGGAGATGTGTGAACCTTGAAGCAATCATTATGTGCTGTTTGCACCCTGCTTCTGCCCAAAGAATGGAGACTTGTGTCAACATAGGACTACACTGACTGAAACGGTTTCAGGGCACAAGGAAAGGGCTCACATGAATCAAACAGCAATGTTTCCAGTTGCAATAAAAAATAAATCACGACCTCTGCTTCCCCATTACTGCAAATAACGAGTTTTTAAAAATTATAATATTTGACTGTTTTAATTTTTTAAATAGTTCTAGAGCCTTTTTGCTTCATATTTTCAAGACTCTTGGAACAATCACGATAGGTAAATGGTTTTTTAAGTTAAAAATAAATCCACACTTCCAGTTCTTTTAGCTGCGCTGGCAGACCTCTTGTGTGTGCTCAGCTACGTCAGCAGAAAAATGCTGTCTTTGCTTATGTCAGTCAGGAATGTGGTACAGCTACACCAGCCAAAACCTTCCCTCTGTCAGCATGTCTTGGGTCCGTACTAGGGCCTCGGGCAGCCCGGCTAGCCTGGGTCGCTGCAGAGGCGGGGCAGAGAAGCCTTCAGCACCAGCTGGCTGAGGACCTGCACTGCCAGAGCCCAGCTGAACCTCTGAACACCCTGACTGATCCACAACGATCAGCAGCTCCAACTTACATTTTAACCTGAACTCCTAAGGATAAAACGTAGAGTTTTGTGCCGAGGTGTGTCACGGCTTCCCTGCGGTGTTAGCTGTGCACAAGTGACACCGGCACTGCAGGATCTGCCCGCTACCATCCATGCCAAGGTCCAGCCATTTTCACAGTGCGAAGGCATGGATTTACAGCTGTCTTGTATTCTGTCTTTCGATGGCTCTCAGACTTCCCAGTTCTAGGAAAGCTTTTTCTCTTAACTTCCATTTCTGTCTTGCCCAGCATGGGAACAACACATTTTGTTAACGACTGTTGTGGTCTTCTACCAGCCTGAATCTATCCGATATCGTGCCATCTTAAACGTGTGTGTGTGCGGGGGTAGGTCTCAGAGTCAGTCCCTGTTTGAATGGTGAGAAAGCGCAGCCAAATTACAGCAAAGAGGATGAAAAATAGAGCAAAAGAAGAAAGAAATCGGGAAGAGTATGGTCCAGGTGGAAATGTGGATGCAAAAATTAACATCTCCCATGCCCATTTAGAATACATTTTGAGAAAAGCTCGTTTCAAACTCTGGCTGAGGCAAAAGCGAGGTTAAGCCTACCCCCCATTCTGCCTCACCCGTTTGAATGTAAAGCATTCTCACGCTGGCGTATGGGGTTTTCCCCCCCACATACACAAAAAGAAGAGTGAAAAGCACCACCCAAGCTGTGACACTGAGTGGAGTCTGCAGCAGAGGCACGCTCCTGGGCACTCGGGTGGGAGAGGGTGCCAAGAAGCCAGTTAGCAAAGAGTGTTATTATCTCTTGGGTTGGTCAGTAACTCTGAGATGTGTGTTCTGAAGAGGGCACAGGAGAGAAAGGACAAACAGGGCAGTTTTCCAGTGGTAAAAAAAGTTTTACTCAGAGCACTTTTTGAATTAAGGCGAGCAATAATTGTCTATGTGTCTGCACAGCTCTTACGCGTTCTGTTCATGTGGTATTTTAAAACGAAGTATTGGAATGAAACATTTGAAGCGGAATTGAGTTGAGCATACAGACATTATTTTAAACTGAAATACAACTGATGTTGAGAATATGGTCTCCGCATAAAATGAAAGAAAATAAGCAGAACTGAGATTCTAACTAAAAAAATATTTTTAATTCCATTTGAATGCATCCCCCTATCCTTCAGCAGGAAAAGGCAGAGAAAGGGAGAAGTGCTTGAAAGTCAAAAGACTACTTTGCACATCTCTAACGTTTTCCATTCTAGGATCTCTCGTGCTTTACAAGATTAATGTGATTAACTTTATGCTCAGTAAGCAGTTCTACCCGTAAAAATAGGTAGGTCTTTACAGGATTAGGGCCTCAATTTGTCCTTAAACTGGTGAGCAGCAAGTATCGCTTACTGCTTTAACAGACAGCACCATATAAATAACAGGTACCGTGATTTGCCTGAATATCTGTCAGAATGAAAATTTCATTGGATTAACCCAAAACAAAAAGGTGCTCACATTTGCAGCAAGCTGGAAGTAAAGCAGAAATTTAAAAAAAAAATAATAAAACAGAATATTAAAGTAATGAAACATTTCCTTTGATTCAAAAATGAAATATTTCTTTCTTAAAGCTCTTGAAACGTTGTTCTTTCGAGTAAAATGGAAATTATTTAAAATTACCAGTTAGAATTGAAGTAATAATTCTGTCAAACTGAAACGTCTACTTTTCTTTGTACACAGCATGACAATTTTCACATCGTAAAAAACATTCTTTGAGGGAAAGCGTTTCCCGGTCCCTGCGCTGGGAAAGGTTCCGCGGCGGTTGGCACCGGCTGTTCGCGGCCAAGCACCCCCACCACCCGCGGGGCTCCCCGGGGTGCGGCGGCCGCGGGGCGCCCAGGCCCGGCCCGGACCCGCCGGGCGAACGCCACCACGGCCCCGCACCCGCCGGGAGCGCCGCGGGGCCGGGCGGCGGCGCCCACCGAGGCCGTGCGGGGCGCGGGGCCCAGCCGCCTGCCCCGCCGCAGCGCCGGGGGCGGGTGAGCGCCGGGCGGGAGGGGGGGCGCACCCCCGGGGGGCGCCTCGGGGCCGCGGCGGGACACGGCCGCGGGGCCGCCCCTTCCCTCCGCCCCGCCGGGCGGCGCGGGCCCCTCCCCACAAGATGGCAGCAGGCGGTGCGGGGCTCCGCCGCCCCGGGGGTGCCGCTCCGCTCCGGGCCTCTGCGCCCGTGTCCCGCCCGCCACCCGGGCCGCGCCAGCCCCGGCCTCGGCTCCGGCTCCGGCCCCGGCCCGCTGCGGGCGGGGGTGGCGCGGCGGCCCCAGCGCAGAGGCGCGGGGCAGGGGAGGGGCGGCACGGCACGGCACGGCACGGCTCGGCACGGCACCCGCCGCCCGGAGGAAGCGATAATGGCGGCGCAGCGGGCTCGCTCGGGAGCCCTCGGCGGGCGGCCGCTTGGCCCCACCGCGGAGGGTGCGTGAGGGGCCGCGCCTCGCGCCGGCTGCTGCGCGAGCGCCGGGGAGCAGGGCAGGGCACGGCCCGGCAGCGGCGCGCAGCGATCGTGGGTCACTGAGGCCACTGCCCCGGGCCAGCAGCCCCCGAGGCCCGGGGCGGCCCGGGCTTGCGGCGCCCTGGGCCCCGCTGCCCCCCGCCAGGCCCTGGCCCTGCTCGCCCTGACATCGCCGCCCTGTCCCTGGCGCTTCTCACGGCTCTTACTACACTGCAGTATGAAAATTAACTCTGGCGCCTTGGTTTTTTGTTTTGTGTTAGTTGGGGAAAGACCTGGGACTCTGAAAAACTTGCTGACGGTTTTCTGACAGAAGTGCACTTCGAGGGTAAGGCCAGCAGAGCCGCCCCAGGGGCCAGGCCTGAGGAGCAAAGGGCGGGCGGCTGTGTACGGGCCCAGGGCTCAGGGCCCAGAAAGCCTGAAAGGTGTCCTGAGGCCTGCTGCTGGCTTGATGGAAGAATACGTTACAAAAACGGTTTTTCAAAGAAATCATACGGAATATTTTTAAGAAAAAGCTATTTTTAATTTTAAGACTACTTAAAATTTAATGTGAAATTATGTGTGGAGCAAGCATGTGCTAAGACTCGCACCTGGTGTAATTTACTGCTAAACTGCACCATGTTTAATTAATATGTACCCTACTTTAGAATGAGTTAAATAAGGTTGCTTTTTAAATTATATGCAAAATCACTGAAATATTTTTTGATTTTTACATTATCTCAGCTATTTTATTAACAACATATATAATGTGCTACTGACTAAATATATTTTCTATATCTATCTTTATAACAGAGCAGATGATGGTTTCTGTTTACTTTTGTAGGTGTAAGTATTTTCAGGACTGCAGAAGAGCTTTTGGCCAAATGACTTTGTGTTGCAGTTCTGCAGGAATAGAGACAGTATGTACTTCTTTTCCAAATAAGTCATTCATGGTCACGAGATCAATTTTGAGTTAAAAAGAACGGCCTGCTTTAGTATTTTGAAATCCATGCATAGACACAGGAAGTGAGGCTGAACTCAACTGATTTACAGAAATGCGAAGGTCCCCAGCACAGGTCTTTGAGAACATTTGCAAACAGATGCCTCTGGGGATTTTCAAGACCTATCTACAGGTCACCTTGTATCCATTGATTTCTTTGGAAGCAGGCACCTGATTGCCTGTGCAGTTCTGGAAATTTCATTACGTCTCTGCTGCGATTTGGAGTCCTAATATCTGGTTTATAGTGAATTGGAAGCTTGTTTCTTGTCACTATGAGTAGTTAATACTAATATAATGCTAATATATGTTTTAATAAATGATGCTATTGGGTATGTCAGAAAAAAAGGGTTTACTAATAGCATATTTTAAAAATCTCAACTTGCACATCTTTTGCACTGTAACTGTATGTTCAGCTTGATACAAATAAAAAAAAACCAAACAAAACTATCTACCAGAAGTGAAGATGTAGTGAACTGTTTCTAATGTTAAGTTTTCTACCCTAGAATTTGAATAAATATATTTTAAATTTTCTGCTTAAACAAACACGTATATGAACAGTATGTAGTAAGAAACACCTAGCTGGAGTAAAGGCTATGTGCAGTTGTATGTTAAATGATTATGCACACCAGTAAGAACATTTTTAGAATTACAATGAAAAGTGCAAATGCAAACCAAGATTAAAAGCAGTTACTCAAATCAAGGTTGCATGATTTGAATCTGTGATTTATATCGCTTTGATTTACATGTCAATTCATCGTGCTTACAGTATTTTCCTCCAGTGCAATTAAGCTCAGGAATCAGAGACCATATAGTTGCACTGAGCTGCAAAGATATCTTTCTAACCTCTCTGATTCCATTTTGCTCATCTGTTAAGAGAGAATAAAAACTTTTGTCTTTTATGGGTGAAGGTACCATGCAAATGATATTATACAAAATGGTAATTGAAATGGTAAAGGAGCAAAGGGTTTTAATAAAATGACAATTCAAGACACATGCAAGTGTCCCTCTGTGAATGTTGATTGAAATGAGGCAAGTTAAGAGTGAATTTTAAGTGCCCTTAGAAAAATGCATTGAATGTTAAGAGTAAATTAAGAAGTGCACAGGCCAAGGGACAGAGCTGTCTCAGAAATGGATAAAGGAAGAACTGAAATATTCCTTTGAGGATTTGGGACAAAGGATCTCTTAGTCCTCGATACCACTGCAAAGCAGGTTGGGGAATAGGCTGTGGGGAACACAGGCATAGTGACACTTCAAAAGACACAGGAACTTGAAAAAGTTGAAAATGCAGTTAGCGACAGATTTGGATCTGAAGAGGGGAAAAAAGCAATAGTGAGCACAGCTGGATATGAACTTTGATGTTGAATTACACAAGGTTTAAGAGGAATTAGGGCCTTTAGAAGATACAGTCATTGGAAATTCTAAGGGGTGACTCCAGGGCAGAGCAAAGGCCAAATTCTCCTCTACACTCCCGGGCCCAAAGCTGCTGCTGGCAGCTTGCTCTGGTAGAGGCTGGTCCAGGTGAGCCCGGCACACATCACTGTGCAGATGCTGACCGCTTCTGGCATGCACCCACTCTGAGGTGTCTAAATGAAGTGAACAACAAAGATAGAGGAACTCTTGATGGCCTCTCTCTCAGGGGCACAAGAACCAGCTTAGAGATGCTGCTGCTGACCCTTTCACAAAGCCTGCAATGCTAGGCAGAGGCTTTCAAAGACAAATTTAAGGGTAAACGGTATGGGAAGGATGTACAGATGCTGGCAGGCAGAATAATAGGTAAGCTGCCAACCCTCTGGACAGGCTATGAAAACTATCCTTTCCTGTTCTAAGGGGTGATAGAGTTGTGGCAGTAGTCTTTAAAATTTAATTCAAAATTGTGGAAAAGTGGTGCATTTGTGTGATGTTAGGAAAGAGCCATGACAAGACAACTGAATAAAAGAAGGATGTAGCCTGCCCCTTCTCATACTGACATGGGCATCCACAGTAACGACATAAGGCTTATCACTGCACAAAACATATTGCTGAAAAGATATGTGAATTCTAATTTTTAAGAAAGCCTCCCCCTCCCCTTCCCCCCAAACGTACATGGGGGTATGTGAGTGGGGCAAAAGAAAACGATGGGGAGAATCTGGGACTCGCTAATGGACTAAAAAATGGCATAAAATAAATAATTTCCAGTGTTACCTTGCTAACGTGAGAGGGGAGGAGGAAGGCAGGAGAATCTCACCTTCTTCTGGGAGAAAGAATTCTTGGGCTGAGGCCAGTTACCCATGCCAGGGTACGGAAAGCTTACTGAACGTAAGTAAGGAATGGTGTCTCTATGAAATGATAGACCTTTGTAGCAAGTAGGAATTTAATGCCAAGCAGCCGTGTACTGCTGCTGGCATCCAAACTCTCCCAGCTGGTCTGCTCCAGAATTCACGCTCCAAAGTGGAACAACCACCAGCACAAGAGAAGGGACCATCCCTGTAACGCTGACTGTCCCTCCAGAGGCTGCCTCAGACAGTCAACAGCAACCAAGAGTTTCAGTGTCAAAGGACATTTTCTCTGATAGCTCCATCAATCAAGTCAATCCCTCCCCTCCCCCATGCCTTCCCCCGGCCCCTTTTGAACCCTCACAACCGTCACTACTGACAGAGCCTCCCTGGTGAGGAGAACAGCTGATAGGAACACCAGTACTGAAGCTTTTACAGTGCCCAGTTTAAAAAAGGCCAGTTTCTTTGAACCGAGGGAGAAAAAAATAGGGAGGAAACCCCCCCATTTTAATGGATTCCAAATGAGGAAACTATACGACACAGATACACTTTGCCTAAGATAAGGCTGTCTTCTCACTTTTCATCATTTTACTGTCTGCTCAACTGGTTGGCAGTTATGATGCTGACAGTTTAATCCTAATTTCTAAATCAGTGTCAACAACTATTTCTTTTTCTGGAAATGATACAGAAAGACCATAAGCGACGTAGAGCACAATGCCAAACAAGCCCTTTCCTTTTGGCACACCAGGAAAAAGGGAAAAAAAAAAAAAGCCACCCAAGAAAGATATCCACAGCCAGTCCTTCTTCCTAGGAAACAGCAGACCAAACACAATGTAAGAAATATTTTCCCAGTTAGCGTGGGCAGTTATGACTGTCAGAAGATGTGACCAAATTACATTTGGTCCCTTTGCTCGTTTAAGTTACAGATAGCCCTGCTTCTAAAAATTAAACTAGCAAACTAAAATCCTACTGGATCAACGATTCTGTGCTTTTCTTGAGACAAAATAGATCATCACTACAGGAGAGACAAGGGCTACTAACGAATCTGAGAGCAAATGAAATTTACCTTTGTGGAAGAAGAGGGATAATACAGAGCAGGTCACAATTTTTTACATATAAATGCCGTAGGTGCAGTGTACTTTTATTTGAAAAGCGGTTGTTAGTATTTCCAAGATTTTAACAGCTCCCAGGGATGCATGAATTCACTAACTTAAGCAATGATGTCTGGATCTAATGTACAATAGAATGACTCGCTGTACGTCCTTTGGGTACGAGGCTTTGGTTGTATAGGGTTGTACTGTGACCCTGGCATGAGCCCAAATGTGTGAATGAGGTAGCTCGCTTTACGCTGCTGTGTAAAATGCATAAAACTGCACCTTGTTGCAACCCAGTTGTTCTTGCAGGCACCATACTTTGTACCAACCTACCCCAGCGGAATGGATCCCTTTCAGCTCACATCTTTTTTATCCTATATTGCTGTCTGATATCATATAAAACCCTTAATTTCAGTATGGATCTTGTGAAGCTTATTAAAAGTAGATGCTCATCAACAAAAGCTTGCTTCTGAATGTTTCTGGAAAGAAATGCTGCGCATTATTTAACTAGAAAGCCTTATTGTGCAACTGCCACCAACAACCTCTTCCCAATTAGCTTATGCTGCCCTGTCCTGAAGCCTGGTCCTGGAAATAGCACGTTGTCCTCAGCTCCCGCTGGAATCGGGGCAATCCTGTTGCCTTCGATGTATAGCATGTTCTCAGCATCTCACAGGATGTGGTCTTCAGGCTCCAGTTCACAAACACATGTGCTTAACTTAAGCACACGAGTAGTCCCATTAATGCTGAAGTACTTAAGGTTAACCGTGTATGTAATTGCTTGCAGGGCTGGTTCCTTAATTAGCTACACTCATCCTTTAATCCTCCCTATCTTTTAACCTCTGTACTGTTACATGCCTCAATTTCTTTAATCAGATAATGAACATTAGGGAAGTTGTTATTTACTGCTTCTGCTTCAAGACTTGGACTAAAAAAAGATGGATGTGTAGAAACTTATTATTAAACATGGTGAAAATAAAATACAATGGCATAAAAAGATGTTTGCAATTTGTGAATATCTTAATTTTCCTTTTGTTAAATAAATGACTTTTCACACTTCCTGAAGTCATGCATGGATTTCTTGATGAGATTTTTCGCTAAGTTGAGAAACTGCACATTCTTTGTATGATAAATTTCCAGGTTTAAATAAAGTCCTGTTACACTGTCAAAGCAGAAAATTGAAACTGAAACGCAGCAATGCAAAAATACCAGAATGGCCACATTGAAAAAAACCCCAACAACAACAAAAAGCCCAAAAACCAAAACCCCAAACCCAAACAGTTAAGTTCTAGGAACACAAAATAGCACAGGGGAAAAAACCTCAAACAAACAAAAACAGTAAAACCCCGACCTCTGGCAAAAGTAGTTTTAAAGAGGACACTTTGCAGTTACAGTTTTTCATTGAAAGTGTCTGCTAGTTGCACTTGGACATCCGTGTTGGTTGTGCTGCCTGCTTTCTGCCAATCTCTCCTCATCGTGTCTAAGGCTGCCAGGAGGGCAGGAAAGCACATTTGCAGTCGTCAGGTTTCATTGCCTTTTCTACTCCCTTGACCTTTTTTTCCCCCTAATCTTTACATTTTCTCTTTTTCTTAGTTCAGCACATTAGCATTCCTCCAAATTTTTAATTATTCCCCTTAGTAATTCCCTGGAGCCCTCTGCCTGAACTTTCTTTCCCCACTTGCTTTACCTCTAAGTAATGAGCACCTATACTACACTTTACCCGAGTCTAACCCCCTGGAGTTTTCTTTACTTCATCTGTATGCTGCAAGCTGTCCCTTTTGGAGAGTTGCCTTGCAGTTTGACAACGTTGAGAGTCTATTCTTTCTCAGATGATTTCCCTGTCAGGTTCACTGCTACTGAAAACAGGACTACTGACAGCATACGTTTTGAATCCAGCCATGAAAATCGCTTCGTGATAATCTTTACCAAATGCTGCATTACATGGTACTACATTTGCTACTGGGCTGGGAATTCTCCTCTCTGTTTGTAAATCTGCTTTTATGACCATATTATTTTGAACACTTCATTTCATGCCTAGTACTGAAAAAGGAATAAAGTATCACAGCGAAGCATTAGATGCTTACCTAAAAAGGGGACGCTAGCCTATCCAATTTTCTTGCAGTATTGCTCACTTAATATAGCGAATAAGCCCGGGGTCCACTATGGTTCCTTCATAATGCACACTGAACTGTATCACTTTCTTCCTCAAGCCAGTCTGCCATTGAGCCAGACGTACTCTACCCATCTTCTCATTACTATGATCAATCTTCTCTCTGCTGATCAGAATTTAATCCTGTTAAATCACTAGGCTTGCAGTAAATGCGTATCATACACACGCATGCTTGCCACAGCGGATTACTGTAAATGCCTTTATTTTTGGAACGTGCTCTCCAGGCTCCCCCCAGCTAATCTGTCCAACCCACGGCTGCAGGACGCTGGCAGCGCCACAGCCCTCTCGCGGAGGGGAAACGGGGTGCAGGGTGTGCATGGGGGGCACGGACCCCCCCCAGACTGTGCTCCAGAGTTTGAGAGTGGGTGGCAGGGAGGACAGAGCTGACGGCATGGATGTTATGGGCCTGCTTTCCACCTTGCACAGCTGTCCGTGCCTGGGCTGGCAGCTGGGAGAAGTCAACAGCTATGGTCTGTGGAGACTCCTATATATCCTGATACAGTCCAGTTTTCTCAATTTTATTGAGATCTTTGATTATTTCCCCTAAAACAGTAATGGAGCAATAAAGATCTTGACTAGGGGAGAAGAGCTCCACGTCATTTATTAATTTGTAGCTGCCGGTGTTTCCACTAGTTTGGGTCACTAGAGGGTGCAGATTAGCCTCTTCAGTCTCAGTCTGGACATTTGTTTTGTGACATACAGACCCAGACAGCATCCTGCTTTACAGTATTAAGTGCTTCAGAGAAGAGGCATGAATTACTCATTTTGAGTCTGTTGCATGTGTCCAGTTTTCCTTTTACAAGCACATGCTATCAGGGTGCTATGTAGCATAAGGCATTTCATACCTGTTCCTGCCATATAGAAGGAAAGGTTTTGTCAATATAACAAACAGAATAGCAACATGAAAAGTTAGATATGGCCAATTTAGTCTTCTAATAGTCTGAAAGCAGCACATTCAAATTACATCATTTATTTTAAAAATATAGCCCAAAGAAATTTTTAGCCTGTAATTGAGCTTTTTGTCAGATAAGATGTACAGTTCTCAGTAGATTCTTCTTCCTTTCTGTGTGGCTTGCCAAATTATTTCCCCCATTTTACCACTTCTGATAAGAGAGTTTTATAATTTAATGATACCTAAACATTTTAGGATTAACAAAATGGCAGAGAGTTAACTAAGAGTTAATTAGAGCGTTTAGTAACTTCTACATTTGGGTACATAAACACCCGTGACTTGAAGAGTATCTTCTAAGCTGTAAATACAATTGCTATTTTATGTAAAAGCATGACCGTTATGTCCAACTCCGGTTCTTGTTCTATGTGATAATAGTTTTAGATCACATTTTCATCTAGCTGTTGTAATGAACAACTTGGATTTACAAATATTCTCACCAGGGAACTAATGGTTTAGAAAATAATGAGGATGAGAAAACCTTCCTCTTTCTCTGTGCAGGCTAGACTCTTAATGAGAGATAATGGCGATGAGCTATAAAGCAGAATAGTCCAGCAGTGTTCTCCTGAAAGATAATAATCTGAGTGTCCCAGGAGCTGGACATGACAACATCCTGAAACCCCTTGCTGAATAAAAGCATCTGTCCAGAGCTTAATTAACAAAAAGTTAGGTGTTGTAATCAGAGTCCAACTCAGTCAGCCTCACACAGGGCACCGATTGTTGCAGCACAAACAAACTAGTAGGCTGCAACAAGGCTTTACCATTGGCCAGATTCTACTGTCTGGGCTGTATCTCCTTCCTCCAGAGGTCAGACCACACTGCTCCTGCTCCATTTGACCCCCTCTCCCACCATCCTCAGGGCTATTTAACCACTTTGCGGAACGAGCTACAGCTGCACATCGTCCGTGTCAATCAACCCACTGCCTCTGAGGCAAGGCCACAGCTGCATGTTATCAATGCTAATCAGCCCACTGCCTTCATCCCTCTACAGTCAGGTATCTAAAACTACTTATGAAAGTTAAGATCTGTCAATCAAGAGCGTACCTCTGAGTTCACATGGTCATTAGTGGTTCTGTTGAAGGTGTAAGCTATTGCAACAAAGAAGCAGAGAGAGTGTTAATAAACTTTGGCAGAAGGAAGCAGATGTGATTTTTGTATGTTAGATACAGATAAGATTCACTTGCTGGATCACAGGTAGATCAATAAATACTATTTAAATGAAAATCTTTGACTCTGCCCACACTCATAATTTAGCTATTTAACTTGTTGAAAAGAAATATCTTCCATGAAATAGGAATTACAGTGATTACAATTACAGGAGTTACAGTTACAATCACGCTAGAATTCATTCTATTCCGAGTCAAACGGAGCTTAGGAGAGAGGTGATTTAATCAAATCTCAGTTACTTCTAGTTCAGTAGTCCATGCTCAGGAAAAAAAACCAAACAACAAAAGCCCCCAACGTAATGTACAAAAATAGCATAATTAGATGAAGACTTGAATCAAAATTCCTAGTCCAAGATGGATGTTAAAATCATGTTCTTTCCCTCATGAGTTAAGGACATACATTTGATTTCATGTATTTTTTTAATCTATTCATGTATTATATATTCTCTGAAAAGTAAATGTAACACCTTTCTTTCAAAGGTACCTTTATAAGCAAAGACAGTTCATTTCCTTAAGGAAGACTTCTTTCAGTATCTTGCCTATAGTTATTGTTACGGTCTAAAGTAAAAAGACCACTGCTTTTTTCTCTCTTTTTTATTCTTCTTTTGGCTTTCATTTTTTTCTTGTATTGTTCTTGCCCTTTTCTGAATGTAAACATCTAGATCTGTGAAGAGATCACTGACCCTCCAATAATGGTTAGCGTTTTGAGACAGATTCAAGTCAATGGCCTATGGATTAAAAGCACTATAGCCTGTTACCAGTCTACCAGGGTAGTTTGCCCTAGTGTTAAGTGTCATTTAGCAAAGTAGTCCTTTAGTTTGTGATCATCTGCATTTATCGTTTAATAAAGAATTAATCCTAAAATAATTAATGTCAGGTTTTGTAGTTATCATGTATCTGTAAGGCTTCTGCTCACTCTAGCTATAAATGTAATGGGATTCACTCGTTTCCTATCCTTCATGGTTCGATCCCTGTAATTGTAATTCACGGTCAAGATACCTGCCAACACATCGCTCCTTTTACCGGTTGATAGTTTATACAACAATGGAAGCTATCTGCCAAGCAGCACCTGTCTTTTTAATAATTCAAGATATTAAATAAATAACATGGAGTATGTACCCACTGCCTTATTTTCTTTAAACTCACTCATCCCTCTCATACACATTTCATGATAAAAGCTGTAGGTTAGGAGACACTGATTTGTCATCACCACAGAAAATGAAGTTGCAACCAGGGAAAACTTTACTTTTCCAAGCTATGTTTCCCTACAAGAAGAAAGACAACTTCAAGCCGCCGTTGCTATGAGCATGACAGTTGCTTAAGTTAGCCAAGAAGCATGCATAAAGTCAACGTAATTATACTGTCTGTGCTTTTAAACAATCATAACGAAATTAAAATCCTTTCACATGGAATTAAGTTCAACACAATATCTTTTAGAATATCAATTATTTTGACTTTTTGTTTAATAAAAATCTCTACTATCTGTATTATTTCTACCATTTTATTTTCTTTAACTTTTCAGTCGAGATAGCTCACTATGTAAAGGTCAGACCTAGGTGTTGAGCACAACAAAGTTAAAAATTTGACTGTTAGATCCACAATGGTGCTGTAACTGTTCTACTATGTTCTCCATCACAGAAGTATTGCGATTATCACAATGTACGTACGAAGTACAGCTTGAAAAAGAAAAATATTTTTTGCTGGTTTAGAGGTGGGGAACTGACCCACAGGGACCAAACCCAGGTCCTCAAGAGCTGCTTAAAGATCTTCATACCACCACACTGACTGCAATTTGGTGTGGCCACTGTGAGCATCTGACCCGGCAGAGCTGCTCAGTGCCACAGATGGAATCTGTAGTGCAGGAATCATCATGAATATGAACCTTGCATGCTCTAGGCCCTAAGCATGAAGACATCTTTCCATTTCATTTTTTAATATCTACTTTGAATTTTGTTTTTCAATCAGCATATATTTGAATAATCAAATATATTTATTTTTATCAAGAGGGAGTCTGAAATGTGAGAATTTGCTGTTCTGTACTTCTCCCCCAAGCAATCTGTGGAAAGGCAATAGCTGTATTTCACAGATAACACGGCCATTAGCAGCTTAGTCTGCTTCTTCTGGCCAGCAGTATTATGTCACGCATGGTTTTGATATCAGAATTGAAAGCAGCAGGTATCCACTTTAAGTCATTTTCCCCTTACTATTTCAGACATGTTATATCTGGTTAGATAATATATGTTGCAACATATCAAAAAGCAACAATAATTTTGATAACTGAAGAACAGGTATAAACACCCCCCCAAACAAGCAATTAATAATGTAGGTAAGAACCAGACCTGGTGGGCATGGCAGGGTGGACAGGGGTTTGCAGAAATTCAGATGACAATCTTCCCTGCGTACAGCTTCCTCCAGCCTGGGGGTTTTCAGAGCACATCCAGAGTTACAGCAGAAGCATTACTCAATTACTACACTGTGATGTGGGTGATTTCAGTGGCATAAATGGGTTCAGATGGTCATAATGCTAGCATGGCCTTGTCATCCTGCAAAATGAGGCAGTTAAATGAAGTTTGAGGTTCTGAGCAAGGAGGTATCGGTCTGCCAATTTCCATGGCAAACCACCACTGTTAGCGATCATTTTAGCCTGTTATGTAAGATCATGCTAGTTTTTTTCCAGATAGCATCGAAGATAACAGCTCTCCTGGAGAGATGACAAAATGAAACACCCACAAAGAGAGAGGAGCAAAGCAGCACTGGCAGAAGCAGCAGCTCACGTCTGAGAGCGTCTCTGACTTGCAGACCACAGGCCAGAGAAGGAAGAGCACTTCCCATTGCCTTATCGGTCCCTCTAGATGCAGCAGGCGACTTCTAGTCTTAAACTAAAGTTGCTTTTTTTGGTGACAGGTTCACAGTGTCATGGGCAAGTGTCACAGATGACAGTAAAAGGGGTGATGTCATTTGGTTTTCTTTGATACACATCTCCTCACTCCAGTGAGCCCCCAGTGGCACTGACCAGCGTAGGAGGTGACTGGATGGGATATCCATGATGATTAAAAAAAAGAGAAATAAAAAGTTTCTTTTGCTCTGTCTGCACTTTTAGCACTGATACCAAATTATACAGTCCCTGGGCGATGGCTGAATAAGTACCTGAATAAATCTCACCTTTTTGTTGACTGACTTCTGACATACCATTTTTAGTCTTCGGGCTTTGCTGTCCTTGAAAGATTTTATTCTGTCTAGCTATTTACAAAATGTGCACAACAGGATTCTTAACTCTTGCTTGAAGACTTAAGAGACAACTGCTTTGGGGAGTCAAGAAACCTTGTGCGTCCTGCTCTGTCAAAAATAATGGAAAAGAAAGACAGGAACAAAAGATTGTCTTTGGATCTCGGGGAGGGACTGCGTGGCAAAACAAGGCAATATATCATTATAGCTGATGTCTCTGGGTGTCCCTCCGAGCAGCGTTCTGGATGAACTGTGTTTCAAGGACTACTTAATCTAAGACATGCCTGTAGTCTTTGAAGTAGGGACCAAACCTCTGTGCTCCTTCTTGAACCCCTGTGCAAGGGCCCTTCAACAGCTGGAAGCAGAGTTCTGATGCTTCTTGTGTACCTTACATGCTCACATGCATTCTCGCTTTCTCACTCAATAAATTTGCCTTCCCACACAAAATTCATTGGTGATGCAAAGATGAAGCCTGCAAAACCTCTGCAGAGGTACTGCCAGCAGCACACTCATGACTGTGAATCTGACTGTGCAGCGTCGTTAGCTCTTAGACTGCAAGTTGCTTGGGCTAAAGACCCTTTCAGTGACTAGTTTTGTCAATTAGTGTGTGTAGCTATGGCATTTAAATGAATCATAATGCAGCATCAGACTGCCATGTGGCATCACTGGCCTGCCATGCAAAACACTGTATGTAGCAAAACAAATTAAATGAAAGTGAAAAAAGGCCTTGGTATACTTAAAGAAAAGAATGGTTCTACTCTTGCTGTAAAGGCAGGGGGGGAAAAAAAGAAGAAAAAAAATAAGATTGATTGCCCAAATGTGCACATATTATAAAGCTGTCATTTATAGGAATGAAGCAAAAATAAACTCCCTTGCTACTACTTGACATAATACCCTGCATTGCTTGATGTAGAATCTGCAGAGAGCTAATGACTTCAGGTCTTGCTGACCCTGTATGGCTCAGTTCCCAGAGTCCCACTGAGCATATGGGGAAAATAGCCAGGTTTTGTACAAACACAAATGTTTGCTTGAGCTGAGCCCAGGACCAATACAGTCTAACCATCATCTTGGGAAAGGAAGTTTTGTTGCCAAGTAAAAATTTAATCTGGAAGCTGAGAGTCAGTAAGAAATAGAGTTGTTTCTTCAGACAGTCCTCTGCTATGAAAATCAAATCCGTGGTAAGAAGAGCAGATTGTAAAAAATTGTACTATGATGATATCTAAATACATCCTAAAAAAATATTTATGATTTTAGTCTAGTCCTGAAGGGAATTTGCAGAACTGCAGGACCACTGGCAATGATGTGGGGACTGCAGACAGCACAAATCAGGCTCTAAATAATGGATCAAAAAGAGGAGCCTCAAAAGCTACTTTTTATTGCTCTTTGGGGAATAGCGCAGACTATTATAAAATACTGCAGGTTGTGAGGCTCCAATAGCATTGTGTAGTTTAAAGGAAAAGAAGCCTCAAGGAAGATGGGGGAAGCTCAGTGGCAGTGAGCTGGGTAGAGCTACACCTCTGTACAGTAGGAGACAGTGGCATACGGGGCAGGGATGGCGGGATGCCCCTGAGATGGTCACATCCCAACCTTAGACAGGGTTCAGTACCCTGTCCTTCAGCCTTGTACAATGTGATGTAAACTTGCAATGCCCGGGTGATTCAGCCAATCCCTTTCCATACTACATTCTTAAAATAAAGCAAAGGTGATTATATGAACCGAATAAGCAAAAGCAGTCATGTCATGATGAAAATATTCAGGTATATTCATTTGGTTGCTGCTACCATGTTTTATTTGAGCATGGTCAGACCAGGAACCGTCTCTGTTCTTGTGTCAAAAGCAGCAGGCATCATCAGCATAAAACAGCCTTTATTAATTCAAGTTGTATTATAAGATACAAGACAGAGCTGTCCTCAATTAAAACTCTACAGCATACTTATTTATGGCTCTGGGGTATTTTCCCAATTGATTTTTTGGTTGGAAAAAAGCAACAAAACCACAAAATCAATTATGATCAGATATAATTTAAATAAAATTTAAATGTAAATAAATACCAGATCAAATATAAATTAAAATACAGTGAAGAGTAGTTTTATTTTCACCTGAAACTTACACAGGCCAATAGCACTGAATGCTTGGCTATCTCCAAGCTTGCTTGCCAGACTCAATCTCTAGTGACCAGCTCTTTGCAGCTACATGCAAGATTCAGTAAGAAAACAGATGGTACACTGGAGCTTTGCTTCATGAAGAATAATAGATGAGTAGATAGAGCCTCTCAATCTCAGAGTGGCACACAGGGTGATCAGAATCCTAATCACAACCACGCTGTGATAAAAGACTCTGGATGAAGAATGAATTAAGGTGGTTTGGTCTATTTTATCAATAAAAGTAATAGTAAGATATATTTCTTACAATTCTTTAAGCAGAAGACGACTCACAGGAGTGATACATACTGCTAATAAAGCAGTATGAAGTGGGATAAATCACACTGTCCATGTAATGGTTGTGCGTTTGCTGCCTTTGTATTATCAGCAAGATTATTCCCTGTATTCAGGCAAAATGGGTAAGAATATATAAAAAATATACAGACCAAAATTCTCCTTCTGGCATCTTTTGTCCCCTTACTGTGAAGGCTGGCGCAGGTTCGAAAACAAATAATTTGCTTTATGTTGCACTGTTTTGTTATTATGATACATTACAGACTAATGTAGGATTCTGTCATCTAGAAATATTTGAGCAAGATTTCTATATTTGAAAAACAATTTCATGTCAAGAAGGTAATAACAAGTGAAATAACATCAATATAACTAGAATATTAGGACAGCCTGAAAGTAATGATATTGCAGCCTAAGGTATTAGAAGGAAATAGCTTAAATTATTCAGCAAGTAAACTGATGTCATGTGGTCAATGCACTACATGTTTCACATATCCCAATTAGAATTAATGTAATAATAAAGATTGATTGTTAAGTAATAAACACTGGCCAAACAAATTACTGTAAACATAAGTCAAACCTGCTAGGACAGCCTCTCTCTCTCCTCCTGGTTTGCAGAATAGACTTTGACACAGACCAGTATGGAACAAGCAATTCTTCACAAATATTTTCTGACTTCTTTGTCCGTCTTGCAAATACAGATCAAGCTATCTCAGAAGAAGTCACTGAAAAATTTGTGCAAGCTGTTTTCTCAGTGTGTTACTGTCCAAGACGTGATCATAATAGAAAAAAAAATATTCTTTGGGATTACCTATATGAGACTGCACTGTAGTTACCTATGCTGGGTATAATGAAATGTGATAATCTATACAGGAAAGTCACACATTTTTTTTGTATTGTAGCACCAAATTTATTTGGTAAAACCGGACTAATTTATGGCCTTCTAGGTTTTCTACTGAAAGTAAGCGATTTATGCTATGGAGATTTTAATACTGGATTGAGTCCTTTCACAAACAATGATTCAAACAGCGTGACAAACTGCAAGGCCTGCAGCTTCCATGGGACACCATTCCTGCTGCCTTGCCTCTCGGATGGCGTCAACTGGTATGAAGCTCTGCCACAATACAGTCAGTGGCAGAGAACCTGTCCTAACAGCTTCCTTCTCATTCACTGTAAGTAGCGCGTTTTTGTCCTCAGACGAGCTCATCTTGTCCACAATTAAATGAATCTTGGAAACCCTGGGTTAATACCATAAGATTTATTAGCTAAAACAAGACCCTTCATCCCACGGCTTTCAGACTGTGGGATGCGATTCAGTCTTGTTTCATATGCAAGCCCTGACAGAAAACCTATGAACCACCTCTGTAAGCCCCTTCAAGTCCTTCCTATTTGTTTTGACCTCCTCCGAGTATATCCCATTGCGCTGTTGCTGACCTGCTCTCTCTTTCATTGCTTCATGTTGTGCAAACAAACCTTCAGGCTGCATGAATTCCCAAGACCATTTTTCTGGAGGGGTTTAGCACTGAGAAACAACCAAGGAAGTGGAAGCATAAGAATTTCCACCTCACGATGAATGGCACTGCTGTGAAAAGGCAGGCCCATGTTGCTTGTGTGGATCAAAAGACTGACATACAGCTTATATAGACAAAAATTTATCTTTTTTCTTGCATTAATATTTGGCATTAGGTCACACAAAGAATTCAATTTGAGGAATGCAAGACCTATTACAAAATTAACAGTGGAATACATAATTGATTAGAGGGTAAATATACATGTGCAAGACAAAGTCGCATAGAGAGTACATTCCCCACTTCAGGATGTTAAAGACTGAAAAAACGTAAGTCTTTGTTCCGGATTTACCTTCTTACAAATGTCTGTCCACACTATATATTGCTCTGGTCAGCATGTGTAAGGAATGGTTGAGATGGGAAACCATTCAGCCTTTTGAAATAAAGCTTAACTCCGAAGTTACAGAGAACCAATACTCCTCAGAAGTCGTTGTTAAAGATGACAAGCTTGAAAAACACTGCCTGTTGTTTCTAAATGTTCAAATAGCAAATAAATACAAGACCACTGCTTGATGCCCTAGATACTTTACTATTCATGACCACTTAGAAGAGAACTTAACTGAGATACAGTGCTTTTGAGACACTTGTTCAAACACACATTGCTCTCGCTAAACCTCTCTGTCTCTTGGCATACTGTGCAGTTCTACCTTCCATCAGAGTTCTATGCAATATACTCCTAGATCTTGAGATAAACTAACAGGCGTCTGAAAGAGACCCCGAATGAAATATTCATGAACTGTCATAACATTCATTACCATTTTATGATTCTCTTTACTTGGTCGAACAACAACGCTTTCTAGCACTCTATTAAATCAGCTAGCAAACTTTATAAATCACCAGCTAAACTACATGAACCTGTCACTTCTTAATGTACTGTCTGGGCTCCAAAAATACTTGTGCACATGGCAGTCATACTGCTTATATGACTCTCTGCTGTCATTCTTCAACATTGATTTTTCTGGGTAAACTCTTACTCTATTAGGAATTTACATCTTTTTATGGTTGAATTTCAGTTTAGTAGATAGATAAGCCAAAGAAACAGGTATAATCTAACAGATACTTACTTTTGCAATGATGAAAATATACTTTGCTTATCTAGAAAAAAATACAAATACGCATGGACTCACCAACTACAATCAAATATTTTTTTTCTGAGCTATAGTGAATAGAATGGGGATGTTCAGATCCAGCTAAAACTCTGCAAGGCTGCTAATGCTGGACTGAAAGCTAACTCAAGCTGCTGGAAGATGATGCTAAATCCTAGTGAAGGAAAGTGGAAGTGACTGGAATTGCTGAGGACACAGATGACCTGAAGAAGAATCAGATCTGTCCATTTCCATTAACATTGTCACCTCTCCTTTCAGGGCATTGTGGGCAGAGATCTTCCCAGCTGTCTGTAGTACTTTCCCCACCTATATCTGCAGGCTAACAATAGCCCTCATACCAACCTTTATCAATGACCTGCTGCTCAGGATCAACATGGTCCTTTTATCTGTTGTATTGGCTGGAGTCAACACTGCGCACCTCATCGTCTTCATGGTTTCTTGCCCTGGTTACCCTGGGTATTGCTTAGCCTGTCTCTCCATGTTGCTTGCTGAAATCCAGAATCTACGTAGCTCTTAGTTATCACAAATTTCAGGCAATAATGTCATAGCTGACTTTGGCCACATCAGCCTAGCCAAATAATGTAATAAAACAAACCTGTAAATTATTGAATAAAAAAAAAAGAAAATGTGCATCTAAACTGAAATAAAGCTGTCAACTGCCTCCTGAATTTATTGGCTGTGATTGCACCTGACACTTGCCAATATTTTCCACAGTATCTGTTCTACTGGTAATGTTCTACAAGGTTGCAGTTACAACAAATTTTGTGTTCTGAAACTTTCTGTATCTGAACCTTTTGTCTCTTTTCTACTATGCACCAGCTCTTATAGATTTTAGTGACTTCTGCACCTGAAGCTGTGGAAGCTTAAGCATCTTTTGAAGCTAATGCCTTTCTTCTAAAAAGCTAGTAGATAACCCAGAAATTATTTACACACAAGCTTAGCCTTTTGACGCCAGTCACCTATTCCTGTCTTGAAGTTAAGTGCTAGTTTAAGTGCTTTGCCCAGTTAGAGAAGCAGAGGCAGGTTCAGGGCCCCTGACATCAGCAGGAGACATTTAGAGGCAAAATAAGCTTTGGATTAGGCAAACAGCATAACTATTACAATAACATTTGACACGTCTATATATTTATGTATCCATTCAAAAATTTATGCCAAAAGCAGAAAAATTCAGAGCAGATTGTAAAATATTGGTAGATTTATTTAAAGTTGTAGGAGCTTTTAATTGTTAGTACAGAAACATTGTGCTAAGTGATATGAAGTATATTATTGAATTTCAAGTTCAGAAAAGGAAAAGCACCACAGAGAAAATGTTTACTTTGGACCTGTTGACATACTAGCTTTTTCTTCAAAAAAGATGAAATTAAATCTTTTCATTAGTGTTTCAATTTTTGTACTTTCTTGTCAGTAACATCTAGCAGTCCAAGGATTTGGCTCTGGAGTTGATTCTGAACAACCTACAAGAAACTCCAGATCTCATTTAATAAAAAGCAGCTAAGTCCAGTCTGGCATCCTAGTTCTGGCTTCACTGAGAGTAACAGCAATACTCCTGTTAAGTTAATCAAGGGCATATTTTAGTTTTGGTGATTAAATGCTATTGCAAAAAGTTCTAACATCTTTCTTACTTTTTATAAAAACTTCTCTGTGGAGCATTTTTCCAAAAGATGAGTGTACAAGAGTGAAAGAGCTTTCCCTGGGTCAGGTCTGAGCTTTACATTAGAGTTTACATTAGAGATATAGTAAGTAATGAGAAACACGTATCTACTGCCAGCTGAACTCTAGATGTTTGACTTTCTAACTTAAGAGGAACATTTGCTTTGCAGATACCTTTCCAAACGTGATTTATTATACCTTATGTCGACAGAACTGAGCGTTGCTGAAATTAGCAGAGCAATATGGCAAAGACACTAAACCAAAAAAGCATTGCAAGATGGAAATAATTGCAAATTTTCGATTGGATTTTTTTTCCAGATAAGAATTGTTTTTGATTAATCAAACATTTCTGCAGAGGATAAGCTTTTTCCTCAAAAAGTTTCAAGTTGTAAAGTTTTTATTCTAAAAAAGTTTATTTAAAAATCCCCCAACTTTTCCTTCATGAAACCTCACTTCCCTGCTCCTATGCGTGTTGTATTGCGCTAGCTTCAAACTTGGTAGCACATTACACAAGCAGTATCCTCTGCAGGTACTTGAGAGCAGATAACAATTCTGCTGCACTTCATGTGTAAGAAAGCACAAACCCAACATGAGAATTAACAGCTGAAATTTATTGTTTTGACTAAACTTGAAGACCACTGCTTTTCATTTCAGGATATTTTGTGTGAACATTCTGATTTATTATTGGAGTTATGGATGTGACAACTCTATAAAATGTCAAACATTCCAATAGAGATAATTCATTACAGGACAAAAGCTGATTTGGTGTAAATTGTCACATTCTATTGGCTCCAGCAGAAATTTAATGTAAGGATATAAAAAAATCTCTGATGCACCATACAACACATCATAATGGTACCAAAAGTATCCTTGTTTCCAAATAAGTGCCATTTTGCTTTAGGCATCTAACTGTTTTGTAACCATATTATTACCTGAAGCAGTAACCAACTTTGCTAAGGACTCACTTTTTCAATTCTGGGTTGCAAAAAAACCCCCAAAACCATGTAAGAACAATTTAGAAGATTTGTGTATAGGTTTCCATCAGACATAGCAAAGGCTTGGAAGTTACTTTTGTTAAGGATGGAACATCTCAGTGACAGTATCTCTCACCAACTTGTATTGTTAAAATGAAATATTTATACCTTAGGTATAGGAAAAGGTGAGATTCAGGTGCTCAGATGTGTTTGTCTAGTTACATTTGAGACATCCTAGGGTATTAGTGACATCCATGCAGGACTGCAATGGGATGCGTTACATAGGAGAGATCCAAGTTATTCTGAGGCAGCAAGAAAGGCTAGACAGGATACCCCAGACACCTAATTTGGCAATTGGATGCCGGGGTTTTGGGTATCTGAATTGTTTCTATAAAGCATGTAAGCTTATATTATTAATCCTCCTAGTCACTGGGTACCTGGACAAACACTTGCCACTGAATTATAAGAGAAGGAGCTTTGAAGTCCCTGTTTTGCTTCTGAGAGACACATTTTGATATAGGCAGGTTAGTTATGGACCTTGTCCAGATACCTAATAAGATAAGATAATGCCATGCTTGCACACTAACAAACCAAACCACAGAGTGCCTTACTTAGGTAAAATCACAGGGGAGTGAAGCATATGGAAGTCACAGGATTATATACCATGTCTGAAGTAACTGGTTTTCCTTAATCCTGCAGAGCTTTATCTAGGGAAAACTGTTTCTCTGCTTGAACCCATAGGAGAAAAGGAGCATTATTCCCATCTGAATTTAGTTATTTAATTTTACTAGGAAATCTAGATAGCAAAGCCCCCCTGTATACCCTTTTCCTGCCAGCGGAGGCAGGTGCTCTGAATTCCCTTCTGAAGGAGCCCAAGTTAAGCTTTACTAAGTTGCTTTCTGGAAGGCTTACATTTAGGGGTGAGATCTCAAGGTCAGGTAATCTAGTATCATTCCTGATGATCAAGCAACAAAAATCTTAGAGGTTTTGTGACAACAGCAAGTATTTTTACATCTGCTTTAGTGCCCTACCTAATTTATTACCCACTGCATCTTTCATCTCCTATGAGAAAAGCTGTTTTATAAAAGTGCACATTCTTTCACATGACATTGGGGAGACTGCTTTATGTCAGACTCCCACAGCAGAACAAAATATAATGGTCTAGACTCTGCTTTCAGTTATACCAGCTTGGATTTTGAATCACCAGTGGATATAATGAAATTATACAACATACATATTATGATAATTGGCCATAATTATAGTGCTTAGAGATAATCAGATGAAGAATTACTTGAAATACAGTAGTATAATCAATAGATGGTAAGTAGGAAAACAATTTGATAACCTTTTAGGAAAAGTTGTTTTGGTTTTCTTTTAAAAAATGGAATTTATTTAAGGAGTTTTGGATTTATGGAATCTTGGATTAAGAATATGATCTGCATTTTTTAACTAGAGACTCTAGAATTCAGAAACATGACAGATTTGTATCACAACTATGCCTAGATGGAAAGGCGGGAGAGAGAGACCTTTGCAACAAGCAAACAATGAATTCTTCCTTGACTGTTGCCTAACAAATAAAATATTCACTTGATAAAATTAATTGTCAACAAGAGAATTTCCAGCATCAGGCTTTGTTTGGTAATAACTATGATGTACATGGGCAAGATGGAGAGCAAAAGGCCAGATCATCCTCATGAGTCCTTTATGCTGTTCCATTTGGCATGGTCACAGATAAACCTCTGCAATTTATACTTGCAACGCTTGTTCCTAATGCCCATTTTGCAGGCTAGATTTTCCTAGTGCACGTAGGGATGTTGCCCTGCCTCTAGGCCCATTCTCTCTGACTTCTAGCCATGATCCATTAGCCAGATAAAAGGAAACTCGGGAGAAGAGAGAAAAGAAGAAGAGGAGCTGGCCTAAATCCAGACAACATGTTCTTAATGATTTCTTTAGGGTGACTTTTTGATCACTTCAGTGCCAGCCATAAGTGCTATTAGACCTTCAGCAAGACTGAGATTCTGGGCCACAGTCTGACCTGCTTTGCCTAGCAAATCTCTCTGCTCAGACTTCCAGTACATCAAGTGTCTATCTCCAGGTTCAGACATCTGAATGGCTTCCAAACCAGTGACATCAGAAAAAACATCCCTCAAAATTCCAAAATAAAAGCTACAGAAATGGGGACCAGGTCACTACTAACGCTGGGCTAGTAAACGAAAGGGGTGCCATTCTTTGATCAGCACCTGGCATTACATTAATTTTTCAGGATGCATCAGGTCTGAGCTGAAATCACTACATAATGGTAATATTTTCACAATATTATTAAATTGATACAGATATTTTAAACATTGTTATTTAACATACCTCCACGTACCTCAGATTTTCAAACCAATATCTAACTTATGGGCTTCAGCTTCCCATGTACAAATTTCATGAAGTGACAACACAGTGCAACACCATTCCAGTGTCACTTCTCCAGATTAAATAACCAAAAAACCTCTTGCAATCCTAAGAAAATTGTTACAGTTTTTGATGAGAAGATTGGTGGGAAGGCATTCAGTTCATAACACAGTCTTTATTAGCTGTCAGCGTGCCACAGAGGAGAGGAGCAGTTCGTAACAACAGCCATCCTTCCCTCACAGCTGAGCCACCTCTACTGCCAATTCAGGGCTGCGTTGTCCAGCCTGCAGCTGCCTGTGCTCACTGTCCTCCCCTGCCACATCCTCACGTCCATGTCCTCAGAATGCCCAGTGCCTGTTCACTGATATAGCTAACATTTTCTATATTTCATCACTTTTTTCAAAATAAAAAACAACTTTTATGAGCACTTCAGTTTTTCTCCACTCTTTGTAGTCAATATTTTAGATTGCTAAAATAGCTGTTAGAAAAATCTTTTTTAAATTAAATATTCTGTAAATAACAAAATTGATTTTAAGACACTAACTTAGACTCAGATCTCATTTTGGAAGACATCCTTTTAGTTAGTGTAGCAGAGCAAAGGAAACTTAGGAGTCCCTCCATATATGAAAGGTACTGCAATTATTTTTCTAAATATCATTTGATCTGTTTCCCAGAGCTATGATATTAATTTTTCTCCTCTTACTTCCTAGTTTTACTTTATATGGTAGAGATTTAGCTGAAGGCAAGAAGCATAAGTTACAAATAACATTTTCAGGTGTTGAAACAAATAGCTGAGTAGGTAAGTAAACAAGTCTGCAATCCATCTTTGACTCTTTGTTTTCTTCTGCCCCGTACAATTCAGAAGCTCTATTAATCTTAAAATATGATGAGTTTTTATTTCCTAAAAGAAGCTCTTGTTGTTGGGTTTGCATTGCAAGGTGGTTTTTGGTTGGTTTGGGGTTTGTTTGTTTTTTTTTTTTGGAGCGGGGCTACAGGGTAGGCTTCTGTGAGTAGCTGCTGGAAGCTTCCCTTGTGTCTGATGGAGCCAAAGCCAGCTGGCTACAGACAGACCTGCTGCTGCCCAAGGCTGAGCCCATCAGCGATGGTGGCAGTGCCTCTGGGATAATGTATTTAAGAAGGGGGGAAAAAAGTTGCTGCACAACAGCAACTGCATCTGGAGAGAGAAGTGAGAGAATGTGAGAGCAACAACTCTGCAGAAAAAGTCAGTGCAGAAGGAGGGGGAGCAGGTGCTCCAGGTCCTGGAGCAGAGATTCCTCTACAGCCCGTAGAGGTCCATGGTGGAGCAGATATCCACCTGCAGTCTGTGGAAAACCCCATGCCAGAGCAGGTGGATGCCCAAAGGGGCTTGTGACCCCACAAGAAGCCCATGCTGGAGCAGGTTTGCTGGCCGGGCTTGTGACCCTGCGGGGGACCCATGCCAGAGCAGCCTGTTCCTGCATCCCATGGAAGGGACCCACACTGGAGCACTTTGTGAAGAACTGCAGCCTGTGGGAAGGACTCACATTGGAGAAGTTTGTGGAGAGCTGTCTCCCATGGGAGGGACCCCATGCTGAAGCAGGGGAAGAGTGTGAGGAGTCCTTCCACTAGGGAGGAAGGAGCAGCTGAGACAATGTGGGATGAACTGACCACAACTGCCATTCCCCATCCCCCTGCACCACTGTAAGGGAGGGAGTGAAGTTGAGCCCACGAAGAAGGGAGGGGTAGGGGTGAAGGTGTTTTTAAGTTTTGCTTTTCTTTCTCATTATCCTACTCTGATTTAATTGGTCATAAATTAAGCTAATTTCCCTAAGTCAAGTCTGTCTGGTCTGTGATGGTAATTTCTGAGTGATCTCCATGTACTTATCTCGACCCACAAGCTTTTCATGGTGTGTTCTCTCCCCTGTCCGTTGAGAAGGGGAGTGATAGATCAGCTTTGGTGGGCACCTGGCATCCACCACACTTATGTAATCCATTTACAAATACATAAAACTCAAATGTGAATAAATCAGTGACCGTAACGACTTGCAATAGCTGAGATCTGACATCTGAAAATTATATGGACTGAACTTGGACTAAGACCCTCAAGTTCCATATATCACAAAATGACGCAACATAGTTTGCCATAAGCTGTGCAACACCAGATATCAAGGGAATAGAAACATGAATCATTTTACTCCATGTGACAAAACTTAACTTCTTAGCATGGTGATTGTGGTCATTTCAAGAATTTAGGCAGTAATAAGGTTCTTGCACACTAACTATCTAGAACTAGTCTCCAAACACACACAGCAAAGGAGTTACTTGTCAGGAGATGAGTCCCATGAGATGCTGAACATTCTGGTTCCAATCCAACAGAATATTTAAGGACTTAATTATTTCACTTTAAGCATAGGAGCAAATCCTTTATTTAAGCTATAGTTCTCAGTGCCCTGAGGAACTAAATTCTGTTTTTCCAAATTTGCAAGCAATATAACCAGTGAACAAAATAACTAAGAAAGTCAGATGATGCACGCCAAGCCATAAAGAATGAGCAGCAACAATAAAGATTACTTGTTCCGCCAAGCCTGTTTCCTTACAGCTTACAACTTCTGTGCTTTGCAACCGTCCTCTAATATCCATGTTTTCTCTATCACAGCTAGTTAATTCCTAAAATACAGTACACAGCAATATTAATTTCCTGAACAGCTCTCCTCCTTGAATGAGGCAGATGTGCTTCAGTTCCATACTGGCTGTCAGCTTCAATTATTTTAGAGCCAGGCGAATTCTCACTGCAATCACAGTTGTCATGCTAGTTGACTTGGCGAGAGCTGGCTTGGTCTATGAGATGGCATACGTATCCCTGCATTTTCCCCACTTTCCTAGGATCCAAAACAAATTCTGTAAAAAACTGTTTAAACCAAAACGTGAAGAATTGTTGCAAAGCCAGTTATTTTTGTTGAGCATAGTTTTGGGATAAGTAGTGGCCTGAGAACTTCTCTGTTTTGAAGATTTCAGTATATTTGAGGTCCTGATGAAAAGAATAGGCTTAACTGCTACCCCTCATCAGAAGAGCCCTAGGAAGCAGCCTAGGCACAGCAACAATTTAATGCAAATAGCATCTGAACTGAAGCAGGTTTTAATTCAGGTGGCTGAGACTGAATTGATGGATCACCATCTGTACCCTTTCTGAGCACGAAACCTTTAATAAACTCGAAAAAGGTGACTCAGATATCTGTAGTGCTGTGTTCAGATCAGTAACACAGTTCCTGTGTTGCAGAACTATTAGTGTCCATCCTGTTCTTGTTCTCAAGAATTTTAATGAGCAATTAAAAAAAAATAATCCATGCCAGAATAAAAGTTTGGCTTCTCAAGCACACAAATATCTGGCACCTGACCGATAGACCGGAATTTGGAGTGCTTTAGTCCCCCTGGGAACACGGTGTCTATTTGATGTCCAACAGAAGAAAGAAGAGTACAGCATTCATTTGCATATTTTAGTTTTTTCATAACCTGATGAATATACATGTAAAGAGGGTTTGGGGTTTTCTGTTTCAGGGTTTGCTTGGTGTCTCCCCTCTGCCCCTAAAATGCTTTCTAGAATACATGTTGGATATCTATACTTTTGCCTTGCAGTTGTTGAATGCTGTCCTGTGATTTTGGTTAAAAATTAAGAGAGAGTCTCCAATATTCTGTATTTAAAGATCTTTGGATTTAAATTTAAAGAGAATTAGATATTTTCTCAAAACTGCACATTCCAGCAATAGTTTCTTCATTGCTTCCAGCCTATACAAGCACAAGTTTGTTCAGTTAGCTTCTGGCTATGATCCAGTCAGATGGTTAGATGCTTGAATGAACTCAGAAAAATATTTTTACAGCGTGAAGAATTTGTGTTTAATCACTTGGGGAAAAATATTCCATTTTGATTCTTGGCTACAGTACTTATCTTAAATTGCTTAGTCACGTGAAAGTATAATTTCACTAGCTAGCAGATATCCCTTTGAAATTTCACTTGCAACATGCTTTAGCTCACTAGCTTTGACCCTTATGTAAGGTCATCTACACAGCTGTTTAAATAAAAATATACACCATGATAACTCACAGTATGCTCCAGTCATGCAGAAATGTGAGCGAGCAGCTTATTGATTGTAGCATCTGACATGACCTGCTTGTAATTAGGAAATCAATAACTTGGATTCTTCCACACTTCACCACCATCTGCCTTTCCCCCCTTTTCCAAAAATATCTCTGCATTCAAATAATGCTGATGTTGTATTCCCATCCCAATTTTGCAACACAAGCATTTCTCTAATACTTAAATAATTTCATACATTCTACTTTGGGCCCAAGGTATGGACAGTAGTTGTAGAAGGAATTTATTAAATAGTACAGAAACAATGTTCAAAAGAGACCTTAAAACAAGGCAAGGATATAGCAGAATTTGGCTGATATTAAAATCCCAACTGGTATAAGAAGAAAATACTCAAGTGACAACACTGGTCAAACTACTGAGGTCTCATCATTTCACCCGGCTGACAAAATAGCTACTGAGCATGATCTCCTCCTGTCCTGCCACATCACTACATGGCAGGGAATTCTTATCCCTTTGCAAGAAGCTATTTTTGAACTTTAGCACCATTATACCTAACTGACATTTCCCAGTTAGCTTCTCGCTAGGTACTACTGGTCTCTTTCAATAATTTTACAGAATGTTATGGGACTTGAAAACATTTAAGGTTATTGCTGAAGAGTGAAACAGGGCATGCAGACAAACCAATGGAAGAAATAAAATATTTAAGAAACACATGTAAAAGGCTTCAGGCATCTTACATGGCGTCTCGGAAAAGAGTCAATTATGGAGCACAGAAAGGATCTAATAATAACAAAGTAGGCCAAATGCAAACACTGCCATCCTGGCAAAAAATTGGAAAGAAGCTATACAAATAGCAGGGAAGGAGGACAAATATGCAGACTGCAAGCATGCATACCCCAGAGTACCCTTACTGAATCACGTTATGAGAATATGATCTACCAAGCTTGGGGAATTCTCAATTCAGATACAGCTACATTTCACCTGAAAAGCCTGCCAAACCCAAGCTACTTTGTTTGTGGCAGTTTTGGAGTGCAAACTCAGAAAAAAATCACAGCAAGTACTTTTCTACTTACTCTATCCTTTATATTGGCTACAAAAGGAAAATGCACAACATTGCATTGTTTCCAGTAGGCTTAAGATGCAGAGGTGGCAGCTAAAAGCAGCAGAAACAGTAATCAGAAGAGAACAGTGCTGCATGAAGCACAAAGCAAGGATCTGAGTTTCAACGAGTATTCAAAAATACACAATTTGCTTCCCTGAAGCTTCATGTATTGAGGGGTTTGCATGTGTATTAAGGTACTGACAAAATAGCAATGTATTCAAACACAAAACACAAGCATGAGAATACTCAGTGAGACACATTAGTTATTCAGTGAAGGTTGAAAAACAGGGTTGTCAAAAGGATTTCTTTTTTAGTGTAAGGTTTTCTAAAAATAAAGATACATTTTTAAAAAACGCATTCTTGGAAAGAATCTAGTTCTAGTACAACAGCTGTAACAGTTCATCCTTCATTTAAAGTACTATTCACTAGCCTACAGTCTTGTAAGCACTGTATAGGTTACCACATCAGTGTAAGAGGATATAAATACGCTTTCCAAAAAGAGGTCAAGATATGAAACTTCAGGTAACGCATCTGTCCCATTCAGGACTTTTGAGACAAAAAAATTGGTGACCGCAGGAACTGTTTTCCATGGACTCAGTTGTTTTCAGCATAAGATTTCCTCCAAATCAATCTTTTGGGATAAAAGTTTGTTTACACTTTAACTCTCTCTCTCATGCTGACATGTTCAGGTTGTGGTGGTGCCTGGGCTGGGTTTTGGAGGGCTCTGGCACATGCTCAGGCAGCAATGCTCTCCCCTTGCTCGCTGGGGAACATTCCAGGGCTTAAACACATCATCTCCCAGAACTCTAAGATTTATGCACTGAGGGCTTGTAATTTAACACATAGGGTGCACGCATTGCCCTTCGCAAAGGTTTCCGTGCTTTTTCTCAGAAGTCAAAGAGAACTTAAATATTCTCATGGAGTCAGTGCAGTAAACTGGATCAATTCAGTGATATAATTTGTGATATGCGACTACCCACGGCATTTTTGAAGCACAGCTAAGGGGGGAACTTGGGAATGGAAATGAGATGCTATTTTGGGAGCAGGGAAGAGACGTGAGAATTTAAAGTGGGAAAAAAGCATACAGAGTCATACCTGCTCTCCTCACAATCCAGACAAAACCAGGAGAAAATTTCCCCTGTTTCTTCTTTACTTTGCACTAGTCTTCAGAGTCTGTAGAGCAATACCAGGGGGTCTCTTTACTTGCCCCAGATTTATTTCCTCTCATCTTCACATCAGCAGTACTGTGGCTAACCTTCATAGTCCTGGTCCAAAGTACTTCTTCCCTCTCCGCCCCACATTTTCATACAGTTAAGAAATTAACTTGGTTTATCAGAAATCATTAGCAAATAAAAATACATTTGTTCTCTTCTTTTATGGGTTTATCAGTTACTCTTACCTGCAAAGTGGTAGAAACATTGAGCTCCCTCTGCTCCTGCCTCTCAATGCTTTTCCACGATGATTGAAAACACAAAATTTGATTATCCTAGATTGGAAAATACAGCTCTGCACCACAGCCTCACTACAAACTGAGGTATTGAATGTTACAGCAATCTGATTAAATTGTATTGTAGAGACCTCGAACCATGCTATATTCCAATTCCAGAACTAGGTTTGCTTTTTTTCTTTTTTTAAAATAAACTTTCATAATACTTGATTTCTCACTTCTGTACAGTAAGCCAAACCTTGCAATAGACAAGATAAGTCCCAATCTGACTGCTGTAAACATTTCAAAGTACAGCATAGCACAGTACCTCCCTCCCATACCACCACCTTCTCATGCGTGCATTTGACTGATGCTTTCCAACATGTGGAAACATACTATTTCAAAAATGCTTCTCATCTTCTAGTGAAAACCTTGCCTAAGCCACACGCTTCCATCCTCATCTGCATTTATTTAATTGGTTGCCATTTAACATGAAATAGTTAACTCATGATGACAAATGCAAATCTACTCCATTTGCAAGCATTTCTTTCAAGACACAAATGCTTGTGCCTCATCCTTGCTTGCCTTGGGACAAGCAGAGACTAGAAACAACTATTTGTTTCCTGCAATAAATTTATAGGGGAGGTGTAAATTTGCATTCACTGCCATTAATTAGATCAAGCCAATTGGCAATTAATGCCATTTAAAAAGGAAACAAATGTTTAGTCTAAACAAATCCTGGTCTATGCATGTGTGCACTTAAGAAACTGGAGTTAACTTCTACGAGTGCATTTCATAAGGCAGAAGGAGAACGAAGCATCACTCAGAGAACTAAACTGGGACAGCACAAAAAGGCATATCAGAAGCACCAGTTGCTGTATTTCTCCTTCTGAAGGTGTATATGGCTGTTTCTCTGCTGTTTTAACACCCTTTGTAATGAAGGAGGACTGGCACTGGAGGCCCTACAGAAGTAGTCAGTTCTGAAGCACTGCTTTCAAGGAGGGAAAGCACCAGTAAAGCTGAGATAAATGAGTATTTCTCTCAGCAGTAAGGCCAACTTCAGCATCCCCTGTGCGCTTCTTACCCCATGCTGCTCTTGTCTCTGGTGCTGATACCACAGCTGGCATGGCTGCATGGTAAATGAAATCAGGGCAGTGGTCTTATTTAGGAAAATTGCTTAAAAACAATAACCCCTACAGGTACCATTATAAAGGAAGGACTTAGATGGAGAGAGT
This sequence comes from Falco naumanni, assembly GCF_017639655.2. Lineage (NCBI taxonomy): Eukaryota > Metazoa > Chordata > Aves > Falconiformes > Falconidae > Falco > Falco naumanni. The sequence goes on from NC_054061.1 coordinate 48,441,010, forward strand.
AGAACACATTATAAATGATCTTTTCTCCCTAAAGATAGATCTTGGAAAGCCTTACCGTGAGGGAGGCTTCAGTCTGTGCTGTGGCTATGCAGACCCACGGGCAGGACCCACGTCAGGGAGCTAGTGCGGGGGCCCTGGCATGCGGCTGTATGAAACGCAGTGGCAGTGGTCAGAGAGCCGTCTGGGAGCAGCGAGAGAAGTGAGCTGCACTTCAGCATCCCTGTTTCTGCCTTTTCCAGCTGAACTGCAGTGACAGAGCACTGCGCTGTCTGTCAACAGAAAGGGTTTTTTTTTTTTTCCCCGGTTGCATAAGGAAGCAGTCAGACCTTGCTGTTCTCGTAATTTCTCTTCAGCTCAGCTGACTAAGGTGTACAAGTCAGGAACTAATGTCTTTCTTACCAATTCTGCAGTCACTTTTTATAGGTGCTGTAAACTACATTGAAGCTATCCCTTAGTTCACTGCGGTGAGGTGTGACTGCAACAGAGCTCAGTCCATCTTATGTAGCCAATTTCAAATATTTGCTACATAAAATATTAGCTGATAATATTTATTTAATGCTTTCATGTAGCAACAGTAGATTATTATACCATCCTACTACATAATTATTAACAGTCCAGAGGATCCTTTAGTCGTTAATGACACAGAATCTTTGGATACTGCAGCAGTGTTGCTTGAATGACTCTTTCTTTAAAAGCTGTATTATATCAGAGATTTTTTTCAATTTACATTACCACTGATGGTCTCTCTTCATCCTTTACACAGAATTCCAATTAATGTCAAAGAGGAGTAATCACACATTAAATGAATGGAGAATATACCCCTTAACATTTAATGTGTACATGAGATATTCTTAACAACTATGGTCTTACTTAATTTTTATACTGGAACATTAACTATGATTTGCAGAATAAGGAGTTTCTGAGTTCCCCCCTAAGAAAACGAGGCGCTGCTGTTTGTGCTAGCATAGCCTTGCTGAGCTCAGCAAGGTACTGGAGGCTGTAGAGAAAATGATGCACTGAATTCCCCGAACAGCTTTAAAACCACTCTCAAAGCATCTCAAACTAAACCCACGCATGAGATTGAACCTCTGAACTGAGATTAGTTACCATGAAAGCTGACAGGATATAGTCTAAGCCAACAAAATACTACACCTAGATAATGAACTAGCTAATCAGAAATTGAGATGGAGGATTAATTGTGAAGGACGAGAAGGGCCAAGCAGAATAGAAGCAAGAATATTGTCAGGCCAGTAGAAAAGCTTCATAAAAGGTAAATTTTTTTGCCTGTAATGGGATGAGCAGGAAAGAAGAGACAACAGCATAAGTCATATATGGAAGTATGATGGCAATATAGCTTCCAAGCAGTAAAATGTGGTGTAATTTGACTGAGAAATTTTATGTTACATCTTTTCAGTTGGTGACAAAAAAACCCCAAAACCACAACAACCTACTGCACCCAAAAATGCACCGCTTCCCTGGAGCATTAGTGAACTAAGGCTAAGTTTAAGCTTAAAGCCCTCCAAAGTTTCACCTTCATACAGCTGCATATCGCACCAATTTAACTGCTTTGCCTCTGGTGAAGGTTTTGGCACTTTTCTTACAGACACAGTGAAGGACTATGTACAAAAATCTCAGCACTGAAGAATGCAGCACCCAAGGCCATGGTCTCAACACCTGCTCTCAGCAGTGTGAGCTGAATCAAAGCTTCAGTAAGCCAACACAAGTACAAAAGTGGACAGGGACAAGATATTACAGGAAGAAGATAGCATTGAAAGGCAAAAATCTGTCAAAGATCATTGATTTATACCAGGGAGAAACAAAAGCAAACCAGAAAACCTGCCACAGCCCTTGCCTGGCTTGTTCTCTTATCTGCATTTGGGCTTCAAGCAAAATTTGTGCACCCCTCAAGTACATCTAGTACAGAATCAGTGATAGTGGGATAAAGCGCAACGCGCAGGAGTTATTTTTAAGTGCTTACTTGAATTCATCTAAATCTAGTATGCACTACTTGAACATTTCATTTTTTTCTATGTGGTTTTCATGTTAAAAAGTTTTGAAAGTATAGGCAGTAGTCTACGCAGGCTGCATAAGTGGAGAGAAAATACAGTTTAGAGGGAACTGTGCTGGTTTCTAGAAACACTGAGTTATTAAAAAGAGGTAACAAACCTTACTAGCGTTGCTTTGAGAAGCTTCAGCTTTTCAGTGAGCAGACTGGAGTGTTTAATGAAATCTGGTTGTTGCAGGAAGGACTCACTGGCCACTTCAGTTTTGTTAGATTCAACATCAGCAAGCAGTGACTCAGTCAAGGACTTACTGTAGCTAGAAGAAAAAAAAAAGTGGCTGCTAAACTTGAGAGGATGCATTAGGCTTGGTATATGACAGTTAGTATTTCATGACTATAGGTGTAACTTAAAAGCACCCCCCACCCCCAAAAATACTTGGAAAAGGACTTGGGAAAAGAAGCATCAGGACAATAATGCAGAAGCATGAAACAATTCCTATGTAGCAGACCTGGCCTTCAATACCAGTAAGGTACCATTTCTAGAGCACATACTCCACCTCCATCACATGGGTAGTCTGATATGAACAAGCATTAGACTTGCATGTGTCATAAAGACAGCTTCACGTCATGGGAAAGATCTGAATGGACAGTGCAAGAGGGGTATTAGCACACACAGCAGCAGCAACCATTAGTAACAGGAAAAAGAAAGCGTCAACATATCCCCATCCATAAATTCCAACTATAAAAGGGAGCTTTCAGTAATGTCAGGAGTATTCCTGGAGGTTACACAAATCATACTTCTCAAAATGAGGAGAAAAAAAGTATTGGCAGGGATTCCCAAATGCATTGTGGTCTGATCAAATTAAATAGAAGAGCAGTATGACTAAAGACACAGAAGAAACGGGTGCTAGAGTAGGGAATTTGTCAGAAGTATAAGGATTCCCAGAGAAAAACGCCAATCATCCCATCTCAACTAGTTACAGTTGACATTGGCCAGAGTGAAAATGGACAGCTTGTGGTTGAGGAAGTTGGGAGTGTATGATTTACAGTGGACTGTGTCACTGGTCTTCCAGTAGGCATTGTGCCCATGGCTATCCCATGGAGATGTGTGATGAGCACCAGCTCTGGAAGAGCAGATTCCTGCAGTGTGCTTGCAGTAGTGACTTTCATTGTGAGACCTCTAGCCAGCTTCTTTCTAGTTGGTCAGTTAAATGAATAAACAGACAGTATATAGGAAAGAATTTGTTAAAATGGAAAGATGCCAACCAGCTTTCCACAGAAAAGCCATACGTTGCAGCACGCAGCAATGTGATGGGCACAGCAAGCCCCCTCTCAGCTGACAGTTACAGTAGGAGAGAGAATAGTTAGGGAGACAGATAGGGAGCAAGAGACCATGGAAGAAGAAACAGCCTTAACATTGCAAATGAAAACAATCCCAAATATAGCATGTTGATATAATGAAAATGTGGCTACAGGAGCTGAACCAGTCAAGAGTTGCTGATCATCTTCTGCATACTCTGGTCAGATATGAAGGCAAAAGTAACACAAAAGACACAGGCATCCTCCCAAAATATCTCAGAACACAAATGCACACACAAAGAAAATGTGCAGACTCATCATGCTACTGACTGAGACTGAACCACCTCACCCTTAACGCCTTGCACACTTGCCTACAAAAAAGCACATGGGGAACAGCTGCAGACTCCACCCAGTTCTTGCTGGGCAATGGTAAGCTTGTCTCTGAAGCAGCATGAGCGGTTCAGTCAGTTGTTATATTTGTTCAAGTTTTCAGCTGAATTGAAGGGTGTCTCATTTTAGGCCTAGTTAGCTGCAGACCTGCAGAAAGAAGGTCATGCAGCAGAACAAGCGCTGGCAGTCCGTGCTGCCCATACACTTGGCACATGGACAGTGAGAATATCCTCTGATGCCCTGAGTACCGGTAAGGATGTCTGGAGGTTTGTTCCTTATTTCTATGTGTAGCCTTTGCTCTTTATAAAGGTTTATTTTGAAATAGTCTTGCTCATCTTGAGTGTATTCAATGGCCACACCTATGTAAAACACTTGTTAGCTGTTGGCATCTCACTGGTACACTATGTATCCTTGTAAAAACCTGTCAAAAAAGATGGAAGGAGAGGGGTGTAAAGCATTTGCTTGGCTGGAGAGCATGGAGCAATGGTACTACACGCTTGGAATGTACACTGGCTGCTCAGTCCTCACTGCCTCACATGGGTGCAAACTGAGGAGCAGAGATTCATCGTTTGACATGGATATAAGAATGTTTATTTTGTATTTAAGGAATAGGCGCAGCAACCTATACAGCATACTGAGAGTGAAATGCACCTTCTAGAGTGGCCAGTCCTGGAAGACCACAGGCAGCTTATGCTGGTGAAATGTGCCTCTTGGGGCTGAATCTTACCTGACCATGCATGAGATTAAAGGATGTGGGCCCAGTTTTCTCCTGGCTGGATGTGAGCATCATCCACTGAGATCAATGCCATTACATGCATCTTTCAGAGCAAGAGTTGGTCTGTTTGTGTGCGATTTGAGAACACTTGCAAAAAACACTAATAGCATATGAGAGCTCTCAGTTATCCTCTGAAGACTAGGCTGCCTGCCAAGAGAAGAGCACATTAGACAGACACATCAATAATTCCCATCATCTATCCATCAAAAAAAGAGATACCATTTACCTTAAAATGCATCATATGTGGATTTTGCCATGCTGAAAAGGGCAACGCTTGTAGGTCTTTGAACTATCATAATATAACAGGATTGGTTCCCCTTAGTGCTGCTCAGACACAGCTACTGCCTCAAGGAATTTATATTAATTCAGCAAATTCCATCCCTTCCTTGACAGGAGTGGGCTATTTAGCCATAAATTGGCTAAACTGTATGGCTATAACCGATCAAATGAGGTGTGCCCGTACATAATGTTTAACCAGAAAATTTAACTAAAGAAATAAAATTTGAACATCAGCCAATAAAAGCGGATGGAAAAGTGGCAGCAATGGTCTCAGCAGCAAAGCTATTCCCAGCACTGGGTGCAGGACAAGCGTTTCAGAATGTAAAATTAGGTGAGTCTAATTCCAAGCTGGTGATTTCAATATAGCTTTTAGAAGGTTAAATTTAAACTGAATGCTGTTGAACATGCTATTTCAATATCATTTGCTCTTTGCTGCTAAGTATTTCAAAGGTCTCACGCAGATATCTCAGCTGAAAAACAGGCCAGCTATGTTCTGTGTCACATTTTGCCTCTTACTGGGTCATTTTGGCTAACACTGTTTTCAGCTGACTCTTCCTGTGCTTCTCTGTCTGAAGAAAGGCAAACAATTCTTGTCTACATCTGAAAAACATTTTGATTGATAAAGAAAAAGAAAGGGACTTCAGTTTGGTCTGCTGTTGTTTGTCTAGGATTGGAGTTAAAAAGTTGAAAGAGAAAAAATAAATCGCCCCTTCATCCTTCACTATGACAACTTCTAAAACATTTTTACATCTAAATTCTGACTTAGATCATCTGGAAATTGGCTATGTGTAAGGAGGATAAATGATTCAAGAGTGAATATAGTGAATATACGTCTGGACGTACATTGTTGTAAAGACAGGCTAATTAAAGAGTTTCTAGGTAGCCCATCTCACTGTAACTCAGACACTAACTTGAAACAGATGCAGATATTGCCAGATCAAACCCTAGTCTTGGCAAAAGAGAAAAGACTGATCTAGATTCCTGAATAGCCTGGTTTACATCTGGGCTGACCGGTTTTGTTGTCAGTGATTATTTGCCACAGCACTGACATTTGAATGGGAGGAAGTTACTCATCTGTGCATGCAGGGATCGGTTGGGGCCTGAGCAGTACCGACCTGTGGATGAGACACACCTGTAACAGCTCCAGCCTCACCTGGAGCTGGGGTCCTCAAGCCACCAGAGACAGTGTGTGTTCAACATATTCTATGCTACGTACAGTCATAATTTTATTTTTATCCCTTTGAGAAATATAACTTGAAAATTCCCAGTAGTTTGGTATCAGTGCAAGTGATTAAAAACCTATATGTGAAATAATCTTAAAGGAGTAGAGATTAGAGAAAAGAGAAGATGGAAAGGGGGGTGAGGGGTTCAGAACTTGGGCAGGTAAGGACAGGCGGGAAAGAAGAATTCAATGGGTCAGTACCAGTGGTTTGCATCCCCCTGGTCTGGTCCTGCCTTGCAACAGCTGGAGTCTGTGAGGATCACACCTCTCGGAACAGGGAGCAGATGTTCCTACCCCATCCTCCTCCTCCCACTGGGCTCTCTCCTGCCCAGGCTTTTGAGGGCTGTCCTTAAATCCTCCTTTGGCAGGCCACTGGCTCTATCTCCCTGTCCAGGATTCCCGGTGAGGTTGGGCAATTAGTGTTTGTCCCTCAGTCTAATTATCTACTCAGACCTCCTGGCTAAGTCTCAAAATAACCCCAAATCCCTGCACAATACTTGGGTAACAAAGGCTGAAGCCACTCGAGGAACAAAAACAAAAGGGAAGAGACAGAGCAAGTCATAGCTACAGTAAGGAGAATTTATGAAAGCTTGTCCCATCACGCCCACTGTAAGGTGCTTGTTTTTAATGTTCTGGGGGAAGCAATACAGTTGCTAGAGCCAGCAGCACAGCAAGTGTTTTCTCTCTGGGATATTTTTAGTCAGTAAATGTTAGTAAAGACATATTTGTCCTTGGAAGGTTTAAAAGCAAACCTTTTCAAAAACTGGTATGTGGGGCTCAGTGGGGTAATGGGTGATGTGAAAGAGGCAATTATTAGATTCCAAGCGCTGTAGTACAATTGAAATTTCACATTACCTAGGGGATAAAGTAAAATGTAGTAACTTGTTTTGAAACAGTGTAAGCAAAAAAAAGACTTCCTGATTTTATCTGTGTTGTTCAAGATTTGTTTGAAGCTGACATGCTGCAGAGGGTCATTTCCTAATATCACGTTATCTTTGGATGGTTCAAATGTTTACCATAAGCAAAATGAAATAGAATTTCAAAATAAGCTGCTTATTCCTTGACTTTACCCTGGCAAGGTCCAACACAGGGACACAGGTGGATGATTTTCTATTTAATCAATGGTCAAAACTTCATTTGCTGGCTTCCCCAGGAGATGCTGCTGTCCTCTACAGCTTGTGAGTCTGATAGTGGTACTAAAGCAGGCAACAGTTGTCTGTCAAGATGACAAAGGCTTGAGTAATCAAGATGAGAGAAAGGGTAAGGAGGCAGAGAAGTATTTTCTTCTTTCTTGCTTTTGGCAAAGGATGAAACCAAACATTGTCCTTCTGGGCTAAATGAGATGTAGCTAACAGAAAACATAGTCTACAAGAACCACTAATCAAGACACAACATTTCTCTTGGTTTCAGATGAGATAGGACAAGCAAAACCATCTCCTATCAGCCAGCAATGTCTCTCTTGCAGAAAAAACTTAACTGGGGCCAAGCTTATAGCATTTGCCTGTACTGCCCCATAGGAACCCCCTGCCTGCGCACACTGAGGGCCTTCTACATCACCCAGTGCACAATGTAGACCTCTGGATGAAGGACAATGATTCCTTCTGCAGAAGAACACATTATGTTCTTTCATTAGAGCGAACATTCAATTTATTGCAGATGGATCATAACAGAGTGCTGATGCTGTCTCTAACATGGGCATACTGCCATGCTGCAAGTTCATTCCAGTGATGTAGAGACGGCTTTGCTCCTTTTAGTCTCAAGTCTCTTTGGAGACAGTCCAGGCAGGCTTTCCCTACTTTGTGACAGCTCTTGGCTAGCTTCTTCTGGACTCTGCAGTTCATTTCCAAATTTCCCACACTCCTGACATCACTCCAATTCAGGTCTGCCCGAAGCAGGCAAAAAAGCCAAGGAATTCAGGCCCTTCAAGCATGGAGTTCGAGCTCCAGATAGTGAGCATCCGCACCTTGCTTCATTTTTCCCCAGCCCCTCAGATGCCCTCTCAGTAGGAAGACTGAGGGGTTATAACACTCCCTCCTCCGCCTCCTGCTGCCAATAGTTCAGGGAGGGGCTCTGCTGAGCATCACATGCATCTCCACAAAAGCAGATTTGAGCAGAATTCAACCCCATAACAGAATTAATCAGAGGAAAGCCCAGATAGCATCTCCTAAACACATAACACTCTCCCTCAAAGAAGCAGGTCTTCACACCCTCTCTGACTGAAGAGAGAAGCATATATTGTGCTACACAGATGGACCAGAAGTTGTGCAAATCCAGATGATTACTTCTCATGCTTTTAGATGCTGGCTAACAGTTCTAAATATTTTCCTGCTGTTGGTAATCATCCAGGTTTGTGAATTACACAGAAAATATTCAATTAGCAAGAAATTAATTGCGTTTTTAATTGCCCGCTCTTCTGTGATGATGTATAGTATAAGCATAGCTCGGATGAACATAAATGCAGAAGATTATGCATGCAGAGTTGGAAGCCTTCCATGAAAAGCTTTTTTCCAAGCTCTGACTGAAACTAGCAAAATAAAATGATAGATAATCATGGGAATGGTGGAGAAAACAACTGCACATTTAAAGACATGTATGGGGCTGGATTCAAATTCAGGTCTGACACAGGATGTGTACCAGCTGCAATCATCCAGCCTGTCCCTCAGCACCAGGTGCAACACATTCAACCCAAAACATCCCTTTTTCCAGCCTTTCCTGTCGGGTAGGCATTTCTGAAGCCTCAAGTCAGCTGACAGAAAGGTCTTGACATGAGGATAAAGGATGGACACAGGTCATCTGAACACACAACTTGGTATCTTCAGGACACTTTAGAGATAGGTTAGAGATAGATTAGCTTATTGTGGTTTAGGACAAGGGAGTGAAGAGATGCAGGATGGGAGCAAAAGTACTTGGCTGAGACAGTGTCCAAACGAGGTGCTGAGTTGGTCTTCCACACCACAGATGTGCCAGCTTGGCTCCTTGGGCTCTTTTGCTAATGTGCTCTTGGCTTGGTGTTCCCAACAGCTTTGGGACTATCTCACCTCCTTGGTGTGCCAGAAACTCCATTTCTCAGACTGAGGCAGAGGATACCTCCTGCGATGTTTTATGGACACTTGAAGTGGAGGTGGCTGAAAAGACAGATATGTTTTCCTGGAGAACTATGGAGAAGCCTTTCAGAATGCTGCTTTCAGTAAGGAGTCCATTAAGGATTGGTGACCCCTAGATTCTGCACAGAACAGTGTGTGCTTTTACAATAATAGCAACTGTCTGTAGCGTGCCTGTGACTGGAGTCAACCTAAAAATAGATGAAGCAGAGAGCATGCTGGCAAGCCATGCCATGGGCAGAGATTTAAGGCCGAGCTCTGCAGTGCACATCTGGCCAGTAGGGCTCCCAGTACTGATCCTTAGATTTTGTTGGGGCACCATTTTTTTTTGTTCATCCAACCCTTACCAACAGATGCCTTCACCATTGATAGATACATCTAGTAAATGCACGTTCAGCATATTCAGTGATCTAGATAGCAGTGTAAAACAATGTGCCTATCACGAGAAGTTCCATACAGGGTTTAAACAAGCGGTAGATTGGGACTGAACACAGATTTAAAGTTGCCAGACTGGTTCAGTGTAATGAAGGTAGCTGACTGCTCTGTTTCAGAAATCAATGACACGTTGTCATCCAGTGCAAGATAAGCTGAGAACTCTGAACTAAGGTCTTGACAGGTAAAATGCCTTTGATTTTGCCTTTAATTCAGCAAGCTCACAACATTACTGGATTCTCTGTATTAATAATAAATACATACCGAAGCTCATGTCAGTGGCAGAGTTTCAATTCTAAGTTGATAACATACCTCTGTGAACAGCACGTCTGGGAAAAGCAAGACACTGTTCATAGTGCAGCCAAACAGAGAGTCAGGAAATGTGACAGCTGTTTAGCAACACATGGAAAGAAAATGATGGTAATAAAATTTGTAATTAGATTTATAAACTCATTTCTTCTTTTCAGCACTATTTGTTCAGTCAAGGAAATCCATTTCAATTATATGGATTTTTTTTTTTCCCCAGTAAAAGATATGAAAAATAAGGTCCTGAAGAACTGGTTTGGACCTCAGAGCGATTTAGTGCAGGAACTCCTGCATATATTTAAATGATATATCCTGGGCACATAGGTGATCACTCCAAGTGACAAGCAGATGACATTCTGCTTGCCCATATTGCCGTCATACAGAGGCCAAGTACACATGCTCCAGCACAGGCTCAGGTCTGTGACCCTGGGGTCCGGGTCAGACCTGCTGGGGGAGCAATCTGGCACCTGCCCCAGCACACAGCACACAGCACAGTGACAAGCACGATGCAGCCTGAAACCTCAGCTGGAAGCGTTAGCAATTACCGTGAGAAAAACAGAACAATAAGCAAAATGTGATGCGGAAATCATCTCGTATCTTAAATGCCAGTCTGAGGGTTAACACTGCCCTCCTCCGAGAGTGGGGAAAAAGCTTGCCTTTTGGTTTGTTTGATGAAAGGTGGCTTAATTTCTGTATTTTAAAAAGAAAGTTGTCTTTCATTAACTGCCTAAGTTGAAGACCGGTAAATACTGTGGTGTTTTTGAGACCAAATCCATTTATTTCAACAGATATTTAGAAAGTGGAAAATTTACTTGTAGGTTTTAACTGGTATAAGTGGGTACACACCACCAGCTGCAGACATGAAGTAAATAAGCCATAGCCATGATTAAGATGATATACATAATGCAATTACTGTGACTTGATTTGCTGTTTATATTGACTCAGAGTGAACCGAATTGGATCAAATAAATTTGAACCTATAGATGACAGCCCAAGTTGTTCCTTTTTTGTTAATGTAAATTTGAACTGCAAGACCTCTGAATTGATTTTCTTAGAGGAAAGCTTAAGAGCTGTGTTTGAAGGCTGTTGAAAGCATACACTGGACTTTTACATAAAAAGAATTCATTTAATATATATTTAACAAATCACTGGATATTAGTTGTATTGAATTCAGTCTTTTGGCTGCAGTAACATTAATTTAATCCTCATCTCTTATCTCAGTTGCAGAGTGATTCTGTATTTACTGTACTGTATTTAGTCTGAGGGATCATTAACTGCATTAATAGTAACAATCTGGAGATTTTTCTAATTTACAGTTTCTCCATTGATCCTTATTTTCTCAGTGTCGTGCATGATTATGAATCTGAGTGGTGCCAAACCACTGCAGCCATCACTGACTTCAGCAAGAGTTGCAGCTGGTCTGCAAATTACAGCCTGTTAGTGTTACGCCTGTGGCAGAGTGGCAAAGCCATGAGGTGAGTGTCGATTGTGTGGTATTATGCTGATTTTGGAATCAGAAGAATATTTTCTTGGAAAACTCAGAAAATAATTTGATCTCTCTTCCACACCTCATCTAACTCTTTCTCTGAACCTACTTATCTTCTAAACAAGGACTGTAATTTACTTATAGGCCGTATTATGAGTATATTGCATGTTGCCACCAGGATTCTCTAAACACTGTAATACTAAATAGATCTATAAAGTCCATGTAACAGACAAAGTTATGATAATCAGACATGATATTAACATTCCTGGGTACAGCAGGTTTACTTGGTAAACCTATGTCTTGATTTCATTTCAGTATTTTTATTGCTATTCAGTTTTGCAAGTATTCAGTGGCACTTAGCCTTTTTCTCAACACCTACAGTCATAAAACTGAAGTATTGATTTCTTCAAATAATCTAATGGTCTCATTGAGTTACTGGCAGACTATACTGCATTTGTCTTGTTCTGGTTATCAGCACCCATTTAATCAAACCTTTAAGACGTTTAACAGAATGTAACGATGGTTACCAGTCTTCCTTGAAAGACCTAAAAGCCACCACCCATCCCTAGCATCAAAAGAGCAGACCAATGTATACATGTTTGATATTAAAAACAGATTTAATGGTGGAAGCTTGGTGGAGACAGCTCAGTATGAATCTGTTTTAAGAAAGACTATTTAGACCCCAATATATAGCAACAGCCAAAGAGAAAACCGACATAAAAATCAGACATTGCTAGTGCATAAATAATAATTGGCGGTAAAATAGAGTCCAACATAGATCAAGTCAATAATACCTTGCAAAGAATAAATGTCTGTGACTGAAACACAAATATCAAGGGTGAGACCTCTCTCTCCATTAGGACATGAAGAATACCACTAAGAACTTGGCAAGAAATTTTGAATTGATCTCACATACTATAGCTAGACCTATATAAAGGAAACAGCTAATCTGATGTCATCGATGTTCTCATCCATATCCCCTAAGATAAAGATACAAGCTGTTCAATTACCACTACTAAACACTAAGCCAATAATCACTACAGTATTATTTCCTCCTCCCAAAACAAATGTGAAAGATTTGTTACAAGTGATGTGACACCACGAATCTCAATGCCCATCTTCATCACAGAATTAGCTTGGGAGTAGCCCTCAGAGCACACAGGCACTCGTGAGTCCTAGTACCAAATCCGTGAAGCACTGATACGGGTACAGTTATTTGATTATCACTCTGGTACAGCTTTACAGCACGAGTGCTTATATTCAAGTGAAACCTTTTCCTGTGCATATGTGCCTAGACGCCCAAGAATGCTAGCAAAGACATGGACCTTTAGCAAGAAAAGGATTATGTTCAGTTTGTCTTACTTTTTCTTATCCATTTCAGCTCATGTTTTGGTATCTTAAGTAAGCTGCACTTAAAAAAGAGCCTCACTGCACAGTGAGACCAAATTATTTTTCCCCAGATTCAGCCATCTTATTTTTCTTAATAGACATAATGAAAGTTTTTCATTAATATATTATGAAGTACTGTATTTACACCAAATTACGCCAAGTACATAAAAAACATTGAACGCTTCAGAGTATTTCTATCAGCTCTAACACTGGTGTTTTTCATAACAATTTTGCTAATCACTGCAGCCAAATAATGACTAAGATAGTGACTGTCTCTAAACACAACTTCTGAAGAAGGTGTTTGAATGACTTTCTAAAGATAAGTACTTGGAAACTTAGAGGAGTGGCTTTAAATCATGGTGGGAACGGTATTCTGATTAAATGACACATGAAAAAAACAACTGCAAGAATGCAAGCTGACAGTTCATAAGTCCAGAAGTGAACACCAACTTCATTTACTTAAAAGATCGTTCAAGACAATTATGTGTAAAATACAAAGGGTGTCCAAGTTTGATGGAACAAATAGCTAGTATTTTCTTCTGCTTTTCACTAACAGAGAAGACAGATGACATTTTAATGGTGTAATCAAGACCTTGATTGCCATTGGTGACAGAATATGCCATGAGACCCGAATGGATATGTTGGACAGGAGCACTTGTATTGAATTTTTGTGTTGTATGTTTCTATTGGGAGTAGTGCATGTTTTGGATTGGTTTTCTCCCCTGCTGACAATAGTATTTTCAATTTTGCATCTTTTTAATAAAACAGCAAAGGGTGAGATGGAAGCCTGTGAAGACAGGAGAACTGTGCTCAAAGTTTAGTGTAACTACCATTTTTGTGTTGGTCTTAAAAGCTAGTTTTACTAGCAGGGAATATGCAAGTGTGTAACTATTTGCAAGAAGAATTTAGAGCTAATCGCTCTGTGCTAAGAATCACAACTAAACACTGAATCACTCTGACATATTTCTTACAGTTTTAATGCTTGCTCTCTCACTATCAGCAGAGAAGTTGCCAGGATGACATTTTCAGATCTGTGGTTTCAGAGGTCTTTGTGTAGCAATTCCTGCATTGGCATATGGTCATATTTCCTCTTACACGTTTTCGTCTACATTTTGGTTTTGTTTTTCTTCGTGAAATACAGAGTTGCAGCACTCTAGACCATTTCTTCTGCCTACTGGAACATTTACCCTTGGCATGTTTGGAAGGAAGGTCTTCAATATATACAGCCTTATCCTGCATCCTTGATGTGCTCATGTCTCATAATTAGGAGAAGGAGAAATTTGGATATATAATGAACATGTGGTGGGGCTCTCAGTCCTAACTATTTAGCCAAGCAATTACAAAATCACAAAAGTTCAAAAAGCAGACAAGAAAGTGTCATAATCAGAAATGTAAATGAACCATGATACTTGTAAGAAGCTAATTAATGGCCTAATAAATCCCTATAGCAATGGATTAATTCCATCAGAACTCTGGAAAAGAAAGGGAAGCAATTTTTTCATTTACATGGAAAAAATGCTTTCAAGGATACCTTGTGAGTTAGACCAGTGCTCAAATTTAGAAAATTACCTAACACTCTGCTTCAGAAGTACAAATTGTAACCTAAAAATAACTTCGAGCATTACTGAATGATGAGCTGGTGGAAGAAGAGTCCTTCAGGAACAAAGACTAAGCATTACCTCTCATTTTCTGGAGTCCACATCTTTTTCCATGTATATGTAGTCACCCCTGACTTTATGCTTATCAGCTAGCTACGTAAGAGCTCTTCTGGATTTCCTTCTGACTCAGAGCCATCTTTTCTAAGCTAATTGTATAACAAGGTGTACTTGCTGTCAAGCCCAGCATGGCCTGCAAAGACCCACTTGGTGAGCCAGGTGCCATTTCCCTGCGGGTGGCAGGAGTACCTGCTGGCCACGTTGGTGATGGGGATGAATGAGGCCTCCGTCAACTCAACCAGAATATAGCATGCTATTTTATCATAGCACAGCTGCCAATATTGTATTATGCAACACCACTGCAATTTAAAATTAATCAATACCTGCAATCCCATTATTTATAGAAACTCGTTTAAATACAATGTACTTAAGGGAAGAACGAGAGGCTAGTAAATGCCTTTTAAAAGAGACAAATAGTTCTATACTAGAAAAAGAAAGGACAGGATGATCAAACACCCCTTTCTTGCTTTTTTAGGTTTAGATGCTGTAACTGAGTAATGTGGTAAAAACATTTGTTTTGGCCTGCACCCCTCCGTGCCAGACCAGATGTGCAGGGTGAGACAAGACGCCCACATCATCCTGGTCACCCTGCAGAGTTTTTGAGGGATGGTGGATGTTTTTGGATCAGCACTCTCTCTCCTTGGCTGTATTTGCTCAGAAGTGGCTGTTAATGATATGTTTCACCACCTCAACAATTTATTCCAATATAGCTTATCAGCTATATTGGCTGTTTCCCTGACTGGCTGTTCTCACACCAAACATTTTATAATCAGATCAAATTGGTGTTCTGTGAACCAGATTTATACAGCATAATTCTTTCTCCAGCTTCAGAATAAAACCTATAAACTCAATTAGTCATTCTTTACTTACCATCTTCACTGAACAATAATTGTATGAGCTCAAGAGTCTTTTCTGTAACAATTTTGTATTAATATTTTGTATAAAAAGACTCCCTACAGTCAGAGACCAGAGAAGAAGAATTAGTCTAAATTATTTTCTTCTTTCATAATTTAAGAAGGGAAAACCTTTAAAAATTGCGAGCAGACCTGCATCCAAAAGTAACAGTCTTTGTAAAGGAGCTTATGTAAATGGTGCAGGGAAGACGGAGTGATTTTCACCCTTATGTGTAACTGCTTTTGAAACTGAGGGTGTCAACTGGTATTTCCGTAAAACTAAATACAGTCCCTCATTGGGCAAACTGATTAGACAAGAATTCTTCCATTATTCTATTATTTGCACTGGAATAAAATGTAAAGCCTTCCAAGCAACAGCCAAGGCGCAGGGAGAGATGGGTGAATATGGAGGACAAATAAATCAGTCTAGTGACATTAATTAGGGATTCAGTCCTTCATTAACGAAGGACGTGCATGTTCTAAGCTCTTCACTGGAAGTACCTTAAAATTAAGAGGTGCAGTGGTATCTTACAAGTGCTAGCTGGTCATGAGCTACAAAGTTATTCACTTGCAGGTCATAGTTTTAAATGCTGCCAAGATTGCCACTGACCAACTGATGGAAACATTGTGGCCAGGGTAAGTGCTGAAGAATGGTCCAGTGCAGTTCAGGGTTAGAGCAGAGCCATCAGTGTGGGTGTGATGCAGCGGGGCCCAGGGAATGGGGACAGCATCCTCACTGGCCTGACCTGACCTGCTGCAACCCCTGCTGCACCCATTCCAGAGCAGGTTACAGGGCTGCAATTACCAGTACGATCTGCGGGTCTTTTCTCCACAGCTGGCTCGGCCCTGTTGGGTTTCGTTTTTCAATTTTAATTAACATAGTCTTTAGAGTACGCCAGGTACCTTAATTTTTAGATCTGAACGTGTGCTGCTTTCCTTACCAAGGCACTTCTCTTTCTCTATCAAAGACCTTTGCTTCTCACTATAACAGATTTTAAAGCAGGGAGAAACAGGACTTTAACTCAGCAGGTGTGGAGGTGCTATACAGGTGCAATGAGTAGAAAGTTAGAAGGCTTTCGTCAGCTTACAGCACTCCCTAGGATTAAGGGTTGGTAAAATAATAGTAATAGTTGTAGCGATGGCCAAGGCTTGTCATTGAAAGCCTATAATTTTAAACAGCTGTGGCTCCCAAACTATGACAGATACCAGCCTGTACACTTCTACATTTACCCCCTTGAGTTTGTGTTTCTCTTTGTCTGTAAAAACAGTGGATCATATTTGCCCTTTGGGTAATTCCCCTGATTTAAACATCCCTTATTTCCTCTGAGTAGCAGTGTGTAGAAGCAAGGTTGACTACCTAGTCCGTGACATGCTCTCAGTGCGCTCAGTTCTGATTAAAATTAGTAGTTGAAAGCTATTACGGTATCTGAACCTGGTCGGTTATAATTAGAACAAAACTGTCACACTAACAAAGCAACATGAAAATGTGCTGTGTCTTTAGAGAG
Source organism: Falco naumanni (assembly GCF_017639655.2). Classification (NCBI taxonomy): domain Eukaryota; kingdom Metazoa; phylum Chordata; class Aves; order Falconiformes; family Falconidae; genus Falco; species Falco naumanni. The sequence continues at coordinate 48,457,804 of NC_054061.1, forward strand.
GAAGCAACTGCAAAAGAGCCACTTTGCAGAAAGAGCATTTTGCAGTGCTAATGTATCTGATTAACTTTTCAGGCCATTCTACATATGCAGGATGGCTTCAGTTTAGAAATAAACAGGCTCTGGAATTTCCTTTTTGTGACAAGCTCCAGTTGCAGAAAGTATTTCCAAGCAGAACTGCAAGAAGAATAGGACATTCTGAGCTCTCCAAAATGTCGTAACACTATTATTTTCAATTTTTTTATAATACATTTCAGCACCCCGAAACCTTGATGATATATTGTCATGACCTGAAACATGTCTACTACTACTCTGAGTCAGCTTAAATTTAAGGAGTGTTTTTCCGTAGTAAAGCCCTACTTTCAGGGATTTGTAATTTGTTACAATGTCTTTCCTTGGCTCTGTTCTCTTTGAAGCATCAAGGACTCCTGTCTAAATATGCATCCCACTGAAGGTACTGTTAATAGTTGAATACAGCTCCTTGGCCAAACAAAACCAGTCAGAAATGTTACTTACTAAAGCTTTGAAAGCACTTTTGTTATAAAATATTTTGTAAGAAAAGTTAAAATAGTCTGATTTTAAAAAATATTTATCCAGTCCAATAATCAATACTGCTTACATAGTTTGCCAAGATAATACGTCACCCTCAAACTGTGTGTTTCTTAAAAAGTGTTTGTGCATTTAAATACAATGAAATAGCCATTTCAGAATGAAACCTAAATCTGTGTTGCAAAATCAGAAATGTAGCTCTCCATAGCCTTTGCTTTATTGGCATGAGTGGGAACACTGGTTACAGCAATGGAGATACAAAAATAGAGCTTAATATTTCGAGTCAGTTTTAACATGGTTTTGGTTGGAAAATTTTGATATTTTTTTTAATCATGAGTATATTTTTGTGGTTTTTGTAATGACATTTGTGACATCTTCACATATTCAGAGATTTTAAGAAATGGAGAATCAAGTGTATCAGCATTGTCCCACAGGGGACAATCCCATTCCACTCTTTCCTGTTCAAGGATTTTTATTCATGCTTTCCTCGTCATTGTTTCTTCTGAGAGATACGAAGCAAAATTATGTACACCTCAATGCGTGAGGCACCTGAAAGTGCAGCTATGCCCTTACTGATGTGTGTGGCAACTTGTCACCAGTGGGTCTTGTCTTCACTGTCTAGTGAACAAAGCACTTGCAAGTGGAGACGAGGCAAGAAAAGGTAACTCTTCCGTTCCTGTGACTGATTTCCTTGCAGGAGGTTTTGTTTCTCAGGAGCTCCCTACAGCGAGAGATAGACTGGCTGATAGACTGAGTCATAAAATAAATCAGGGAAGCATTAAAATTACAACTTTGGTTTCAACAGTACAAACACCAAAACCTTGCCCTGCCTGACCATGATGTAGCAGGGGCCGGTTTTGGACAGTGGCTACCCCAGCCCTGCCTCCTAGCTTGACCCAGCACGAACCTACAGGCTTCCAGCAGGGCACCTGCTCCCCATGCCGGCTGAAGTGTCGGCTGCCTCTGCCAAGAGCTCTTGCAAACCTTCCGAGTGTGTCTGGTAATACGAGCATTAAAATGAAAGCCAGGAAAGCTCAACTCTTAATTCCAGACCTGGCATTCACTTGCCATGTCTAATTATATGTTGCATTAAGTATTCATGAAGAAAAAAATCCGTAAGTGATTGTAATAAAAGGGAATTAACAGTCTGTCCTCAGATCAAGCTGCATGCCAGGTACATGAAGCTTGCACTGTGCTGTGACTCTGGTCATCGTGATGTGCCCTCGTGTCCCGGTTACCCTTGTCTTACCCTGGCTGAGAGCAGGAATGAAATTTGTTCTTTCTTCCTTATAGATGACACTACACACTGTATGGTGGGTTTTAGAAACCCATTGCGCTGTACACAGGTTTCCCAGGCAACACGTGCAATACAGGCTTCAGTATCTGAGTTATTTGTGTTGACAAACCACATACAATCTCCCATTACTACAGCTGTTGACTCAAGCACTTTACGGTTTTCAAACTTTTATAAGACTGAAGGTTATGTATCATTTAATAGGGGGAGAAACTAAGGCAGCTGGTGATAGATCTGCTCTGGTACACGGCTATTGCACAAGCTACCATGCCATGCTGTCTCCTTGTGGCTTTTTTTTTTTGTTTGCTTGTCAATGGAAAATGGAAGAGTGATTTGGAAAATTTTCATCAACTACATTTGCATATTTATAACTTGAAAGAGAATTAACACATAAGTAAAAAAATAAAAGCATTAAAATAAAAGCATTAAAAAAGAAAATAATACTTGATCCTACATTCTTACCAATTCTTAAGCAAAAGAGATTAATTAAACCATTTTATTTTAAACTAGCCTTCTTTATGACATCTCTAGTATTGAAGTGAGAAGAAAGCCCACAATCTGGCATGCAAATTAGCCTTCAGTGTGGAGAAAGATCTACTTCTGTAGCAAGTACACAAAAACCTGCAAGCAGTGCACAGCACGTACTCATCGTTCACGCGTGCTTCACTTCCTTGCTAAATCGGCACTAGACCCAGGGTCTCACCAGCAGGACAGGGCACAACGGGACCGTGAGCTGTGGCTCTGCCCCAGGCACTGGGTCCCCTTGCAGGCAGCTGGCTCTGCCCCAGCCCTTCTGCAGGGATCTCCATCCCCAGCAAAGTGGTAACTCCTTGCTGCCTCTCTTGGAGGCTGGGGCCTGTACACCTCAGGAGACACAGAAATGACTTCTCCAACTCTTTGCCTGCCCCCTCCCCTCCCCCCCCTCTTTTGCAATAGTCCTAGTCATACAGCAAGATTGATTTTATCCCTTTAGAAGAGTGCAAGCATCAAAGAAACAGCAGCTTTTATAAAAGATGAAAAAACAAAGCTAATTTAAACTTCTTTTTTTTTTTAACAGCAGTCCTGAAGGACCCAGGAAGGAAAATTAATGGAAGAAGATGCAGTTTAAGTTACCAAAAGTATTAGCAGACAGCTGCTTAATCCCAGAATTGTCGTGTTAACTTAAACCCTTCCCCTGGCAGGGACTCAATTCTTTTCATCTCTCCTGGGAGCTTGAAAAGGTCAGAGAGAGAACATTACCCTGTGTTCACATGCAGGCTTGATCGCCTTTCTAGAAAGCCACCTACACTTAAGGCTTTGGCTAGCAATGCAGGAACAGAGCCAGGTAACCTCACTGGGACAGACACTGTTCAGCTGTTGCTAACACTGCACACCTACAACAGGGAGCCATAATCCTTGGTGGGTCCTCAGCAGGTGCCAGGCACTGGTGGGACCCCCTGGAGCTGGCTTGGCTGATGAGGCCACCTGTAATTGGTTTAAGCATTTCCAGTTGTATTCAGTGCACATCCCCATGTAGTGGAGTCTGGAGCATGCTTGCCCTGGTGTAGAGAAAGAGGAGGTTTTGTTCTTGGATCTTGTGGTTTGTGTTTGGTTTCCTCTTTTTCTGTATCTGGTGAAACAGGTCTATCTCGACCTTAAAGATGAGAAGACAACAGAAGACATAACTGATGCATACCTGTCCACCTGCATATACTACAAGCATACAAATAACCCATACCTTTCACAGATGAGAGGCACTCCAGAACATTGCTATCACCGTGCAGCAAAACTACACTCAGAGCCACAGCAGACAAAAAAATCCCCTCTTTTATGTGTAACAGTGATCTATGTATTTACAACCTCAAGGTCTTATTATTAAAATTCCTTATATTGAGGAATGGAGCCATAGGCATGGAAAACTTCCAGCTGGGATGAAACACAAGAGCCATCTGCTCAGCAGCAAGGGCTGCGGCAGGCTCATCGTGGAGGGCTCCCTTCTCCCCACTGCTCTGTCTGTGTCTAGCTCAAGTTTCTGCCCAGCACTCCAAAGGGACAGGGATTGGGACCGTATCTGCAAATATGATACCCGTCAGACCATGGAAGATCAACACGAGAAGATTTAGTTCTTTCCCAGTCATTTTTTTACGTGCAGGAAAACATGCACACATGCATGAGTTTGTATTCACAGAAAGGACTTGTAGCATACCCCAGAACAAAATATCTCCAAGTCACGTTGCTGAACTACACCTCCCTGAGATGCTGGGGAGCGGAGGACAAAGTGACATGCACTGAAGCTGGGCTGCAGCCCACGGAGAGGTGCTAAGGAGAGGCTGAGCATGGCCAGGCCCTGGGGAAGGTACACACGTGTTCTGCATCCACCGCATAAATGTCCACCTCCTCCCTCGCTCTCCTGGCCCCAGAGGCACACCAGAAAACGTTATTCCCAATACCAACGCATTGCAGGGCAGTCAATAGCAAACGCAGGAGAGCACGCCCTACCTCAGTTCATTTTACCAAAGGCACTGGCCACACGGTCCTCCCTCTTGTGACTTTCTGGGGAGCATTTTTGCTCCTTGTCATCTGCAATACTTTCTAGGACTTGCCAGAACTTCCAAAAATCTCTAAGCACTTAGTAAAGGTTTCTGCTTTGCACCCATGATTCCACAGAATCATGGGATTGTTTAGGTTGGAAAAGATCTTTAAGATCATGAAGTCCCACTGTTAACCTAGCACTCACTCCAAGTCTATCACTAAGCTTCTCCCTAAGCACCACATCTACAGCCTTGGCTCATCATCACATTCCCAGTGGAGAAAGCCTCCTCTTCCATGGTGCCACCCATCATCCATCTTGTGGCTTTTGAACAATGACTGAAAGGATATTGTGTCCCCAAACTACTTTCCCATCATGGCTTCCAGTCATTCTAATACATTTTCATAGTCACTTTATTTGAGAAATTCAGCAAGAAGATAGTGCCTTTTTTTTTTTTCTTTTTTCTTTTTTCTTTTTTTTTCTTCCTTGTTTATGTCAGCTGTGTCATACACCTTAGGTTTTCAGGAAGTTTAAATGTTCAAAGAAAGGATTAGGAATGAATCTACCCTTGTCTGTGTCTGAAAGGTTTATAAAGGTTTAGTTTAACGTTAGTAAATTCCTGTGACACACTCACGATTTCATACTTTTAAAAGTATCTTGTTTCTTGATACTTTCTAATAATTCAATGTATCTGTAAATGCCTGGTCATCAGCTGTATTATTCATTACACTGACCCACATGGACGCGATCACCAAAAATGGGGCTAGACAATTGAGCCTGCTGCAAAAACCCCACACACGTCCATGGATACAGCTAAAAAAGAACAGTTTTATATTAAGGTATTTTTATTTTAGAGGTGATACAGGTTGATTTGCTACATTCTTTCAATCAATCACGAACATTTTTGTTCATTATTTTACTCCCAGGTATTCCTACTTTATGAAATTCACAGTACAGTATAAGGGTGTATATTTTTATAAAGTGTAAATCCTCCTCTTCTCTCTCCTAAACTGCCATTCCTAGTTACGGAATAAAATTATGATCACTTGTGTCACACTGTATATTAGCACTGCCTGATCAAAGACAAACTTTGTAAGACAACTATCACTGTAAACATGTACATTTTAAGAAAGTTTAGACTTTGAACTGAAGGAATAAAAATTAGAACTGCAAATTCATCTTAATATTTGGCCATATATTGAAATAATACAATGAGGGGAAAATCTACACTTTGAAGAGTTGCTTTTTTTGTGCTTGAAATTGAAATCCTATGGACTTTCACAAAAGGTTCAAAAATATCACAAACAGAGAAGTAGCAAATGGAAGAAGCAAGCACCAAACTGCAAAATGGCTCGCAGAGAATATGCTGTGGGGACTGTTTGCTGTTTTTCACTGATGGAGCAAAAAAGAAACACAGTGGAAAACCTAACTGAACAACCCCACTTACTGTGTTCAGACAGATTTATTTCCATCCAGACTCTTTGGGACCATCCTAAAATTACTTCTCAAAGCCTGCAAGCTCTAGAGTTACTGCAGGAAGGGTTGGAAAGCACATTTGGCTCATAAAGAAACCAAATAATCTCTTTGAGTATCTCTGTAATAAGTGACTCACAGCCACAAGCTAGCTAGGCTATGTGCTTAGTCTGTATCTTGAAACAGCTCATTTATTGGGAAGATTTTTTCCTGAATTTATCTAGATCTGTTTTAACAAAATAAACCAAGGTACCACCTCTGGCTGCAACCATGCTCCATGTGTTGCATTCCCTAGTAACCTGGCACTGGCTTTGTTTTTATTTTGAAATCAGGCTGTGGTCATTCATAGACCCAAAGCTCCATAACCTTGGTGGATTATCCTAAAAGAGTTAGCTGAAGATTTTCAATCTAATTTTTTGCACAGGGCTGTAAGAAAATTATACATATTCAGGTATTCAAGAGTGAACTCAACTTGTGAAGCTTTGATTTCTGTACATTCAGAGGTCTAAACATAAGATAGTGATACAAATCACTATTTAAATGAGCGCTTATAGCACTTTGCTAAACACAATAAAGAACTCCCAGCAGATAGTATTTTTATTTGTGTGTGGGTGTACTGCAGCTCTGCATTTCATTCTCTAAGCAGCACTTAACAATATTTATCCAGTCATTCAAGTCTTGTATAACATGTACAGTTTTACTTTTAGATACACTGTCAATTTTGGAATACCAATACCATAATATCCTTTTTCAAAAACCATAAAGTTTGCACTGTAAAAAATCAAGTATATAAAATATAAGTCCTGCCACATTGTTTCAGATTTTCATGGAATACCTCGTGACAGTTCCTGCCAGGCTTTCAGCTCTACCATAGCAAATGGCTGTAAACTCACTGTGTCTATAGACGCAGTGTCTGTGGCGAGTCTTGGCCAGCCCTGGCACGGTGTAACGGTGACTGGCCGTACAGCTGCCTGGGGCATGATACAAACTGCATCCTTCACCAGGGGTGGACACGGGCTCACCAGGTCATCCCTATAGTTCAGCTGTGTGGCAAAGCAGAATACGATTTATCCTTCAGCCCAGTCCTGATGGCGTCTAAGTAAAAATCTTGTATTTCCCCCATACATCGCTAAGCAATAGAGCTAATAAAGGTCGCAGCTTGTCCTGGTTCTGGCTGGGATTGAGTTAATTTTCTTCTCAGTAGCTGGTGCAGTGCTGTGTTTTTGATTTGGTGCGAGAATAATGTTGGTAACACACTGATGGTTTTAGTTGTTGCTGCATACAAAGTCAAGGACTTTTCAGTTTCTCAGGCCCTGCCAGCAAGAAGGCTGGAGGGGCACAAGAAACTGGGAGGGGACAAAGCCAGGACAGCTGGCCCGAACTAGCCAAAGGGATATTCCATACCATGGGACGTCGTGCTGAGTATAGAAACCAGGGGGAGCTGGCCGGAGCCGGCTGATCACTGCTCAGGGACTGGCTGGGCATCAGTCAGTGGGTGGTGAGCAGTTGTATTGGGCATCACTTGGGGTTTTGTCCTTTCCCTTTGGATTTTATTCCTCTCCCCTTCTCTCTTCTTTTCATTACAGTTGTTTTTATTCTAATTTTATTTTATTTTGATTATTAAATTTTTCTTATCTCTACCCATGAGTTTTACCTTTTTCCTGATTCTCCTCCCCATCCCTATGGGGGGCTGGGGGGAGTTAGGAGTGACCAAGCAGCTGCGTGGTACTTAGTCACTAGCTGGGGTTAAGCCACGACAAAGCTATAACCCCACAGTGAGAAAGTGTGGTGCAGAGTAAGACATCCCAAGGACAGAAAATATTTAAGGGCATTTCTCCCTATCCTCCTTACTCATTGAGGAGCATGTCCATGTTAGTGCTTTAGCTCTGATGGGGAACAGCGCTTCAGATTGAACCTCCTTGTAGTCCCTGCTGCTCTCATGTTTGCTTCACATAGCAGTGTCCAAGTACAAAAACTGGATTCCTTCAGAATAAAACAAAGCTGGAAGATACCCTCCAGCAGTGCTTCCACAGTACTCCCATCAGTAATGGAGATTCACCACACAGGACCCATCCAGATCAGTCCAAAGAAAATCATGAAAATGCATAATGAAGTCTTCAGCAGCAACTGTTCTGCTTTGCAGACCTGCACTACTGACTGATGTACAAGCCTAACCTGCGTGGTTTCAAAACACATGGGCATTTTGCTACTGAATCCTTGCCAGGCAGAGTATGACTGAGTATGTATTTCATACATCACATAAACCACCAAGACTAATGGCTTTGTGTGATGGACATGTGTTGCATCTTCTGTTCAGCATCGTATGAGTTTCTTGGACAAAGTCCATCATTTAGATGTTGGCTAGTGCACATGCTTATTTTCAAAGGAGTTTTTAATCCACTGATGTTTAAAAGATTTATTGGTTTAATTATTAGTTTATTTTCTGGTTTATTACTACCCTTTGATGTTACTGGTTATTACATAGCTTATACAGGCTGTTAATTACTCATGCCATTCAGAGATCTATCAGAGTATGATTTAAGGCAGCACATATATTGCTCGATGAAGAGGAGATCATAAATTCTTCTTCACTCATTAAAGAAAGGAGAACATTTTGCAGAACATTTTCATAATGGTGGAATGAATAATAAGTCTACATTGGAACTGTCAGAGGGAACATAAAGCCAAGGAAAGGAGGGAGGTGAATTTTCCAAGTGCTGGTATCTGATGGCTACAGAGGAATATCTGGGTAAGAACACTACAGGTTGCTTTGGTAGTGGAGCACCCCTGTCGGGAGACTGCGTTCTGGTGTGCTGAATGAGCAACACTCAAGTAACTTTCAAATGAATTTCATATTCTCACTGGAAGAATGCAGAGAATGGTGTCTGACCTCCACCCTCAGCAGAAAATTAACGTTGCATACTGTGCGGAGTTACATCTCTTCCAGAAGAAAGGTGGCAGGTAATAGGGACTGCTTCTAAGGCCCTGCAAACAGGAAAAGTTCATGGTTTTTGCCAAGGAGAAAGATTAAAAAGCTTACCATACATCCAGTTACATTACCTTCTAATGCTGAATGGTGTTTGCCAAGTTACAAGTTTTCTGTTGTGGGGAAATCAATAGTCTACAACGATCATCATACTGCTGTAAGAAGCTCCAGTATCACCCTATGCAAAAATTTGGAATTGTTGATTTTCATTGGCTTCTAAACAGATGAAAAATAGACAGCAGCTATGAGCATGTCCAGATTTAAAATATTAGTTCAAAATCTGCCTATGACTTTTGGAAAAGGTATAACATCTCAGTGGAAGAACTGATAAAAAGCTTTTTGATGTGCTAATGAAATGCAGACTGACACTGGAAAGTTGAGAGCCAACTGTCAGGCTCCCAAATGAAAGAGGTCAAATTTTAGGAAGCTGAGTAAATGCGAAAGACTGAAAACAGTGGGAGTTGCAGGCTTTCAGCAGCTCCCTAAAGCAGACTCTTAATATTTAGAAACTCAACTGAAACCTGAGTATTAGTACAGATGTTAAAGATAAAAAGCATTACAATGATCAGTCCATCAAATTCCAATTCCAAATCTACTCCAAAGTATATGTGCCTTCACAAATCCACTGCAAATACAGCCTTCAGCTTTTGGCAGTAAAACAGCACCTCAGAGGCCAACTCTGAAAAAATGGAATCTTTCCTATCCTTTAACACAGACCAAAAAGAAGACTGTGCATCTGAATACTACCAGATTATCAGAGTTGGTGCTGACAAAATTGCTAACTCCTTAGAAGAAAATTATTCAGGGTCTTGCAACTGCATTCATAATCTGAAGATGTTCTCACTGACATCCCTGACACAGCCCCCAGGGATCACACTGAAAGCAACTCTCTCAGGTCCAGATTAATTTAGATTGTCTAATGTAAAAGCAGCACTTTACAAATGCTCATCTTAAGAACAAGCCAAACTAAATAACAAAGCACATCGTTCAGTGTGTTGTGACTACACACTCCATGTAATGAGCAACTTTGTCATCTTTGCTTCTGGGTGGACTGAAATGTAGCTTGTGTATAGTGAATATACTCTAATAGTTCAGGGAAGATACAGGTGTGTATTACAAACCTGGCTTCATTCAAATACTGGGAATCCCCCAATCATCGTAACACTGAGTCAGCTTTTAGCCTTTCCTATTACTGGTGGGTGCTGATGGATTCTTAAAATTAGATGAAAATGCAAGAGGAAAAAGTACTTATTTGCACTGTATTTCTCAAAAAGCTTATGTCATACTAGACACTAACACCTCTGACTGCACTGGGTTTGCATGACAAGGTTTAGGTAGCAGGGCTACAGGGGAGGCTTCTGTGAGAAGCTGCTAGAAGCTTCCCTTGTGTCTGATGGAGCCAAAGCCAGCTGGCTACAGACAGACCTGCTGCTGCCCAAGGCTGAGCCCATCAGCGATGGTGGCAGTGCCTCTGGGATAATGTATTTAAGAAGGGGGGAAAAAGTCTGCACAACAAATTGTATCTGGAGAGAGAAGTGAGACTGTGTGAGAGCAGCAACTCTGCAGGCACCCAGGTCAGTGCAGAAGGAGGGGCAGGAGGGGCTTCAGGTGCTGGAGCAGAGATTCCCCTGCAGCCCATGGTGAAGACCATGGTGAGGAAGGCTGTGCCCCTGCAGCCCAGGGAGGTCCACAATGGAGCTGATATCCATCTGCAGCCTGTGGAGGGCCCCACACCAGAGCAGGTGGATGCCTGAAAGACGCTGTGATCCCATGGGAAGCCCATGTTGGAGCAGGCTTCTGGCCTGTGGACCCATGGAGAGAGGAACCCACAATGGAGCAGGTTTGCTGGCAGGGCTTGTGACCCCGCAGGGGATCCAGGCTGGAGCAGTCTGTTCCTGAAGAACTGCACCTCGTGGAAGGGACCCAAGCTGGAGGAGTGTGTGAAGAACTGCAGCCTATGGGAAGGACTCACATTGGAGAAGTTTGTGGAGAGCTGTCTCCCATGGAAGGGACCCCATGCTGAGGCAGGGGAAGAGCATGAGAAGGAAGGAGCAGCAGAAACAATGTGGGATGAACTGACCACAACCCCCATTCCCTGTCCCCCTGCGATGCTCAGGGGGAAGGAGGTAGAGAAATTAGGAGTGAAGTTGTGCCCAGGAAGAAAGGAGGGGCAGGGGGCCAAGGTGCTTTTAAGTTTTAGTTTTATTTCTCATTATCCTACTCTGATTTGACTGGTCATAAATTAAGCAGATTTCTCTAAGTCAAGCCTGTTTTGCCCATGATGGTAATTGTTGAGTGATCTCCCCATCCTTATCATGACCCACAAGAGCTTTTCATTATATTTTCTCTCCCCTGTCCAGTTGAGGAGGGGAGTGATAGAGTGGCTTTGGTGGGCACCTGGCATCCAGCCAGGGTCAACCCACCACACTGACACAACATCTGTACAATGGGCTTTGACCCAAAGCTCTACCCTTACTGTCATATTTGGTGTCAGTGTGTCTACAGTAGGTAGCAGTATTCAGCACCCCTTTTTGTGGGTTACTGGAATGAAACTCCTTCCATTTCAGCTGATGTGCAGGTTGCAGCTCCAGAGCTATCAGCTTGTCAGATACCAATTCTTGAATGTCAGTCAATACATACAAATTTAATTCAGAAATGACCAAGATATTGCTTCTTGCATCCAAACACTGTTTAGAGCCATTAGATATGCCTACTATTCCCTTTGATGGAAATCAAATTGCTCCACTCTCATGTAGAGTCTGAAGGTCATTACTTCACCCTTGGAAAAGCATGCAATCTGTATTTGTAAAGTTCCATAGTATATTTTATGGAATGTAGCCGGTGTTGTTAATTTTTTTATTACATTCCATAGTAAGAAATGTTTATTACTTAATTTCTGCCTTTTTTGTTTTGTTTTGTTATAATATTATCTGTTCTCTAAGGGACTTTCCATTTGGTAGATCAATGTAAAATCCTGACACACAAATCCTGTAAGGTTGCCAAAAGTTGTTAGACAACATCAGACCTGGAATTGATGAGCTGAATAGCAACCAATGAGTTGCTATTCAGGATGCTTCCTAAACTGGAAAGTTGTACCGTGCTTGCTGTTGGGCCCTGGAGAAAGGCTGCTGTCTCCTCTACCCTTGACTCACACAATCTCTACCATTTACCCTCACAAGAGAAGATAGAAATCAGATTGTCACTGGAGTCTCACTTAGTGACAGCTTCAGATAAAACAGCCACAGCCCAGCTCACAAGCAGAAGTCTTTACTTGCAGTTTGCTTAAGGACAAGATACCAGAAGCAAAAAGATCTTACATCACCAACACCCAAGAGGGAGATAAGGGAACAACTTCCTAGCATGTTCCTGCTTTTGGGCTACAAAACGCATATAGATTTTCACATGATCTTTTGCACAGCAGGAAAGCTGTACCTCTCTCATGGCCTAAAGCCATCTTTCTGTCTTTCCCTGTTAGTTCGGTGGCACTGACATATGGTGGCACTATGAAATGTCCCCAGCAAACACCTTTACACACTGGCTTCCTTCCTTTTGATGTAAATTGCTCAAAAAAAGTAATTCACATTAAGTTATTTTGACCTTGGAGGTCAAGGGCTTTGTATAAATGTAGTCTCTCTTCTTTCTTGATACAAATATACCGGTATAATTGCCCTGCCTTGCTCTTATTCCTGACTTTACACCAGCATTTGGTCTCTCTGAATCAGCTTATTATTGTTGCCTGAACCACTTGGCAAAAAAAAAAACCAAACACTAATCTTGAACATATTTTAATCACTCTGTGTTTATAAAGAGCAGTCATTAAAACAGTAGAACTTGGGTGGATGAGATGGGCAGGAAGGGTCAACAGGGTTGCAAGAAAGCTCTGGTTAGAGGAATCTGCACATTTCAGGGACTGTGTGAAGCTTTAGAGGTCAGATACATGGGCCTGCATCTCCCTTAAACTGTCCTTTCTCTCCCAGCCCGTGGGGGGTTAGATCCTACAGATATGCCACCAAGCAGTGATCCTCGCCCATGATGGTCTCATTCCAGTACCTCCAGTATCTGCCTCTGCAGGAAGCTGGGCCTCCAACTCCTTAGGTGAAATTATATTCAAGGTGGGCTGAAGTCAGAAATCTTTCTGTTTCCGGGCAGAGACCAAAAAGGGACATGTTAAACTCAATCACTTGGTAAGGCTTCAAAAAGAAGGCACGAGAGCTTGCAAATTTCAGGTCAATTTAAGTATCTATGGGAAAATGCATATTCTAAAAATAAGACTACTCTAAACCTGCTTGCTTTTGAAAAAATACGTTTATCTAAATATTAATACATTTCTTTAATGGATCTCATAAATGTGAATGCATCTTTGCTGAGATAGGCAATAAAAATATGAGTTTGTGGCATTATCCTGATTTTTGGACTTGAAGTAATTTTGCTGTGAACAAGTAAACTTGTTCATATGAGGTTTTAAATTAGAGCAGGATCTAAATATTGTATATCTTTATGTCATAGTATCTTTGTCTTGATGTACCTATTACTTATACGCTGCCCTATATTCGTGTCTGTAAGTAAATAGCTGGGTTTACGTGTCTGTAAAAAATAATTTAGCCACCAAAATAGGTAAAGATTTTAAACACAGAAATAAAGTCAAAAGTACCCTCATCAAATTAAAACACTTTCAGAGCTCTTGTGTAATTGAGTACCAATTAGGCTGAATTTGCCTGTACTAGTGTCCTAGCTGAATCAACAAACATCATTAACTACAATTTCCAAATCTGTTCCATTTTCCCAGACCGACCGCATTCTTTCAGTGTAACTGAAGAGTGTGATTTCCCCTGATCACAATGGATTAACATAAGCATAGGTTTAGACTACATCATTTAACCATCAGTTTATTAAAGATGTATCTCTTGTTCTGCTGTGGCAATGAAGCCATTACCAACTGCCTGTGTTAATTTTGCAACAGATTACAGTGGAGATCTGTATAACCCGTTAATGTAACAGGGGATTTCCAGTGCTCCTCTTTCCACTCTACATGTCAGTAAGAGCATATCACTTCTTATTAAATAGACCACCAAAGGATTTTGATAGCTGCAAGCTACAACTACTTTTGTTTATTTAGCATGATGCAGGAACCAGCGCTAAAGATTACTCACATTAATATTGATGATAACATGCGAAGAAAAGGCATGTATTTGGTCTACAAACACAGATGGCTAAATTTATTTGTGAAAACTGCAGAGCACAATTAAACAAAGATGTGGCTGTTGTAACTAGCAAAATGCAAAAATATCAGGAGGTTTTATCAGAGAAATCAGCATGTGTGAAGTCAAATTCAGATGACAAGGTGAGGGCACACAAGAAGCTACAAAGCACGAGCAGTCGTGCTTTCCAGTCTCACAGAAGCAGAAATGCAGACATATAAAACAACCAAATCCCATCAGCTGCGCTTGTTCTCTGTTTAAATAACCCAACCATTGAACACTGCTGCAAAGACCCTATTTATGGGTTCAGTGCCTGCTTTCAGGCTCTGCCTTGCATAGATAATCTTAAGTTGGCTAAAAGAAGACACACAAAAAAGTAGAAAAAGCAACTTTCTGTGCCAGGGTTATCTGAGCTGCTGGCCCCACATGCACTGGAAAGCAGCAGGTGTTAGACCACATAGTTTCAGATTTACTCTTACTCTGTGAGCATTGGTGATTTTCCCTCCACAGGTGGTTAACACTGTCTTTGAACAGAATGCCTCCTTCCTTCTCTTATAATATTACACCCACAGAAAATTGCTTAGAAAATAAAATGCATTTAATGCTGTAATGTGATAGCACAGCAAATGAAAAATTAGAGTGACACTCAACTGCCTGAACTCTGGAAAAACAATGCAACGGATAAACGGGGCTGTTGGGGCTGCAGAGGAGAAGAGTGGAGAAGGTATGATGATAGCCAACAGACATGTGAGAGCTAGTTACAAACAAGAAAGAAATGATCAGGTCTCAATGCTCATGGTTCCTTCAGAAGTAATCAGAAACATGAATCATTCAGGTTAGGCCTTGGGAAAACCATTGTCAGGGTAAAGGGAGTGACACACTGAGACACTGTCTGACAACAATCTGTACTAGATGTATTAAGACCAAACATGGTATAAGTGTCTTGATCAGACTTTGGTCAAAGGGATGGATCGCATGGGTAACTTGAGCTTATGATGGACAATGAATACTAGCAAAAAAATCACGGCTT